>NC_138225.1:25782559-26456726 GCF_964197995.2 Scardinius erythrophthalmus
ATAATGCTACCTGTTAGGCTGTTGTTTTAGGAGTAACAAAGTGTGTTTGTTGGTTAACAATGATTGCCAGTGTTATGGAAGAATGAGTTAATCTGAGGCATGTATGAAGTGTTTTGGTAGATTTAGTGCATTTTGAATGTGAAATTAACTGTTGTGCCAACTTGAAAGTTGATTAGGAGAACTGTATGAAGAGTTTTGAAAAAGCGACCTAAGTATTGAGAAATGTGTCTTGTAAAAAACTGTAAATATATTATATATAGTTTGTCTCTATATATGCCATTATGGCTAATGTTGATCAACTTTAGAGACCAACCTTTCTTTTTCCTGAGAGGGATCAGCAGCCTAAACAACATACACAATGCCAGTTACTCTCATTTCCCATTTCCTTCTGCCAGATGATAATGCTGTATAACTTGCGCTGATGAAGTTTCAGAATTACATCACTGGGATGAACCATATTAAAACAAACAACACAATACAAACATGTATTTTCGATCTCACTAAAGAGAACAAAACATTACTGCTCCGTTGATAATAAGGCTCTTGATACACCCATAACGGATAAGATCAGCCAGTTGTTCACAGAAACACAAACACATGTGCAACCAGAACCAGCTGACCTACTCTTGTCCCTTTTTCTGTTTTATCGGTTATCATCTCCTAATAACACACACACACACACACACACACTGAGGACTTTAGTTCAGGAAGACATCTGGGAGTTTTTCGCAGTTCCTTGGGATTTTTATCAAAGCCGCTATATGCACATGCACACATACACACAATAAAGTTTGATGGCCATCAGGGTGGGACGGCCCTCTGTGCCTGACATCAACACAAATCAAAACTAAGCACCAACAATTAACAGAGCAGATAAAATTGCTTACACACCTCCACCACACAGTGAGTGAGCAGGGCTCTACGTGTTTAACGGTTGTTTTTGCCAGTAAGGAGGTTCATTGCTGTGAACTTAACAGAGGACTCGAAGAAACCTAAACTCCGCCAAAAACGACAAAGCTAGTTTGACTGGAGTAAAAGGTTACACTATAGGTCACAGAAAAGGTGAGTATGAAAAAGAAAATGTGTGTATACATGATAAATTATTCTTTGCACGCTGGAAACAGCTTTTTAGATCTGTGACAAAAGCCTTCTCACCAAAGTCACAAATTCTTTTTTGATGACAATAAAAGAAAACAATTCGTTTGCCATAAATGACAAAAACTGTAGCATGTACGGTAATGCAATTTGAATATTGAATTTTGCAAATAATTTGGAAAAATATATAATCATTTGAAAGATTTTGAGTAAAAAACAAAACAAAAAATTCGGTAAAATAAGCACATAATTTCAGTCTGTTTCAGCTCATGCTGTGGTTGTTTTGTATCAGGACCTGCTACTCTGAAGAGGTCAATCTTCAAAGCTGAACAAAGTAGCTCAATATATTAAAAGTCCAAGCTGAAATATGTCATGTTCAGTGTTAAAATACTTTCCTCAACTCCGGCTTAAAATGCAGGAAGTGATGTGTGTAATGCATTTGTATATTGCTCAGATTGTTGGAGCAGCCCGACACAGCAACAAAGGCTCAACTAATGGCATGAGTTTGGGGCGGGACCAGGGGCATTACATCAGTACTGGGGCACAGGCCCCCCTCAAAACAAGTGTCCCCATATTTTGATGCGCTTTGTTAAAACAGTTATGGATATGATGAATTGTCATTACTTGCAGTACAGAGTTGTTCAAGCGCAATAAAGAGCTGCTTCAGCTGACAATAACTATCCACCTCATAGAGTGCTCTTTTTCTGGTTTAAGTATCTTGTTACTATTTTGATGTGAGAAACTGCTGCAAACAATTCAGTGAATTAGTGAACAGTCTGAATTAATCAAATTGAATCTAAGGCCGTTTAGTGCGTTTTCATTTAAAACGCATAACTTTTGCTACAGTTACACCTGGTGTCTATTCTACTCTGGAGTTTTTTACCCTCGAAATCAATCTGTTTATGACTCACTCAGGTATCTTCACGGCTCCTTGTGCTGACGTCTTCTCCTTCAGCCTTATGGCGTACTTAAACAAGGGATCTGAAGGACAGCGCTTGGACCAGCAGGTGGCACTAGTCAGACAGGGCCGTTCTGAGACCTCTACGCGGGAGGACAACAGAGAGGATGGTGAAGACAGCGCCACACCTGTTCACTCTCAGTGCTGGAGAGCAGGATTACGTACAGCTCTTGTCTGGCAGAGAAATCTGCGGCAATATGTGGGGCCGAAACATCTTCAGTGTCCTACTGAGGGCTAAAACAGCACAACATCGCTGCAAACACACCCAAACATACACAACCCCACAGACACATTGACAGGGATGTTTTTATTATGTTCAATAGAATAAACTATGACTATAGGAGACAAACTCATTGTTATGGCCTCTGTTGCTCTTAAGACATATACACCTCTCTCTTCAGACATTCATTTATTCAGATATACTTTTACACACACTTGCATACAGTTGCAGGTGTAGGGCTGAGCAAATATGGACAGAACTCTTTACTGCCCTAGTACTTCAAAAAGCCTTTTAAAGGTATACATGTGAATTAAACGTGGCACAATGGCCTTCATCATCACAGTATGCTAATGCCTATCAAGGGTTTCATCAATATGCTGATTGAGGACTGTTGGGACACTCCAGGCACAGGATGGTTCTGTCGGGAGAGATAGAGTCATTTGCACCTCAATGACACGTCTGTATCATTTGCTTCACAGGACATATGCTTTCACTACATACTGTTTATTTACTAGTGTGTTCTAATATGTAACTGCCATGTTTGGTCTCATCTGACAGCTTGTAAACTGAAATGAATGGTGGTGAACTTAATAGAGATATTAAAGTATCCTAATGTACAATCTAGGTACTACTGGTTAAACATGCTTGAGGAGAATATGTTAATGTTCTTCTCCCTCTCTTGATCACCACCCATTTGCCTCATCTTTTGGTTTCCTTGTCGGTCGGTTTCGGTGTTGGTATTCCACTCATGTTTAACAATGCTATGCTCAGGTAATGAGAAGGAAAGGTAAGTGTTGATCTGGGAGAAAGGCTTTAACCCCGCCACTCCCGCACACCAGTTCGTAACCTCATACTACGAGAAAGGATTTACGGCCTCTTCTGCACAATTTGCATTATTCTATACAATAAGTTGTTCCATTCTACTGTCTGTATATTTAAACATGTAACTTAACTTTGCCTGCTTTAAAGGCTTTGAGAATCTTTCCTTTTATCACTGATTATGTTGAAAGCTAAAGTGATTATAACTTTCGTTATCTAAACGTTCAGGTTAAATCCTACGTTTTCCTATCAGTTCTAAGAAAAACCTTTAAAGAATAAGAGGTTAAAGAATAACAACAATTTTAATGGAGTCAGATTAATTATATTGGAGTCAGATAAATATTTGAATTATACATGTCATCCTTCAACTGCCTTTTGTTCCGATTATTGGTTCAAAGTAGCAGCGTAAGCTTCCAGCCTTACACAGGCTAATGTAAGAAATTAATTTATCATTACTGCCATTTTTGGTAAATTAAATGTCAATTTAATGCATCCATGATGAATAAAATACAATAAAAATTCAAAGAAAATAACAAAGTATTGTCCGCAAACTTTTAAACGCTAGTGTAGTAAAACCATCATTTGTGTATGAATGGGAAACCCCACCCAGAGCCACTCTGTGTTATCTCATCTCACATCAGACCAGTGAATGACACACACACCCCGGCCACTGATGAATTTCAAGAAGCTTAGCATGAGACCTCACTTCAATGTGCTGATTTCCAAGGTAACACAATGAACAGCATTTTATCAAAACCATTAGATGAATCCAACAATGTAGTCCCATAGCCTTCCTTTACTGACTCTCAAAATTAATTTTCAAATACCTACAGGTAAATATTTTATCAGTCCACAACTCCCTACACAGAAAACTCTGGACTTATTTAATATAGATAGATACTAAACTAAACTTGAGACAATATATTTGAATATTTAGAAAACTATCCAAAGTTATAAAACCGTACAGAGAATAGACAAGTCAACAGAAGATTAGGATATATTACAAAAACTAGACATAAAAGCTAAGGGAAGTGACTCAATTCTGTGTTACTATGGAAGCAGAAGTCAGATGATGATATCATTACAGTTCACTTTGTCCAGTGATGTCATGACATGTCAGGAATGGTATGCATGTCTGTCTGATGTCTCTTCCTCACTTCTGCAACATTTACTGTCTGAGGCTTGTTTCATTTTTTTTCTGTCAGTTGTCATGTTTGCACTCTGTGACTTCCTATTTCATCAAACCCTTTAATCAGCAGCCTCCATAGAAAATGCCACAATATTATTTTCTCATTCATGCCCGTGTCATTCCACTCTGGGCGGAGTGGAGGAGAAGGCATGTGAAGAAATTCCTCGCTTTGTCCCGACCGCTTCTTTTCCCTCTCCCAAATAAGGACGCACATTGCAATACAGGGAAATGAGAGAGGAAGGGAGGGGCTGAAAATGGTGGAGAGAGAGAGAGACTCCGAAAAAAGTCATGACCTTTTATGGATGTGGTTACCTCCTCTTTTGCCATTCTAGCTCTTGTCCTTCACTCCTTCTCGTTCTCATGCTCCGTCTCGCTCTTGGTGAAGTCATTTCCATGAGAGTGGCACTCCCTGAGCTTGGACCCTGAACCCTGTCATAAAGAGGAAGAGATTCTTTTTCACATTAACACACACAGTTGTGTGCAACACAGAATACGCATTTCCATCTCAAGACTACTGAGCAGGGCTTCATATAAACTGGTAAGTACTTTACTATAAACATATATACGTATTGCTATGTTAAAATTATTTTGTAAGGAATAAATATGTAATATAAACCAAGGTAGAGAAAAAGAAAGAGTGAACAAGAGAGTAAGAATGAGAGAGAGAAAGAGAGAGAATTTGTGTGTTTTAGTGGTGTGGACTGACTAGCAAAGAATAAAGAAATCTAATCTTAGCTCCTTCTTTAGAATTCTGTTGAATGCCTTTGCCTGTTTTTACATGTTCTGGGTCTTAAAAAGTATTTTATTGGCAGTAGCTGAGGACATGTTGCAAGATCTCTCCATCTTTCACATACACACACAGTTTCAAAGTGCATCTTCCAAAACTGAATAATAATCTAGCTGCATGACGCACATGTTTTTCCTCTGCAAATGAGGGTTGTCCTTTTTACTCCCCTCTCTCTCTCTCTCTCTCTCTCTCTCTCTCTCTCTCTCTCTCTTTTTTGTGAGATTCAAGTGAAAGTATCAGATCTCTGCAAAAATGCTTTTGTTCTGAACAGAAACCAACTTTAACAGCATCTGGTTTCCTGTGGTTGAAGACTAAGTGTTAGTGGTAAAAGCTCAGTTGACAGTATGATTTTTTGATTTGACAAACCATAACTAAACTTAATATCACAAATTCATTCTTAATTATTTGTCCATCCGTTTACATATCAGAAGTGTTTGCTTACATACCACACCTCATCCAACAGCTAATATTGCTGAAGAGGGAGTCTTAGAGTTGCATGATATCGAGCCTGAAGCCAAAACAGCAGATAAGGTGAAGTTATTACGCAATTTGAGATAATATGACATTTATGAGAAAGCACAGTGTTGTAACTAAGTATGATTGCATCAGAGATTCCAGGTGTGCTTGTGTGTGTAATTGTACATGGCCTAACAGATGGTGTTCTGCTTACAAATACAGGAAATGCTCACCGGATGTGAGCAAATTGGGACTAATATGCACAGTTTTTTTCATCATGACACACAGACACACACACACACACACACACACACACACACACACACACACACACACACACACACACACACACACACACACACACACTTCTCACACTTCTCACACCTCACCTCCAAACATGGGCAGGGCAAGATGTAACTTGTCATTTTGTATATTCACCATTGCAGTGATGTCTGAGTTTAGACAGGGATGCGTGTATATGATTATTCATGATGTGAATGTCAAGAATTATAACAATTTCATAGATAGCTGTGAAATCTGAGTGCAATTAACTTAAAAAAGGAGGACACAGCAGGAATATTGCAAAGAAAGAGTGTATGCTTTTCAAATGTCAAATGGTAAACTCGGACTCCTGACTGACTAGCAAACAGGGCAGTTTTCTTTAGTGAATGAGGGTTGGACTTTGACAAATCTATCTCTGAGTTTTCGCTTGTATCTCTCTTTCTATCTGTACGAGTTTGCCTATACTGTTGTGTTTGCATTTTAGTTCATGATGTGGTGCCTGAAACAGTAATGAATTCAAATGAAGGCCTGATAAATCAATACAGCCTAACAGCTGAAAGGTCATAACCACATGTTGACACAAAAGCAGGTTGCAGGCTTGCAGCATTTTTGAAACTCAATGGTCATCAGTTTTTGATTATGATCTGAGATGTCTGTCTCTTTGCTAGTTCAGAGGTTGTGTTGCTACATGCTCTGTTAAGTACATGCTCTGTTAAGTACATGCTCTGTTTGACGATACACTTCAATGAACAGTACACTCAACATTTGCATTGAACGTTTTTTCATGGGAGTGATCGGTTAGATATTCCTTACAAAGCTCAATCCTCTGCCTTCACAGATTCAGTCTTTTTGAACAGTAAAACCAAACCTGCCTGAACAGATCATACAAAATAGCGAGGCAGCTTAAAAACACAAAGAGCACATCTGTCTGTTTCTTGTGCAGGTTTAGCCCAGTGTCGTTAATGAAAACTAAGACTGTGCGTGTTTTCACAGTCAAAATGGCAAATAAAGGTCCATCCTATGGTCTGAGTCGCGAGGTACAGAGTAAGATTGACAAGAAGTACGATCCAGAGCTGGAGGAGCGGCTGGTGCAGTGGATAATCGCTCAGTGTGGGGATTCTATAGGAAACCCTCAACCTGGAAAACAAGGCTTTCAGCAGTGGCTTAAGGATGGATGTGTAAGTCATGAGAAAACATTCAAGTTATCTTTAAATCTTACATTATATAAGTCTTTGTCACCGCATAATCATCTCTTTTTCTGTTCATTCTTTGTAGGTTTTATGTGAGCTGATTAACAGTCTCAGTAAGGATTCAAAGCCTGTGAAAAAGATCCAAAGTTCTGGAATGGCTTTTAAACAGATGGAGCAAATCTCTCAGTTCCTTGTTGCTGCTGAACGCTATGGAATCACCAAGTCTGACGCGTTTCAAACCGTTGACCTGTGGGAGGGTGAGCGCCTGTTTTCACATCACGTGTTCTTAAAGGAATCAACGATTGATTTGTCTGTCTAAATTCTGTCATTAAATATCGAACTTACTAAAATACTAGTGTTATGCTAGTATTATTTATATAATATTATAGTATTTATTCATATTTTGGATCAGCATTTATTTTTATATTTAGTACTTTTTTTATATTTATATTTATATTTAGTGAGTTTTATTTTAGTACTTAAAGGTTTAGTTCACCCCAAAATGAAAATTCTGTCATCATTTACTCACCCATATGTTGTTCCAAACCTGTAGGAGTTTCTTTGTTCTGTTGAACACAAAAGACGATATTTTGAAGAATGTCGGTAACCAAACAGTTGATGGACCCCTTTGACTTCCATAGTATTTTTTTCCAACTGTTCTTCAGTATTCAGAAGTTGTTTAGCACAAGAAAGAAACTCATACAGGTTTCAGGGTGAAAATGATAAGTATGTTTAGCTAGTTTTAGTTTTAGAGAGACAGATGGCTATGTTCTCATCAGAAACTGCCAAAAATGGCATCATTTATTTATTGATCTATACATTTGTTTGGGCAGGTAAGGACCTTGCCGCTGTGCAAATGATGCTGATGTCTTTGGGGAGTCTGGCTGTTACCAAAAGTGATGGCTGTTACCGTGGTGACCCCAGTTGGTTTCACAAGTGAGTGTTGTTGTAGTTTCCTCTTTCTGTTCGCAAAATGAACTGGCTGACCGGCCACCATGGCAACCAGATAACAAAAACAAGCCACTGTACAGGCCGATTTGCAGTTGTGGCTTATCGTCATAGCAACATGATTACAAACATTTATTGGCCAGACATTTTAAACGTGTCCTGCATGGGATCAGCAAACACAGATAAGTGTATGTCTCACAGAAATATGGCATTATGAAACTTCACAAAAGAAAAGACGGCTATAAACAAACAGCAGTTATAAACAAATATAACTTCATTGGCAGCCGAGGGTAAACGTTGCTTAAAAAAAGTACAAGTTTGGGGTCGATGAAAGGTATCTTATGCTCACCAGTAACATTGTAAAACAGTAACATTGTTAAAAACTACTAACATTTTAAATAACCGTTTTCTATTTTTAGTATATATCAAAATGTAATTTATTCCTGTGAGTTTTCAGCATCATTATTCCAGTCTTCAATGTGACATGATCCTTCAGAAATCATTCCGATATGATGATTTGATGCTCAAGAAACATTTATTATGCATTATCAAGAACTAATGTATATTTACTTGAAATAGAAATCTTTTGTAAAATTCTAAATGTCTTAACTGCCACTTTTGATCAATTTAATTAATCCGTTCTCAATAAAATAATTTAAAAATAAATTTAAACTCACAGACCCCAAACTTTTGAACGGTAGACTACTGTATGTGTGTGCACTGAATTATTTGCTTTTATCTTTACATCAGGAAATCCCAGGAGAACAAGAGAGAGTTCTCTGAGGATCAGCTGAAAGAGGGTCAGAGTGTAATCGGCCTACAAATGGGCACCAACAAAGGGGCATCACAGGCAGGCATGACTGGTTACGGTCAAACTCGACAGATCTTCAACAACAAATAAAGACCTGACGACCAGTGATCTATCTTTCTTGGCTCAACAGCAGGGTGGACCAGATGTGTAGTCTTAACATTAACAATAACAATAAGTAAAACAATAACAACGAACAGAACACAGCTTAAACCAAAGTTTACAAATGCATTGTATCATTTGAACCTAAAACTGATCTAGGTCCTTGCTTCAGAGACCAACCATTCCCCACACATGAGCTGGTTTCCAATACATTCCATAAGAATCAAGTCTGCCTTAAATTCTGTTAGGGTGCAGACAGACATACATTCCATTATTCTATTACATGCATTCCAAAGAAATGCATTTTGCTGCACTCCATGGGAACAAAATGCATGTAAGGGGAATTCGGCCTTGCACAGTCAGTTGTTTGTCTTGTCTTTCTGTGGATCTGATTTGTATGCTCTTCTCTACATTCGCTCCCTGATCTAAAAAGCAACATGAATCTATGGCCTTTAATTGATATGTTTATACATTGTACATGAGTCACTAATAATTGATTTTGCTAATAAAATTCAGTTACATTTTGAAGTCTCTGTGTTCAGTTGTGTTCCAGCCTTAGCTTAGTTTCTTTGCCACCGAGAGTTGTGTAACAATGCTGGCAGTTACAGAAGCCAGATAGCAGTTTTTCTATAACCCTTTAAATTAGGGTTGGGTATCGATTGAATTTTAACAATTCCGATTCTACTCATCGATTCCTAAATTCGATTCCAATTAGGTAAAAAAAAAAAAAGATATTCACATTTATTCTAAGTCTTACTGCAATACATTTCATTGTAGCAAAATACCATGTCAACTATTTACATTCACACTAGACATAACCAACTGTGTTTACTAGGATATTTTGACATATTTTTGTGCGCATTTATCCGTTCACTACTCAGTATGAGAGGCGGCTTTCTGCGTGCACTTTTTGGATGTGTGCACAGCACAGAAAACCGTGTGGGTTTTCTTGCGCTTGAATGGTTTAAAGTCATATTAAAATGCACACAAAGGAATCAATAAGAGGAATCAAAATTTTATTTTATAAAAAGTATTTCCAATTCCCAATCCTACTTTTAATCCCAACATATTTATCACTTTATCTCTTTATCCAGTCTGTGCTTTCTGCTTTTAGTGACAACTTTTAGTGACAAATGTTTTAGTTGTGAAATAAAGAAAGCTGAATTGTGAAGAAGAAACTGTCAGGGTTATGTCTATGTCTGTTTAGTTTCATTTTCCCAGTTTGCCTGTGTTCCTTGGTCATTAATTTCTTATTAATCCAGCACCTGCTTCTGCTCTGATTAATTAACTCTCCATGTGTATTTAAGCCCTTAGTTTCCTCAGTTCTTTGTTGGTCTTGTTTATGTTATGTGTAGTTGCTGTCATTCTCCTGCATATTCTCCTTGTTTATTAAAAGACTCTGATCTCCATTCGATTGCGTTTAACTACACATGACAGAAGACCGAACCGAAAGACAAGATTTTTTTTCCCTTTTCTTTTTGCCCATATCGATTTACCTGCAGTCCAGCTACTGTGCAGAAGGACTATTCCCTGGAGGACCACACAAGGAATTTTCTCGATCTAGCGTGCCTCACACACTATCCAGTCCAAGACACGCCTCCCTTGGATGGTCCCTAAAGGGAAAATTTGGCTGCCTATGTGGAGTGGGTGCCGGCAAATTGTGGATCACCCTTTACCGTCTGCCCAGTGGAAAGTCTCAAAGTCTGTTTATTTTTATTTTTTTAGCAAATTCTGTGTTTTCTGTTTTAATTTTTCGGGATTCCATTTAAATGGTTTAATTTAATTTTAATAATCGAGTCTAATTAAGTCTAATTAATTTAATTAATAAAAACAACTAAATTGATTAATTAAAAAATTATTTCTATGAAATGTTTCGTTTTTTCAGAAAATCTGTGTTTTCTGGCAAACAAATGAAGGCATAAAACATTCATTTAATTTATCTTTTAATCATATTAAATAAACTTTTTTGTCAAACAAAGTGCTGCACAACAGAGCTTTACTGTCAAAATTAAAACATGGAAGAAAAAAGGTGATTATTTCATAAAAAATATAGTGTCAATAATAATTTATTATTATTATTATTAGTGTTAGTATTATTATTACATTGAGACGTAGCTAAATTCTACTGTGCAACAGTAATATAATTCTGTCATAATTTCTTCAAGTTAAACAAAACTTTTATTTTGACGGGTTGCCATGAAGACCTTTGTTTCTGTGTTTATGATATGATAACAGTTTTTCTCATATGAAATGCTCATGAAGTGACTTACAGAGTTGCCCAGGAGATGAAGTTCATGCATCCATGTCCTCATGAGGCGGCAGAGGCTGAAAAAGCCACGAGCATCACGCGTGCTTCAATGTGAGTGGTAAATGAAACCGCGCGTCTGCGCCATTCATTCACACAGAGACATGCAGAACATGCAGGTTTATTTTTTAAATAGTCTTTTTAAGTCTTTTTTAGTCTGTTTAATATTCACAGACACTAGTCTATATCACGATTTGATTTAAGTGTACTGACCTACTTTTTATTTATTCATCAAAAAATTTAACAAATTCCGTGACACCGTGTTATACAGTAAGTTCCGTTTTTATGACTGGATTCCACAATTCCGTCCGCGTTTTCTGCATCGCGGAAATTATAGGGCCCTACCAGCTCTAAGTTCCTGTGTCTCCAGTGATCCCACCCAGCCTCCCTCTCCCAGTTCTTCTACCAAAGACAGCCAGTCCTTCGGCCTGCCTCCGCCAGTTCCCTTCAGCCCATCGCGCCCCCTCTGTTGACGCCACTTTGCTGCGTGTTTCTGCCTTGGGTCTTTCAGTCTCCAGCCCTGCCTTGGCAAGGGAATCCCCTGGCCCTGCCTCCAGCCTCAGACACCTTCACTCCACCTCAGCCAGTCGGCTCCACCTTGGCTCCTCTCCCTCGGCTCCACCTGGGGATGTCGTCCGTATGGCTCCACCGGGCTCCCTTGTCCCTCCGACTTCGCCTTTGTCAGTTGTTGCTCTGTCTACACCAAGGACTTCTAGTCCTTCAGCTGTGCCTCCTCCCTCCACCATTTCGGCTCCGTTGGGATCCTCCTTCCCTCCGGCTCCGCCTCGGTCCTCAGTCACACCAGCTCCACCTCAGTCCTTCAGTACCCTGGCTTCACCTCAGCTTCCAGATTCATTGGCGTCGCTCTGTCTTATCTGCTCAACCTGGGTATCTA
This sequence comes from Scardinius erythrophthalmus, assembly GCF_964197995.2. Taxonomy (NCBI): domain Eukaryota; kingdom Metazoa; phylum Chordata; class Actinopteri; order Cypriniformes; family Leuciscidae; genus Scardinius; species Scardinius erythrophthalmus. The sequence continues at coordinate 25,794,614 of NC_138225.1, forward strand.
CTTCTATCGGCTCTGTCTCTGTCGGTCGTCTCCCTGGTTCTGCCACCCAGGCCTCCACCATGGCTCCTCCCTCCCTCAATTCTACCATTACTGTAGATGCATTCCTAAGTCAACATATTTTGTTTATTCTGGAACAACATTCCTGTACAAAAATTTAATCCTAACCATATCCCTCCCCCTAAACCTAACCCTACCCATAAGTTATCCCTAAAATCAGTGGGAAATGATAGGTGAATAACACTGATGTAGAGGCCTAACCCTGTTCCTAACCCTGGTTGTAAGCCTAAACTTGACCTAAACTAAACAATAAACTTGATTAGAACTCTGATTGGTTGAATGTAATGTTGTTCCAGGATCAAAGACGTTGATCCAGGGACATGTTGCACTTGATAAAATCAGGTTCTGCAGAGTCGCTGGCCACCAGCTCCTCTTGTTTCTGGGACTTCTCCAGCCCCCAGTCCGCCTCAAGAGCCCCCACCCTCCCTCCACAGTTTGACTTTGAGGTGTGAGGAAGCCTCTTCCCATGGATGGGGGGAGGGGGTGGTAATGTCAGGGTTTTGCCTATGTCTGTTTAGTTTCACCACATTTTGGTGTCCTTTTCCCTATTCCTGTTTTGCCTGCGTTTCTTGGTCATTAGTTTCTGGTTAATCCCACACCCATTTCTGTTTTGGTTAATTATCTCTCACTGTGTATTTAAGCCATCAGTTCTTTGTTGGTCTTGTTTATGTTATTGTGTAGTTGCTGTTCTCATTATCCTGCGTATTCTCCTTGTTTATAAAAAGACTCTGAACTCCATTTGATTTCATGTGTGTTTTACTACACGTGACAGAAACAGGGAGTGTGAGAGAGGCAGATCTTAGATGTGAAATCTGACCTAGAATGCCACAGCAATTGCAAAATGCTATAAAACATGGGGAAAATTGTAGTAGGAGTTTGGGGGTGGAGTCTATTTTTTTCCCCCAACAATCATTATTTTTCTCAGTCAGAACAGAAGTACCATGGCAACAATCTATGTGCAAAATAATTAACTGATGGACATTGAGAGATTTTTATCTGACTAACACACACATACAGTACCAGTCAAAAGTTTAGAAACACTTAGAATAATTCTATGAAACCATAAAACAAATGGATGGCATGGGAATAATGTAGTGATAAAAAAATCTACACAAATAAAAACTATCTTTTAAACATATATTGTATCTTTATTTATTATATCTAGACTACAGCTCTGCACGCTCTGTTCATTCTCTCAATCAACAAGATTGAGGTGCATCCTGTGATACTAATTAAAAAGTATTGAAGGAATTCACATGTATGCTGGAATCTCTTAGCATCTTTTTTCCTTCACTCTCTCAACTATTTCCAAAAACAAACGTTTTAACGAAAATGTCAGTTTCTTTCAAATTAAATGTTTTGTTTAGTAAAGGATTTTATAAGTAGGCACAATAAGTATTTTTCCATGCCTTCACACCAAGGTTTTCAAGATCATTATGAACAAATGTTCTGTCAAGTGTGTTCAAACATTGGATAGGGTATATTTGCACACTCTACAGACTTTAACACACACATACTGTAAACACACTGATCATTGGCATACCTCCTAAAACAAAGACAAAAACCCACCTAATGCAAGACAGTCTCTAAAGTAAAGTCTGCATGAAATAGAATTTGCCCTATCTATTTTCTAAGTGCATGTTATTGATGTTATTCTTCCAATTCATCCATGCAAATATTTTGGCCTTGTAATTTTTAATCAAAATGTCATTCTTCTGTCGTCTGTTGAAATTACAGACTTATTTGGTCATCTTACAACTGACTGCAAGCTCTTATTTAGATTTGCCTCCATCCAATCAACAATCGATGGACTGAACAAGTCTGATAATCTTTCTCACCCGGATGTACATCACAGAATGAAAGAAAAGATATGTTGCTAATTCCATTACATTGTAACTTTAAAGGGGTGGTATAATGACTTTGATGTCCCCAGAGTGTGTATGTGAAGTTTTAGCTCAAAATACCCCACAGATATTTTTATATAGCATATTAAATTTGTCACTTTTTGAGGGAGAGCAAAAACGCACCGTTTTTGTGTCTGTCCCTTTAAATGTAAATGAGCTGCTAGTCCCAGCACAGAGGGCGGAGCTTCAAGAGCTCATGTCCTTTTTACCTCACACAGACGTGCACTGAAAATTTCAAAGACTTTTAGCCTTTTATGTTCAAACCGAAGTCAGACAATGACGGAGAGACTCAAGAAGAAGTGACAACAAGACAACATTTCTGAATGGTTAGTTGGTGAATTTATGTAGCTTATGTGTAGTTATCTTCTAGTCATTGATTAGCATATTATTCTGTCTTGATAATCTATAAATCGCGTTCCTGGGGGCGGGGTTTATGTAAATTTTAGGATTAGTGATGTCACTAACCCGGAAGGAAGCTTGTGTAGTCTCTACCAGCTGTTTGTTGTAGTCCTTAAAAAGCAATTTCTTTAAAAGAAAATATCTCCCTTTGCTTTGAACTTTGAGCGTCATAACTTTGCAGATGTTGTTTATGCTCAAACAGCAACATTACACACTAACTAAAGTTAGAAAAGTGAAATCATATTCAACCACCCCTTTAAACTGGCATCCATAAAAGAAAGTTTGATATAGAGTAGGCCTGAATGCATCCAGACATCCAGTCACATTTTGACCCTGAGTATTTTGACATGATGGGTTTATGTCTAAATGTTTTTATTTTTTGGGTGGGTGCAGAAAAAGTGATTGGAGCTAAAAATAACACTATTCTCAGAAGCACAAAGAATGTCATTGTGATCAATACAAAATAAATACAAAAGAAAAACATGTCTGCAAACTCTATAACTCTTAACATGTATTACTGACATCCCTTTGTCCTCCCCTTCCTTCCTTCTCTACATCCTGCCTTCATACTTCCTATAGTCTGTCTGTTATATGATTTAACATTCGTCTCTGGTGGCTCAGCAGATAACCAGAATTACATAACAAAAGTTCCAATGGCATTCATGTTAAAACAACAACAACTGCCAGAAAAACAAGCCAGTCTGAGAAGAAACATGAATATCGGGAAAATGTAATGGTCGTGTTTTTTGTGGGTTTGAAGCTTAATCAACCAGGGACCAGTTGCATAAACATAGCCATTATAAGACTGTGTCTTAAGAACTAGTTCGACCAACTAGCAGTTAGACAAGAGGTAATCAGTCATACTTTTCCAATTCAAATTAGACCATCTACTTTTTATGTACCTGGCTTTAAAAAGTCAGGACCAGATTTGAAGAAAAAAAAAAGTAGATGACAAACTTTTAAAACTTATCTAAGCAGTTTATGCAACCGGCCACAGAACAAAAGTATTTTTCATGCAACTAAATGACGACTTATGACCACTGTGTAAACAACAGATTAACTAAGAATCATGTGGTAAGGGTGTTAACAGACACATTCTCTGTCCTGTGCTGCCCCCTGCTGTTATACTCAAACTGACAGCAACATTTTCATACCACCAATCTAAAGCAGCCTAATGAAAAAATAAGAATGACAGGTGACAGGTCCAATGAGCTTTCAGCATGGTTTGTATAATGCTATAATGCAATTAACATAAACAACATTGCATTTGTTTGTCTATGTAACTATAAACTTTACAAACTTTGTAAGTAAAGCTTTATTTATATAGTACCTTTTAAAAACAGTGTTTACAAAGTGCTTTACAGAACAGAAATGCACTTGTGCATTCACAGAGAAAAAAAAAACAAACATGCATAGACAAATCATATAAAGAAAATAAAGAAAACAAAATACAACAATAAAATAAATCAAGGAAAGGCCCTGTGAACAAACGTGTTTTGAGATTGGCTACTTTTTAAAGGTGCACAGTGAGTCGATTTCTCGTAGGTTGTCAGGAAGAGGGTTCATTAGCTTGGAACCGCCCATTTTTAGCCGTGTTTTTGGTACAACTAACAAGTTACTATTGGATGTTTGGAGCGATCTTGCTGGAGTATATTTCTGTCATGACAACTCTCTGAGAGATTGGCATGTAAATGGATGTGGCAATGTTAACCCTTACGAAAAAAAAGTATACTTCAAGTTCATTTTATGAAGTATACTTGAGTAATGTTCAAGTATATTTTTAAGTATACTTTATGTAGTAAGTATACTAATGTCAATATGTACTAGTAGTAAACTTGTAAGTGTACTATTTTAATACCGCTTGGGACTAAATTGGCCCACTTGAAGTATATAAAAGTATATGTTTTTAAGTGTACTATAAGTGTAACAGTAGTAAACTTTAAGTGCACAACTAGTTTTCTTTTAATGTACTCTCAGTAAACTACTAGGTTAGTAGTTTTATACTACAAGTTTTCTTTAAGTGAACTTAACATCATGCTTATAGTTTACCATTTATATATTATTTTTACTCTTTTAGTGTACTCTCAGTAAACTATTAGTTTATTAGTTTTATACTACAAGTTTACTTAGAGTACACTAAAAGAGTAAAAATAATATATAAATGGTAAACTATAACCATGATGTTAAGTTCACTTAAAGAAAACTTGTAGTATAAAACTACTAAACTAGTAGTTTACTGAGAGTACATTAAAAGAAAACTTGTAGTATAAAACTACAGAACTAGCAGTTTACTGAGAGTACATTAAAAGAAAACTTATAGTATAAATCTACTAAACTAGTAGAATTCTTTGAGTGAACTTATCATCATACTTATAGTTTACCATTTATTTATATTTCCAGCATATCTGTGCCGCCGAAATCGCGGCACCGATTATAAACGTTTGAGGAGGGATTAACATGATGCCGACAACGCAGCAATGCTGAAACAGATTTATAGATTATATTACTCCAAGCTTTTTGCTATAACTATTGTGCCTTTTAAACTCACAGTTATAGCAGCCAAAGAAAATGTAATGTTTAAATATCAAAGGCTAGAGCCTAACTAAAGCCAACACCTTTCACCATCATGGTAACTACAAATGAAACAATAAATAATCAACATCTAAACCTCTGTTGATTCTCAACAAGATATTTTGTAGACGTCTGATAGAAATAAAGTCAGTCTGTTTAGTAATAAATTTAGCTGGTAATGTTCGTCTTCGGTTCAAACTTGCAATGGCACACTCTGCGCACTGTCACCTGTTTAAATAGGCCACGCCCCTCCCTTACAGAAGCTAAACATTATGTCAGCTTAACATGATTAGTGCAATGAATCTTTCAGCTAAATAGTACAAACAACTAATGTTGTTTAGTAATGATAGCAGGTTTTTACTAAACATAAAAGAATAATGATTACTCGTAAGTTTAATTAGAAACAAAATCTGGGTTTACAGTGCTTCATCGTTCTCATCGCGCCCAGAGGAATTTGAGCTACGTCGGTTGGTGACGCCCCTTTGGAAATGATTTGTCTACATACAGTAGCTTCTCCAGACCATACACTCAGTTTCAACTGAGAAGGGTCTGGTGTTAACCAGGCTACCATTTATATATTATTTTTACTCTTTTAGTGTACTCTCAGTAAACTACTAGTTTAGTAGTTTTATTCTACAAGTTTACTTTTAATGTACTCTCAGTAAACTACTAGTTAAGTAGTTTTATTCTACAAGTTTTCTTTAAGTGAACTTAACATTATACTTACAGTTTACTATTTATATACAATTTTTGCAGTTGCAGTAGGCCTACAGTACACTACTATGTTCAAATGTTATTTTTTATACTTGAAAAATACCGTTAATTCTACTTTAATTTTAAAAACATTTTATTAGCTTCATCCTTTTTTATCAACACTTAAATGTCGGTAAGTTTCATAAAGAAAGGCAACATTTTGTTAAAATGTTGAGAAAATAGTTGAGAAAAATCACATTTTTGTCAAAGACTACGCCTTGATCAGATCCAGAACGATGGTCAAAACACAGGTGGAGTAGATCGAGTCCAACACCCCCAAAGCTTCACAGTCATTTTCTCTTCATGGGTTAGGCCTACGCTTCATTTCATTTGGAAACATTAAGCAGTTTTGATTTACAAGCTGTTTAATGTTTGATGTCACATTATTTTACATTTGAGTGAGCAATCTTCTATCACATGTTTCAGCTTCTTCTTCTACTGTGTTTTGATCCAGAGATTCTGTTTTATGTTTTACATATCTGTTTTATAGCAACACTTTAATCAATATTTTCAAACAGTTTCATAAGACTGTATATGAAAAAACGATGTAAAAAAAGTATATTTAATAGGCTACTCGATCAAAAGAGTTAACACAACTACAAGCCAAGTATACTTTGAATAATTAAAATTTTAAGTATATCTCGATCAAAAGATTGAGTACAAGTATAGGCTAAATATACTTGGACTTTTCTCTCAGTATAAGTCAAGTACACTTAAGTGTATTTAAGTATATTTTTGAGAAGTATGTAAAATGTAGACTGAAAGTATGCTTTCTTCTTTTTAGTTTAAAAGAAGTATATAACACTTGAATAAACTTATTTTCCATGGTTATTTTATTTACTCTACACTGTAAAAATAAAAGGTGCCTGGAGGAACCTTTTGGGGTTCTTCACTTTGCCACACCGGCGGAACCGTCTGTAGATCCTCTAGGCACCCTTTAAAAAGGGCCGGTTCTCTGAGGAACCACACAGGTTTCCTGAGGAACTCTTATATTAGGCACTGTGTGGAACCACTTTGGGTGCCTCCAGGAACCAAATTTCATTTTTTTTTAAATATTTAATTTCATGTTGTTACTATGGTTACCTTTGACATCTATTATAATAAACAAATTGAACCAAATACAAAATAAGAATTGTTTATTACATATTTGATATTCATTTTTATACATACACTTCCATGCACATGGGGAAAAAAGCTAACTACAGATTAATATCAATGAATACACAAAAAAATAGTATAATACATAAGCAACATGAATAATCAACCATGTATACAATAGATAAACAAGAAAAGACATCTCAACAAAATGCATGGAAACACATATGTTCCACGAAATAAATCAATGTAAATAAAATTACATTTGAACAAATTAAAAATGTCCATCATACTTAACTTTAAAACATTTGTGTTTCAGTCCGATGGTAAGTCTGACATCACTGTTTCCAAGTCCAAAAGCTCTATCAGATGCCAAAAACAAACAACAGTGCTAATATACACTCATTGTGCTGTAACCTTTATCTCTATTATATACCGAAATCTCTGATGGTTAGTTATTCAACTATTTTGAATCATAAAATGTTTAAGTCTGGGATGCCGTTAGACTGGAGACTGTAATGTACAATATGGCTTTTGAAAAGCTTAAATGTGTGACTTGAATCAACAGTGTTCATAAATGGTTGTTGAGTATTCTCATGAAACAAGATAGAGGAAGTAGAAGTAGAGGCTTTGACCCAGAAACAGAGTTAAGGTGCAGTAAAATGATCTGTTGTTCTGTGAATGTTCACTGGTGAATTCCAGTCATTAAGAATCCACACGATCAGCAATTTCGTTTGTGGTCAAAAATGTCACTATGGGACCAAGTTGGTGTGAGGTACTTAACGAGTTAGAAAAGTGAAAAGGTACAGCATCGTTTTCCGTTTGTTTTTCCTCTGTTCTGGTGGATGGTCCGGACACTTCAATGATTTTCAGGTCTACAGGAGGATTTTTATTCTTGTTCAAACTTGTATTTCAGCTTACTGAGATCCCTGCAAAGTACAAAATTTACTGTTAGTAATGTTATTAAAGTGATAGTTGTGAAATTGAAATAATTTCCTCAGCCTTGTGACGGTCCAAACCTGTTTGACTTTCTGTCTGTGGAACCCAAAAGCAGATCTCAGGCATAATGCAACCCCTGTCACCGTTCAATTTCACTGCATGAAACACAAGAAGAAAACAAATGTGTAAATCATTCATGAAACCATTCTTATGCACACTTGTCTAGTTCAATTCAATGCAACAATTTATGTAAAAATGGTTAAGCTCCAAAAATGTCCCAGAAAAGATCCTAAAAATAATCAATGAGTTCACAACTCATGTGTTATGGGTTGTGTTGCAAGTCTTCTGAAGCCTAATAGCTTTTTCCTTTTTTTTTTTTTTTTTTTGTTGAAAAAGACTAAACTTGAAGTTATAATTCAGAGTTAAAATGTCTATAGCGTTTTTTGTGAATCAAACCTGTGATATTATTTTTCTGAGTAACATGAATGAGATTTGAGATCATGAGAAAAGATTTTCAGAGAGTAACTGATTAAAAAACACAAGTACACAGTCAAACAATACAATTGCACACAGAGAAAGTTCATAGTAATAAAGTACAGCATGTGGTGCAGGTAACTTACTGTAATTCAATGTTGCCACTGAAATGTTCAGATTATTTTAGAAATGTAATGGTTGTTCTGGGGAAACAAAAGAACAAAGCTGATTATTCACAACATAATATTTATTGACCAGTAAATGGCTTTAAAATGGTATTTGAGAGAATGAGGGCACCTGTAGTAAGTAAAGTTAACATTAGGCTAAACAAAAACAGAGCAAACTATAACCTGTTTTTGTTATTCATAACAAACGCCAAGAATCAGAGAATTTTCTAAATTAGTTAGGCTATATCAGCAATTTGAAGACACAGTTGTACAAAATATGTTGAATTGAATGACTAAATCAATCTAAGACAATAAGTCAATCATTTCCATTTGTTCATTAGATCAACGTAAGTTAGTTAGCATCGCGGCTAAAACCAGATACTGTGCAATAAACGAGTGGTAAACACTGTAAAAACGTAGTAATGTATAATAAATTTAGTTTATATATATGTGTGTTTAAATATATAGTGAGTAGACTGTATATTTATTTGGCGAGTTTACAAACCTTGTAATGGAGAGCCGAACAAACGGCGGAAGCTTTGATGAGAGGAGCCGTTACTTTCCTGATGACGATCAGCTGAGCTTTGTTGCGCGCGAGCAGCGCGAGCATCACTGAAGCGACGACAGCAGAGGAATAGGCTAGCAGCAGTTTCGTGACAGAATAAAACTTCTCTCCTCCTGCTTCTCCTATATAATATTATTATTATTTAGTGTTGTTGTTTAAGGTTTAAATGACTTAATAAAATAGGCCTATACTAAATATATGTAAGCTACCCAAGTGAAAAAGACTAGGTTACTGTTAAATGTATTAAAAATGCATTAAAGTATATTTGTATTGTAGGTCTACTAAAAACACACTCAAGTACATTTTTAATACATTTAATAGTACGTCTTTTTCACCTGGGTATGTATACTGAATCAAACTTAAGTAGCCTATAATAATTATAATAATAGGATGATAATAATAATAATAATAATAGAATAATAATCTAATTCTGGCCTCACTGAACCATTGGGTTCCTCCAGATGCTGGCTTTAACATAAGAGATCTTCCAGGAACCACTTAAATGTTAAAAGATCTTCCAATAACCCTTTTATCGCATTCAAGTTCCTCTATTTTCCCCCAAAGCACTTCAGGGTCTCATGGTAATGAAAAGGTGACTCCAGAACCTCTGAAGTAAATACAAAGTGCTTAAAGGATCCCATAAGTTCCAGCAAGAACCTCAAAGATTGTCAATGCTCCTCCAGTAACCCTACTATAGGAAAAAGAGCTTTGAGGCACCAAAATTACATTTTGAAGTTCCTTGAGTATCCAACAGGATACTTGAGGCACGTTTAGTTTTTACAGTGTATAAGCTATTCCACCCGAAACTTTGTTACTATATAAAGCTGAACATGTTAGTTTATAAGACGTTGTGTAATATTATGTTTTTAAAAAAGTATTTAATAAGCTACTCAATTAAAATAGTAAACACAAGTACAAGCCAAAAATACTTAGAATACTTAATTATACTTTTAAGTATATCTTGATCAACAAGTATGGGCTAAATATACTTAGACTTTTCTGTCAGTATAAGTCAAGTATACTTAAGTGCAATTTGAAGTATATTTCTGAGAAGTACATAAAGTTTATTTCTGAGAAGTATATAAAAAGTAGATTGAAAGTATACTTTCTTATTTTTAGTTTAAAAGAAGTATACTAATAGAACACTTGAATAAACTTATTTTTCGTAAGGGAATGTATTTGGTCTTGGAGGAATAGATCTACTGCGCTGCTGCTGTACAGAGACTTGCTACTGACAATACATCCACAGACATGCTGCCGTGAGCACGTAAGACATGCTGCTTCTGCTCATATAGCATAGCATATACATGAAATAACCCCTGTAGCAGATCTATACAGGTGGAGCTGGGGAAGGTAGAGGGTTTCTGAAAGCACGCTGCTGCTAACAGCAAACAATGCCACGTGTTTAATGGCAGCTGATGCCACAGCAACCAATCAGCTGCACTACGTAGATAACAATGTGATCGCTAGTAATGCCGAGTTCACACTGCACGATTTTCAAAGTAGTCGGTCACTGTTCTTTTCAGACAGCATGACTATCTCGGGTAACATTCAGTTGCTGATGTGTTCACACTGCACGATGGATCGGTGACAGGAGGTTTCACACTGCATGACTTTACAAAAGAAAGAATTGCAGAAAACTTTTGGCTGGTCCGCAAACTACGTTTCACAACCAAACACAGACGAGAAGTGATAAGGAAATAACGCAAGATCACGCGTGCATGAGACCGGAGTTCTCGAGTGAGACTGAAATTTGTATTAAAAATGATAGCCTGCAAGAAGATTTGCGATCCTAATTGTCTGTGCGCTGATTTGCAGCGAAAAGGAGAAAAAAAAAACAGATTATGCAGGAGGAAATGGTTGGGGAGAGAGAGGAGCAAGGATTGTGTGTTCTGCAAAGAGAGTTGGGGGTAAATAAATAATTTTGCAATGTGCTGCTGTTGCTGCTGGTCAAGCAAATGTTTGTGCTTTGTTTCTGTTTGATATGATTGTAAATATATCTATTAAAATACTGATATTCTGGTCTATAACTCCTCCCCGAACATCCCGCTGTCCTGTTTCTTGCTCTCTCATTGGCTGTAGGTCATTGCCGATGTAGTTTTCAGTCAGACCACATTCACACAACAGGATTTTGAATCGCCGACAGGTCCAGATATTTAGCATGCCAAATATCTCACGGGCGTCTGCGACTCTCTCAGATCTGGTCTTTGATAATTCACACTGCGTGATTGTCACTCGCGTGAACAAGCACCGATTTGCCTATGATTTCGGGCATTTGTCGGCGATCTCATAAAACCTGTCGGCGAGCGAAAATCGGGCCTAAAATCGTTCAGTGTGAACTCGGCATAACAAATTGAGTTAAGGACCTATCAGCCAGCACCATCTAGAATTTCATGACAGAACTTTGTATTTATTCAACAAATTAATAAGGTAGGCTATATTGGGGGAGTACAATGGAGACATTTAAAAACTAATAAGAGGATCTTTAATTCAATTCTGAATTAGCCTATACAGGCAGCCAGTTTCTCATTTTAGAGCAAGTTAGCATTCGCAAAGCTGCATTCTGAACTCTTTGTAAGTGTTTAATAGAGCTAGCTCTGGTAACCCAACAAAACCCTTTTCAAATTGTAACAGCAACTTCAATCAGTCACCAACAGAGGATGCTGTTGGATTCCTTGGCTGAACCTTTATGAAGAATAAACGTTTCATTATAAATAAATCAACTGAATACATGCTTACTGAGCTGGTGACATTTGTATTTGATTGTATATTATTACCCTTGATATTGTAATCACTATTATTACTGTTAATTAGTATCAAGGTGATGATACACAGGGCAACTTTTTGAGCAATGTTGCAGGGCAATCTTGCCGAGCGATTGTTGCTTGGCCACTTTCCCATTGAAAATGGGCAATACATTTCTATCTGGATACTTTAGATAGGTCGTGGGCCCTGTGTCTCATCTGGTTTCCCGTTGACGGCAACATTGCCCAGCAACATTGCTCAAAAAGTTGCCCTGTGTATCAACAGCTTTAGGCTATTTATATTCAAATGTATGGGCCATGTGCAAATTTTATGGGCAGACTACACATCTAGAACAAGGAGGCTACATCAGGTATGCATCACAGCATCAGTTATTTAAAACAATGGCTAAACAGTTAACTACCCTCTGAAAAGCATTAAATAACTATTTAAATGTTGAATATGCCTATATTATGCACAGTGATAGCTAGATAATGCACACTAGATAGCTAGATTATATCCAAAAGCATGGGAACGCCCCCCTTTGGGGTTTGCTATTCCAGTAATTCCAGTGAAAACAAATCTTGATGACATTCTAGATAATTTTGCACCATGACATTCTAGAGAATCAAGTACTACAAACATGCAACAGTTGGGAAAGACCCTATTTACCAATCCAGCATGACACACTGTCACACTAGCTCCCTATTGAAATTACTAAACTGTACTGTACAAAGAACAGGATAATTGAAAGTAGGCCTAGTGTGAAAGATTGTTAAAACGAGGTTCAACACAGCACATGCCCCCAACCCCACATATACCATAACAAGCATCCTTTCTCCCACACACACAAACTGCTGGTTTTATGTCAAGAGTCACGTCAACCATCAAATTCCCAGTCACAACAGCAACAGGTTTCCAAGATAGACTTAAAAGGGTTAGTTCACCCAAAAATGAAAATTCTGTCAATACGTAGGCTCACTATTGGCCACACTACATCAACTCACTCACAATGGCTGGGCACTTGTGATGACACATCAAGGATGTTAAGAGGCTAAAAACAGGTTTAAAACTTGCCCCATTTAAGTCAACAGGGTGCAAATTTTAAAAAGAGGATAACAGGGTGTAGGCAACACCGATTTTTGACGTTGTTCTCTGTACTGACAGTACTCCAAATTTACAGATAAATGAGCTCAATGTTAAAATTGACCGGAGTTCTCCTTTAAGGTTGAGCCACTGTAGTCACTTGGACTATATTAACAATGTCTTTACTAACTTTTCTGGGATGGCATATCAATTACCTTGGCAAGGACAAATAGTATGCGAGTTGGGACGCAGCACCAGAGAAACACATCATAACAAATGCCAGATGATCAATAGTCTGTATGAGCTGTAGCATCTCCATGAGATTATGATTAATGAAATTTAAGCATTAAGTATATATATATATATATATATATATATATATATATATATATATATACACCCATAAAAATGACATGACCCACTTCTTCCAGCGAGATTCTGAAGTGTGCAAACGATGGACAGGGACAGTTTTCCTATCCCATGAGGCCACGGGAGAGGATTTATGAATGGCAGTGAAGTGACGTAACTGCCGCTGGTAGGTCAAATGATAATGATAACATGCCGAATAATATATCTGGATTATATTCATACTATTCAAGAGAGTTTGCGATTTTGGATGAAGTCCAGAGTCAGCCATGCACACTCTTAAAGGCGCACTATGCAGCTTTCCGTTTTTGTCAAACAGTGACCCCTAGAGTCGCTGTGGAGTACTTGTATTTAATGTTACTGTCGTAAATACCACTCGCGCAGAGCCGTCTCTGCACTCACGGCCTGATCCCTTCCGCCCTCTATACCAGTAGCGATATTTTTTTTCCCAGGATGGTAGGGGAAGACTCATGAATATTCATTAGGGAAGTCATCCCTGATTGGTCTGATGACCTACACCTAACCCCACCCCTAAACCTACCCATCACTGGGGGTCTTATGACCTCCCTAACCCCGCCCCTAAACCTACCCGTCACTGGGGTTAAGACCAATCAGGGATGACTTCCCTAATGAATATTCATGAGTCTTCCCCTACCATCCTGGGGGAAAAAAATATCGCATCCTGGTACCTGTTGTAGTAGGATGGAAGCTGTAATGAGTGTAAATAAGGTGTGGCCCCTTTAAGAACTGCGCGCGCCCTGTTGAACTGTCGGCAGTCTGTATTGTATGTGCACCTCGAACACCCCGTGCATGCGGGTTATTTCAGTTTGATGCTCGTTCTTATCCTACTTTTGTTTATCAAGTAAAGCTGTGGACGGTAGAACGGGTGACAGACAGTTACACGAGTTCGATTGGGGAATAAAGTGCAAGTTGTGAGATGCCAATCGCCTCCGTGAGTCTGTCTGGCCTCTAATAACTTCATCTGTGAGCTATCCCTATTGTGTATATGTGCAGTGCCGTAAAGCAATTCGTTACATCGTGAGACCTGATATCACGCAATACTTCCTGAGGCTGAGGCCGGCGGCTCGCCGGCCCAAAGTTGCAGGTGTGGTGGCAGCGCGACGACCACCATTCAACCCGAAAAAAGTCATAACTATTCCAATGACTCCGAAGCTGTTTGGTTAAGGTAAAAAAGTTACTTAGTTCACCTTTAACAGCTATTGCCCACAACCCATTGCTGGACAAGAATTTGATTAGAACTACAAACACGAATTAAAAGTGTTAAAAAACGACAAACATGTGCTGGATATGCAAGTCCGACGGTTACGTAGAGAGGTTTAAGATGTGATTCCAGAGATGGGAGTAAGTCACACATGGTCAAGTCACAAGTAACATCAGAATTTTTATTTTACGGACATGGCCGATTCGCCCAGGATTAAGATCACAGACAACCTCCGCAATTATTACAAATGACTAGAGGTCACCAGGTAATACTTATCCCGTGCGAATAGGGAAAATTTGGAATTATATTGGTTTTATAATAAATGTCATATGTTTAACTTTGCTTATATATATATTTTTTTTTATGGAATATCACCGGCAGACATTAACTTCCCCATTAAGAGCCAATATTTGACCCCTTCAATTGATTTCCAGGGGCATTTATAACTATGTTCTAACCATTTTTTTTTATAACCATGCATTTACACTGCAATTACAATACCATAAATAATGTTATGAGATTAATGATTTAAATATGATCATCAATATAGAAATGATTAATATAGAAAAACTGAGATGCTAAAAAATAATAAATTATATATTTTTTATTATGAAATTAAACCCGCCAGTAGGTGGCGCCAAATCACAGTCTTAATGAACGAGTCATAGAAGCATTCATTCAACTGATTCGTTCAAAATGGCAGATTCATTCTGGAACTAGCTAGGTCACTGAATCACAAAAACCCTGGATTCGTTCAGATATGCATCTTTGTTTACTTAACTGTTATATAAAATCATTATCACATTTGCAATCGCGCCATAAATATATAAATTACTCATAGCCTACTATGAGTATTTTTTTCCACCACATCTTGAATTTTGGGTGCACTATAATTCTACTGGCATGCCCCCAACCCCCTGATAACGTCTGACCCTGCTTAAAGAGAAACATAAAACACGACTAAACATCATTAACAGTTTTCTATGTTGTTTTTCGTCATTGGAAAGAGCGACATATTTGGCATTAAATCACTATGATTTGAAAGAAACAATGGCAAATGTATGTGAATTTATGCACGTTATACGAAACACATGCCATCAATTATCATTTTAATCTATTGACAGCCTTAAGCTACATTTGAAAACATAATTTTGTATAAAGAGGCAGGCTGTTTTGACCACTAGTCTTTCTAGATTTAACGTTAGTCAAATTAACTATAACAAACAAGCCATAGCTTACTTTAGAGGTGGTCAATGAAGTTCGAGGTTGTGATCGGTCATGTCCGATATCCCTTGCCAGTTGTTATGCGTAGGCTACGGCAAATCTTCTTTTATGAATATGGTTCAGTATCGAGTGTTTATATCCAAAAGAAACGATGCTGAGATGTTTTTGTATTTAGCGCGCTCGCTCACCGTGCTGTATGCTTTTCTGTGCTTGAGCAGCGTCACGCAATCGCGCAGAATCTGGCGTCAATGGTTCCGTTTGCTTTCATTTTGCTCTTAATTGATGTTGCGATGATTTATCTAAACATTTATATAAAGTCATTATCGAGTCATACAGTTCAAGTCAAGTCAAGTCTCGAGTCATTGGATCTCAAGTCAAAGTCGAGTCATTAGGCTTGTTCGACTTCATGCAGCTCTGCGCAGACCGATCGGCGGCTGACTTGAAGCAGTGCATGCTGGTTAGAAATTTTGTCCGACTTGATCCAGCGCCGACGCCACGTGACTGTGACATATGCCATCAAAGTACCGCGAGACCGATTCGAGAGTAGCTGAAGAACTCAGCCAGCGCAGCTTCTCAAGAGCGGCTGCAGGAGCTCTGATGACGACACAGCTGTTCCACGATTGGCCAGGGGTGCGTTTCCCGAAAGCATCGTTGGCCAACTATGGTCGCAAGTTCATCGCAATGTCCATTGAACTCTATTGGTAACGACGGAACTTGCGACCATAGTTGGCCAACGATGCTTTCGGGAAACGCACCCCAGATCCATTGCATGACAACGATCACATGTGTTGCGTGTTTATTCAAACACCTTTAGTTCCTCTAAAGCGCACAAATCAGTTTTTTATAACAGTAAACACTCTTTTCATGTAGTTGCGATGTTATATTGTGTCATGTTTATCAAAATAAAACTGATTAAAAAACGTAGACTCCACTTCATTGATAGTAGCTTATGTTGAAGGTTGAACTTTATTCTTGTTCAAACAGACGGTGTGTGAAGAAGCAGTAGCCTACATAAAGTATTGAATGAAAATGTCTCTGAAACATTATTTGGCAAATATTGCATTTATTTCACTTCAGCTGTGGTAAAGAATGCAAACACCACGTGAGCGGTCACTACGGGAACCAGAAAGTGTCCGACTTCACATTTCCGTTTGCAGCTCCTCCCCGCCTGCACCATAGACAGTAAAAGAAATGGACACAGCGACCCCATTGGAACTCAGTTGAGACAAGTGAAGCCCGTTTTCAGCGATTTTTTAGCACTTCCTTTCCTGACGCGCAGACTCAAACCGAGCAAAGCGTTACACGGACCACGTGAGCAACCCGTCTGTCTTCTAGTAGCTGTGCTAAGAGAAATCTGAATCATTCCCTTCCGAATCTTGCAGAGACGGAGAGTGTGATTAGGAGCTGTCCATGAGCGTGGAGCAGGAGCAACTTCTGCTAGGTATTCTGATTAATTATATTGTCATTTTGCCTCCACGTCTCCCCGATTGCCCGCGAGCTTCTCCTCCCGTCCATACGGTAATCTCTCTAGTGTGCGACAGAGAGTCGCGTGATTATGACGCAATCGTTAGCATACTTTTACAAAAACTGCTTCTACGGGGCCATTACATAAGCTACAAGGTAATGGAGCATTTTATACATTGTCGTGTTTCTTTAGAAATAAAAAATGGACAAATGGAGTCTTCAAACGCCTCAGATGTAAAGTTATTCGCTGTCAAAGTGACGCCAAAATGAATGGAAGTCAATGGGATTGCTAACGCAAGTGAAGTTCCGCTCAAGATGGCGGCACCCGGCCGACTTCAACTTCCGGTCGACTTCCTTCCCGCTTGGCCTGCACGCGGCTACTCTCGCCGATCGGGTGCATCCAGCCGCAGCCGATGTCGAACACACATATTTTCTTATATAGTCAAGCAAGTCGCAAGTCCTTACATTTGCGACTCGAATTAGACCCAGTCAAGTCATGTGACTCGAGTCCATGGTGATTACGAATAAGAATATATTTTTTTCAATGTTATTCACATTATATTTCATCTGCAACAGCATTGTGAACTTCTGTAAAATACATTTGGTCATTAATATTTAAATGCATCATTATGCAAATTGAAAACAGTGAGGAGAATTCTCATGAAAGACCCACCACAACTGGCAAATCAATGTGCTACATTTCTCTCCGAACGGTAGGAAATTAAATTGAATGTGGAGGATTTTAACTGAATGTTTTACAGGGCAGGTAAAACGGCGACAGGATGCATGTAAACTAATGGAGCCTTCACGTGCTATGCTATGGTAATTATGGTAAATACCAAAAGCCGACGTGGTAAATGCACATGAACACCCCCTCTTGTGGTATTTTCCACTGGGCAGCTCGTAGAATATTTTGATGCACGAGTTGCCGAGATGAGATAACCTTTGACCTTCAAAATGGTGGAGAGCAACGCAAGAGTCGTGAATGGTAAGCAATGTACACAACTAAACGTTTTTTGCTACTGTCAGCGGATAGTTTTTGTAGCCTATACAATGTTGTGTCATTAACAATTGTAATATAATGCAAATTTATGTCATGTTTTATTTTTTTAATTATTAATTATGTTTTAATAATCAGAAAGCACCATATTTTTGTTTTTATTTTTTTTTAAGATAAAAAAGATACTCTACTGACACAGACCTTGCGGGTACTACATTACGACAACAAAAGCACTTGAACACAACACACTGGTAAATACCAGTTCACAAGTGGGAAATATCATCTTTTCCATAGCACGTGAAGGCTCCATAAGCGGCAGAGCTGTCCGTTAAAGACGCAATTATGACGAAGTAGCTGTCCCAATACACACTCAGAACAAAACATATTGTAGGGCATAGTATTGTATAAGTAGGCGAATTGGGACGCAGCATTTGGAAAACACTGTTACCGAGACCAACAGGGGTTGTGTCCACTATGAGTTCAGACTATTTTGTTGAATCATCAAAGTACAACATTGTGGTGGTGAGGTTTAACATCTTTGAGCAGAATTAGCTATTTCAGTTTTCTTGATCAGATTGCAGAGTAATGATGTTGGAAAAGATTCACTTTGATCAGCAGTTCCCATGCCTATAGGCTTCTGACTTCTCCTTGGTAGGCTACTTGGGGTCACTGATTGCTTTGAGAGGCAATACATCCAAACATAAAGTTTTGCATGTAGAATTCATGCTTATTACAATTTAGTAGTGATGTGACGTTTGGCACCAAAGCTTCGAAGCTTGTATCAAAAAAACTAAACATCACACATTGAAGCAGTGTATCGGAGTGTATCGGAGCTTGATTAGTTTTGCCATAACCACGTGATCTGTGACGTCCGAAGCTTCGTTTCCACGTTTTTTGGAACGTTGTTTTTTTTTGTGTTTTTTTTTTAACAGTCAATGGTTTCCACCAATTTTTTTAATTTTTGTACATTTTTAGCCTATTTTTACAGGCTAACGATTGCGTCATAACCATGTGACTCTCTGTCGCACAGTATAGAGAAATTACCGTATGGACAGGAGGAGAAGCTCACGGGCAATCGGGTGGACGTGGAGGCAAAATGACAAAATAATTAATCAGAATCCTTAGCAAAAGTTGCTCCTGCTCCTAGCTCATGGACACCTCCTACTCACACTCTCTGTCTCTGCAAGTTTCGGAAGGGAATGATTCAGATTTCTCTTGGCACAGCTACTAGAAGACAGACAGGTTGCTCACGTCACATCTACGTCATCAAGCTCAGTTTGAGTCTGCGCAGTACGCTCAGCCATCAGGAAGTGAGTGCTTCTAATTGACTTCACTTTTCTCCATTGAATCCAATGGGGTCGCTGTGTCCATTTCTTTTACTGTCTATGATCGGGACACTGGCGGCTTCACTTCTCACCAATGGAAGAGAGCGAAGGAAGGGGCGTCGTCCATATTGTTTTACAGTCTATGGTTTCCACACACAGTCACGTGACTGCTTCGTATTCAGATCATAAATAGCGAAAACCCCTTGAGCAGGTTTGTCGTGCCCTTCGGTAGTAGAAAATAAAAAAAGAAATAGAGTTGGCCCTCACACTGTTGAACAAGTCCTGTTCCTTAATAAAAAAAAAAAAAAAAAAAAAATATATATATACATTAAATTACCCAAAAAATAAAATGTCAGCTCCCCAGTTCACAAGCACTTCACCATTTCACAACAATTTTCTTTTCTTTTGATTATATATGCCTACATGAGCCTTGCCTATGAACTCGTAGGATTAGGACTGAGGCTAAAGTTTATGTGAATAAGGCTGCATTTGTAGATCAAAGCAGATTCATAAGAACTGTTTCTGTACAAGTGAATTAGTCACATTTATTATTATTTTTAATTCATACAGTTGTTTGTGCATACATTGTATAAGAACTACATCAACACTAACACATTAATTATGAGGATTAATTGTATTGCTTTGTGGTTTACAGAGCACAAAGTGATTTATTAACTGAAAAAAAAAAAAAAAAAAACGGTCTTCTGGGACAGAAAGGCAGCTTTTCCACCTTTTGACCTCAAGATGTCGTTAATGTGCAACGAGTTGAAAAGCTTCCAGTAATGAACCATTTTACAATACACTTGAGGGGGAAAGCCCAAATGCTTCACAAAGCTTCATTTCACCATCACTACAATTTAGTGTAAGATAGCTGTCTGTACTTCTTGAACACAACTCTCAGAGTTTCATTGTGTGACTCTTGGTAGTTGCTGGAGTAGACAATGTCATCACTGAGGTTTCGTGTCATTGCACAAAGTTGTTTGGCATATCACATTCGAAATACCTCCACCGTGCAGGAGATGGTAGGCGTATGCGTCATCTTCATGTGTGGAGATGTTGGTAATGCTGGGGTGAATTCAGGGTGATTGGGACACTTTGCCTTTGAGATGACTTAGAAAAAGTGTCCCAATCACCCTGAATTCACACATCTGCTCTGGTATCTCATTTTGAGAATCATTTTTTAGTGTTGAGCTCATGACTCACATCATCCATGATGAGTGTAATATGACATTCACACTGGATGGCTCACCTTCCACTTATACTTTCTGATAAATGGCCACCCGTGTGTGTGGCTGACATGCTTGCTGGAGGCCAAGGTTGATGTGCAGCTTTACTTGGAAATGTTTATTTCCCATATTCCAGTTAGTACTGTAGCTCTAGGTGAACCACAACATTGATATGTGATATTGTTGGATGAAAGATTTACAGTATTACAATGATCTTTATCAATTCAAGTTCATCATTCATCATGATGAATATGAACCAATGAACCATATAGTTTGAGTGTAATGCTTCACTGAGAATGTTTACTTTGACATGCTGCCTGCATTAAACAAATAAAAATAAATGAGTAGCAGATTCATCAGGACAGGAAATAAATATAATTTTGTTTTGTTTAACCCTCAGCCTATAAGGGAAAAAAACAAAACATTCTTAGATCAGAAAATAGTGGTGTAAACAAGTCCAAATAAAGATCTGTTCCACATAATTTTGCCAAAACCATAAAGAGTTTAAAGAAAAAGTCATTACCAAGTGGAAGATCGAGATGATGATTGATGTTCCATGAAGGACATTTTATAAGAACTGATTTTAAAAAGATTGGCTTATAGACATCCCACATATAGTAACATACGGTAATTTGGAATAATTAAAGGGATAGTTCAGCCAGAAATAAAAATTATATCATCTATCCTTTACTTGCCTTCAATCAGAACACAAAATAAGCTATTTTGAACAATATTTTAACCGGTTTTGTCCATACAATGAATGTCAATGGGGTCCAAAACAACAAAATTGAATGGGAAAAAAAAACGCACTATACCCATTATGATGTTCCACAGAAAATACAGGTTTGGATGTAACATGAGAGTGAGTAAATTACAGAATTGTTATTTTTTTGTGAGATCTATCTCTTTAACGACTTCTTGGTGCAAGATGTCAATATTAAATAAAGAGGTTTACAATTGAAGGATGGTAGCTGAATAACTGTGGAACATTCTCAAAACAACACGAAGCTTTCTTTGAATACAGTGACACTGTTTATCGTCTGCAGAACATCATTTGTACTACATACTGAGTAATGTCATGACCCAAACATCGTCATTCCAGTCACCATACTCAGTGATGACCACCAGGAAGGGCTGTAATGTTCTGATTAGGAGGTGAACAATAATGAAATATGTTTTGTAATTGCACATGTGTGTGCACTGCATTAGCTGTAGTGGGTATTTTACAGACTTCTTGTTGATTGTATGTATTATAAAAATTTAAACAAACAGATCATAAATTCAAAAGATTTTTATTTTAATAATGTATTTAAAAGTTTGCACTTTTTCCAAAGTTTATGAATACTCTAACTCATTTTTCATGATGTAATCAGCGGTAAAATAACCTAAAATATAATAAAGTCATACATCCAGGTAAAACAGCGAAAAAGCTCATAGAAAAATAAAGACTAGGTAAATCTGGCAAGAACATTGGCATTTGAAAAATCTATGAGTAACTTTAAGTAACATTATATGTTTGTAAACACATCAGGTAGTAACATGGTGGCTTAAGGGGGTCGCACACCGGACGCGCAGCTCAGAGCCGCGCCGCGTCGCGTCGCGCAGCGTCACGTCTTTTAAATTCGAACACATTATTCTCTATGAGAAAACACACACCGGCGGCGCCCAGCAACGGCTCAAGGACCGTGTTCAAAATCCTGCCGCGCCACAGAGCGCCATTTACATATTTTTATATTAAATTTACATTTATGTGTCTCAAATCGTAGTTAATGTATATACGGACTTCACCCTGTGCTGCAATATATATTTAATTTTATATTTATTTACAGAAATCAGAAAATTGCTGATGATTTTCAGGTGAGAACTGTCCTAGACGTGGCGCAGCACTGAGCTGCGTGTCCGGTGTGCGACCCCCTTAAGCCGCTTGTCCACCAGCGTCGAGATTTCTGACGCGACGCCAAAGCCCATTCATTTCCTATGGAACTACGTCAGGCAGCAAAAACGCCCCCGCAAAGCATGATGGGTCGCGTCGCGTCGATTTGGTCAACAGCAGCGCGTCAAAAAAGTATCTCGGTGGATACTTTATGCAAATGAGAGCGCCAAAACGCGGGGCAGCAGCCAATGGAAACTCGGCGGCGAGACTTTGTGTATGGCCGTTGCTATGGTTTCATATTTATTCCAGCCCACAAACCCCGCACCCAAGCAGCGAAAACGTCACAGGCGTCGCGTCGGAACAAAAATGTATCGGACGCTGGTGGACAAGCGGCTTTACGGTGTGTTCACACGGGGCGTCAGCGTCAACGCTTCCCATTGACTTTGAATGGGTGACGTCAAGCGTTGCCGAAAAGAATTGTGGATCCGTCGGCGGCGCTTCACTGGTGTTGCTCGCGGCAGAAGTTGAGAACTTTTCAACTTCTGCCGCGAGCAACGCCAGTGAAGCGCCGCAGACGGAAGCGTCAGCCAATCAGGATCGCTCTATGCAAATACAGTAGCCAGACGGCAGCCAATCACGTTCATCCTGTTCAAGAGCAGCAAACTGAGGATAAATTTTAAAATGGAGGAGAAACTAATTATTGCGGTGGGCAATCACCCGGTCCTTTATGACCAATCACTTTTTATGTACCGGGATTCATACTCATATGTTGAGTTCCTGTCTAATTTCATTGGCTGACGCTGCTATGACCATGGCGTCAGTGCCAAACTTCAGCCACGCCTTCCGTCAAGCGTTGACGCTGACGCCCCGTGTGAACACACCGTCAAGTAAACAAAGTGGCACATATACATTCAGGTCAGTGCTGTGGTTCATTCAGGTCCACATGTCTGCTCCAAAAGATTATTGGTCCTAATATCTATCACTTTAAATGTACTAGACGGTAAACTCTGAAAGGGCGTTGAAGTCTCACTCCTCGTCTTTATTTATCTGATTAGTGAGCTTTTAGTGCAGTGTAGAACTGCTGAATGGTAATGCAGCATAGCAGGTCATAGAGAGCATCACTTGAAAATAGGGCTGAGGATTGTGGGCATGGTCTCGTTGACCTTCAGCTTGTACAAAGTGTAAAGGGCATCATTCTTGCTGGTCTTTTTTATGCAGCTGTGGGGACAGAAATGGGTTTTAGATTCAATCAATGAAGAATAAACCTATGAAAGAATGGTATGCGCATCCATTTATGTATTCACTATTTGCTGTATACTCACATCTTCTTTAATATCCATGATGAAAGACAGAGGATGATGATGACTCCAGCAATGCCAATGACAACCAGGCCAACCAGACTGAGATTATTCCATGTTGTTCCATGAGTGTCCTCTTCTGATAGTGGTAGTAAGAAAAAACATATGATCAAAACTAACTTAGTAGTGTAAAATGCAACAGACTATTTACAACCTAAGGATCATTTCTACTGCCTTTACATGTTAGGGCCTACATTTGCTTTGTTAATCATACATATTTTCAAAAGCTTAAAAGAGCACATTAAATCGAGACACAATAACTGTCTTTAAATAATCACAAACAAACTTCAATTATGAATATTTAACTGATATGACAGATTTGACATAATTTGTCCCAGATATGCTTGATTACCTCTCAGCATAATATGCATAAAACTCCAAAATCAATTAGTCTAACCTGTACACTGTGTTTGGCTCCAGTCACTCCAGAATCCTCCATCAGCGCAGTACATGTTCACCTTTGACCTGACTTGAAAACAAGTTTTCTTACTCTCTGCTTCTCTCTGGATGTCATAAGATGTGTCCAGAACTACATTTTCCAGAACCTTCCTTTGCTGAAGGGGAAATAGAGATAACATGAGCTTTGCCAGGCTGGATTCCTGTTTTTTTTCTTCTTCTTTTGTTTGCTTTGGCACACAACCTAAACAAATCTTGGTTTAAGGCTACATGACAAGATTCAGAATAAAATGCAGTTGAATGGCAGTTGTTCATGTCGACAAGTGTTGTTTACAAATTGCTGGATGTTACAAAGCAATAAATCCACTTTGAGAGAATTATCAGCAGTGTTCCCCTTTCTTTTCCTGAAGGCATTTTAGAAGCATCACTTATCAAATATATCTGATTCTTATCAGCTCAAGATTCTTTAATATCAGTCACCGGTGTAAATGCGAGACACCTAAAATAGCCTATGTACCAACAAGCACAAAAACGTGAAAATTGTGTTTATGAATAAAACTGAGAATTTGAATCATCAAATGACTCTGAGAAGTAGTCTGGCTCTCACCAGATCAAGCTCAATCTTTTAAGATTGAACATTAGTCTGGGGAGTCTGCTCTGTATTTTCTACTGCACAAGAGGCGTGACAAACAGGCATAGTTAAAATGACTCTGTACGCAATTGGATAGTCCTTCAACCAATCATACCAACGATCCGGGTGACGTACTTTGCAGAGCGAGGCGAAAACTCCAGGCAGGAAACGTGTCAACAAACGTGTTGGTTTGTAGCATTGATCAGCGGTTTGCAGAAGCAGCAATGGCATCGAGCGATTTTTGCAGGTTGTGCAAAAAAACATTAAAGTGAGTGGTATTTACACCCACTCGAGCGATTTGTTTGCGAAGCCATTGAGCATCGTCGAGAGGTTAAAAGGAATTGGATTGGCGGTCGTGCGAGAGCCAATAGCGCGCCAGGTGGAAAAGCCAGTTTGTGATTGGTCCCTGCAGATTTATAACGGAAGCAGGATAAAAAGATGTACAGGTTTCCAGCCTGAGCTGCAAGGCGTAATCAAATCGCCAGCAGATTGGGCTGGGTTTACTCAGCCTAGCTAAGAAGAAGAAAACAAGATAGAATCAGACAATGTCTAATATGGCGAGAAGCTTCACTCTCACTACACTTCCGGCTTCTGAACTGGTTGCAGTTCCTCTCTGATTCCATATGAGGGCGCTCACAGGACGAGTGCAGAATGAATGGAGGTCAATGGCGGTATACCCCTCAAAATCCACTTTTCTCAGGATATAATTTTTTGTCTAGTAATTTGAATTTTGTATTCGAAAGGAGATGCAAAGAAATTACACATTGCTGGGTGTTAGATTTTTTAGAGTCACTTATTTGCTTTAAAAAGTCTTTCAAAATGTCAATGACATCAGAATGCTGACGTCATTAGCAGAATGCTAGCGTGTTATGGGCAACAACAACTCAACCTGTAAGAAATCAAAACTACATAAGTACCCGTTCATTCAACTTTCGACCTAAAACCCATGTTGAACTTGCAAAATCTACAATCAGATCTAGTGTTGTCACGATACCAAAATTATTGTTTCGATACCGATACCAAGTCAAGTATTGCGATTTCGATACTTTTTCGATACTTTTCCTGAAAAGGGAGAAACACTCTCAAATATCATTGCTGTGCTTTATTTTAAAACCGGGACAACATTTAATCATATAACACACTAATTAATGAACATATGAACAGCAGATATATTAAACATTTGAACAAAATATGAAATATCAAAATATAAAAAATAAATTAGAGCAATGACATTCAAGGTAAAAAAATATATACATTTAGCAGCATTATCTCATTTATCATAAGAAACAGAAGAGCTTTATCTTGATTCTGAACTTTGAATAAAAATATGAACAGCGATTATATTAAACAATGTTTAATATTGGTATGATAAGCCTTATTGGTGATATATTTGACGTGGGGAGAGAGTTGTGGAAGGCCTATACTTCATGTTAAACATAAATATATATAGCAGCAAAGACAACGTCGGCAGTGTTGACTGCAAAATAGGCTACAGAATAATTCGTTCAGTATTGAGAGGTGCAATATTTGAAAATCGATCATATGTTTTAAATTACATTTTATATTGTATTTGTCAAATCTTTCAAACATCAAAATGTCATTGATTAATATGTATTCGTGTCAAAATGACATAGAAACATCTTTTCCTATTCTATTTTACCTGGAAACGCTTCCAACACGTGTGCGTGTCGCGTGAAAAATAGATTTCTAGAATGCACGCGTTTTCCGCGCGTCTCGAGCTGCACCCAGACGCGTGTGTCACGCAGGCAGTTAACATCATGGGAGCCGAAATAAAAACGGACACGACACGCAGCCAGTGTGTGTCAGGCCTTTACAAATCTGGAACGCGGTCATTCTTAGAAGCGATAGCCTACTAATAAATTAAGGAATCGTGACGTATTTCATTTCCGGTTTTCTTTTGAAGTATCGGTGCACCGTGCAACAGAGCAAGGTAGGCAACTTACTTCCATATGTCACTCCTCCTCGCGTCATCTTTTTCTACGAGTCGTGGACCACTTGTGCTCATAGACAGTATATAAACGATTATGCTCGCACATGCAGCCATCTCTGTAGTGTTTTGTCACATGAGACTGACAGCAGCAGGTTCTTTGCTGCGTGCGTCAGGAAAAAAACACAGACGTCCATAGGGAGGCTTTTTTTTTTAAGTATCGATACTGATAAATTTAGGTATCGTGACGTTTTTAATTTCCGAGTATCGCGATACTTTTGAAGTATCGATACATCGTGCAACACTAATCAGATCTGAGATTTCTCAACGGCAATTGGGTGAAAGAGACACATTTAGCCGTCTAGCCCCATTGACTCCCATTCATTTTGCACTCATGGCGATCGCCCCCAGTGGACCTCTGGTGGTACTACAACCAAAATTCGGTATAGGGCTTAATAGGGAGTGGGCAGGCTCTCCGTAGACGGGCTCTGATAGAATGATTGGAATACCTGCTGTTCTTTGTCATTTGCCATTAGAGTGCTTCTCTCGATCTCATATTCCAAGCAGTGTTCTGGCACAAGACCACTAGGTGGGGACCAATCTAACTTCAACAGTCCATCAATCTCTGAGATGTGCACAGAGGATACCACAGCTGGTTTTACTGCAGAGAGAAAGAAAGAGAGAAGCAACTGAGGAATATGTTCTTTAATGCACTTTACTGTTGAGTCAGATCAGGTGTTCATTCTGTATAGGGGTTGCACGACTACTGATTTCTACTAGTCGATTTCTTATCAAAACAATACTCGAGTTACTCGACTACTCGTCGCCCAGCAAGCAATAGCCGTCTTTTCAACGTCTGGGTTAAATATAGACCCGATATAGTCCGGCTATGTGTAACCCACTTTTAGCCCAAATAACATTTAATCTGGATAAATGTATTTTTTTCCAAAATAACTTGTGAGATGTATGATATTCCATCATGTAAGCAAAGTCTACCGTGATTACAAGTTGTTTGGCTTACTTTATTTTAGGCTACATGTTATAGGCTGTGCGTAGCCACGATTTAGCTCGTATTCAGACCCGGCTATGCGTAACCCACTTTTAGCCCAAATAACATTTAATCTGGATAAATGTATTTTTTTTCCAAAATAACTTGTGAGATGTATGATATTCCATCATGTATGCAAAGTCTACCGTGATTACAAGTTGTTTGGTTTACTTTATTTTACATGTTATATGTGTAGGCTGTGCGTAGCCACGATTTAGCTCGTATTCAGACCCGGCTATGCGTAACCCAATTTTAGCCCAAATAACATTTAATCTGGATAAATGTATTTTTTTCCAAAATAACTTGTGAGATGTATGATATTCCATCATGTAAGCAAAGTCAGATGTGATTACAAGTTGTTTGGTTTGCTTTATTTTATATGTTCTATGTGTAGGCTGTGCGTAGCCACGATTTAGCTCGTATTCAGACCCGGCTATTGTAGCCCACTTTTAGTCAAAACTGATTAATTGTAGCCTAGTTTTTTTGCCAGGCAGTGCATGAAATGGTTGATATTCCATCATGTTCGCATTGGTAATGATATCTGCAAGGTTCAATGTGACATTTTACGACATGGTCGATCTGTTGTCACGATTTGGCTCCGAATTAGACGGGCTATATATGCGGTCTGCTTTAGCCCACCTGGCGAAATCAAAGCAATCTGGTCTACGTACGGCTTGGCTATAGCCCTGATTCAGACCAGCGATATAGTATAAGAATATTAGTCTTAAAAATGTTTTCGCTCACACAGCTTAATGTTTGCTGTCACACATAAACATAACATTCACACACAATCTACGATATGACTGTCATTTCAAATTAAATCAAATGCAATTGCATTTCTCAACCGCTAGATGGCACAATCGAAACACTACTGAGACATGACTACTGGGACTGGGACTACTGGCATTGCGCGACTAGATCACTTTAGCCAGATCTCGCGATAAACATTTCCTCCATTTTCAATTTTATTTTACACGAGGCTGCTGTCAGAGAGCAACGGGCGAGCAACACTCTGAAAACCTTCAAATTTCTACTTCGGTCTTGTAAGTATGCGTGTTATTTTTGTTATGTTCATTGTTTAAATTAGTTAGTTGTTATAATGTGTAGAAACCGCGACATTTTAACATTACCATTGCAGAGTACTATTTTTCTCTAACAAGTTAACGTTACTTGCACGTGTTATTGCAACTGTGTGCCCTTAATCTAAAATGTATCTAAATTCAAGGTGGTAAGCATGAAACTATGAAACTTATCATTACTATTTTTTATTACTATTAAAGATACCAATATATTTTTGTTTTTAGATTGGAGTAAGAAATAATAGTTTTTGATTTAATGCAAATTTTCAAAGTATACTTTACATAAACTTAACAGCAACATAGTGCAACATGAAAAGAAATTATAAAAAAATATTTTTTCCTTTCCAATTAATAAAAGGTAGTGGCAAACAGTAAAGTCTTTAAACTTTATTTAAAAGAATTAAAATATGCAGCATACATTCAGTTTTCAGTGAATTTGTTTCAGATATATGGTGCATAAAAACCGCAATGCTGCTTCTCCATGTTTTGTTTTGACTTTTCTTTTTTAATTTTGACTTATAAATTTGATATAAAAGTAGCTGGCTACTGTCCCAGATGACCTGAGAGGTCTGCTCTGGATGGTTCATAATGCATCAGAAGATTAGAAATTTACTTTGGCCTTAAAATGTTAATTAATTTAATAACCAGCTGTAGTATTTTGATATGAGTTCTTTGACAGACAGATAGCCAGTGTAAAAACCTCAGAACTGGAATGATGTAATCCACTTTATTCGATTTCAAGACACTGTTTATCGCAAATTATCCAGCAATCAGTCAACAAAGTACAGCAATTGAATATACAGAACACTTGTCAATGACTACCATTAAATGTCTTGTTACCAACATTCTTCGAAATATATATTTTTTTGTGTGTGTTCAACAGAAGAAAGCCATACATGTTTGAAACCAAGTGAAAGTGAGTAAATGCTTACATGATTTTTTTTTAGTGAACTACCCCTAAAAGTATCTTTTTATGTTCATTAGAGTTATATGAGTAAGTGATAAAGAATGATTTATAGGGATAGTTCACTTTGAAATTAAATTTTGGTATGTTTTAGCTTACCTTAAGGGCATCCAAGATGTAGGTGTCTTTGTTTCTGCAGTAGTTTCAATTTTGATATTTTTAGGTCAAACTGTTCTTGTCTGTCTGTCAGTCATATAATGCAGGTCTATATGGTCACTACCTGAAAGAGCACGATTGTTGTCACGATTTGTTATGATTTCTCTTACATTGAGCGCGCTTTTTGACATGCCTACATTTGTAATTAAAAAATTTTGGTCAGCAGGAAAAATTGTCTAACGAACAGTTCTGTTTAAAAATACGTACTGAAATCGAACCGAAAGCCTCGTACAGAATGGTTCAATACGTGTATCGTTACACCCCTAAAATATATGTATGTATGTATATATATATATATATATATATATATATATATATATATATATATATATATATATATATATATATATATATAAAATTAGTGCATCACCATTGTGCAGGCAAAAATGTTTAATTATTGATATTAATTTATTAATAATATTGATATAAATTATATAGTCTCAATCTATATTCCGTTAACTCTATATTGGCCAGCTCTAGTGTGCATCCTAGCAAAAGTGAATGACTGTAATTAGTTAAAAATGATTGTCAACAATGCTTTTCTTGAGCAATAATTTTTTTCTTTTTCTCATTTGGCAGACGCAGTGATGACCAACTTTCCTTCGGCGACTGAATGGGAAATAAAAAATGCAATTTCTGGTCATTTTAAACAAGCACCAGGAAGAGATGGGGGTGGTGGTTTTGGATATAAAGCTAATAATTCATTCTTAAAAAATTTAGTATCTTAAGTTGTTTTACATATTTTCCAATATTTTATTTGTTAATTTTTATGTCTGAATGTTGTCTAAGTTGTTAATATAATTGTTCTAAATAAATCCTTTATATTCAATTAGTTTGGATGGATTTTCATTTATGAGAACCTGTTATATTTGAGTGAAAAGAATCCTTATGCCTCATTTTGTTGTCTATTACATGTATATGTAGTGTAATTGATGACTAGTCTATTCTTGGGCTATGGTTAGACGTCTATTAGATTTTCACTGACAGCCCAAAATCAGCCTTGTTTTAGCCTAGACCCATATTGCCTGTCTATTAGACGTATATATGTAGTCGTTTAATAGCTGTCTAATTGATGACTAGTCTATTCTTGGGTTATGGTTAGACGTCTATTAGACGTATAAATATAGTCATCCAATAGCTGTCTGATTGTCTATTCTTGGGCTATGGTTAGACGTCTATTAGACGTATACATGTAGTCATTCAATAGCTGTCTATTCTTGGGCTATGTTTAAACGTCTATTAGATTTTCACTGACAGCCCAAAATTAGCCTCGTTTTAGCCTAGACGTCTGGGCTGTGTTTAGACGGCTATTAGACGTCTATTAGACGCAAAATTGCTTGCTGGGCGTTTATGCTACTGTATATGAAAAGACATGAAATAGCTAGATCTTATCAATAAACATTTATTAATTCATAGCCTAATGCAACAATTACATAAGTAAATTCTCAAAACATTATAATTATGACATTTCATTTTTAAATTTTCATGTAACAGTCTAAAGCCAAATAAATAGCCGTTCTTGCCTTTCATTTCAGACGTCTGCTTCTAGGGGCCGTTCACATATCGCGTCTTTTCCGCGCTCAAGGTCGTTATTTCAAATGTAGGCGCGCGGCGAGCGCGCTCATAATGAAAGCAACGGACCTGGTGCGCTAGTTTGTCCAGGCGGGTTTTTCCTTCTCATCTCCAGAAATATATCTAGTAGTAAAGCTAATGCAAGGGCTAGAAATAAATGAATCCTTTGCTGAATGATAGGACTTCTTCGTCGTCATCATGTAGAGCGCAGTTTGGTTGCATAGCAACGACAGACGCCACGGGAGCGCAAGCGCTTGTAGGAGACAGCGGCACGGCCGCGCGCGCTTTCCACACGTTTTTAGAAGCAATATGTGAACGGCCTCTTGCAGAGTTGGCCAAATTACAATATTTTTGTCATCCTTGATGAAATTCTTCCACACATCTGACGCGTGGTGTCTGTTGGTGACGTTCGCCATTTTTAATTCATTTATGTTAAATGGACGCTCGAGTAGTCGATTGTTTCCGACAGCGTCGACTAGTGGTTGAAGTAGTCGATCTATCGACTACTCGACTAGTCTATGCAAGCCGTATGTCTCCCTAGTTAGCTAAATTTGCAATATATACACTCATAGTGAGTTTTTTTCTGTCAGGTATAAAACAGTGTGTATTTACCATGGTTTTGGACCTCAATAGAGAAGTAGGCGGTTCTCAGACTTCCTGCTGAAGAGGATCCATTTACACACATATTAAACTTGGAGAACTCTAAGAGTGATTCTCGAGGGATCCTGCATCCATTCCGAACCTCAGATAATTTGATGTATTCTGGACATTCCTGTGTTTTATCCATTTCTCTGTGCCTGGAAAAACAGATACCCACATACTCGTCATTGAAACATGTTGGATATTAATGTAAAATTGATTTGTATGTTTTTTGTGTGCCACAAAAATTTCAATTATGTCATTGAAATTATGACTATATTCAGGGTAGGTTTACACAACAACAATGTACTAAAAATGGAAATGTTTTACTTTGCATTTTTCGCGTACAGGTGCAACGTTGTCGAAACAATCCCCGTTCACGCGGATCTGCGACAACGGCTAAAAACGCTGTATTTGCATGCCAGGCGTGGTTACTTTACTATGCACCTATAGAGTTCAACACCTCCTGCCCACTTTTTCAGTAGTGCTGATTGCGAAAGTATTTTTTCCATTCATTTTTCCCATAGGGATTTTAAAAAGCCTTTGTTAAAGAGTTATGAGACATGAGCCGAGCCAAGCCAATCAGCTACGAGGTGAATCATAACATTACAAACTTTGTTTTGAAGCAAAAAAGTTTTGGGTGGAGCTAAAGAGCTATTTTGGCACGTCACATTTTTCAACACTGATTTGTCTGTACAGTATCAACTACAATGTAGTTTTTCACTAGGAATTCTGCTGTAAAATATGATTATTTAAAAAATAAGCTGAAATAAAGCAGGCCGACGGCTTCAACAGAAGCAAATATACCATGGATTAACAACCTTGTAGCTCACAGTAGGTCTGTCTTTAAAAAAAAATAAAAAAATCTGTTTCCCTATGCAGAAAATGAATGTTGAAAATGCATACCTGTCTGTTTTACTAGATTGAACTAGCATGCGCATGACGTCACCTTTTTCACAAACTTGCACTTTGAAACCCGTGACACTGGGGCTGCTGTACCTTTTCAAAAGGTACACTTTTGTTCCTTTTAGGTACTAATTTGTAGGTACTAATATGTACCATTCATTAAGGTACCAATATGCACCCTTTAGGTACAAAAATTAACATTTTAAAAAGGTACAGCAGTGACAGCTTTCGTACCTTTTTTTTCTGAGAGTGTTGTGTAAAGGAATGACCAAAACGTATAAAAAGTTTCCATTTTTTAAATGAAACCGGTGTCATATAAATGGCCCCCAGAGTATGAACATTTATAAATGTTATAAATGGTATTTTGGCATCAAACTGAAGATTCTGTTGTATTGTAACCTGTTACGCAAGTTCACAGAAATAACAAAACAGTCCTGTCTTGACCTGTTGTGCAGTGTAATGTGCTCAGATCCTAAAGGTTAATCCATGACCACAACCAAATTAGTTAATATGTTGAACTTTGCCAAATTCAAATGTGAGTATAGCATGGCACTTCATTTGGTCTTCTATGGAACAGATAAAACAGAAGAAGCTTTTGTATTAGAACACCGAAGGCTATAAGTTATCTCAAATACAAGTAATTCCAAGCAAAATGACTTGTGCTTCAACCTGTCCTCATGCACCTCTCCCTGCGGCACAGTGCAACAACCCTTATTGCATCTGTGAAACTGGAATATCTTAATGGTTTAATGTAAGCAACATTCCCACAGGAGTGCTCACCAGTAATAGAGGTAGTGCTGTGAATTTGGAGGCTGGACAGGTCCTGAATCCCAGGTGCATTCCATGTACTCCTTCCCATAATAGACGCAATGAAAGTCTCTTATTTTTGATCCTGCCACACCTGGGACAAAACCACAGTTGAGAACATGTTTAGGTAAAGGAGAACAATCAAAATAGAAAGCAAGGCCACATCTCAGGTGAATTGCTGGTGGCACTGCTGTAAGGTGATGCAGCATGAATATAATATAAAAATAGATTGAGCCATTTCAAATAAGACACAAAGGCAATTTAAAATCTGAAAGACAGGTTGTTGTTTTTTTTTTTTGTTTTTTTTTTTTACCAATTCCTTGGAAAGACTCAAATCTAAATGGTGCAACAACTGCTTCACTCCTCAAAAGCATTTGGTCTTGTAAACAAGACATAAGTAGTGGATTCCAGATGGTTTAGGAATGTTTTTTTTTTTTTTCCTGTGACCTTTTCTATTCCTGTGAATAATAATTTTGCTAGCGAAAGAGTCTATATCAGGGATTGCAGAGATAAAATGAATAGTAACTCGACTGGTCATGTGATCTCAAGCTCAACGAGGCAACCCGCTACATATCAAATAAAGCTGCTTTTATATACAGGAGTCTTAATGAGAGATTTTCACAGGATTATTAACACATTTTTCAAAATACCATTTTTAGAGGTACAATTATTTTAATAAATTACTGAGTACATAATTTAAAGAAGCTACAAAGCAATATAAGGATTATGATAAGTTTTCAGTTCGATTCTCTGAGAGAACAATAAAGCTGGTCTTTGCTCTTGTTCGCTTCATTGAGGTAGAATAGTTTTTAAACCTTTACCTGTAAGTTCAGGTGTGAACACCCTCTCTATCTCCTCCCCTTGGACCTCTGTCCCATTGGTGCAGGCACACTTTAACACAGTGAGCATTTTCACCGTGACTGGTTTCTCAAGGTCAAACTGGGCAGAATAAGTCAGCTTTACGGTTCGAACACTCTGTACAGCACAAAAAGAGGGCAGTTTTGAGTCACAAATAAAATATTTAAGGATGTTGTACAAACAAGTGGTTACATTAAATAAAGAACAGATTTTTGGCATGACATGAAGGAGTTTCAGACTGAATTTTCAGGAGTTCCATGGAACACGGAACTAGTTTACGAAATGGACCTTTATGTTCACTGAAACGCAATTTATGAAATGAGACTTGGTTTTGAAACCAATTTTTTAGATTAAAGCTCTAAATGCAATTTACAAATTGAGTTTGCATTCAAAACAAAGTTTTGTAAATTGTGGGTATTTGGATAGGCCCAGTGATACAGTGGATAACAATTATAAAAGGTTCAGAAAGAAAATTAGACTTGATTGAAATGGCTGATATTATGTCACAATAATGATGAAATAGGGCAGTTTTCTCCAGCAGGACTGAGCACAGCTTTAGTAAAACAGTCACAAAACTATCAGGTCCACAGCGTTTTCACGGAAATGCGAAATATATATACAGTGTATATATATATATTTTTTTTTTTCAAAACATTTCTAAATGACAAGTGAAGCATGCATGAAGTGTGAAATACTAAAAGGAAAATTAACGAGTGTGTTCTGCTGATTCTCAAGGATTCTTACCCTCCATCGTTCCTCGTAGGTGTCATAGTATCGGAGTTGATATCGTTCTGTGCAACCTGTAAGGTTCTGAAGGCTGGCTGGTCGAGTCCAGTGAATACTGAGGTAACCCAGGAAGCCAGGGTCTGTTATCTCAATATTGGCAGGTGGATCCACTGTGGAAAATGTATACTATTTGTCTATGAACAATGTTGTTTCCCTTTTATTACACTTGGCTTGAAGACAAACCAAGCACCTGCAGCAAACTTCTACAGTAGTTGTAATTCTGAATTCAATAGGAGTCAATCGCATGAGTCAAACTGTTTTGTGTGCATGCCATGAGGTCAAACAGTTGTGAAATCCAGTGAACTCAGCCTATTCATCAGTAATCTGCGCCACAAAGTCATGCTGAAACAAACCCCTATCTGCCCAGTCATAAAGTTAGGCAATCAAGGAATGGATGTCAAAGGAAACATGAACAATATAACATATGTTGAAGACTGCATTTGAGAAATATCAAATAAGTGAACTATTTGCTTAGTACTAGTTTACCTACTAAAGCTTTGATAAATGTTATGTTCATACAAATACTGACTGTCTTGCATTTGATCTGACTCAAGAGAAGAAGCCGAAGTCTGGAATTGTGCCTATTTGTTTAATTGTTTCAATGGAATCAGCCAGGAAACTTACCCGCCACTCCACAGGCCATGACCTCTGATGTGGAGACGGGGTCCTGAGTCAGCAAAAGCAGAGTAAATGCAGAGAGCCATGCAGGAACCTTATTCACCACCAACATGTTCTTTATCTGTGTCTAGAGAGGGATAAAGCATTAAACATGTACGGCAGTTATCTCTCTTCACGCTTGTTTGAACAACTTTTCAAGATGACGGAATGTTTCTGTGAGCTGCATACTGATAAAACAGTGCGCATTGTTCTTAAAAATGGAAGAGTTTGAATCACCCACACAGTCAGCTATCTTTTCCCCCCATGCGGTTTGAAAATGAGTAAAAGTTCACACACGTTAAATGCTCAGGCATAAGGTGTGGCCCCTGTGTTTGTTACAGCCAGATGAGCTGACAGTCTGCTCAATCATATCAGCTATGGCATCTTAACCCTAAAACAGCTGTTCTGCATCACAGTGTATTAGTTCTCAGCCTTAAATTGAGTTCACACAAAAATGAAAATTCTGTCATCATTTACTCGCCCTCATGTCGTTCCAAACCTGTATGACTTTCTCTCTTCTGCAAAGCATAAAATAAGCTATTTTGAAAAATGTTGGTAACTAAACAATTTTGCTGTACATTGACTTTCAGTGTATGGACAGAAAAATACATTTTTCAAATAATCTTCTTTAATGTTGCACAAAAGAAGAAAAAAAAAAGTCATATTTGACTCATAATGATTTGATTTAGCTATAAATATATTGTATTAATAGAAGGGAAAGCAAATTATAAACCATATTAATTCAGCATATAAATGGAACATACATCAAAAATGTATTATGTTGATATCTAGTTAGAAACATCTTGATGTTATGTAAACAATATTAAAATACGCAAATATTACAATATTATATCAAATATAATCATTCCTAAAAAGAAAATGAAAAGATGTTCACAATTTTAAACAATAATGATGAGAGAACTAGAGTAAAAATACAATTGTGTCATAGTAATATGTTCTGTTACTCTGTATTCTTTTTAGGAGCTGGTTTTTTGAATTAAATATAATACATATTTCATCAATGTGTTCAAATAAAGGCTGCTATTCTGGTTTGAACTAAAATATTTAATATAAATGTAGATATCTGCACACACAAAAACAATTATATTATAGAGTGAATTCAGATAAATGTGTCCACTTTATAGTTAAACTAAATGCAGCCTATTTAAATAAAGTAGAAAAGGTGCTGAGAAGTGGAAAGTCAAAACGACGAACAAAAAGCTTCTACAGTACAGCATATTAGAAGAAACAAATATACTCACTGTCACTGTCCTGTGATAGAAACTCCTGATGGTATAAGCTCATTTAGTTGCCTTAAGATGGACTGAATGAAATCATCTCATGGTTCTTAAATGTTGTAGGAACAGCGCTCTCTAGTGTGACTCATTGTGCGTCTGCGCGTGTAGAATCACACGGTGATTTACAGACTGTCTAGTTGTAGCCTATATAGTTACAGTTTTTTTTTCTTTTCTTGAACAGCATACTGTACATGCCACAATTTTTACAGCATTGCAATTGATACCGGTAAAAATTAATTAAATACTTGTGGGTTTGTCATTTGGTAAACTGGTTGAACAGTTCGTAGGCTATTGGTGAATGAAACAAAGGGTTATTGTTGTTGCAGCTCCGTTCACACAGAGCATTTGCGTTGTTCGGGCTTTCCGCTGGTTTGTTGCCCAGTAAATTAATCACCCTAGTTAATGCTTTTGTGCTGAATATGAGCGTTGAGAAGTTTTAGCTCTCAGAAGCACAGACATTTATTTTCCTAAGTTAAATGTGTCCTCCGGGCTTTATGCTGATTGAAAACAGCATGTTTTGATGAGAAATATCAGAAAAATGTGCAAAATAAATAAACTGAGATCATCAGATGCACAATGTAGGCTAGTAAAAGAAATATAACTACACTATTTAAAATGCTAAGGCTGTAAGTTTATAGTATTAAGATACACCACAAATTCACAATTTTCCTCATTAATATAAACTAATATATAGTGCTTTTAGGTGTAGGCTACACATGTATAGTATCCATAATACGGCTTAAATTCAACAGGAAAATTAGCTTGCAGTAACAAATATTTGCATTAACAATCTTTCTCAAGATTGTTAAAGCTTCAGTAAATGGGTTCATATTTCATAAATAGGCCTACATATCTCTCATAAATACAAATTGGACAAGAGTGTTATTTTATTTTCTAATCTGTTCATTGATAAATAAAAAAACTTTAATCTGTAGCGGTTTTGAATGACCCAAATTATTCTGCTGCACTCCGGTTTGACCAAAAAAAAAGAAAGCTGCAAATAATAATGGAGATGATGTCTGCAAATCTTTGTTCATGCATGTCACCTGAGAAAACAACACTTCCTTCCTGATCCCATGCCTTCTCTGTGATTAATTCTCTGGAAGAGAGATATAAGCTTTCCTTGGAAATGTATTCATAGTTCTTGAATCATGTAGCAGACCAACCCGGTATCACGACAAGACGTGAAATAATCACGTTGGTCCCCTTTGGAAAACGTGTAGATGTCACAGTTTAACGCCCTCAAACGTGAATCTTACACGTTTGCCATTGAAGATATCTGTACAATTTCCTTACCATTTTATAGATTATAAATGTAAGATCCCTTCTACTCCCACACCTAAACATACCCATTTTATGGACAATATTAAAATGATAAAACGTATGGACAGATATGTGTATGAAAATGGCATTTTTATGAACAATATGGCATTAAAAGATAGTTTGAGCCACGAATCCTACCCCTAAACCTAACCATAACCATTTCTTAAAACTAACGTTACCTAGGCAACAATTATAAAGAAAAACAACAGACAGACGAGTATGATCACAATAATTTATTTATCGTTCCTAATAACCATAATATACTAACCTTACAACACAACATCGATTCACAAAATACATACATTTTATTAGCTTGATGTAATCCAAACCTTCAGAATCCATATATTATTTGCAAGAAAAAGATCCAAACTCAGCCCTTTATCCAGTAATCGTCATCTTGACCGTAAACGTCAAACCCCGCGCTTGTTATGAATTCAAATTCAAAAATTGCGCCCTCAAGGTTACTATGGTTACGGCAATATCAAACGCTCATTGGCTCTCGCCTCGCCTGCTTCGTCACAGATTGCGTCATGCACATTCACATTTGAAATGAAGCGCGCAGCCCTCAGAGCGAACCGAACTACCGAACCGAAGACGGATTAACATTTTCATGGATTTGAATTAATAACTTAAATTCTGCTCTGTTACCTCATACAAAACCACTGCCAGAGAGGACTGCGACACATCGTCACGTGAACAACTTTTGGTACCGATTTTGACATTTTCTCAATAAATAAATTATTGTGATTATACTTGTCTGTCTGTTGTTTTTCTTTATAATTGTAGCCTACGTAACTTAGTTTTAAGAAATGGTTATGATTAGATTGGGGTAGGATTAGCAAATGTCCCGGGATAATGGTACGTGTAAGATTCACGTTTGAGGGAACGTGTAAGATTCACGTTTGAGGGCGTTAAACTGTGACAGCTACACGTTTTCCAAAGGGGACCAACGTGATTATTTCACGTCTTGTCGTGATACCGGGTTGCGCAGACACAGGCAGATGAATGGTCAAATTTGTTGCTTGATATTTTGAAGCATTGCTTATTAGTTGCGTCTGTATTTTCTCCCCTGTTATATAAAGAACTATTCCTGCAGTGAAGGAGAAGCACAAAGCAAAGGTCAAGGATGCAATGAAACACTGTAAAACGTCATTTTATTCCAGTATTTTGACATCTGAAATGTTCCGGGTGTTTTCCTTTTTTAAGAAACATCCTAATGTGTCGAAACAGAGATTATGTACAAGAACAATGGTATGATCCAGACATGCAATCCAGTTATGTCATACAAAAACATCTATACATACAGTACGCACTGCATAGGAGGCATCTCCTGTCTATTACTTTTGAATCAATACTTCTTTTTACAAACTGAACATTTTCTCAACATGAATGAGGACCAGAGCTGACAAGTGAGATTGAGAGTTTGACTGTGAAAGGGGACAAAAAATAACACGAGAATGGCTTTCATCAAAACAGTATACTGTCATCCTCCTCACAATCAACAGTGTAAATGTGCATACTCAGTATGAGCTGTCTACTCGTTTCCCACAATGCAAAAAGTCTGTCATAAAACCCGTTTCAGCGTTAAATGTGTCAATTTAAGGTCTTATGGCAACGATTATCTCTGCTACAGTTCCGTCATTATTGTAGCATACTGAGTACTATAGCATATTAATAAAAAAGTAGCATGCAGTATGCAGTTTATACCTTGTACACTCTCAGAAAAAAAAGGTACAAAAGCTGTCACTGGGACAGTACCCTTCAAAAGGGTTCTAATATGTACCATTTAGGTACTAATATGTGCACGTTTGGTACCAATATGTCCACGTTTGGTACCAATATGTACCTATGAGGGACTTATATGCACTCTTTAGGTACAAAGGTGTACCTTTTGAAAAGGTACCGCCACAGTGACAGCTTTTGTACCTTTTTTCCTGAGAGTGTACCAGGCAACCACTTTCTGGAATCTTGCAAGTGACAGCGTACATGGATGTGAGGATGACACATGGATGACAGATGGCTAATTGGAAAGTCTTAGAAACAACCAAATGTGAAACTGTCACTTTAAACTGATCTAACATGGAATTCACAGATCTTATCTAATGGGTGTGAGTGAAAGTACGCACTACTAATGAAAACATATTTTGTTGAGAAGAACTGTTGAAAACGTTTTAGATTATTGGGTGAGATTGTGTCAAGGAAACTGAGGAATTGCTGTCATCAATCCAACACCAAGCTTTGGATCTGAATCAGAAGCAAGCTGCTAAGCTACTGTATATGGACTAGGGTAGGGGAGTGAAACATTACAAATCGTTGCAAATTTAGGTCCCAAAACTCCTTTCCAGAAAAGTTGTCAACAGCTGCTCCTACTGCCAGGTGAACATACTGAGAGATTTTGAAAGGCATAAATCAATGACTCGTCAGTCTCTTCAAAACATCAACAAGTTAGCTTTCAAAATATGCCTGAAGTGGTTATTCAGACATGACAACAATAAGCAAAAAAAATACCTGTAGTTTTCTAAAGGAAATATGGCAAATAGTCATGTATGGTAAAAGATTGTAAACTGTTAGACCTTCGATATAGATAAACGAGCCTAAAATTGAAGTCACCAAGAAATCAAATTTTTTTTAATGGAATACTGAAGCATTTATTATTAAATATTTATCCGTGCGCATCAGTATATGTTTTTAAATCCATGTGCACTCCCCCCACCCTTGCAGCGACATCTCTTCTCTGATGACGTTTATTGGCGTGAGGGCGGGACAACCTGAGATCAATCACATGATCACAGAGATCACAGCAAAAACAACTACAACCATCCAATCAATTCCTAATGGACAAAGTCAAGTCCCGCCCTACATTTTTTCTTGTTCGGTAAAGCGTTACAGCTAATGATACGGCTAATGGTCAGGTAGTGAGCAGAAAAGGCTAAAAAAAGGCAAATGTTGAATGCCCACCATAAATCCGTTTACTACGAGAAAGCAGGCTAAGACATGAAGGTTGGGGTTTACATGCTCTGTATTAGCGGCCATT
Source organism: Scardinius erythrophthalmus (assembly GCF_964197995.2). NCBI lineage: Eukaryota > Metazoa > Chordata > Actinopteri > Cypriniformes > Leuciscidae > Scardinius > Scardinius erythrophthalmus. The sequence goes on from NC_138225.1 coordinate 25,836,526, forward strand.
TTCTTACTTTCATATAAACGTAATGAGAATGTGGATTATGCAGTCATGTAAACTCATTATTATTATTATTATTATTTTTTGGATGAGTGCACAAAAAAACCCAGCACAATTCAAGTAACATAAAAATGACTGATGCGTAAGTAACGTGATGAAACTAGGCATGTAAATGTGAACGTTTCTTTCTCATCTGATCCTAATTAGCTTTCTCACAATAAATGGCTTTCTGGTGTACATGTAAATGCAGAAATGGAAACTTAAAGTGCTAAAACCTTTCAAGATGGTGACCTCCAAAACCTCCAATTTCCTCAAGACGTTTTGAATGTTATTGCAGATTTTTGGGCAATAGTTAATGTTTCAGAGGTTGATAAAGAAGTAAACAGAACTCAAAGAAATAAATAAAACATACAAAAGTACATAAAGGTAAATAAATAAATTCCTCGATAAAACAAATACAAATTATTTGTACATACTAAAATTTCTAAACCGCTTCAGTTGACGGACGAACTGCAGCACATCAAATGCTTTACAACTTGATTACATTTTCCAGGCATCAAAGATTATTTAGATTTGTTTATCTATGAGACATTATTTTTAAATCAAGCCTTTAGTTGATTGTACATTTAAATCCATACAATCAAGTGTGTATCAATAATAAATGGACTGTTTCTACTCTATGTGATTATAATTAGGTGTTGCTATATTTAAAACTGGCTTATTTTTAGTGCTGAAATTATTCATACCTGCACAACAAACAATACAAATTCTAGTGCACAATGCAATTACACTGGCACGTGCAAAACATTCAGGAATTCTGTTGTGAATTCCTCACGCAGGCTGTTCACGAGAACTGAAGCAATAAATAAAACCTGTGGGAAAACCAGTCATAATTAAGAAATATTTTTGGAAGTATGTAAAAGAACAAACAAGCCTTTGTCTTGTATGTACATGGACAGTGTCTTCACGTTTCAAACAAAACAGTCCAGGCATGCGGAAATAAATTTATACTTTCTAATGCACCTGACTGCAGTAAATTAACAATTATGACAGCCATGATCGCTTTTTTATGGCAGCATCTTTGTCGGTCCTTTCCAGGTGCCCTCATTGTTGGTCTGATTGTGATTACATGCACATCAATACATGTCTCTCCCTTACTTATTTCCTCAGACAGACAGGAAACAACAGACAGAATGTAACTAGATGACTGACAGCTCTTAGTGACTTCATACAGGAGAGGGCTGGAGTGGCATTGAAATAACACCTTCCCTCTGGTCCAGAATCAGCCAGAAATCTGCATACTTTTCTCCTGTCCTCGCCCATTGTTGGGCTCACCGGTCCAAGAGAAGAGCAAACACGAGAGAGATGAGAAGGAGATACAAAAGAAAGGAGACTGAGGTGTCCAGCATTAAGACGGCATAGCCAGTCGTGGACTAGGAACAGATATTTCCCCTCAGAATGAAATGTGTGGCTTTAAAGTACAATTTCCCTCCAATAGGGCACAATATTGGAGCTTTAAACTGTCTAGTCCCCTCCATAGAGGCTTATAAGAGGTAGGGGGAAGCCGGCCTGTTCACCACAGTTGATTTAGGGTGAAGGGTCATGACCTCCACATAATAGGTCAAAGATCAGCACTGAGAGTGAGGAGTGAGGATGAGGTGGTAAGGCAGGGTATAGGGATGCTAAGTGGACATCCCATGATCCAGCGATGCTACATGGTTGAAAGTTGGTTGGGCTTTGATGATGGAAGATCCAGCAATGCCTGTACAGTGACACCAACTTTCACCAGACCTCGCTCCTCCAGGATGTGATGTGGCAAACACAACTTGTCCTGTTCATGAACACACAAGCAAATGTAAGCATAAATATAGATAAATAATATCAATAAGATAAATGGCCTACCTTGTTATAAATGATGACACAGTAAAACAAAAATACAACATTTTTATATAATACAACATTTTATACCATGGTCTGGGTGAATACTCGATTCTGATTGGCTGCAGGGTGTCCATTAAAAAGTGATAAATAAATCGTCAGGCGTAACCAGGGAAACCAAGTTATTGTTTGTAAAAACTTTAGATTTCGATTGTAAAACTAATTAAAATATAAACTAATGTTTTAAAAAAATGTGTTATTTGGCAAGTGACCATGGTATAAGCGGGTTAATGCCCTTCGGGGTGTCCATTGTCTGGTATTAATGGACTTCGGCGGAGGCAACCGTCCGACCTGCACGCCTCGCCGTCGTCCATTAATACCTGACAATGGACATCTCGAAGGGCATTAACCCTTATGTACACTACTGTGCAAAAGTTTAGGGCTGGTAAGAATTTTTTGAAAGGCTGCATTTATTGATCAAAAACACAGTAAATACAGCAATACTGTGAAATATAATTATTGCAATTTTAAAATGAAATTTGTACCTGTACTGTCAAAGCTAAATTTTCAGGAGTCATAACTCATAACTTAAATTTAATTATTTGCTGCTCAAGAAACATTTCTTATTATTATCCATGTCAAAACCAGTTGTGCTGCCAAATATTATTGTAGAAACCATGATACGTTTTTTTTTTTGAAGATTCAACATTTATTTGAAACAGAAACCTTTACAAAATAAATAGCTTTACTCTCACTTTTGGTAAATGTAATGTGTCCTTGCTGAATAAAACCTTAAACCTTTGAATATATAGTGTATGACATATGGATAAACATTCAACTTAAAATGTTTTTGCAAGAATGCACAACTTCTTCAACATGTTCACATCTATCAATATCCATTTAAGTAAAAACTAGATTATGTTGTAATTTTAAAATATGTAGAATCAATTAAATATTCGATATCGAAAAAAAAAAGAAAAAAAATGCAGATATCGGATGAAAACAGATACATCATGCAATCATACCTGTGTCACTCCAAGCTTTTTACAAGCATCCAAGAAATTCTCAACATTCCGCCGACACTTGGCCATACTCAGCTTTGGCTATTAAAGACACACAGACACAGACAATGTCCTTTATAAAAACCTTCAGAGAGTAGAGTATCTAGCACTAAACAGATCCACACAACATTGTTTTGAATGCTAAACAAAGGTGCAGAAAACCTAATTTGAACCCAGAAATACTCTGACATTTCATTAATTATTATCAGAAAAGGAGATCCAAGAAAGTCTGAATGAAACATTCAGTGGGACTTACCACCGCAGGGGAGGGCACATGAATACTGGCCACGGAACGAGGACGAATGTGATTGGCCAGATGGCATAAAACAACACCATCCATCAGCGCAGCACCCACATCATCTGGCAACAAAACCTTCAACCTAGACTCGAGGTTCTGCAAAAAAAAAAAAACATCCTCATTTGATTCCAAATAAGAGACAGGTGTATCATATGAATGAACCAAGAATCATCCACGTGCTAAACCTCCATGCTCTGTTCAGTCATTCCGGCTATCACATTCGCTCTTCACCACCAAGGACAGCACATAGCAGAAGAGGTGGAAATTGGAGATGACCGGAAATCATTAGCAAAGACAAGCAAGCATTTCATTGCGAGTGTGTGTGTGTATCATAGACTGTAAAAAAAAGTGAATATACACACTACCGTTCAAAAGTTTTTTTTAAAGGGGGGGTGAAATTCTATTTCATGCATACTGAGTTTTTTACACTGTTAAAGAGTTTGAAGGAGTATTTCTGTGCCAAAAATTGTCCTTCCGGTTTGTCACAAGTTTCGGAAAGTTTTTTTCGAGTATGGGTCTGCGTGACGTCAGCTGGGGCGGAATTTCCTTATACGGGTCCTAAGGGCACTTCTCCCGAAAGAGCGCGGGCGTGCGCGCACTCGTAGACCAGAGCAAGAGAGCGAAAGCAGTACCTCATCAAAGCGCCCTGCTCGGCTTTAGGGAAGTCAATGTCACCAAAGAAGTGTGTTTTTGGTTGCCAGGGCAAGATAACCCTGCACAGATTCCCAAAGAACCCAGCGTTAAGGGACCAGTGGATGGAGTTTGTTTTTCCTGAGCATCAATGGAGTTGTGTAAGACTGTTTGTTCCCTGCATTTCGACGATGATTGTTTTATAAACAAAGCCCAGATCGACGGATTTGCAGATCGTCTAATGCTCGAGCAGTCACAATGATAAAGGTTCGTGGTCGTGCGTTGGAACCGGGCAGTGAGTAAAACTGCTTCTATTGTCTCTGTGTGTTGTTAGCTCGGCGCGTTAGCACAGCTTTAGCTTCGCCCACACGGCCCGCCTCCAGCCGCTTGTTTTTTTCCGGAAAGACTCGGTACAGCCTATCTTTCTTTTATAAATATAATAAAACTAAAGACTTTTTGGAGATATGAAGGATGCAATACTACTCTATAGGTACTCAAGATTAACAGGAGATTGAGTGAAAATGAGCATTTCACCCCCCCTTTAATGCTTTTAAAAGAAGTCTCTTCTGCTCACCAAGGGTGCATTTATTTGTTCCAAAATAGAGCAGAAATATGGTGAAATATGTTTACAATTTACAATACAATAACAGTTTTCTATTTCAATACAATTTAAAGTGTCATTTATTCCTGTGATCAAAACTGTATTTTCAGCATCATTAATCCAGTCTTCAGTGTCATATGATCCTTCAGAAATCATTCTAATATGATGATTTGATGCTCAAGAAACATTTCTGATTATTTAGTGCTGTCAAAATGATTAATCGCCATTAATCACATCTAACATAAAAGTTTTTTTTTTCAAATTGATTTGACAGCTCTATTCTTATTATCAATGTTGAAAACAGTAGTGTAAATTTGTTATAGAATAGAAAGTAAAAAAAAAAAAAACTTGTGTAATATTATACTACTGTTCAAAAGCTTGGGGTCACTAAGAATATTTTTTTAATTAATACTTTTATTCAGTAAGGATGCATTAAATGGATCAAAAGTCAAGTCAAGTCAAGTATATTTGTATAGCGCTTTTCACAATACAGATTGTATCAAAGCAGCTTCACAGTATTAAATTAAAATAATACAAGGTTTGTTTCTAGTGAAATTTATTGATTGATAAAATTAAATTAAATATTCCCAAAATATCCCCAACTGAGCAAGCCAAAGGCAACAGTGGCAAAAGTGAAAGTAAAGACATATAGAATGTTTTAATGATATATATCTAAAATTTCCTTTATATATCCTATATAGTATAGTAAACCCTACACAATAAGGGACCGAACTGCTCTAAATAGGCAGTGACTCAAATAGCGCTCCCCATGTGAAGCGCACATCAAAAAATGTTTTTACTCCATATATACAGCGCTTCAACACTTCATCTTCATTCCTTTCCTCAGAATTAAACAGGAAACGTTTGTTCCAGCCTGTCTAATTACGTGGTATGAATTACTACCTGAAATAGATCGTCCTTTTTTTACATCATGACCTAGCAAGTACAGTTTACACTATTGATGAGAGCTCCACAGAGACAAGTAGAAACATAAAGCAGATAGAAGACTGTCCAAAGAAAGCAAGAAATCAATTTTATGACAAGTGGATTTAAAAACACTAATAAGAAATTTAAAGAGAATTTTTACAAAATAAACCTCTAGGCTAAAATGAAAAACAGACCTATGTTTTTGAGTGTTTCACTTGGCTTACCTAGAGATATGAATCAAGCTTGATTTGACATCATGTTTGATTATATTTATTTAACTTTTTCAAATATGCCAGAGGAATGTTACGGAGGAATTCTGACCTGCCGCAGGAGTCTGATCTGCTCCATCTCCTCCCTGAGGTGCTCCATCTTTCTCCTCATGGTAAAGCTTGGGTCTGTGGAGCTTAAGTCTTGACGATTTCCACGGGAGAAGGCTGAGTAGTAAACACATAGTCATTATCATCATGCTTCTCTTCATTTAAGCTTTCCTTTAACAACTAACCTGTCTGATCTTTGAATCTTTAAATCTGCACACTGTGTAAACCTGGTCACACTCAGTGTCTCCTGTCTGTTCATTAGCATTAGCTTATAACAGGGGAAGTTTAGAGGACTCCCATGGCTGCCCTTCAAAGATCAAGTATGTTCATGCACATCTGACTAATCAGTAATGAAATTTACTGTTGAACAGCTCCATAATTCATATTTTTAGCAATTTGCTGTTGCAGCCCTGGTTTAAACAAATAAATCTTTGACAACAAAAAAACAAAACATAAATGATCTCATATATAGACTTTACTGTTTCAAATGGTTTTCAGCTGTTTGTGGTATTTTTGTTCAAGCCAGAACGTTATTTACTGGATGAAATTACATTGCATGGCCATTAAAAGGCCTAAACAACCACACTTCTCGATTTCTCCATATTTTCACAGCACTTGGTAAACCTATTTCTCATTGCTATAGTATGAGGCCTAATTTACACAAACAAAAAATATAGAGAAGCATGTTTTGATTTGTTTTGTTGATGTCTTTATGCTGTATTATGCAGATGATAAACGTATCAAAACAGGTGATTTATTGATTGTTCACATAGCAGCACTACTTCTACAGCAGCTATTTGTGGGTCTCAGAGCACAAGATATTAATATTTCAAAAATATTACTGACTCAAATGATAAAAAGGGAAGCATTGAGACTGATAAGAAGCGGTTTTTGTATTGTATGCTGCTCAATTGCCATTGTTTTCTGTGAGACAGGAAGTACAAGCCTTCCTTGTGCTTTCCACTGAATTGCAAAGTCATGAAAAAAACACCATCTATTACTACAAACCTTGGTATCACTAAAGTTCAAGACCACAGTTCAAGATAATATCTTTCCAAAGAAGTGCAGTTCCTGACCTCTAAATTCCCATTAAACAAGAATTTTTGAAATGATAGAGATCGTAAAATTTGAGTGCAGTCTATAAATAAGATATCTGTGGGAAAAGCACTGTTAATGTAGCGAAGAGCTTCAAAGACGATTTCAGACATGATGCTTGTTTGACTCAAGTGTAATTGCTAGAAACTTTTTTAAACTGTTTTTTTTTGGTCTAACACATTAATACAACTTTCATCACTTACTTGCGCTGAAAAGCAAATGCTTTGCAAAGCTAACAAACATTGCCAATACTATTACCAAGATTAAAAACAAAAAGACAAATTATGAGAAATATGAAACAAAGGGCCTATTTACACCTGGTAACTGCATGCGATCGGATAGCTATCAGATCTGAAAAGACCATGTATGAAACGCTTTCGAGACAGATCTAAATCTGATCACTTCAGATGGTGGTTTGAGATGCGTCACATCCTGAAAGCTCAACTACAGTGATGATAATTAAACTGCAATGCATATCTGTTGCATTCAGTGACGTGAACTCTGATGAATTTGCATATAGTGTGGGAATTGATGATCGGATTTATATTTGTTTTGCAGAGACACATTAACGCACTGAGCTATCTGATCAGTAAAAACACATTAAGTGACAAGTGTAAATAGACCCAAAGATTTACCTGATCTTGGTTTCAGGCCAAAGACAGTGAGAGTTGTGGTGAACTCATTAGACCGCATTCCCTCCTGCAACAACACAGACATTGCCATGCTAGAAAAAACTGCCGTATGTAAACACGGCAAACACTCCTGAAACAATCCTGAATTATGAAATGGATTCAGTTTCTTCTGACTGAGATGGTCAGTTTTACATTTTTTACACATATATTTCCTTCCTTATGAACTTTGTGAATGTTATATTGTACTTTTACAGAGTCAGACAGGGGTACAAAACCAAGGTTTCCAATGAATTTCCAATAAACTTTACTGACTGCACTGACAAAAAAGCAGATTTGTAGCTGATGAAATATTATAAAAAGCTGAGCATAACTAGAGAAATAAATCACATTATGTAGCGTTCACGTAAACACTACGTTTGGATTCATCAATCAGAATGAATTCAATCTGATTGAAACAAAAGGTCTCCATGTAAACGTAGCTATTGTTGACTATATATATTTCTGTGGTGGATGAAGAATGAAATATTTTCTTCAAAAAACTGGTTATGACAGTGCATAAGGAATATGGAAATTCTTTAACTTTATATGCCTATGTTGCAATCAGCCATATGGGCAATGAAACAAATGTATACTAAAACTAGTCTGTCTTATGATTTTGAAGTCTAGACAAAATGCTTACAAGAGAGTTTAACCATTGAATTTGAAGAAAACATGCAACCTTACTATTTTAGGCATTTCTTAAAATATAAATATGAGTGAATGAGTGTTTTTTGGCTGTGAATAATAAGTCATGTTTTTCATGACTGTGGAAACCCAATAAAACAGTGACACTCAAGAAGAGACATGCAGACAGTCACACACACAAAGTCTCACCTCACAATCATTGTCGTTTCCACTTGAGTTTCTTCGAGCACTTTGACACTTGTACTGAAATGGGAAACACAGGGAGCCAGAAGATCAGATCTGTGACACATTTTTTTCAGCCTTTAACATCTGAAATGCAGTTAATGGTCTAGTTTAAGATAAGGGATTTACTGCCCCAGATAAAGTGCCCACACTCACGTTGACAGACTTTCTGATGCACGTTGCACAAAAAAAAAAAGTGCACGTGCTGACTGATATCACCACTTCCAAACTGAATGGCTGGAATGACATAGTCTGGATCAAAAGGTGCCAAATGACCAAAAAATACATATTAAAGTACATATATATGTGTATAAACTGCTTTATTTCAATAAAGAATTGATTATATGAAATAAAATGTTACTTTTGTACTGACATAAATTCTGATTGCAAAATTGATACACTTTTTTTTCTACCATTTCTGTAGTGTTTTCTGTTCAACCATTTGTGGAGACAGCCACACATTGAATACATTTTTTTTTAAATGAATTCATCCCTCACCAGTTTTATTATCATGGCATGATCCATTTCACATAAAAAAAGTGATGTTGCTTTATATGCCAATCAGACAGACTCTTAGACATTAGCACAATAATAATCTGTTTAGGTTCATGTTCTTTGTCCAATCGCATCTTAAGAACAGATTTAGGTATACCCGATACCAGAAGTGTTTCAGGTTCTGCTAGTCACATACACAAATCGTTTCTTTTCCTGATTTCCCTTTTATGTGGAAAGCTGGAAACCTGTCTGATCCAAACTGATTCCTTTATTGATTCACTCTCTCTTGACTTGGAAGGCTACTCATTATTCCAGCTCAACCATGACTTTTCTTTTTCTCTGAGTCACAAACATTCCTCACTGTTTTAAATCAATTAATCTCAATTGAAAGTTAAAACCAATGGCTGTGAATGTTTAACCGTTTTATTAAGCAGAAGCTTGATTCAGGAAAGCAATTCAACGCTCTTTTTTGGAGAAGAGAGTAAGACATCATATAATAGACAAAACAAAAATAGAATTATCAGCCTGGCATCACCTACACTTGTCAGAGCAAAGAGGGAGAGCAAATTCTCTAGACGATTCCCATAACAGTCCTGGAATTCATACAGTGATGACATAAAATGAAGATAAACAAGATCTCAAGAACAGGGAAGATATTCATCTTTCCTCTAAGTCAAATCACGTGGCTGCAGTGAATGAATTGCCTCTTTTCAAAATAGATCAACTGGCAATTACAGAAATGTTTCTGGGAAGACTTGCATGTACTGCATTTGTTTGGATGATTGGTTGTGAACAGGTGTGTGTCGAGGTGTGTACAGGAATTCTATTGTGTGGCAAACCCTATCTTTAACCGTTCATGTTAAGTGTCTTTAACTACTATGTACTTACATCAAAAAACAACCACAAATTGTTAGGTATATGCACTTATGTTCATGTTGTATAAAGTGTATGCACTGACATAATTTTTCCGTTGGGACACGCTCCCTCAGCCAGATTGAGTGGCAAAATATCCTGCAACATTTTAATAGGGGCAACTGTGAAAACGGGAGTAAAACAAATGATTATCTGCATAAATTAAGGGAAGTGACAATGATCCTCACAACTTACCAAAGAACCAGTGGTCAATGGACACTGACATGTAGCCAGGAATCAGGTCTCTTGAAAAGTACCTGATTTCGACATCGGGGAAATACATAAAACTAAGCCTGTGAACGCTTTATCTGCTAGGCAACACATAATTAAATTTAACTTGACACTTGGTCTTACTTCAAGACTAGATTTGTTGGGAAATTTTAAGTGAAGAGGACATAAAAGGATATTTGGGCTGTTTGTAGAAACTTATAAAGTTTTCTGGATACACATCAGCTGTTACCGTCAGGCAGACGAGTTCAATCTGGATTCTATGGAAGTAAAATAATGTCAAATGTTTTTGAAACAGAAAGCCTGTTGAATTGCACTGATTGAAAATGATTGAAAAATGATGACATTATTTTACTTCCATAGGATTCCAGTTGTTTCTATGAATTGCAGTGATCCATTTGCTTCTCTTTTCTGTAAAAAGATGGCTCAGATTTCTTGTTGAATCTACTTGTACAGACAATCACACAGCTCTTTCCCATCATGCGCATTACCCTCTATTGCAAAACACTTGCTGCTACTGAGGTGGGATTTGAGTAAACCCTCTTTTGGCATTAAAAAACTACCATCAGGGTTTACTAAAGACACACAGTGAAAAAACATAGTGCTGAAAAGGCTTTGACAGGGCTATTTTTGCGGCTGATCTTATTGTATGCATTTGTGGGCGCAATCGTAAATTTGTCCAATTCAAATTCTGACGTCATCAGGCAGCCTACACTTCCTCCCACACAAAGTAAAAAACCCAGGATATAATGATATAATGTAATGTCCCCGCTATACATCACCAAATACCAAATAGGTTTATCACTGTATCGTATTTTATCTACTCTTTAAACAGCATTAAGGTAAAAATGGCAACAGTTTTTAACCTGTATGCGACAGCGTTTTGCTTTGGGGGTTGGCAAGAAATGACAGAACGGTAGTTTCTTTCAGTTTTTCCACCTCCATTTGGCATTCTCTACATATTTACGATTCTTTGCAGCCTTCACTGGATCCTTAACTGGAAACCGACAATAAATCACTCCCTCTAAATGTTTACTCTTTGAACTCTCGCACCCAGGAACAATACAAGTGAGACAAGGATATCTGTAGGTCGGAGTAATGGGCGACGGGCGCGCCGAAAGGTGAACTGCTACAACAGAAACTAACCCCTAATCCTACCCCACACCCATGACAGACAGCTTTTGCAACCAATGATAAAGACCTTTCTCCACGCCGCAACCTTCGTCACGCCCATTTCTCCAACCTGCAGACACCCATACTTGATACAAGTTGACAATTATGATTGTAAGTTTGCTAAGAGGTATTTCCTACTAAAGCAAGGCGCTTTATACTCTGGTCAAGCATATCCATTGCAGACTGGTGGGAGAGGCCTTGGACTGCAGCATGTAAAGTGCATTGAAGTTTTCTTATCTATTTGGGAAAAGGGAAGGCAAAAAAAATGTTTTCCTCTTGTTTCTCTAGTAAGGTAGCACAGATTTAAAAAACATTTTTTGTCTTGCTACTATAGTCACCTTATTTTTCAGGTTTGTAATTATAATGTGCCTGGCTTCGGTGTCATTCGCTTCCAATTATTTTTAGCTGTACAAAACGGCTTATTATGCTGCTTGATATTGCAAACTGGTATTTCTTGTCATTTTTAATGTATTTTCTCAATTATAAACAGTTTTGTGGCACAAACAGTTTTACAGTTTACTGCACTTTGATATATTCTTCTAATTATTTCCCTATAGCGGCTAATAGTGCTGGGCGGTATATCAGTTCGTACCGAATACTGGTGTTTATTTTTGTTATGATATGAATTTTTAATATACCGGTGTTTGAGAGGGTCCCTTTTCATACGTTGGATTCAATTGTAGAGGTGTGAATAAATTCTAGCCATTTCATTCCTAACCAATGTACAGTTGGAAAACTGAATAAAACTCGACCAACCGAACACTCATCTCCAACCAGTGGCATAATTTTGTTTTAAAAAGTGGGTGGGACAGTCTGGTGTGTGGGGTATTGGGGGGAGGAGGTTGCTATACAATGCAGAGACATACATGTACAATATGTGTACAATATATAATATATATTGTTAGTGCCGAGTATTTTCACGTGAATAAATCCATAGATCTGCGACTGTAACTTCTGTACTTTCATGGTCTAGTGGCAGAACTTTTGCCAAGCGTGTCAGAGGTTCTGGGTCTACATCAATGATATAGCCAGAGCTGCTGGCACCTCCAGGATTCATCTTTATGCAGATGATACCATTTTGTACTCAGTTGGTTCCTCTCCCAATTCTGCGGCTTCCAGTCTTAAACTCAGTTTCACCTCTATAGAGCAGTTCTTTGACAATCTCCACCTCCGTATTAACACCAGTAAGACAAAATGTATCATTTTTAGCCAAAAACCAGTCATCGAGACTCCACTTACAATCACCTGCATGAACGGTATGGCTCTGGAGTATGTCAAAAAATATAAATATCTAGGTGTAACGAGGTTTGTTGTTACGGGAAGAAGGAGGCGGGAACCGGCGAACATTCAAACATTTTTAATCAAAATAAAACAAATACAAAATGAAAGTAAAAGCCAGCAGCCCCTCACGGACGACTGCTGGCAACACCAAACAGAAAAACAAAACACAACATCAAATAAAATCAGGCCTGTCCTCTCTCGCTCTTCACTGTCGTCGCTCCTCCTTTATGCTTCCGCTCCTCCGTGAGAGATGCGAGACCGGTGCGTCGCGCAGGTGTCGCTCATTTGCAATCGCGCCACCGGCCTCGTGCCGTCCTCCCACGGCCCTCGACCTCGTCCTGCTCGCCACACTAGGTATCTGGTTGGATTCATCCCTGTCATTCATTACACACATCAATAACCTTCAAACAAAAGTCAAAGCTAGACTAGCCTTTCTTTTCCGCAATAAAGCTTCCTTTACTCATGCTACCAAATGCACCCTCGTTAAGATGACAGTACTGCCAATTTTGGACTATGGCGATATTATCTACAGAATGGCACCAAACACAGCCCTAAAAAAACTTGACACACTCTATCATTCAGCCATCCGTTTTGCCACTAATGCACCCTTTCACACTCATCACTGTGACCTGTATAAACTGGTGGGCTGGCCCTCCCTTCATACCCGGCGGCTCCATCATTGGTTTCTCTTCATATACAAGACAATCCTAGGCAAGACACCTCTCTATTTGTCATCTCTTCTTCATGCTGCTCATAACGCCTATCACACAAGATCAAGTGATTTGATTAAATTTAGTACCCCCCCTACTTCTACTATATTTGGACGTAATGCCTTCCGCTTTGCAGCAGTACACGACTGGAACATACTACAAAATACCCTGAAACTTACATCTCTGATCCCAATCTCCACCTTTAAGCAAAACCTCCAAAATTACATAGTTGACTCTTGTTCCTGCTGACAATTATGAACCATATTTATACACACATATTTAAGCACTTTATTCTTTTTCTTTTTCTCTTTTCTTTGTTGTCTACCTTTTTTAATTCAATTGCTTGTTCTATGTGTGTCATGTGTTTGACTATGTATAGTTGTACAGTATGTCCCTATTTATTCCTGTAGCCTCTTGGCCAGGTCATGTTTGTAAATGAGAAGTGGTTCTCAAACAGTTTACCTGGATAAATAAAGGTTAAATAAAAAAAAAAAAAAAGCATCTCAAGGTCCTGGAGTGGCCTAGCCAGTCTCCAGACCTGAACCCAATAGAAAATCTTTGGAGGGAGCTGAAAGTCCGTATTGCCCAGCAACAGCCCCGAAACCTGAAGGATCTGGAGAAGGTCTGTATGGAGGAGTACCTATGATAAAAATTACAGACTTCTACATGATTTGTAAGTGGGAAAACCTGCAAAATCGGCAGTGTATCAAATTTTTGTTCTCCCCACTGTATATATATATATATATATATATATATATATATATATATGAATATAATTATTTTATATATCTTTGAAGAAAAGTTTCGATGTTATTTTCATTTAATCTTTATGTTTTCTGAAAAAGCAGCGTTTATAAGCACTGCTGCTTTGTGTACAGCCGTTACCGGGGAAACTGCCGCTGTTTCTGACGCTCCTAAAGCACTTCCTGCTGGCACCTCTTTTTAAACAGCATCATTTTGTGGGGCCTTGCCAACCTGTATTAATACTACTATACTGGTGTGGAATTTTTCTACAATATTCACTCATGACAGTAATGGTGCGTTAAAGTCCTCCTGGGAAGTTCGTACTTACGAGGTGGGAAGTCGTGTTTACGACGGCAGGTGCGTTCAAGTCACTTTCGTCAGAGTAAGATGGCGGTGTACTTTTAATTAATTACACAAAAATACAGCATGGTTCTTAAATTCTAGTTCTAGAAAATGAAGAACAAAGAAATATGCATCAAGTGCGCTTTGCTTTTTTATGTTTTTAATTCATTTTATGAAGCCACTGCAAAATTTATTGTAACACATTACATTGTTATATTATAATGCCATCATATTCTATGCAGGAAATTAGCTTACTGCGCTGTAAATAAAAAAGCCTGACAATTTCACTGTTAAATACCTTTAAGATTTGTAGTATTCCGCCATGTTTCTCACTGACACGCCCCCAACTGTCATATACCGTGAAACCGATATCATTTAGAAAAATACCATGATATAAATTTTTGGTCATAGCGCCCAGCACTAGTGGCAAATCAGTGTTTGAAACTAACAAACACACACAGGCCAATTTGGCAACAAAATTTTTAAGTTACCGGGCATTCAGAAATTCTACTAGCCAAAAAAAAAAAGGAAGAAATAAACCAGATTAACTACGTTTATATATATATATATAAACATAAATATATATGTAAACATAATAAGTAACACGCCAAATTGGCTAGTGATTTGACAGCGTTACCTGCCACAGTTGATTTTTGGCGGGTGTTAATTTCAAACCCTGCGGCTAATAAATCGGAAGTCTCGCACATTCACAGAATACACCTTGGTTAATACGATTTTAGCGAAGAAACCCCAATTTCAGTATTAAGAGCAAGTTTGACGAGGGAATCTCAGCTCAGCGGGATGTAAACTGTACCAGAATTGATTATTCTGCTTCGGTTGAAGAAATTTCAATTGCAGTATTGCTTAACCTGTTTCTGATGAAGAAATATCAGTACAGTGTTATATAAATGCAGATTTGGGCAATGCTCCCCTTTTTACAGTGTAAAGAAGAATCCTGAAATGACACGTGTAGTGACACTCAAAGACCTCAACTGAATGGCCAGACAGATCCCTGCATTTAAACCAGAGTTTGCAGGAGACCACGATGTCCAGGCTTACCTGCGAGACAATGATTTTCACCTGCAGTCTTTGATGAGTGTGAACCATCAAGATAGACTCTATCTGATCTGGATCACATCCAGCCCAGAGTTGCGACGCTTTCTGACTCGGCAGCCAGAAAACATTCAGTCAAACTACCAACAGCTGAAACAAGCCATCATAAAGGAATTCTCAGAGCCAAAACACGGACTGATTGCTGCCCTAGACACCAAACAGGTTTGGCATGAAACTCCCTATGTTTACTACCACAGACTCAGACGAGCTTACTTCGGAGCTCATAGCGAACCTGGGATGGAGGAGGACACCAGCTTCAAGAGCCTTTTCCTCAGAAACCTCCATCCTATTATGTCACCATTTAGGCATTATGGTCTGCCCCCACACAATGCTTATCCAACAACTGCGTGACCTGACACAGATGGCCTTTAACTGACACAGATGGCCTTTAACAAACACAAGGCCTCCTCAAAAAGGGTTTATAAGACCCCAGTGATTCTGAACTGCAAAATCCAGAATCCAAAGCTGGCACCAGAAGGCACCCAGCATTGCCACAATGCAAGAGCCTTCAACAAAAAGCTCCTAGCCAGCAGAGGGCAGAACCTTCACCATGGCCATAGACCTTGACACAAGATCAACCGCTGGGAGAAGCCATGGAAAAGAACATCCTCACCCAGCAAACACCACAGGACATCCCACTGAAGCCTACAACAACATCCTCCTCTACACCTTTCACACAGGTTCTAAACAGAGGCTACACAAAGATAGCTGGAAACGCCTGCTTCTGAGTTACAAGAGCTGCTAGCACTAGCAAAAGAGCTCCTTGAACAGAACTCACCTGAGGAGTACTGGGAAGAACGAACCTCTGACTCTTGCCAAACAGAACTCAGGCAAGCTCAAGTCAGCACTGCCGCCAGAGCAGAGTAACACTGTAGACTTCAGATACCTGGTGACTGGGTGCAGAACCAAGGGCGAATGACCACCTGCTGCCCTTTTGCTACCAGTACTAGGTCAGTCTGAAACTCTCTCCACGCTACACAACACCCATAACCACTCCCTGCAGTCACAAGCA
Source organism: Scardinius erythrophthalmus (assembly GCF_964197995.2). Lineage (NCBI taxonomy): Eukaryota > Metazoa > Chordata > Actinopteri > Cypriniformes > Leuciscidae > Scardinius > Scardinius erythrophthalmus. The sequence goes on from NC_138225.1 coordinate 25,852,875, forward strand.
ACCACCTGCCTCAAACGACAGGTGACACACTGTCAAGGCACCTGCTGCCTTGGCACCTGCTGCAGAGACCTGGACTTGGCTACTGTCTACATCACCCACCGTGGAACAACCACCACTCCAGGAGACACAAACCGGAAGGGTGTCTGAACGTTCTGCACCTTTGACGTCGCTCGTTGTTGTCTATAGCATGGACAACAACGTTCGAAAGGGGGGATTTGTAGCATCTGGACCAATCAGACACACACAAATTATTCATTATATTTAATGAATAATCCAGCAAACTCACTCACCCAACAAAGGTCTATGAAACGTCCCTCAAAACTAACATCACAAATGAATCTAACACACAGGCAAAACTCGGTGTCCTGTTACAGGACACATTAAGACTGATAAGAAGTTTTACGACCCCAAAAGGAATTTCCAGAGAGTTGTGATTCTCACTTAATTCTCGCTGAGAAGGAGAAATAAACCCTGTTAATCCTATATTCTATATATAACCACTTGAGAAATGTATAAACATGTATCTAATTTTCCCATCTCATGATTTTCCTTTTATGTGGTTTGGCCTATGTATTCTTGTAAACTCTACTGGGTTAATGTTTCAGATTTTGCATACTATGGTTTACCAAAATCATATGTGTGGCATGTTTGGTCTCTATAAACTCCAATCTTCGTCCCCCATGTGTTAATTTACATTACATTTTGCTAACTTTGTGACGGATTAGTATTATAAGAATCTTGAAGATTCTTTTCTTAAACACTGAATGAAATTACATATTCAAATGCCCTGCTAGAACACAATGGGTCGTAAAAATTTCCCTCCAAAGGGAAAACATCTTATTGGCTCACACACCTCCAGAGGGTGTGACATCTTCATGCTTTAAAAATCACTGATCACAAGATCAGCCCTCTTACTCTCTTAGTCCTTTTCTGGAATCCTGATGTGAGGATGATGCTGAACTAGAAGTTTTCTAAGGACCCTCAAGCTTGTGCCAGGCTGCGGCCTTGTCTTTCCGTTCACCAAAGATCCTCTGACTCACACTGGTTCTATCTAATCAAGACAACATCAGCAAAGATCAACTGGAGCCTCAACAAATTGCATCAGGAAAGTTTAATTCAAATGGGCGAGACATGCATGTATTGAACTCACATTGAACACATTATGTGATACATTAAGTATCCTTACCCCTTTTAAAGAAGGGCGTGTTAGAACTAAACTGATGGTTTGCTCAAGGCTGTTGATCTGCTGAATTTCAAACAAAAACTATAACTTCTTACTTTCCCTCGCTTCAGCTTCAGCTCTCTTTCCCTTGGTAAATAGTATGCATGTATGTATGTGTATGTTAGAGTAGTTTAAGTGTTTAGTCTAGTTAATAAAATCTTGTTCATGTCACACGTAAAGTTGTCCGTGTCTCAAGCTCATATCTGGAGTCTCTAATCATAGATCTTGACTACTTGCTCTCTTAGTAGTACTGTAAAGTAAGAAATACATTTCCCATGCCCCAGAAATGTACATTTCTTAGAATTAATAAATAATTAACACTGAGTGTTCACAGCACAAACAGGTTAATTGATTGTAATATTAATTTACAACATTAAGTTAATTATATTAACTGATCCAAATATTCATAATCAATTATAACCAGTTATTATTGATTATTAATATTTCATAGAGCTAATTTGCTACAAAAAAAAGGTGGATATAGGCAGCCAAGTTTTATTGAAAGCCCATTTACCAGCAGTGAAGTACCCCTTTAATATAAAGTGGAACCTAATGTTCTTTTTTTTTCATGCCATTAGTGTCCTATATAGCAGTGGTAAGAAACCACTTTAAAAGTAAAAGAGAGCATTAAACGCTAATGCAAATGTATCCATAATAACTCAAACAAAACAGATTCTTCAAGGACTCTCATTTGTTCTCTCAGTTACAGTTAGGGGAAATATTTTGTTATTGTGAAGTAATCTGGACACAGACTGGGCTTGCCCTCTATTTCTGATCTTTTGATACTTCCAAGGAAGCTGACTGAGTGCAAAACAATGTTTTACCTCATAGCAGTGCATTTTTCTTGACAAACAGTGAAGGGAAATTTCCTCACAGAAGAATATGTATGGGGATGTGCGTGTCTGTGTGTCCTGCAAAAAAACACTAAAGGCTACCTACAAGTCACCCATTTAAACCCATTTTTTTCCCTTGACATTTACCATTTAAATTTTCACATAACAGGTAATTAAAAATGAATAAATAATTAACTTGGTTTGAATAAAAGGTAGGCCTACTATGATATTAGACTACATAGCCTATAATAAAAGATAATGAATTTCAAACCTGAACCAAACATATTTTTATTCAAATATCAACAGTCTGTCATTAGTCCTTATAGTCTGCCACAAAAACAACAACATTAAAATCGTGAACTCAAAAACAATGGCTGTTTTAACAGTGCGTAAATCAGACCTTTTCACACAGTGACCAGTCACTCCCTCCTTTACGACTGGCTGCCTGCACATTCACTGTCCTCGCGGCTGCTGCAACTTGTGCTCGATTAGCAATGCATATAAATTCACGCCTACCGTTTCTTTGTAGAACTTCAAAAAAAGAAAAAAAGAAAATGCTGCAACCAATGAGCAGCCGGTGGGGGCTGGCTGCAGGACGACTCAACCTCCACGGACAGTTTTTAATGTTTTATCAGACAATAACTAGGCCACTCAAGATTTTGCTTTAGTATAATTTTCGGGACAATTAGGGCCGGATTCGGGATTCGGGACAACAGCTTAAATTTTGGGACTGTCCCGAATTTTTGATTCTGTAATTTTTATTCGGACCAAACTGAAAAGTCTGAAAATTCGGACCAAACAAGGTAGGTGTGAAAGGGCCCTAATTGTGGATCAGATGTGTACAACGATCAGAAGCAGTTTTAAACCACTCCTCTTCACAAAACTCTTTCAGTTTGAGTCTGTCTGCTGTTAATCAATCTCTTGAGTTTGTGCCAAAGCATCTCATTTGACGGAAGATGTGACGAGGCTTTGATGTTGGTGTTGTCACACATGGTGTTATGTTTTGAACTTTAGTTTCATCTGTCTACAGAATGTTTAAAGCATCATAGACAAATCAACAGAGATGTTAACATGCTCCAGAGATTTATGACTTATCAGCTGACACTCGAAATTTGTGATTTTATAGTGTAAGGCTTGGGGCAACACTGCACCATGCACCAGTGGCAAGGCCACATGAGAGCCAAGGTGGCACTGCCTCACCCAGATTGATGGTTGGCCCACACAAGAAAGGTGCCAGAATATACTACTAATGGTCTGGAAATAAAACAAAACTGTAAAATAATCATATATGTTGTGTATAATTTGTAAAGTGTATTATTAGTGCAGCAGATTAATGGCATATTTCAAGAGAATCGTTCAAATTGGTATAGAAGCATGAAATTTGGCACAGATACTCTCTAAGGGTCACTCTTTGGGAAAAAGGCGCTGACCATCCAAAAATTCAACATGGCGGCCATTTTTTCAAGATGGCCGCTATTTCTGTCAAATGCTCATTATGTCAATCGTTCAAACAGTGATGTAGGCATAACATTTTGTGAAAATACTCTCTTCAGAATGTTATTTTTGGAAAACGGTGCTTGTCCCCCAAAAATTCAAGATGGCCGCCATTTTTCAAGATGGCCGCCATTTTTCAAGATGGCCGCCATTTTTCTTGAATCCTTATTTTTTTTTTTTTTATGGTGATGCTATCATGAAATTTGGTACAAATATTCTTAAAGGAACATTATCATGGAAAAAGATGTGTGCCACTCAAAAATTCAAGATGATTCAAGAAGAGTTCAAAAACTCCATTTTCAAGATGGCCACCATTTCTGTCAGAGCTCAATTTAATGTGTTAAGGAAGGTTTTGTTTAATAGAGTGAACGTCATTACACAACCAGGGCACACTGGTGACTTCACTGCTATGGAACTCAGCATGGGATTCAGTGTCAGCTAATCTAGTTTTACTTTCACTGTAGTTCTTGACTAGTAGTAATAGTATAGCTAAGTTTAGTGTCCCTAAACCGCACCCGAATTGACAGGTTGTGCCAGCGTGGGAGAGCCGAGCCAAGGGTAAGCGGGGCAATACATGACTTGTTCATGTATGCTTACCTGGAAGGTGTACAGATCACACAGGACTTAAATGGCACTGGATGAATGATCGGGCTAGGTGTAGGCGACCCGTACCCAGTTGTATCCCATACCTGAATGTGTACTATGTCTATGATTGAGGTGGTAAAAGGATAACCCCTCGGCCTTAATCAGACAACAAACCTCCAAAATGGCAAATGAAAATCCCATGTCAGCCAAGAGGCCAACTGATTGGATGAAATGTTGTCTTTGTTAGACAGACACAAAGGAACCCCTCCAATCACCACCTACCCATCATGTTTCTCAACATGATGGCTATAAAATGATTGCCACCAACATTCCACTCTTTCACAAGATGAACAAAATGCCAATGACCCTGGACCTGAAACGACTGGATGAAGGTGGTGGTATAGAAGCTACTTTGAGAAGGAACCAAGCGAAGTATCACTACAATTGTCGACTTCGGTTCAACAACACAAAGTTACTTCGTGCCCAGGAGCAACAATCCGATGCTCAATGTAGTGAGACAGATGAAGGCCAAACAAAGCATCGCAGAACCATGATGCAGAAAAGTCTAGATGATCAGGTTTGCTTTTTTTGTGATAACATATCTCCTGAATCTGACCTACGTCAGGTAATGACACTGCAACTGAATGACAGACTACATGAATGTGCACAAACACTGAATGATGCTAAATAATTGTCTCAACTAAGTGGTGCTGATGCCATTGCACAGGAGCTGAAATACCATCATTTGTGTCTCATTCATCTTTACAACAGAGAGAAACTCCACCTCAGAAGGCTTGAGAAAGAGTCACAGAGTGAAACGATTCAACCAGCCATCTTTCTTATGGCTCTTTCTGAACTGGTCACCTATATTGTTGAAACCAGTCTTAATTCTGATGGTCCTTCCGCCTACCCTCTCGCAGATACAGTGGGGAGAACAAGTATTTGATACACTGCTGATTTTGCAGGTTTTCCCACTTACAAAGCATGTAGAAGTCTGTAATTTTTATCATAGGTACTCTTCAACTGTGAGTGACGGAATCTAAAACAAAAATCCAGAAAATCACATTGTATGATTTTTAAGTAATTAATTTGCATTTTATTGCAAGACATAAGTATTTGATACATCAGAAAAGCAGAACTTAATATTTGGTACAGAAACCTTTGTTTGCAATTACAGAGATCATACGTTTCCTGTAGTTCTTGACCAGGTTTGCACACACTGCAGCAGGGGTTCTGGCCCACTCCTCCATACAGACCTTCTCCAGATCCTGCAGGTGTCGGGGCTGTTGCTGGGCAATACGGACTTTCAGCTCCTCCAAAGATCTTCTATTGGGTTCAAGTCTGGAGACTGGCTAGGCCACTCCAGGACCTTGAGATGCTTCTTACGGAGCCACTCCTTAGTTGCCCTGGCTGTGTGTTTCGGGTCGTTGTCCTGCTGGAAGACCCAGCCACGACCCATCTTCAATGCTCTTACTAAGGGAAGGAGGTTGTTGGCCAAGATCTCGCAATACATGGCCCCATCCATCCTCCCCTCAATACGGTGCAGTCGGCCTGTCCCCTTTGCAGAAAAGCATCCCCAAAGAATGATGTTTCCACCTCCATGCTTCACGGTTGGGATGGTGTTCTTGGGGTTGTACTCATCCTTCTTCTTCCTCCAAACACGGCGAGTGGAGTTTAGACCAAAAAACTCTATTTTTGTCTCATTAGACCACATGACCTTCTCCCATTCCTCCTCTGGATCATCCAGATGGTCATTGGCAAACTTCAGACGGGCCTGGACATGCTTCGGCTTGAGCAGGGGGACCTTGCGTGCACTGCAGGATTTTAATCCATGACGGCGTAGTGTGTTACTACTAATGGTTTTCTTTGAGACTGTCGTCCCTGCTCTCTTCAGGTCATTGACCAGGTTCTGCCGTGTAGTTCTGGGCTGATCCCTCACCTTCCTCATGATCATTGATGCCCCACGAGGTGAGATTTTGCATGGTGCCCCAGATGGAGGGAGATTGACCGTCATCTTGAACTTCTTCCATTTTCTAATAATTGCGCCAACAGTTGTTGCCTTCTCACCAAGCTGCTTGCCTATTGTCCTGTAGCCCATCCCAGCCTTGAGCAGGTCTACAATTTTATCCCTGATGTCCTTACAAAGCTCTCTAGTCTTGGCCATTGTGGAGAGGTTAGAGTCTGTTTGATTGAGTGTGTGTACAGGTATACAGGTAACGAGTTCAAACAGGTGCCGTTAATACAGGTAATGAGTGGAGAACCGGAGGGCTTCTTAAAGAAAAACTAACAGGTCTGTGAGAATCGGAATTCTTACTGGTTGGTAGGTGATCAAATACTTATGTCATGCAATAAAATGCAAATTAATTATTTAAAAATCATACAATGTGATTTTCTGGATTTCCGTCTCTCACAGTTGAAGTGTACCTATGATAAAAATTACAGACCTCTACATGCTTTGTAAGTAGAGAAACCTTCCAAAAGAGTATTCCTTGAAGAGTATTTCTGCCTAATTGTATGCTTGCATCACCATTTTAACAATTTAAATAATTAAGGCGAGACACTACGGGTGAATAGAGTAAAAATAAAAAAACTAGCAGATATCACCATGAAACTTTCCCAGTTGATTACCTACATTAAGATGAGAAAAAAATGTATTAAAAGTTTTCTGTAATTTAATGTTTAAATTAGCAAATTAGGCAATATCTAATTAAATATGTGCTAATTTGTATATATTTAAAAAAACGAAATCTGAGTATTGGATAAAGCCAGATTAAAAATAATTTTTTCATTGTGTTCACATATTAGATGGGGAAAAAATACAGAGGCATTTATGGATATTTACTTTTGTTATCCTGTAAATCATAATATACTGTCAATAGCCTTAAAAAAATATTTTTGCCATGTTTTTTGGAATAAAATGTTATATAAATCAGGCTAGGAATAATATATTTACAGATCCCTATGTAAATGTCTTCATAATATAACTAGGTACAAGACTGGTAAGATTGGTGTATATAGGTGCTACTGAAGTGGAGATTTCAGACTTGGAGTATGAGAGAAAGGTCATTTTGAGAAAACGGGCTTTAAAGATTTATCATCAGCCAATGAGATCGCGCATTCAGCCCTTTTACTTTCGCGATTGGTTGCTGATAAAAAGGAAATGACCATATTTGGATCCGACAGCATTGTACAGTGAAGACAGAGCTTTCCAGCGGTGCCTGTGAAGACAGAGCAGACAGAGATCGCGGATTGGCGGGAGGATTTACAACGACAACTTTTGTTGAATTTACGCGAAATCTACAGACGCAAACAGACAAAGTGTAGTAAAATAAAGATCTAAATGTGTTTTTTGGACTTTTTTTCACCACAGTCTGAAAGAAGACATGTTATTGAAGACAAATATCCAAAAATCTCAAAATTGACCAGTAAAAAAAAAAACAATGTTTTTGCCTGCCATGTCTCACCTTAATATTCGACAGGAACAGTGGCCATCTTTAAAAATGGCGGCCATCTTGAATTTTTGAGGGACAAGCATCTTTTTCTATTAACATGTCCTTTAGAGAGTATATTTGTATCAAATTTTATGCTTGGATCACTGTTTGAATAATTGATATAATAAGCATTGAATAGCAATGGCGGCCATTTTGAAAAATGGCCGCCATATTGAATTTTTGAGTGGCCAACGGCTTTTTCCAAAATAGTGGCCCTTAGAGAGTATCTGTGCCAAATTTCATGCTTCTATACCAAAGTGAACGATTTTTTTACTAATCTGCTGCACTCTATTTAAAATACATATAATAATGTTTTTATTTTGCGCCGGCTCAATCAGCTTTCCAGGGTCGCGACAGCAGATATTTCTATATGCAGCGTGTATGGAAGTAAAATAATGACAAATGTTTTTGAAACAAAAAAGCTTGTTGAATTGCACTACTTGAAAAAATATGCATTGCATTAACCCTGCTTGCATTTTAATGCATTGTATTTTTAGGGCTTGCATTTTTATGGGCTGAAATTCAACATGGTTGTATATTTAAGCTGTTAATATTTCAATTCAAAACATTTCACACGTTTTCATTATAAAAAATTCAATAATCCATATTCACCTCTCAGATTTAACTTCCAAAATATTCATTCTATTTAAAAATACAACCTATAATATTCAACAGGCAATTTTCGGTCCATTTTATTTCGCTTTACAATTTCGCTTCCACAAATTCAGTGGTTCAAATTCGACAGAAAATTCAACATTTGACCAGGAACATCCGGGAACAGCAGGAATATCAGTAGATTTCCAATTGATACTCTCCATAGCTGTTAGTCGACCTCACCAGCAGGTGGTGCAAGAGTGTGTTGACGAAGAAGACTAGAGCAACGGGTGAGAGAGTCATTCATTCATAAAAACAGATTTACAGAAATTGAGTTTTTGTGATGTTTATCAGGGCCAGTATATATATATGGAAAAGCTGATAAGACACAAAAGCTGTGTTTACATTTAAAGGGTTAGTTCACCCAAAAATGAAAATTCTGTCAGTAATTACTCACCCTCATGTTGTTCCAACCATTCTGGCCTCTGACGAGAGTTCACGGGAGCGCCAGGACGCATGCGCGAGAACTGAGCTTACGGCGTTCTTCTTCTACTGTTACTGACTGCTCACTCCTTGGGAGTATTTAAGTATTTACTCCCAAGGAGTGAGCAGTCAGTAACAGTAGAAGAAGAACGCCGTAAGCTCAGTTCTCGCGCATGCGTCCTGGCGCTCCCGTGAACTCTCGTCAGAGGCCCACATTGAGGAACACTAATAGTTGGATAAAGTCGTTATTTTTGTTGTTTTTCCGCACAAAAAGTATTGTCGTCGCATGATAAACTTAATGTAGTGCCACTGTAGTTACTTGGACTATTTTAACGATGTTTTAATAACTATTCTGGGCCGGTGAGTTTCGGTCACACTGGAAGCCTATGGAGGAGTCAAAATTCTGTCAGATTTCATCAAAAATATCTTAATTTGTGTTCCGAAGATGAACGAAAGACTTATATGGTTGGAACAACATGAGGGTGAGTAATTACTGACAGAATTTTCATTTTTGGGTGAACTAACCCTTTAAGTCTTTACAGTTAGTTTTGCATATGTAAGCAACTTTCTCTACCGTGAACGAGATTATAATGTTATTCCCAGATGCTGATGTACAGATAAAACATTAAATCTGAGGTAGTAGACATTTAGATCATTTCTCTCAGTTGTTTAGTTTTCTTAACTTTATATTGCAGTGCTGGGGATTCCCTCAATAGGTTATTCTCCAGGATTCCCCAGCAGTCAGGGCACTTAATGCTTAATGGACAAAAAAAAAAAAAAAAAATAAATAAAAAAATAATAATATATATATATATATACTGCTGATTTTGCAGGTTTTCCTACTTACAAAGCATGTAGAGGTCTGTAATTTGTATCATAGGTACTCTTCAACTGTGAGTGACGGAATCTAAAACAAAAATCCAGAAAATCACATCGTATGATTTTAAAATAATTAATTTGCATTTTATTGCATGACATAAGTATTTGATCACCTACCAACCAGTAAGAATTCCGGCTCTCACAGACCTGTTAGTTCTCCACTCTTCCCCACTCTTTTCCACTCTTCTCCTTTTATACATGTAAAGAGTTCTCCACTCTTTACATGTATAAAATACACCTGTACACACACTTAAACAAACAGACTCCAACCTCTCCACAATGGCCAAGACCAGAGAGCTGTGTAAGGACATCAGGGATAAAATTGTAGACCTGCACAAGGCTGGGATGGGCTACAGGACAATAGGCAAGCAGCTTGGTGAGAAGGCAACAACTGTTGGCGCAAATATTAGAAAATGGAAGAAGTTCAAGATGACGGTCGATCTCCCTCGGTCTGGGGCACCATGCAAGATCTCACCTCGTGGGGCATCAATGTTCATGAGGAAGGTGAGGGATCAGCCCAGAACTACACGGCAGGACCTGGTCAATGACCTGAAGAGAGCTGGGACCACAATCTCAAAGAAAACCATTAGTAACACACTACGCCGTCATGGATTAAAATCCTGCAGCACACGCAATCCCCTTGCTCAAGCCAGCGCATGTCCAGGCCCGTCTGAAGTTTTCCAATGACCATCTGGATGATCCAGAGGAGGAATGGGAGAAGGTCATGTGGTCTGATGAGACAAAAATAGAGCTTTTTGGTCTAAACTCCACTCGCTGTGTTTGGAGGAAGAAGAAGGATGAGTACAACCCCAAGAACACCATTCCAACCGTGAAGCATGGAGGTGGAAACATCATTCTTTGGGGATGCTTTTCTGCAAAGGGGACAGGACGACTGCACCGTATTGAGGGGAGGATGGATGGGGCCATGTTTCGCGAGATCTTGGCCAACAACCTCCTTCCCTCAGTAAGAGCATTGAAGATGGGTCGTGGCTGGGTCTTCCAGCAGGACAACGACCCAAAACACACAGCCAGGGCAACTAAGGAGTGGCTCCGTAAGAAGCATCTCAAGGTCCTGGAGTGGCCTAGCCAGTCTCCAGACCTGAACCCAATAGAAAATCTTTGGAGGGAGCTGAAAGTCCGTATTGCCCAGCGACAGCCCCGAAACCTGAAGGATCTGGAGAAGATCTGTATGGAGGAGTGGGCCAGAACCCCTGCTGCAGTGTGTGCAAACCTGGTCAAGAACTACAGGAAACGTATGATCTCTGTAATTGCAAACAAAGGTTTCTGTACCAAATATTAAGTTCTGCTTTTCTGATGTATCAAATACTTATGTCATGCAATACAATGCAAATGAATTACTTAAAAATCATACAATGTGATTTTCTGGATTTTTGTTTTAGATTCCGTTACACACAGTTGAAGTGTACCTATGATAAAAATTACAGACTTCTACAGGCTTTGTAAGTGGGAAAACCTGCAAAATTGGCAGTGTATCAAATACTTGTTCTCCACACTGTGTGTGTGTGTGTGTGTGTGTGTGTGTGTGTGTGTATATATATATATATATATATATATGCCAGTCATAAGCTCTGTCCTTTGCTTTCCATGTGCTTTAATGGTTGTCTGGCTCATGGTGTCCTGCCAAATGCTATTATGTCTAATGTTACTGCCTGTGCTTAAAGACAAGGCTGGTAAGCTCAACAGTATTGACAATTATCGACCTATTGCATTAGCCATTATCTTGTCTAAAGTACTGGAGAGAATATTGTTAACAAAGCTAGAAATGTATATCCTTACTACTGACAATCAGTTTGAAAGCATGGAACCGACCTGTGTATCTACTGTATGCTCTTAAAGAAATTGTGTTCAGGTACACAAGCCTGAATACATCTATATTCCTATGTTTTATTGATGCATCAAAGGCATTTGATAGAATTAATCATGAACGACTGTTTGTAAAATTGCTAGATAGAGGTGCCCCTAAATTTTTAGTGAGAATTTTTGTGTTTTGGTATGCCCATCAAACGTATTTTAGTTAAATGGGACAATGTTGTATCTGCTCCATTCCATGTTAGTAATGGAGTGCGACAAGGAGGAATTATGTCTCCTATTTTATTTAATGTTTATATGGATGAATTATCAAATCAGCTGAATAGGTTAAAAACTGGCTGTCTTGTGGGCAACACTATTGTTAATCATCTTATGTATGCAGGCGACCTGGTCCTGCTCTGTCCATATAGTGCTGGGCTGCAGCAGATGCTGAAGGTGTGCTCTCAGTATGGCCTCGATTATGACAAAGTATAACACTAAGAAAAGCCACATAATGATAGTTAGAAGCGATGAGGGCAGGAAATCAACTTTTCCGACCTTTTATTTGTCAGATAGCCCTCTTGCTGTGTGTGAGGAAGTTAAATATTTAGGTCATGTCATATCCAATGACTGGACGAATGACAAAGACCTATACCGTCAGCGCTGTAAAATTTATTCTCAAGCTAACATGGAGTGGTCTAGAATTTTGTCCATTTTTAATGTAATTAATGCTAATTATTAGCAAGATCACAAGGCAAGATTTGAACAATATGCGCAGGACTATGTAACGGAAAGCAGATGATCAGGTCTGCCTTTTTGTTGATTAATCAAATCTAATCAACAAACAAAAGGTACTGATTAACCCCTCAAAACAAAACAACAGTGTTAGCAGATGCTCGGTCAGGTCCCCTGAGTTAATCTCATCAACTCAAGAAGATATTCACACTGAAAAGGAAGGACAAAGTTCGCCACGCGGTTCCACGTGTGCACGACTCTGCATACACACACACAAAACACAGACTCCTTATCATGCCCGACCACTTGTGGTCAAAATTAGCTTTTTAAAATGTTTAAAATGTATTTCTTGCTGTGCTTATGATCCTTATACCCGAAATACGATATCTATAAGCTTTATTGATATGTAATCAATTTAATATGCATGTAATCACGAGAAATCCTGTTTCTTTGTGTTGTTGACTAACAGAATTGTCATTTGCGGTATTGTTTTGTTCAGAAGAACACAACGGTGTTGAATATTTAGCACAGAATATTAGAGGATGCATTATTTGATTAATACCAGTTTTATAAATGTTTATGAACGAAGTTTATTCCGCCAGCATTAGTTAGAAGAGGCGTGTACTTTCCAAATGAAAGGACATGACCACAATACGTCCTCCCAGGCGATTGGGTCACGCACGCAAGGGGGCGTGACTTGAGCTCCTTCAAAACACAGCGGGCTCTCTCACCTCTCTCTCTCTCACCTCGCTCTCATCCTTCCTCCTCTTCTACCGGCGCGACGCTTTCCCGAGGAACATCCCGGAAGGCCTCGGACAAACACATGTTCGAGTCGTAGCAGCCGTTCTTTTGCAACTAAGTTATATTTGCCTCTTCCTTCACGGAAGATGAAGACGAACTTTCTCGGTAACGTTACATTTCAGTGAGCCTTTTCAAGCTTCCCGCGACACCGGAAGACGCAGTCGAAACAGGACCTCGTCCGCGCTTTCAGCATCAACCAAACAGAGAACAGACGTGCAAGTATATTTATCTGATAAAAGCTGCTTTTCTGGGGTCCGTCGTTTAGGTTTCTGTATGTAACAATTACTAGCTTTTCCCTTCTCTCTATTTCTCTCTTTCTTTCTTTCATTTCATTTTATTCTTATCACGTATGTTATTATTGTTTAAATGTTTGTTTGTGTTTATTGTTTGCATTTTTACGTACGTTTCTATTCGTAGCTCATATAATCTTTAGTCACATTTATTAAAATCCATTTATACTTTTCACTGTCTCTGTGTTTGAAAACCCACCATTCTAAAGTCAATGAAACAAAAGATCCAGCTACAAGCTCGATATTAGACTACATTCAGTAGTTTTAATTAATAAACTCATAAAGTTTACTGTTCGTGGCCAGAACCTAAACTTTCTTGGAGTTTGTAAAGAGATAACCCTTCTTAACTGTGATAATCTCACCTTTACTCGCTGGACGAATAACGATTAGATCAGGTACAGAACCAGTTAATCTCTATAATTGATAAAATAAATGTACATGCGACTTATGAATTATGACCATGAGTCATAATTATTAATATTTCCAAAATTCCCTATATTCTTGAGCTAATTCAAATTTACCCAAAGTCGTATTCGCTACAACTAGGAACTGATGCTAAACTCACAATGCAGTGTTTCTAAAGCACCTCAAAAGAATAATCTTCTCACAACCTGAATCGTCATGTTTTAGATAAGGACAGAAGTAAAGGAATTTGTCAGGCATTTTAACAACATCTGGGGCAAGATATCAAGATACCAGGGACTGAGACTAGGGGTATTCTAACTAGTGGTTATTCTATCATATCAAAAGTGTCAACATGGCACAAAATTAAAAAAAAACTCCCAAACTGAACAATTCAAGCAATTTTCCAACAAGTGGCATGAAGTGTTAAAATATGTGTGTGTGCATTTCTTTGACAGAACAAGAGAGAGAGAGCGAGAGAGAGAGAGAGAGAGAGAGAGAGAGAGAGCGAGAGAGAGAGAGAGAGAGAGAGAGAGAGAGAGAGAGAGAGAGAGAGAGAGAGAGAGAGAGAGAGAGAGAGAGAGAGAGAGAGAGAGAGAGAGAGAGAGAGAGAGAGAGAGAGAGAGATGGGGATGCGTAAGTATACATGAGAAAAATAAAACGTGTGAGAAAAATAAAACGTGTGAGAAAAATCGAGATCATGTGCATACTTGGGTGTATACCTTCAGGTAGTCTTTTCTCAGGTATTTATTTCTTCTCCGATCCTCATTCTGGTTGAGAACAGGAGGAACCTCTGGCCATTTTGGCTCTGAGTCACTGCTTTCTGATTTCAAACTTCCATCAAACGAGCAAGAGGAAGAAGGCTGAGGGACAAATCACAATATAACAGTGAATGACAGGTCTCAACTATAAAGAGGCCTCAGGCCAGTGTGAGAGTGTTTTATACCAGTTGGCAAAACTGTAACCTGCTTTTTTTGGGCCAGTGCTTCACTGGCACTGAAAAGCAAACATTCATTGACATTCACAGATAATGTTATGTGGTTGGCTAACACAGATGAGTTTTGTTGGAATATCAAAAATGACATAAATGATCAAAAGCATGAAAGTATCAGTAAGAATGTGTTGAAAACTACAAACCAATTAGCAATATTTGAGATTCTATGCCATTGTTTTCTAGCAAAAGTGTGTTTATGAAATTATGGAGTTACATTTTAACTGCATAATTTTTAGCTTGTAATGTAAGGAATGGGCGAACAAAACGTTGTAAAGAAAATGTAATGAAATATACACTCCTGTTCAAATGTTTGGTGTCTTTTTTTAATTATTTTTATTTTTCTTATGCTCACCAACGCTGCATTTATTTGATAAAAAATACAGTAAAAACAGTAATATTGTGAAATATTTTTACAATTTAATAGAACTCTTTCTATGTGAATATATTTTAAGATGTAATTTATTCTTGTGATGACAAAGCTGAATTTTCAGCATCATTACTCTAGTCTTAAGTGTCACATGATCCTTCAGAAATCATTCTAATTATGCTGATTTGCTGTTCAAGAAACATGTATTATTATTATCATTGTTGAAAACAGTTGTGCTGCTTAGAATGGAAACCATGAGACATTTTTTCAAGGTTCTTTTGTGAATTTAAAGTAAAAAAAAAAACTGTCACTGATCAATTTAACACATCCTTTCTAAATAAAAGCATACACTTATTTAAAAATATCAACCCCAAACTTTTGAACAGTAGTGCAAATCTGAGCAAAATTACTACAAGAACCTCGGACATTAGAACCTTTACTGTAAAAGGTAGAAATGAATGAGAAGGAGGAATGTGATGAAGGAAGAGTGACCTCAGAGAAAGCCGCATCTTCATCAGTGAGATCAGTCTCCTTAAAAAATAAATGCACACACACACACACAAAAACAACAACAAAAAACACAGAATGAGTAAGAATGGAATTCTCAGACACAATAATGAAATTAGCAGGGGGGGGGGGGGGGGGGGCTGTAGAATTTTGGGAACAGTAATGCAAATGTAAACAGTTGTATATGTTCAACAAAGCTGAGAGCACTATACTAATATTAGTACCTGAAAACTTAAGATGCATTCAGTAGTTTAGTGCCAATTTAAAGGGTAACTAAACCCTAAACCAACTTTTTTTAGTTAATGATCTCTAAGAATGGGGCTTTATTAGTGCTGTTCATTGATTCAAGTAACTTTTTTGACATTTGGGTAAAGTGTTTTAATTCTACAATATATGGTGTAAAAACGTCTGAGTGCTGCCCTCTTCAGGTTGAACGGTGGCTACTGCAGTTGAATTTTCCTATTGGATGTTCGCGGTGCTGCGTGACATAAGCAGTACTACGTGACGTAAGCAGGTTCCAGCTCACCACGCCCTCCCTTGGTACGAGCTACCATGCATAGTATTGCATCAGTTAGGATAGCTTCAAGTTAGCGTAGATTTATCTGTATTTAGTACAGTGGACAGGAGGGTACGTAGGTGTAGTGTAGCTGGTTGCAACAGCACTGCTGGACTGCATAGCTTTCCAGCAGACTTGGAAATTAGGCGCCAGTGGAGCTCAAGTGTGCAACCTGAATTGTACACAGGATTGCTTCTCCAACGCAATAGAGGTGGAAATGGGCTTGTCCGAACAGCTCGCGCTGAAAAGCGACGCAGTGCCAAACGCTACTCCTCCTGCATGGACTCCAACACCGCAGCGGCGTCTTGATGTGAGTGATCATATATATAATCACAATTTATGGTTAGGCTAAAGTTAATCCTCTGGGGTCGACAAACGCGGCGGCGCATTTTGCTGGATTTTTTCCATATAGCGGCAAAATATGAATATGCCTACAGAGAGCGCGCGCTATTAACATCAATTTGATAAAACTCATCAGATGCATGTACTTTACGTCGTCTTGCGACCCTGTGAGTCACTCTCCATTTTAGAGTCTGACAGCAGCTGTCAATTAATCCGTCACTGCGGGTCTCAGGTGCACGCCCCCCGCTCATCCCCACCCTTGGTTTGTCCCCTCTATCTCTGCTGGGGTCTGCCCACTTTTCCAGCATTTTTCAAATATTGCCAGTGGGTGGAGTCAGGCTCTGACCAGGGGTTTAGTTACCCTTTAACCCTACCCCATACCTAAACATAACCACTACAACAACTACCTTACTTACTATCAATAAGCAGTAATTAGAAGTTTATTGAGAGAAAACTCCTAGTTAATAGTGAACATGTGTGACCAAACTTAGAAATAATCATGCTGATTGACGTCAATAGATTGCAGTGCAGCGTCTAACACCATTGTGGTTTTGGTACTTAAAGTACATGAAAAACAGCGATGCTAATGCTAGCTAAAAAACTGCTGAATGCATCTTTAGTAGTCAGTATATTACATAAATGAACACACATGGCTGGGGAATAAAAGGGATGATAGAATGGGCGCACTGCCAGTGCTACTATAAAACAAGGGCTTGTATGAAGAAGCCAATCTCACACTGAAAAGCCAAAGAACTGACACTTAATGAATGGTAATCCTTCATAATTCACAGTGACTTTCCAATGAAAAGCCAACCAGTATTTCTTACAAGGTGAGACAAAATGCATGCGGCTACATGCATTATTGCGTAGAATGGCGTGTATGACTGCGTGTGCTTGTAAATGTGTATATTGGTACCTGTCCACATAAGGCAGAGGCTGAGCTGCTTCCTTCATCTAGTGATGCACTGTAAAGAAAAACAGAAACATTGAGTGACATGGACCCCCAAAACACACAAATGGGGGCTTAGGGGCTGTTGCACTACGATACTAATGTGTGCACTTATGTTGGGACAGATATGGGAATGTGTGTGCATGCTCAACTGTGTGTGAGGCCTGATGTGTTGACAGGTCATTAATGTACCTGAACTGTCTGTGGACGATGAGGGTAATTCGAGGCTCTATTCTAATTCTTTCATTGTGCACAATGAATGTGGAGAGTGCACATGTGTTAAGACCTACAGTTGACACTTGGCAGGTCATAAATCAGCAGCTGAATGGTCTACATCAACCTAAATATGTTATACCTTAATAATGCTGTGGGGTAACATTTTCAGGCAGTGAGAGGCAAGTCTGGAGATGTAACACTAAGGCGGGAATTGCTTTCTGCAGACAATGACAGGTCTGTCACAGATATTATGTGCCTTGTAGTATCTGTCAAATGATACCACTTCTATTATTGATCGCTATTAGGATGTGAGAGAGTTTCAGCCAGTATTTAATTTGATTGGAGGTGAAATTGTTGACAATGAGAATGCACTAAAAAAATAATTTGTTGAACAGGACGTCCAAAAAGTGTTGGAGAAACAGTATGGTTGTGGCACATTAGTATGAGCAACTGATGCCCTGGTTCACTACTTCAGTCATAGTGTGATTCACTAATGCAGACCTCAGGATTGACTGCAAGACTGCAGTTCTGAATAAAACAAAATCTGTAACTTTAACAGTTATTCCAAGGATCAAATCTGAGAATAAATGCTGTTAGGAGATGACAGAAGAAGACACAAATGTTCCCAATACACAATAATGCCTTGGGTCAAAAAAAAAAAAAAAAAAAAAAAACTATTTCCAGGTGTATACATTCGTGTCTCTACCTGCTCAACTGTCAAATCTATAGCTTCTCCACCCTGAAAGCAGTACGCCCAACCTTATCACCTCCCTCTCAGCTTTTTATTTTTTATTTTAAGGGTGTTTCCACAATCAACAAAGATATCTCAGAGATTAAACTCCTGAGGATTCTCCACCCTACAAACGCTCACAGTTTAAAATAAATACAAACACCCCCCTAGAAGCTTTTTTCCCTTGGTTGAACATTATTAAAGTTAAAGCTTATTTATATCAGTCGGATGGCCAGAATGGTACCAAACTTATACAGTAGTACAAATAGGTTCTGTACTCATAAATAGGGGTGTGCCGGTTTCAGAATTGGTGATGACGGTTATGACGTGAGTCAAATGTAACGGTTCATAACATAACCGTCGGCCGGGGGGGCGTTGCGAAGGTCGTCTGTTATAGGACAACTTAGTTTGAATAAACGAGCAGACACTGATTAGCTACTTGGTCGCCTATTAAACAAAAAAAATTAATATCTCAACATCCGCACCAATGTTTTTTTTTTTTTTCAAAGCCGCACCCGCCCGCCATCCACTGATTGTTTTGCGGTCTATGGACGATGCAATGCTCTGCTGATGCGAGCCGCAAGAAAGCCCTTGTCTGTTCTAGAAAGGATGCAGCAAAGATATTTAATGCTAATGTATGAGGCATAGGCCTACGCTGAGTTCCCTTACGAGAATGTTATCTCGTACTGCGTTGCAAACGCTGTGGGAAAACTCCTTTTCTCGAAAATATTGAAGCCTTTATTTTAAAACGCATTGCTGCAGCACAGGCGAGAGCACCAGGCTCGCACGAGCGAGCTGATAGGCTGTGCTGTGGGCAACTGCACGAACCAATGGCGGATCAGCAGAGGCGCGCGAACCAATCAGGGCGCTTGGCACACTGCCAGTGTCAAGCGCGCGAAACTGCACGTGACCGTAGAATATAAATATAGAGAATAATCCGCCATTTGACAGATTTAATCTCCTTCAGCTCTCGACTCACCTCGTCGCTGATCTTCTCCGGATAAAGAAGCCGCTCGTCGTCGAACAGCCGTCCAGCGGAACAGCTTCGCATCCCGGCATCTGCCAGCTGAGCGTTTTCCTGTGGCATCCGACGAGTATCCTTTTTCTCTCTCTTTCTAAAAGAGCTAAATCGCTGTTTTCACAGCGCGCGGCGTTGTTGCAAATGCCGCTCTCTATCTGCGAATCCTGCGGGGTTCCCCTGCATGTGTCTGATAGACACACACAGTGTGCTGCCTGTCTCGGCCCTGAGCACGCCGAGTCAGCACTCACTAAAGGCGGCTGCCTTCTCTGCGACGGGATGCCTGTTTCTACTCTCCGCTCGAGACTCGCGCTCGTTTCGTCGGTGAGTGATTCCGCCCATCTTCCATCTTCGGCGCCCCGCGAGCCCCGTAGGAAGAAGCGGCGCGATCAGAGGCGTCCTGAACGCGGTGAGTTTAGCGAATGCACGCCGGGCCTTTCTCCACGTGCTTCGCCCATGCCCTCTTCTCCAGTTCTGTTCTCTCAGAGCGACCAACGCCCTTCGTCTGAAGCGGCGGGACTCGTCTCTTTTGGCGGATCTGCTGAAGATATGGACGACGCAGTTTCTGTGGCAGCATCTGAGAGTGAGGATTGGTCGGGGTCCGCGGACCCCGCCCCCCCCTCTCAGTTAGATCCTTCTGACACTCAAGCGAACATCGACGCCGAACTCTTCCGTGTCATGTCTCGCGCTGTTAACAAGTTGGGACTCGACTGGCTTTCCCCAGCCGAGCCTGCCAGAAGCCGCCTCGACGAGTGGTACCTGCCGGGGCGCCAAGAGGCCCCTCGTCAGCGCGCCGCTCCATTTCTGCCTGAGGTCCACGAGGAGCTCACTAAAAGCTGGCGCGCGCCCTTTTCAGCGCGAACGCGCTCATCTGCTTCTTCAACGCTCTCCACTGTTGACGGTGCTGACGAAAAAGGTTACGTGTGTCTCCCCCCACTGGAGGAAGCGGTCGCTGCACACTTATGCCCTCCCACTGCAGGAAGTTGGAGGTCTAAGACTGTGCACCCATCCAAGCCGTGCAGAACCACTTCGGCCATTGCCAGCCACGCTTATGCTGCCGCCGGTCAAGCCGCCTCTGCTCTTCACGCCATGGCGACCCTTCAAGTGTTTCAGGCGAAGCTCCTCCGCTCCATGGACGAGTCAGGCCCTGACCCAGACAATTTTAAGGACCTCAGAAGTGCGACAGATTTGGCGCTACGGGCCACAAAGACCACCGCTCAAGCCCTGGGCCGCAACATGGCCAGCCTGGTTGTTTTAGAGCGCCACCTGTGGCTGACTTTGACTGAAATCAGGGACGCAGACAAGACCGCCTTCCTCGATTCTCCAGTCACAGCATCTGGTCTATTCGGCCCATCTGTCAGCGGCTTCGCAGAACGCTTCACTGAGGCTCAGAAAGCTTCCAGCGCTATGAAGCATTTTAAACGCACCAAAACGCTCCAGTTCGGTCCAACGGCGCCCCAAGAGCACGCCGCGACCTGAGAGGGTAGCTTCACAGGTCCTCCAGCCCCGCCCAGTGGCTGAGACCAGCCAGCGCCTGAAGCATGCAAAGCGGTTCCCGTTCCCTAAGCGCCAGGGCCCGCGGCCGAAGCTCATGCTCGATCACGAGCCCAAGAAGCCGTCCTAACCGGCATAAAGAGGGGTCATTGTCCCGCCGCGGCCGGACCAGCCCCGAAGATCGCTCGAGTGCTACTCTCAGCCCCCTCTTCAGTTCAGGCGGTTGGAGCAGTTTTAAATGCATTACATGGGCCCGTCACCTGTCACGCACCCCTGCACACAAACGCTGTTTTAACAGCGACCCACAAAAAGCACAAATCGAGCAAAATTTCTCCCTCACATGCATGTCAGTTCGAACCCCCAACTCCGGACGTTCCAGATATGATAATGCCTCTGGCTCTGCGGGCTCTAGCTTGGCAAGCTATCCCCGGAGTTTCAGAACGGGTAATGAACATCATAAAGCGCGGTTACTCGCTTCAGTTCGCCCGCAGACCACTGCGTTTTCGCGCGGTTATTCAAACCACGGTAAGGAGCACACTGAGTCATGTCCTCCGCACCGAAGTGTTAAGTCTGCTGGCCAAAGGGGCCATCGAGAAGATCCCCCCTTCTCAGAGCGAGTCAGGTTTTTACAGCCGTTACTTTCTTGTTCCAAAGAAAGACGGCGGCCTGAGACCCATTTTAGATCTCAGACATCTGAACAAGGCTCTCATGTCACGGCCGTTCAGAATGCTCACGACCAGACACATCCTGGCGCAAATTCGCCCAGGCGACTGGTTTTTCTCAATAGATCTAAAAGACGCTTACTTTCACATTCAAGTGAACCCCCACCACAGGCCATTCTTGAGATTCGCCTTCGAGGGGCAGACATACCAGTACACAGTCCTACCATTTGGACTGGCACTGGCACCTCGTACATTAACGAAGTGCATGGATGCAGCTCTCTCCACCCTGAGACAGCGGGGCATGCACATCCTGAACTACCTCGACGACTGGCTCATATTGACTCAGTCAGAGGCGGAGTCACATACTCACAGAGCCTGGCTCCTCAGACATCTGGAATGTCTAGGGCTCAGGGTCAATTTTGCCAAGAGTATTCTGTTGCCCAGCCAATGTATCACGTTCCTGGGAACAGTTCTCGACTCCGTACTTATGAGAGCATGGCCCACACCGGCCCGTGCTCTAACGATTCAGCAGCTCGCAGCATCGTTCACAGAGGGCTCTTATGTACCCCTCAGAACGTTTCAGAGGATCCTTGGCCTGATGGCCTCTGCATCATCAGTACTCTGGCCCCTTGGAAAGACGCCAGCTGGTACCAACAGGGTGTAAGCATGGGGGTGGTCTCAGAGAGGAGGGTGATTTCAACAGACGCTTCCAACTCGGGTTGGGGAGCTCTGTACGAGGGCAGGCCTGCCTCCGGCCTCTGGTCGAGCTCGGAGAAACGCCTACACATCGGACAACGGACAATATGTCGGTGGTCTCTTACATAAATCGCCAGGGCGGCCTCAGGTCCCGCAACCTGTTTGCCAAAGCCACGCAGCTCCTACTATGGGCTCACACCAACCTGCGCTCGCTCAGGGCAGCTCACGTGCCAGGCACGTTAAACACAGGAGCAGACATGCTCTCTCGGGGCAGAGTTCCCCCAGAGGAATGGTCTCTCCACCCTCAGACAGTTCTCCTGCTTTGGGAGGTCTTCGGGAAGGCAGAAGTAGATCTTTTTGCCTCAGAAGACAACTGTCACTGCCCAATCTTCTTTTCAAAGAACAGAGATGCGTTGGCCCACGACTGGCCCAACCTTCCTCTCTATGCGTTTCCTCCGGTCTCGATGCTCCCTCAGGTCATCGAACGGATCAGGAACACCAAAAGCGCGGTTCTCTTGGTGGCTCCTCTCTGGCGGACCCAGATTTGGTTCCCAGAGTTGATGCAACTGTCTGTAACAGACCCGTGGCCAATTCCACTGAGGTGCGACCTTCTGGCTCAGGCCAACAGGACAATCTGGCATCCCCGTCCCGACTTGTGGGCCCTACATGTATGGCCACCCAACGGGTACCCCAGGATCTCCCAGAGGGTTTCCTGAACACTATTATGGAGGCTAGAGCTCCGTCTACTAGACACCTCTATGACCTTAAATGGTCAGTGTTCTCCAGCTGGTGTTTAGCTCGAAACCTCGACCCACACACTTGTGAAGTGCCAAAAGTGCTTTCTTTTCTGCAAGAGATGTTGGATGCGGGTCGCTCCCCCTCCACTCTCAAAGTGTACGTGGCAGCCATTGCTGCTTTTCACGTATTGGAAGCCGGAGCCTCCTTGGGTAAAAGCGACCTTATAGTTCGTTTTCTTAAGGGCGCCAGACGGCTTAACCCGCCTCGGCCACCGTCTGTACCGGCCTGGGACCTTTCTCTGGTCCTGCGGGCTCTTAGGGGACCTCCCTTTGAACCACTTCAGTCGGCAGATCTCAAGCCCCTCTCTCTGAAAACCGCCCTGCTTCTAGCACTGGCGTCAGTTAAAAGAGCAGGGGACTTGCAGGCGCTTTCTACTAGCGCTTCCTGTCTGGAGTTTGGCCCTAATGACTCCAAGGTCATTCTTAGGCCAAGACATGGATATGTGCCTAAGGTGCTCTCAACTCCGTTCAGAGCCCAGGTTATCTCTCTGTCAGCTCTTCCCGCCTCGGAAGAGGACAGTGATTCTCTCACGCTTTGCCCCGTCAGAGCTTTGAGAATTTATCTGGAGCGTTCGGCCTCTTTCAGACAGTCTGAACAGCTCTTCGTTTGTTTCGGGGGACGAACCAAGGGCCTTCCTGTTACTAAGCTCACGCTGTCCAGATGGATAGTTGACGCCATTGCTCTGGCTTACACCTCACTGGGCCTCTCTTGTCCCATAGGTGTTAGAGCTCACTCCACGAGAGGTGTCGCCTCTTCGTGGGCTTGGTCTAGTGGTGTTCCTATTGAGGACATTTGTGCGGCGGCCGGCTGGTCTGTTCCGTCCACATTTGTGAGATTCTACAACCTAGATGTTCCTGCCCTGCAGGCACGAGTTCTTTCTGTCTAGACCCTGGCTTTGCGGGCCCAGACTGACTGTAGGACTCGGACACATGGGTTTTCCTATCTAAGACATTTGTGCGGCGGCCGGTTGGGCCGTTCCGTCCACATTTGTTAGATTCTACAGCTTGGATATTCCTGCTCTGCGGGCACGAGTTCTTTCTGTTTAGACCCTGGCTCTGCGGACCCAGTCTGACTTTAGACCTGAACACGTGAGTGTTCCTATCCAGGACAATTGTGTGGCGGCCGGCTGGTCCGCTCCGTCCACATTTGTGAGTTTTTACAACTTAAATGACTCTGCTTTGCAGACACAAGTTTTTTCCATCGAGACCCTGGCTCTGTGGACCCAGACTAGTTTTGAAATTGGACACACGAGCTGTCACTTGAATTGTGGTTAAGTTAATCTGGCCCTTGGCCCAGATCTTAATTATTGGATAATCTCTGGGCCCGATGTTCGGTCTCGTTTATCCTGGCTATTCTGTAACTTCCCGGAACTTCTGGTGAGTCAGAGCGGCCAAAAGATTAATAGCACGCCGTTTTAAATAGCGTTCCCACAGCGTTTGCAACGCAGTACGAGAGAACGTTCTCGTAAGGGAACGTACTTGGTTACTTGCGTAACCTCGGTTCCCTTAGAGATAAGGGAACGAGTACTGCGTTGCCTTGCCGTGCTATTTCTCTTATGTCAGGTGTTTTTCGCTTCAGTCGATTATACCTGTCAAATGGCGGATTATTCTCTATATTTATATTCTACGGTCACGTGCAGTTTCGCGCGCTTGACACTGGCAGTGTGCCAAGCGCCCTGATTGGTTCGCGCGCCTCTGCTGATCCGCCATTGGTTCGTGCAGTTGCCCACAGCACAGCCTATCAGCTCGCTCGTGCGAGCCTGGTGCTCTCGCCTGTGCTGCAGCAATGCGTTTTAAAATAAAGGCTTCAATATTCTCGAGAAAAGGAGTTTTCCCACAGCGTTTGCAACGCAGTACTCGTTCCCTTATCTCTAAGGGAACCGAGGTTACGTAAGTAACCAAGTACGTTTCATTCATTTACGATGAGATGCGCTCTAGTTCACAATGAAATGCAATGCAAGTGAACGCGGCGCGCCCGCGCCTGCGTGTCGCGGTTATTATATTGTCTACTATGTTTTCTTTTTATTTATTAAATAGGCTACATGAAATTGGTTGATGAAACATTTATTAAAATTAAGATACAATTTGTACAAAACGAAATTCGTTTTAAAGAAAGGCTTTCTACAAAGCAAAACTTAATGAAGTGGTAAAAATCATGTCTGATGATTTACAAAACTTCATTAAGTGGTAAAAACCATGTCTCCCGAAATATTGCGCATCTTATGATCCAATCTTTTATTACAATTGTTTTTTGAGCTAAAATGTAATACACATCATATATACACACACTGTATATGTTTCGTTTATCAAACATGTTTGGGGCCAGTCAAGGGCTAAACTGCACGATCACGGTAATGATACATTTGTTATTATTGCAAATGTTTATTGCTAATGTTTATTATTGCAAATGTTTTTCCTTTGTTTAATAAATCTCATAATGATGGCACATCACTATATCATAGTCGTAGCTTTTATTTCTATCTCAAATGATTGGTGGTAGGGGGTACTTGGCAAAGAATCAAATACAGTTGGAAACGACGTAGATCACTAATAACACAGACTGTTAACAATTGTTTTTAATTAGTATTTAAACATTCTCTATGATAAAAAAATGTTTGTAAAAAATATTTTAATAACACGGTTTTGGTTGTTATAGAGTTCTAATGACGGTGTTCAACTATAACCGTCGGTCTCACGGTTATATCTACTAACCGTCACACCCCTACTCATAAAACGAGGCATTGGAAAGTTTGTAAGTACATCAGGAGTTTATTTAAATAACACTTCGTCGACATCACTTCAGTGATTAGGGAAAAGCACGTAAAAGTCCTGACAGAAAGCGATGCACTAATATTTTGTTGGTAGTACCAGTTTGCAACAATTATTAGTTAACACTAAGTTGTTAACACTTCGGGAAAAATTATAATTCGTCATTACACTACATCCTTATGCATCGCTTTCTGTCAGGACTTTTACGTGCTTTTCCCAAATCATGGAAGTGACCTCGACGTCCGGGTTAGCAGTAGCATGAGCCGTCAGGCAAGTGTTATTTAAATAAACTCCTGATGTACTTACAAACTTTCCAATGCCTTGTTTTATGAGTACAGAAGCAAATTGTACTACTGTATAAATTTGGTACCATTCTGGGCATTATTAGTGGGGTAATTTACGAGATACATCATAGGATCCATTAGCGCCTGCACTAAGCCATTCGACTGATATCTCTAAATAAGCTATAACTTTAATAATGTTCAACCAAGGGAAAAAAAGCTTCTGGGGGGTGTTTGGCTCGAGGTCATGGTGCAAAGGACCCTAGGTTGATTTTACTCCGAACCATCCCTTTAACATTAGTTTAACTGACAATATTTTTTACAGCATTTATTAATCTGGGAAATATTAATTTATACTTAAATTTAACTACCATTACCTAACTTTAATTTGCAGTGAAAAAAATTGCATTTATAAATTAGAATTTAACAAGATCAATAAATGCTGTAAAAATATTGTTCAGTTATTTCATGATACCTTATGCATTAACTAATGTCAATATATGGTAGATTATTGTAAAGTTTTAATGAAAATGTATGAAGTGTCATGACATTTCTAATGTACATTAACCATACATTATCTGCTAATAAATACGCAATGTAATGATTTTTGTAAATTTTATTCAAGTTTTAAGTTTTCGGTGTCTTCCAGTTATTTTAGCTGTCCAAAAAGTCCATTATACTATTTGATATTGCGAACTAGTATTTGTTATAATATTATTTTAATTTAATATTGTAATAACTAGCAGTTATTCAGTAGAACATGGGGGCTGGCCGGAGCTAAGCTACGCTGTTGTACTTTTACCAAGCTAATTGCTAGCGCGAGATACGGGCACTCGTGTCCCATACACCGCACGATGTCTCTGCGAGTGGAGCATCGGTAAAGCAAACCAGCAGGAGGCAGTACTGTCTTCTTTCTCTTTAAAAACTATACAAGCAAGACCCCATCCCAAGTTACACATCTCCCTTACACATCTCTCTTCATGATGGTGAGAGACACATTTTTACATAAGGCAATAAATGAACCAAGAACACCCGAACTAACTTGAACATAAACATACATAACTTTACTAACACAAAAACCCAACCATCTTGCTTTAATAACGCATAAATCAACTCCCAACAAACAATTACCCATAATGCACCCAGCTGCTACTGCTGACTGCCGGGTCATTACAATATTATAATCATAAATAAACTGGTTTGTAGCACAAATTTTACTGTGCTTTGTTATTCTACTGGTTATTTGCCTAAAGCGGCTAAAGAATCAGACAACCCGCACATTCACAGGAAATAGCTTACTTGAGCGTTGGAAAATAAAGGTGAATAAACAAGATATTTTTTAAGAAATCAGAATGTGTGTGGAAGTCTGTGCGTGCATCAGAATACCTTCTGACAGTCTGAGATGGGGATCTCTGTTTGGTGCTGCTCCCTGAGTGGCTGAGAAACCTGCAAGAACAGAACAACCATTCTGTCTTTTGACACTTCAAATAATGCAGAAAAATTTTTCAATGCTGGTGTCACTATATGAGAATGAATGTAGTCTTTGTTTAACCTGCATCTGTAGTGGTATTTAACAAATGTATCTTTGTACAAAAAAAGAAAAAAAAAGAAAAGAAAAAAATAGCACACATGCTTGACAGCAAAACTGACGTAAACAATTCCTCCACATGAAAAAGGCAATTGTTATAGACCTGGGTCACAATGGGGCTTTCGCAACGGAGGAACCTTTTCATAGTTCCTAGAACTATTGGCGGAAGTTCCAGGATTTTGGCGTGTTCCACCACTGGAACTAGGTACAATTTTAGTTCTAGGAACTTATTTAGCTCCTACTTCAGAGGAGGGTTTGGTTCTAGAACTCCTTTTGGAGAAACTAATTTAGCTCCTACTTCAGAGTCTAAACCAGAACTATCCGTGATGTTAGTGTAGGCTGATTGGCCAAACGCATGCGAAACACCAGCATCCTCCATTTTTACCCGCCATAACAGTTATGTCTAATGCGTTATTAGATAGAATAGAACTGTTATACATAGAAAGTAGACCGTAATGAAAAGGTATTAGCTTATGCTGTGTGGTTGATGTCCAGTGTCGATAGCTGAGCAGAAATACATAATTATGTTTTGCTTGGTCTCCTCAAAGTCACGTTGGATTTTCTCCTCAAACCACATTCACAGGTGACAAAAACAGATTTTTGGTAATGCATTAGTTTAAACAGCCCGATTGAATTTCAGGTCATTTTTCATTATTTAAGATGTGATGCAGTGCTAAAGATGGGATTTGAAAAACAAATACAAATTTTGCACAATGATTTTCTAGGTTAGACGCACTTCTGAGCTTTCTCAACTCGTGATTACCCGTAAAGCACATTGGCTTATGATTCACAGCAATCTTTGAAAATGCATGTAATTTCTTCTTATGTGAAACTGCAGCACTTGACTTTGTGACATCATTAAGCCAGGACATGCACGTATGTACTTATTAACACACAACACGTAGACGCCAGATGTACTGGACATGTATCATACACCCTCATATCAGATACAGTATGACACATATCCACCATTTGAAATAAACACACATATAAACACAGACAGCTCTCCTTCTACCTGTGAGCTCTCCCCGCTGCTCTTCTACGATGAATTAGACTCTCTGCCCTACAAATTAGGGACCTCCTCCTGAGAGTCAAATGTCATGTGTGTACCGATCAGATCCCAGGATTAGGTGGAGATGGAAGGGATGGAGAAGGAGAAGGAAGGAGAAAGAGGAGGAGGAATATGGTTCATTTGTTAGTAAATAGAGTGTCTGATTGAATTACTTCAATACATCTGACAGCCGATCTCTCCTTCAGATGCAGCATGCATGGATGAGAGTTTCGAATTGGAACTGTCAAATCTTGCTTTCATCTGTGAATCTCTCATAGACATAACTTACAATGAAAGAGAGCAAAGTCATAGGGGGTATTAGGATGAGGTTCAAAAGAAAGAAAAAGTGATTAAAGAACAGAGGAGTAGTGTATTTTGAAAGATATATCTACATTATATTGGGACGTCAATTTACTGGTTTCAGTAAGTAGAATTAATTTCAATATCACAAATTATAAAAGCATAACTCATGCATCTCCAGCAGACCCTCCAGCAGACCTCAGTCCCACCCCTGCCAATAATTTTCAAGTAACCATGAACACCTTGATTAGCTGCTTCAGGTGTGTTTGATTCCGTGGTGTAAAATATTTGAATAAATGTAATTAGTTCCTGTACTTAAGTACCTTTTTGGCTACTTTGTAGTTTCCGGAGTATTAAAGATATTAGTGACTTTTACTCTACTACATTTTTGGACTACATTTTTGAATAACTATACTCTTTTCTCCAATACATTTGTGATGAGTAATGCAATTACTTGTTACATTTTGCATGGCACCTTACTTTTTCTACAGCAGTTTATTTCTGCAACAAAATCTTGTGCGTTTTGCCCTGACTCACCCAAACTTGTCAACAAGGCTACTTTGCGTGAATGCGAGTGCATTAGCAGGTAGTTGTGAATCGCAGGCGTTTCATATATGAGATGAGGCCATGCCTGCAGCTGCTGATGAGGCCGAAACCAGCATGTCCATTGCAAGTAGGCTTTGACTATTTAATTTAACTTTACATTATTTTATTGATCCGTTATACTGAAGAGACGGTTATATTTTGATTCTAGAAAATAAACGTGATTGCTCTCCTCACAAATCAACTGTTTCTTGTTTTTCACTGGTATGTTTCTTAGGTGTTAAGGACTAGAGCATCTTTGAGCCTACATTCAGCCACGTAAAATACTTAAGTAGGTCAACTGTTAAAATCAGATAAGGCCCGGTTTCACAGACAGTGCTTAGATTAAGCCAGGATTAGGGCTTAGTTCAATTAGGGCATTTAAGAAGCTTTTATATTAGTGCCTTAGAAAAAAAACATTACTGGTGCATCTTGAAACAAAACAATTCCACTGACATATTTTAAGATATATCAGTGCAAGTTGCTTTCAGTTAAAATAGCTCAAACATGCATTTTAGTCTGGGACTAGCTTAAGTCGCTTTTACTCAAGTCGTATTGAAATTGGTGACTTGTAACTTGTAATAGAGTAATTTCTGCTATAAGGTATCTGTACTTTTACTCAAGTATGGCTTTCAGGTACTCTACACCTCTGGTTTGATTGGGGTTGGAGACCCCTGGCATAACCTTACAGGCAGCGCTAGATGTGAGAATTTAGTTAAAAGCCCATGTTAATCTACCTTTAATGCATAGAATTCAACTAATTTATTTTTGTGACAAAGAGCAATCATTTAAATGACTGGGGAGCCTTTAGTTCTGCAGAGAACCATGAAGAAAAGAGTAACTAGTTCAGTGGTGCAAAACCCACAGCCATGTAGAGTTTAGCTTCAATCCTAATTAAATGCACCTGATCCAGCAAATCCTTCAGGCTTATGTGAAAACTACAGGTATGTGTGTTGAAGCAGGGTTGGGACTGTTCTTGCAGTTTGACACCCCTGAACTAGAAGATTTGTTGGCTTTTAGGTTAGAATTGCATCCAGCTGTAATCCAGCACTGAATATTTTCCAGACATAACTCTGATAACAAAGTAGAATATCCACAAGTCTGCAAATGTACAGTTCTTGCAAAATTTTTACTACGACATGATGCCACAAACTTTGGTAAATTAAGGAACTATATTAATCTTTGAAGCAATCATTTAAACCATCTGCTAACTTATTTAAAAAGTTAGAATGAGTATCTACTGTTACCTTATACAACATACAGCTGATTATAGGAAGCTTAAAAGGACATATTTTTTTATCTTTTATTTTTAACTACTGTGTTTTGAAGAAATCTTTTGAGGTAAAGACAGTTAGCGGGACTTTTTTTAGTTGTATCTCTGGGGATAGATTTACTTTATTAAAATTATACCTTGGAGATGTAACATGTCAACATTTAATTGTAAAGTATATATATAATATTCCAATGTTTAATGCTAATGGTGCCAAATACAACTAGTCTGGGCTAAACCCCAAATAACCCTTGAACAGCCCCTTTATATAAACAATTTTTATAATGTGTAGTCAGTGCAAGTCTTTGTTTTGATTTTTTTAATCGATTGACAGCCCTAATATTACAGGGAGTCTGAGGGACTTACTGTATATGTGTTTGATGGGCTCTGAAGGTTGCATGACCATGTGTGATTTAGCATGAAAGAAAGATCACCTGTTCTGTTGCTCTTGTTGTAGCAGCTGTACTGCAATCTTCCTCAGATCCAACACTTCCTTCAAGTCATCCTCCTCCTCTTCAACTAACTGCTCTTTCTCTGAGCTAAAGTAGATGAGAGAGGAAGACAAAAAAGAAAGAGACAAAAGGAGGTTATTGCTGAATTCTTAATCTGTACACAATTTACATCAACCCATCAAAAACAAATCCTTACACAGAGTTATTTAAAATTAAGATGCTATAATAACATTTCAGTGTCTGTGAAGTTAAATGAATTCATAAAAGAATAACAACCAAACAGACAACCAATGTGGCTATAAATTAACGCAATAATGTGTTTAATTCATTTCTGGTGGACCATTTCCAAATTGACTAATGCACAAAATATTGTGTTTTTGGCTTGAAGTCCTGCAGATGTTAGCATGGACAAGGAGTCATGGTACAGGACCTTAATGAAGCCTTTGAGCAGATGTTAGGGATGTCACGGTGAGGAAATTGTCACAACGGTATATAATATTTTGTTGATCCTGGAACAACATTCATGTAAAAAAATGTTAGTCCTAACCCTATTCTTACCCTTAAACCTGATCCTACCCATAAGTTAGCCCTAAAATCAGGGGCAAATGATAGTTGAATATCCTAACCCTGGTTGTAAGCCTAAACTTGACAAACTGTAACCTTGTCCCTCAAATCTGATTGGTTGATTGGAATGTTGATCCTGGAACCTGTTGTACTTGGTGAAATCACGTTCACCATCAATATGCCGGGTACTGAAATCGCTTTTAAATGAATTCGTGATACTCTGTGTATAGGGAGCAGAGGTGTAAAGTCCAGGTTCAGAAAGTAAAAGTCCTGCCATATGTTTATTCCACCCATGAACTCAGCCAGCTGATTTCACTAATTAGTTCTATCTCCTGGTTGAATTAGCAAATTCAAGTGATTGGAACAAAATACTGAGGAGGACTTTTACTCTCTGAAACTGGACTTTACAACTCTGATAGGGAGTGGCGGTACTGTCTGAACAATTTACAAGATAAGATATTTGTCAGTGATGCTCAGGATCTGTTGCGCACCAAATCGTCTGCCATCATCATGACGAGAATAAGGAGAGATGACTGATAAGAGATGAGTGATAAGACTCCTGCAGCACTGTGCTGAGACTGCAGCTCAAGCTGTATGATGCAGAGCAGAGGCTTTCATTTTAAAAGTGTAAGGTCTGTTGACTGAACTAATGGTTTTTATTTCTATAAAAAAAGCAAAATGACAGTGGGAGCAGTGCCATGATGGCCAAGTAATGTAATCGGTGAACGGCCAAACACAGTGTAACACCGGTAACACAGACTACCGCAGTAAGCCTAGCAGATGTGATACTGTATCTTACAAGAGCTGTAAACACTGGTAGGGGACAAACACATCAGTGAGTTTAGTGATGCTGCACTACTATTGAACTGTCTAATCATAGCTCCTTTTTTTCATTCCAAAGGTATTTTATGGAGTTTACATCTGGGCTTTGTGCGGACCAAGTTATTCTACACCAGACTCTTAAAATTATAATAAAAAAATTTGTTTTGCATTTTGATTTTGGAACAGAAAAAGGAGCTTCCCAAAACTGCAGCAACAAAGCTGGAATTACACAATTCTAATCCTTTCTAGACATTTTTTCACTGCAATTACTGGAATAGCCAAACATGGCAATTAGAATGCAGGTGTCCACATACCTTTTGCTAGTATGAAGTACATTTATCTCTGTTGCCTTCATGTGCCATGTTATTATGGCTTTGGCAGCAGTGTGTGTATGGTCATCATTACCGGATTATTTTGTCAGTCAGCCACCTTTTAGCTAGTTGTGTCATGTGTCTCGTATCAACGAGACACATATTTCTGTGTGAGTTTGTAACGACTTGAAAGACAGACAAAACAACTACAAACATAACTCCATCCTCCATGACAGCTGATTTGAAGGCATAATTTAAAGTGTTGAATGCTCTCTGAAAATTAATATAATTTTTCAGCATTTTAGAGCAATTTTGCACTGGTAATCATTTTCTGTAATGTATGTTAAGCAGTGATATAAATGATTTGTCTTACAAATTTTATTAATAAAGCATATAGATGTGGTAAATTAATAGATTTATACGGCAAATTAATAGAAACAAAAGCTTTTTGGGGAAGTAAAGTAAATAATTTATTGAATAGGTTCTGCTGAGGCCATCCAAAAAAAATATTAAAATAAAATAAAATCCCAAACCACATATTCATAGTTTGGCACCACCTTTTTTTTTTTTTACCATATAAGAAGTTCCTCTCATCCACCAATGTAAAAGCCTATAAACAGCATTCCCAACAGCACAAACACCTCCTCAAGTGGATACATCGCAGGAACACCACATACCCACAAGCATGGCTAGTAACTCGGAATTTACCCAATGACTCAAGTATTTGTTTGTTTCTGTTGGATACTACAGAATCTGGGAATTCTCTGGAAAACACGGACACTCGGCAACCTGAAAAACCACAAGGCGACTACGGCATAAAAACTCCAGCGAATGTTCTATCTAACTCCATTTTTCCCTTCCTTTATCATTTTACCATTTATATAACTTTTAGCAAAGTGTATCTGAATGGTGCTAATATATAATTAAATTAGTTGATTATTGTTGACTAGTGCAAAAAATAAATAAAATGCAAAATACACCTCCATTCTCTGGCAATCTGGAATCTTTCCACAATATTAGGAGTCTGGATGTACAGTAAATAACTCTTCTGGATTACCTAGGCAAAACAAATCAGACACGTAAAGTGTGACTTATGACTTAAAAGACTGGCACTGACACAATCATGCTACTTCAAGGCTTCAATAAACCGTGCCGAAACAAGTTTTGATGTAGGTGAGTGTGCGTCATTATTACATGCCAATAGATGCAGTTGGCAAAGAGTAGCATATCTTATTTATTTCAGTGTATTGCTGTGAAAAGTATCCAGAATTTTGAAACAAAGTGTATAATAATTGCTCATGAATGAATAAATAATTAACTAA
Source organism: Scardinius erythrophthalmus (assembly GCF_964197995.2). Classification (NCBI taxonomy): domain Eukaryota; kingdom Metazoa; phylum Chordata; class Actinopteri; order Cypriniformes; family Leuciscidae; genus Scardinius; species Scardinius erythrophthalmus. The sequence continues at coordinate 25,887,133 of NC_138225.1, forward strand.
GAAATGGACTTTTAGGTGCCGTAGGTGATTCTCTGCAGAAACATTTTTTGTTATGCTGGTTGAATGTCTCCTCATATCCTGATAGCAATCACTCTGTTAAGCGGTCTAAATGTATTTTTATAAATATATGTCGTCTGTGGAAGGCGTAGGACCATAAAATGGTCGTTCAATCGTTGCGTTCAGTCCGAACGGTCCTATAGCATGTGTTCCCTGTCGGTCAACATGTCTTTGCATACCACTGTGCAGGCGGTTCACGCAGACATAAGTCATCAGCGCGTTCACGTACGCTGTGCAGACAGAGCGAGAATGGCAGGCAAGCAGCAACAATCTAACTTTCCTTCTGAACCGACAACAAGTGGCACTGTCAAAGGATCTACGATCTATATATATCTTCATCGGAGCCAAGCAGACTCTCATTGTGGAAATCCTGTCATGCAAAAAATATTATTACACACTGACAAGTTTTGCTAGCTAAACAAACCGAAAACTTGCTGCATCTAATTCTGTTCTTAATTTTTGCTTACGTTTGGTATTGTAGTGTTACTAACTGTACTATAAAGTTTTCTCACCGGTGAATGACACATGATATTGGTATTGCAGTAAAGTTGTCTCCGGTCTTCTTGACTGTGCGCATTCATGCTTTCAGGAAGCGTGGCTTTAGACGGTGATTTGCAGGGAGGGTGGGATGTCCTACAGCACCTTTAATGTGACTAATTAGACAATTCTTAAATAATTATTAAATAATTATTCATCCTCTAGTTCCACCCATAACATCAGTTGTCTGAATCTAAATGAGATAAACTCAAGACTGGATCTAAAGCTATGGGCGAGGTATGCCATAACCCTGGGCCAAAAGTGGTGGGGTTTTTTTGTTTGTTTTTTTGTGGTTCTGAACTCAATTTACCAGAACGCAAGGGAATTTTCCTGACATCTAGATAAACCTGCATTACTTCCTCCTTCCTCTTGTTAACTTCTCTGGAATACCAAGGTAAGAGCTTGTAACAAAGGTGACAAAATACCCTTGGAAAAAAACCCACATGAAGAAGAAACAACTGTAAACATAAGAAAATATTGGAAAGTCACATTGGCACAATCCTGCTGCACAGTTTGGAGATATTTGCTCCATTTATTATTTTTCCACAATTACTATTGCTCTTTCCTGAGATATAAAAACATTTGTCATCAAATTACGTTTAGAAAGAAAAATGTATAAAACTTTAAACAATGACCATTGTCAATATCATACTAATTGCCATTAAATAAATGCATGCTCATTTCAGGTGCATAAATGAAAATATGTAGTTCTTTATTAGTTAACTCCTCACACCTACTAAGACACTCCAGGCCTTGACAATAAGGACTGCCCAATGCCCACGGGGTCAGCATAAACGACGCTCGGGACAGTTGATAGATCTGTTCTGCATAGACACGAAAGTTTATCATTTGCATGTGATTTTAAGTCTTGCCAATTTAAATATTCAAGCGCAAGAAGATGCGAAAGAGAGCTCAAAGCTTCTGAAAGCGGAGCAAACATGAATATTCATGAGTTTCCCAGGCAAGCTGATCTGCGTGTGCAGCTGACAATTTTAGTTCACACACAATTAGTGGATTATTTCATTAAAAAAAAATTAATGTCTTTATTAGTATGCATGTTTTGTGCAGTCGTCTGTGATTGAATGACAGGCATTCACTTCATGTAACGTTACAGCTGAGCAACCTTCATCTACAAACTATCGTCTACATTGATTTCCTTCCTTTGTACCTTGTGATGTAACAATTGAAATAAAACAGTATAAATACATATGTGGGCATAATCTTTTTTTTATACCTATACTGGTGTGATGATCTATGTGTACCTTATCTGACTGTTCAACATTTTCCAAGTTCTCAAGACTGGTTTCCAATGGCAGAAGAAAAAAAGAATATTTTTAAATACATGAACCAACTGCCATTTCAATTACGTATTATGTTTTTTTGACTGTTGCCTCACCTTATGAAGATTGAAGTGCCCTTGAACATTGTGAATATTACATTTCATGCAATGTGTAATACAGCTGTCTGTGAATGTAAACGATCTGCAAAGTTGTTAAGCTGAAAGTGCACGATAAGTAAAGTTATTGGGCCCTATTTTAACGATCTGAAACGCAAGTATCAAGCGCAAAACGCAAGTAACTGTGGGCGGGTCTATGGCGCTGTTGCTATTATACCGGCGGGATAAATGACTCTTGCGCCCGACGCAAATCTAAAATGGGTTGGTCTGAAGTAGCTTCATTATTCATAGGTGTGGTTTGGGCGTAACGTGAAATAAACCAATCAGAGCGTCATCTCACATTCCCTTTAAGAGCAGGCACGCTGGTTCTATAGCGGATTCCTATAATAACGGCGGATTTGCCAGACGCACGCCAGGAGCGGTTCACAGCCGAGGAGACCGGCGTTCTCGTCAGGGACGTTGGGGATGGAGAAACCCACCCAAATTAACTTCGGTTAAACAGGCGTATGATAATTTGGGTAAATGTATAAGCTAGATGTATGCTTTTTAGGGCTGCAACAACTAATCGATAAAATCGATAATAATCGATTATGAAAATCGTTGTCAACGAATGTCATTATTGACTAGTTGGTCTGCTCACGTCACAGGGAGCGTTTACTGATTACGTCACTTTCATGACAACACAGTCAACACTGAGTACAGATCAGTCGGCAGCAGAAAAAAGTGTGTGCCCCAAGTCATCTAAGGCATGGGAGCATTTTACATTAAATGCAGCAAATAAGATTGTAACCTGCAAGTCATGCAAAGCTGAGCTTGTGTGGCATGGAAGTACCACAGTGATGCACGAACACATGAAGAGGAAACACGCTGGTGTCACAGATGAAGGTGAAACATCAGCACGGTAAGCAAAAACTGTATATCCTCATTATATTAAGATGTGAAAATGGTATAGTCTAGTTTAAACAGCTTTGTTTACTAACTTCGGGACAGTCACACTAGATCTATTTTGTCTCGAGCATTAGGTTGCGTAATCAGTTCGCTCGCAACATAAGTGATGGATTAAAATAGCGCTACCGCAGAAATAGGTTAAATTAAATGGTGTTTGCAAAGTGAAGCTCTAAATATAAAGGCAGTTAATAACAGCAGCAGTAAAATATTGTTTTTTATTCACTGTAGTCAGTGGTTTTCAGCGAATGCTTGTGCACTAATGCATAATTTTTCCTGTCCTTTTAATCAAGCCTGTTAGCTTGCTGCGTACCTCCATTCCGCTCCCTTTTTATAGCATTTGTCTACTATTAAATTTTAATTGTTTTTCAAACACAATCTACTGCGGCTCTACTACGTTCACACGCTTGTTTTCAGTCTTTCTATATTTAATTTATCAATATATCCTTATAATTCATTTAATTTTAAATAAAAATTGAAATTAATTATATATTGTTTTTGGTTTATATCTTCACATCTGAACAACATGTCTGTGTAAATTTGTTTTAACAAAAAATATATATATATTTTTTTTGCATTAATCATGGTTGTCAACTTGACATCAGCAATTATCATTAAAAACAATGCAAATATTGATTTACACATAAATTGTTTCTCCTTTGCATACTCAAATGCTGTTTTTTTTATTTCAGAAAGAAACAGCTCACCATGAGTGAATTTGTTCAGAGGAGAAATCCCCCATGCACTCTTCAACAAGCAGCCATTGTAACAGATGCCATACTTAATATGTTGGTAACTGACATGCGGCCAATGTCAATGGTGGAAGATAAAGGATTAAAAAAAAATGGTCAGCATACTCAACCCAGGATACATTCTTCCCTCAAGGACCCACTTCACAAAATTAATGGAGAGGAAGTACCAGGAGGCATTCCAAAAAATGAAGAGTGCTATAAACACCATCAACAGCAGAATGGCTTATATGGACAAGTGATGCCACTGTGTCAAAATTAAAGATTAGTAAAACTCAATGTGTGGCTTTTGCACTTTTTGCACTTTTACACATAAATACCCTGATTTAGGGTTTTATTTAGTTATAATAAACAAAAAATCAAATTGAATTTAAAAAAAGAAACGTTTTATCCGATTAATCGAAAAAATAATCGTCCGATTAATCGATTATCAAAATAATCGTTAGCTGCAGCCCTAATGCTTTTATAATAGTCTGTCTGTCTGTCTGTCTGTCTGTCTGTCTGTCTGTCTGTCTGTCTATCTATCTATCTATCGATCGATCGTAATAATGTATGATTTGCAAAAATGAAAACTGCTGCGTCTGTGTGTAGATGAGAGAATCAAAGTGTATGCGGGTTGAGCACACGCTACATTGATTATGGCCCTTAAAATAGCATATGAATAACATGCGCAACGCGCCACTGACTTTAAACAGTTTTTTTTTCGGCCAGTGGCGGAATTGTTTTCTAAACCTGCAAAATAGCATGAGGGAACGTTTGTGCCGGAACACGCCTCCTCTTTGCGCTGAACCGCCCCGGGGAGCGCAAGTGTATTTCTTAGTTAACCGACGTGCGTCTGTGGAGGGAAAAAGTCCGCTTTGCGCGGGTGCAAAATAGGAATGATACATGCGTCGGTGTACAAAGTCAATTGCGCTGGGTGCAAGATAGGGTCCAGAGTCTCTCAAAAGAAAGAATTGACTCTGAACAGCCTAAACGAGTCGCCAGTAATTCGAATTCGAATTAATATTATTAATTATTGATGTAAACATTTTCTACCGGGTGTTCAAAATATGTAGTTTTGTGTTTTATATTGTGTAGTTATTCAGCTATGATAAAGGATGGAGCAAGATTTGTTTTACAAACTTTGATGTTGCATCAGTCATTCATGTTAGTTCCCAAATGTACACCGAATAATTTAGAAATATACACATTGGTTTGTTAATGGACATGATGTAGATGAATTACAGTTGCAACATCTCATAATGTATGTCAAACTGAGTAGGGTACAACTGTCAACATTGATAATAATAAGAAGAAATGTTTCTTGAGCAGCAAATCAGCATATTCAAATGATTTCTGAAGAATCATGTGACACTGAAGACTGGAGTAATGATGCTGAAAATTCAACTGAATAAATAAATTCATTTTACAATATAACTTTTTTTTAATCAAATAAATGCAGCAGCAGCATTTTTGTATATTAATGAAAACATTAAAAACTGCTATGGAAAGGTAAACAGTCGTAGTTTGAGAATATGACAGTGCAACGTTGAAACTACAGTTACCTTTATGAAATAATCCACTAAATGTGCTGAGATGCCGTGAACTAAAATTCTCAGTTGCAAGCAGCATGTCTGGGAAAATATTCACAAAATTATGTCAAAATGCCCATCTTGGCGAGAATCCTAGTACATATTGTTGGTTTATGTCTTAAGTGCACATAAGCAGTTGATAAATAAAACACATGCATATTATTATGTTGGTTCCGTGCAGCTTTTAAAGTGACAGCAGCCTAATAAACCTGCTGCTGTCTGTTTTTTAATGCTAATCAAACAATAAAGGATAACGAAGAAAAAAAATCACTCCTGACTGAATATTTTTTGTAACATTAATAAAGATGAATCTATATTTAATGTATACAGTGGAGACAATGCAGTTATTTTACATTTGCTTATTTTACTTTATTCAATTTATGTAACTGAAAACTACTATTAGACCAACCTGAAAAATCTTAAAAGCACTGTTTAATAAATAAACTTGATTTTCAAAAGTCAACAAATTTGCGACAGTTTAATGTAACATTTTTTGACAAGCCAAACATTTCAGCCAGTAACATGTAATTTAGTTCACCCCTCATGCACGTTATCACATCCGTCAAAAACTTAGGCTGTCTGTCGGTTGAAATATTACAACTAAAAACATTGACATTCTGTACCACTGTCACAGTCACCAGCTAACTGTCACTGTCATCGTCACTGTCATGGTCATCGTCACTGTCATCTGTTAGTCTCCGTCAAGCGTGCCACACAAGCCCTGAAAAGTGAAGCCAAAACGTCTCAATCGCCCCCCGGGGACTGGTCCTAGTATAGGTCATAAGCCCTGCCTCCCCGTGTTAGTCAACGGGACGTGAGACCAACTAAAACAATTAAATTACACTTCAAATATCTTTTTTCCAAAGGTGGTTTCTTTCATTTGATGTTGTTTTTATCACGCTGATGTAAGTTCAAGTGTCTGTTTCAAAAATAAGTTGGTTTTTAGTTAGTTACGTGATGCGGTGGTGTAACGTCATGATTGACAGCTGTGATTGACAGGTTCTCTGAGCGAAGAAGTCACTGAAGCACCACGGACATTTTTTTCGAGATCTTCGGAGGACTGAGGAGATTGTATTTACTTTATTTTAACAAGCCTCTTGTCATACTGCAATCAATTTTCAAAAAAGTGTGCAGAATGCACTCTCCCGACGAGAGTGAGGGCTGAGCGTTGACTTTGTGGCTTTACTTCCTGCTCACGACTGCGCAGGTCTGGTCCCGAGATCGCTACTGCGCAGACTCAAGTTCCAATATGTCAGCGCCATATCGGGACACTGGCGGCTTTAGTTCTCATCAATGGAAGAGAGCGAAGGGGCGTCGTCCATCTTTTTTTACAGTCTATGGTCTCCATCTGCACTACATTTCCCAGCATCCTCCTTGGCCCACACCTGCACCTCCTTCACCATTACCCATACCTGCCAGCTATCATCATCGTCTTCAGCTGTTGTCTCCATTGTTCATCTGTGTATTTAAAGGGGGGGTGAAATGTATTTCATGCATACTGAGTTTTTTACACTTTTAAAAAGGTTGGATTCCCATGCTAAACATGGACAAAGTTTCAAAAATTAAATTGTACGTTTGAAGGAGTATTTCTGTGCCAAAAATTGTCCTTCCGGTTTGTCACAAGTTTCGGAAAGTTTTTTTTGAGTATGGGTCTGCGTGACGTCAGCTGGGGTGGAATTTCCTTATATGGGTCCTAAGGGCACTTCTCCATGAATAGCGCGGGCACGTGCGCACTCGTAGACCAGAGAGAGAAGAGAGCGAAAGCAGTACCTCATCAAAGCGCCCTGCTCAGCGTTTGGAAGTCAATGTCACCAAAGAAGTGTGTTTTTGGTTGCCAGGGCAAGATAACCCTGCACAGATTCCCAAAGAACCCAGCGTTAAGGGACCAGTGGATGGAGTTTGTTTTTTCAGAGCATCAAGGGAGTTGTGTAAGACTGTTTGTTCCCTGCATTTCGACGATGATTGTTTTATAAACAAAGCCCAGATCGACGGATTTGCAGATCGTCTAATGCTTAAGGATGGAGCAGTCACAATGATAAAAGTTCGCGGTCGCAGGCGGTGAGTAAAACTGCTTCTATTGTCTCTGTGTGTTGTTAGCTCGGCGCGTTAGCACAGCTTTAGCTTCGCCCACACGGCCCGCCTCCAGCCGCTCGTTTTTTTCCGGAAAGACTCGGTACAGCCTATCTTTCTTTTATAAATATAATAAAACTAAAGACTTTTTGGAGATATGAAGGATGCAATACTACTCTATAGGTACTCAAGATTAACAGGAGATTGAGTGAAAATGAGCATTTCACCCCCCCTTTAAGTTCCTCCTTGTCCAATGTTCATTGTCGGTTATTGTTTGTGTTAAGTGCACACTGTTTGTGCGTTACACGCTGCCTCGCATCTTGGTTATTACTTTGAGTTACTTATTAAACTAATCTTGTTACTTTTCAATGTTCATCATCTTCATTGGATCTAAGTAGTGACAACCACACTCATGGGCATCAATCACTTCACTGAATACTTGCCAAGTTGCCAGCTAAGAAATAAATCATTATTGCCTTACGTTCCATCTGTTTTCAAATCCGTACAATTGAATAGTGAATATCACAACAATAATGTCTGTCAAAAAATAACATGCAGAATACACTGCAGTATTTACGAGAAGCAGAGGTCCAGGGAGTACACGCTTTTGCTGGAAAACACACAACATGCTGTCGGTCAGAGACGACAAAGTACATAATACATAACACACGCAAGTATAAATTTGTTCTTCACTGAATTGGAATGATCAGGGAACTGAGTGAAATGCTTCATGCAAAAGAGAATAAAAGCCAATCAAAAAAACTTTGCAATCTTTCAAAATGTTTTGATTGACATTTTCATGCACTAACTACGCATTCTGATTCTGACATTCCTGATTTGAATATTTTCAATAATTTTATATTCTTAACTGATCTTTTTTTTTCATCATTTTGGCAAAAGGACTACTTGGCAATGGACTAATTGGCTGATGAAATACATATTACAAACTCGACAGGTGATTTTTAAAAAATGTAGGTTTGATCACTACCTTTTCAGTTGTTATTATCAATTATAATAACTGATTATCAATTATACAAATTATCAAAGTTTGATCAAATGTGGTTTAATTTTCCAATAAAAGATGCAATTTTCTTTTTACATGATTTGTTATATTTAATTACCTTGTAACACTAACATTAAGGTCTCATTAGTTAACAATAGCTAATGTATTAACTAACATAAACTAACAATAATACATTCGTTTGTATTTATTTTTTATTTATATAAATATGTATTAATCTTTGTTCATGTTAGTTAATAAAAATAGTTGTTCATTTTTCATTTTAGTACACAGTGCATTAAATAATGTAAACAAATACAACTTTTGATTTTAATAATGTATTAGTAAATGTTGAAACTAACATTAAATTAATAAATGCTGTAAAAGTATTGTTCATATTTTGTAGTAGTAGTTAACTAATGCTAACTAATGAAACCTTATTGTAAAAATACCCCTTAGCAGATTTTGACTAATACTTTTACAGGTAAAGTTTTACAAACTAGTTGTGTAATGTCGATGTAAAGCACATAAATTAGTGTCAATTACATGGGGAAAACTGCTAATTGAGTAGTGACTTTTAAGAATCCCAAGCGTAAAAACAGTCATTACACAAGCCGCCCTGAAGACTCTCTTACCCTTCAGCCTATTTGATCGTCAAGTTTCAGACAAAGAATCAAACCTGTTATTGTACTGAAGAAAAGAAATGTACCTTATGTTGGCACTGACTACTGACATTTTTGACAACACAAAAAAACCTAATTAAGATATAATGTCATCAGGTCATGTCTGAGTGCAGTGCATTGCGAAACAATCGTGGTTTGTTGACTATGAAAGACATGGTGATGCAAGTCAGGGAAAATGTACCACACCTGTTCTAAGTAATCTAGTGAAAAAATGAAAAAACAAAAAAACAAAAAGAGTAACTTGCTTGTACAAACCATGCATGCTTGTCCCTTTTCCTGTCCTTCCTTTTCTGTGACACACACACACAAATAAAGTGTACCGGATGTATTTATAGAAATAATCACATCAAAACCTGCTCCAGTGACAAGCCGCACAGCTGCATGATTTATGGAACAAAAATTCATATAAAATACAAAAGCCACAATGCAAAATCTGGATGGCATTTAAGCTTTTGTTTGACTAAGCTTATGTTCACACAGAACACATTTTTGCATTCCACTGCACTGCTTTTGTTTTCTTTGTAAACACGTGTGCTAGACAGATATGTTTGACTGACCGACCATCTTTTATCAAGCCTTTCTAAAAACACAGTCCAAACATGTCTCTAGACCTTGCGTTTTTTGTTCATTCCACTGCCCTGTTTAAACAAAAATGCACTCTGTGTGAAAGGCCCCTTAACTTAAAACACAACACTACAGTTGGTACTTGTTACACACTTTGTTTGGAACACAGTCCCAATAAAAAAAAAAAATCCATCGTTGAGCAGTTTCAAGAGTTTTCATGTCTTTCTTAATCATGTCAATGTGGTTAAACTTTTTGCTGCTAAAGAGGGTTTATCCGGTGTGACATAATGTACAGCACATCAGCTCACATTCACACAGGAAGTCTTCTTGAAGCTCTGTTCGTGTGTCACCCCAAACTATGTGTCATCAGCTTGGATCTTTAACCATTAGCGTACAGCCATAGTATGTATGAAACGTCAAACTATAACATGTTAGTATGTTTTTAAAAGAAATTAATACTTTTATTCAGCAATGATTAGTGATGTGCCTGAAGCTGAATATTAGTTTAGAAAGGAAATTACACATTCTACAGAGCCCCTAAAGGGACATGGTAATGGAAAAAAATATGAGATGGATTTTTGCATTTGCAGGCATTAGGGAGACGCTATCAATATGTAGGAATTGAAATCGCTGTTGAATGCATGTTAGTTTTTTATTTTCATTTTCCATTTTACTCTGTGTAGGCTATAGGAAGCAGTGGTACTGACCACACATTTTACAAGAGAAGATATTTGTCAATAACGCTGCTCGGGGTCTGTTGAGACATCATCCTGTCAGTCATCACTTCTTACTAAGTCAGGGTTCTGTTTAGTTTGTTTCATTTTCATGGACTTTTAGTTTATTTTCAGTCACATGTGTTCCTTAGATCAGTTTCCCGCCACTCTTTAGTTGTCATGGAGATTCATTTATCATCACAGGTGTTTGTCATTATTTCCCTCATTTGCTTTGTATTTAAGCTGCAGCCTTTTCAGAGTTCATTTGTCCTGTCACAATGATGCTGAAAACTCAGCTTTTCCATCACAGGAATAAATTACTTTTTAAAAATATATTAAAATAGAAAACCGTTATTTTAAATTGTAGTAATATTTCAAAACATTATTGTTTCTTCTTTCAAAACCATTAAACGAATCTTACCAACCCCAAAATTTGGAACGATTTTTTATTTTTTTTTAAATGTAAATCTTTTCATGTCTCTAGTAGGTCTGTTAAATATGAATGAATTGCATTAACTGCATGATACAGAGATTAATTAATGAAATGACAAGTTGAAACATTTGTTGACCGTAGCTAGTAAATTAAAACCTTTATGACAGTAGCTAGATTCCATAAATGGGTAAATGACCTTGAATACACACACTTGAAGTAAGAGATATTTATGAGTGAGACGTTTTATAGTCAGGAAGTGTAGCAAAGGCAACATTTATGATAATGGATGGAATCTGAAACTGACTCAAAACTACAAACCTCAGTAGCACGGATTTTGCGAATAGGAATGTTCCCTATATAATATCTTCCATAAAACCAGTCAGACTTACCCAGACTCTTCTTTCCAGTTCTCTTTGTCTTTGCTTTGGTGTGTTTTCAGAACCCGCTCCAACTCCTGAGGATGAGAGAAGGGAAGCTCTTTTACATTGTGTGGTGTACTAAGTGTGTTTATGTACACATGTGCATGCTTGTGGTGTCTTTGCCTGACAGATTAGGATTTAAAAAAAACAAGTACAGAGTATGGATCTGTGTGAATGTTTATGCATACCTTTATGCACGACACATAGGGTGCATTGTGCTGTAGATCTCCCTCAGACAGAGTGGCCTCTTCATCTGGATTTGGGTCAATAAAGTCATATGGGTCCTGATCTGCAAATAATTGACATGAGAACACTAAGGTGAGACACTTTCATTCCTGTAAAATTATACTGTAATTGCCACCTACATACAAGCAATATGATATGCTACTTCTCACAAACACCAAGAGGCTTTACTTGTTATTTTTTGTGAGGTTTCTAGGGATCAGTATATCATGACTGTAAAAATACGAACAAGGTGTCAATCAAAAGTCAACAAACAGAAAATAAGTTTTATCTCTTCAATGCACAATAGAATAAGTTAGTTCTGGTATGCAATGCAACAGCTAGTTCATTATGTTATGTATTCTAGGGAATAGGATTTGCATATTAGTATGTCATGACTGTAATTATAAGGTCGGGGACACAATGGCTCCGTGGCGTGAGCGTCTCAGCATTTTATTTCGGCTCCCATGTTAACAGGTTAGAGCTTGTACACTGCCTGGTGAGGCATGCGTCTCAGGCGCAGCGGAAAACGCGTGCATGCTAGAAATATTTTTCACGCGTCACGCAAGCGTGTTGGAAGCGTTTCCAGGCAAAATAGAACAGGAAAAGATGTTTATATGTAATTTTGACATGAATACATATTAATAAATGACATTTTGATTTTTTGAGTTTGAAAGTCTCTAGGTTTTGACATAAATGCAGATATAAATGTATTTTAAAAAATATTATCGATTTTCAAATATTGCACCTGTCAATACAGAACAAAATATTCTGTAGCCTATTTTGCTGTCAATACTGCCGACGTTGTCTTTGCTGCTATATATTTATGTTTAACATGTAGTATAGGCTTTCCACAACTCTCTCCCCATATGTCGAATATATCATCAATGAGGCTTATCATATGTCACCTAGCAGCAGCAGCGCCGCGTCAGACACGTTTCTGGTGTGCAAAGACAGAGAAAAAGCCACGCAACTGACACGCAATAGAAACGCCAACCTCACGCCACGCAGCCAGTGTGTCACCGGCCTAAGTAGTGGTGACAATCATAAGTGAACAAACAACATTATTACAGAAATACATGATATGTCAAGCCTTTCTGAATAAAGAAGTGAATTTGCGGCTATAGGTTCTAGTTTCTAATTCAGTTGGTTTATCAGTAAAACAACAACAACACATTTTTTTTTAAAAACACAAAAACCTTACCTTATAAATATGCATTTTGAAATATGCAATTAAAATTCGATTTTTGAAAATCACTTCTGGTGTGTGATTTGGTCTGTAGGTTACATCAAACACAAAGTGCTGTAGTATCTACACTGGCGTCTAAACTCACTCGCTTTTAGGGATGCACTGATTTTGAAATTGTGTCTGACATGTACACTACTGTTCAAACAATTGTGGTCAGTAAGATTTTCTATTGTTTTTTAAAGAAGTCTCTTATGCTCACCAATGTTCCTTTCATTTGATCAAACTGAAATAATACTACAATTTAACGTAACTTAAGTAACTGTTTGTAGCCTAGAAATCTAGACGCACCCTAGCGGCAGCAAAATTTATTTTGCAACCAGGGTAGTCTAGCAACTCTCCATTGACTTTCGGAGCTGTAAAAACCTAAATTGGGTCAGGCCAATCACGTCGTGTAAAGAGTAGGCGGGGCGGGCTTAACATAATGACGACTGAGTTGCGACGGTTCGCTGCTACTTGAAAACAAAGAATGGCGGCTGCTACTGGAGAACAGTCTTTCGAATCGGCTTTGGCCGCGACTCTGGAGGACTTGGAGTTAAGTTTTTCTTTGAGAAAAGAGCAAATAACGGCACTTAAGTCATTCTTAAAAAAGGAAGATGTGTTCGTAGTTTTGCCGGCCAGATTCAAAAGTTGAATCTATCAACTAACGTTAGCTCCGCTGTTGGCAAAACGCTCTGGTTGGTTGAAGCGCTCCTATTGCGTGCAGAGGGAATTTGAAAGACTAATAATTTATTCCTGTGCTGGCAAAGCTGAATTTCCAGCATCATTACATAGTCTTCAGTGTCACATGATCCTTCAGAAATATGACATGTCGATTTGCTGCTCAAGAAACATTTCTTATTACTGATAAACTTTAATGCTGAATGAAATTTAAACGAACAGTGTTATTAAACCATTTAATATATTTCTAAAAGCTTAACTTTAAGTAAGCTCTTGGAATAGTTTAGCATGGTAAATGTATTTCTGATATCAATATCATTTCAGATATCTAAAATGGCTTTCTTACTAGTAACAATCACATTCCTGATATCAGAAATTAACATTGTCACTAGTGAAAATGAAATTATTGATATCAAAAATGAACATTGTTACTAGTAGCAATTCAAATGTTGATATCAAGAATAGACATTTCAACTAGTGACAATTGAATTATTGATATCAAAAATAAAGGTTTTTACTAGTAAGAATTGTATTTCTGATATGTGAAACTGGAATTTCAACAAGTAAGAAATCAATTCTTGATATCAACAATTGATTTTGAATGGCAGCCTATGGTGACATTTCACTAGTGAAAATACAATTACAGATATCAAGAATTATAGTTTTTACTAGTTGAAATTCAATTGTTGATATCAAGAATTATCATTTTAACTAGTGAAAATGTAAATGCTGATATCAAGAATTAGCATTGTTACTAGTGGAAATGTAATTCCTGATATCAAAAATTGCCATTGTTACTGGTAGAAACATTATTCCTGATATCAAGAATTATAATTTTAACTAGTGAAAACTGAATTGTTGATATCAAGGATTCATATCCTGGAAATTAATAAAAGTTAAAACAGCTTGCCATACCTCAGAGCCCTCACACCTGCAAAGTTGCGTGCATGGTAAATTGTTGCTCTTGCAAGAACACCTTCTACTGCATTGGCTGGCAAGACAAGAGCACTTCACAAGCTCCACAACAGCCTCTGGTGCTGGTGGAAGTTTTGACAGGACAGGAGCCCATTGCCCATCATCAATTTGCCTCCATCCCAGTGATAGTGCGTCAAGAATCTTTGGAGCAGGCACTGCATCTTGTGCCCAAACATTTGCTTGCCAGTGTGCTCTCAGAATGTGCTCTGTAACTGCTCCTGAAGTGGGACATAGTTTTCCCACTCCCTGGTCGGGTTTTAGAGTTTTAAACATGTTCCACCAAAGGGCTTTAGCTGTTTCATAACCAGGTTTGAAGAGCTGACACATGAATTTCTCACATCCAGCTAACACGTCTGGAGAGGGATGAGGACCTACACTAAGCCTACAAAGTGCATTAATGACATCATCATCTGTCTCCATGAATGACTTGAAACAAGAAACCTTTCCTTTAGCACGGATATGGCCTGTGGTATCGCAACCTGTGAGTGCATGGAACCCTGGTAATGCTACTGCACGCTCTGGGCCAAGAGCCATGTAAATAGGTTGGAGTTGTATCTGACGATCTCCAGACGATCTCCAGTGCCCATATTAATGAGACTGTCTTTGTTGAAGTCTGGTACCCTGCGTAGGGCAAGCACCAAGACATCTGTGTCACATGTGTAGATATGTGGGGTTTTGCCAAAATGACTTACTGCTACTGCATACATGATCAGTAGAGTGTCCGCCTCTTCTTGTGAGCTCCTCATGCAGAAAAAAGCATGGCTGAAAAAATCCAACCTCATTCTCTACCTTGCTCATAAAGCTGTTGAACTATGTAAACTGTCAATTACAGTTCACACACACAAAGGTGTTATGGCCTCAAAAGTTAACATGGTGAACATGAGGAACTCACAAGAAGAGGCGGACACTCTACTGATCATGTACGCAGCAGCATTACCAGGGTTCCATGCACTCACAGGTTGCGATACCACAGGCCATATCCGTGGGAAAGGAAAGGCTTATTGTTTCAAGTCATTCATGGAGGCAGACGATGATGTCATTAATGCACTTTGTAGGCTTGGTGTAGGTCCTCATCTATCTCCAGACGTGTTAGCTGGATGTGAGAAATTCATGTGTCAGCTCTTCAAACCTGGTTATGAAACAGCTAAAGCCCTTCGGTGGAACATGTTTAAAACTCTAAAAGTTCTGAGAAAAGTTCTCACATTCTGAGAGCACACTGGCAAGCAAATGTTTGGGCACAAGATACAGCTCCTGCTCCAAAGATTCTTGACGCACTATCACTGGGATGGAGGCAAATTAATGATGGGCAATGGGCTCCTGTCCTGTCAAAACTTCCACCAGCACCAGAGGCTGTTGTGGAGCTTGTGAAGTGCTCTTGTCTTGCCAGCCAATGCAGTAGAAGGTGTTCTTGCAAGAGCAACAACTTACCATGGAGACATTCACCAATATTGAAAAGTCAGACAGTGACAGTGACAGTGAGAGTGATGAGGATAAATACTTGAGTGACAATGGCTGACTGTTTTGTTGAACTCTTCAATAATGAAACAAAATGCAGATTTTTTTCCCCATTTTTTCCAATTCTTCTATTTTTTTCACCCAATTTTTTGGCAAATGATCCAATAAATATTTTAAAAATAGTTTGTCTCACTTGTCTGCCTTATTAGGAATACATTCATCAAAAGTTTCAAAACCATTTTAAAGCCTTTATAGAAGGGAAAAGATTATATATTTTATTTTATGTGATTTGTCTGCCATCTTGAATTTTGGCACTAAAAATTAAGAAAAAAATTGGGAACAGGTTGTTTTGTATTCAGTGGGGTCCTAGCAAGTAAAAAAACACCAGTTGCCCAGACTGGAAAAATAATTTCCCTCTTCCTGCAAAAGCTCAAAAGTTTCATTGTTTATCGTTTCCTAGTAACAAAGGCTGGCTATCTTTCCCATCTTTCCCATTGGCTTCATGTAATCCATTCTCCCCAATAATTTTCCATGTCATCTGATTGTTAACAGAATTATTGTGGTGAGCGCAGAACATTATTTTAATTAAAATGATTATTAGGTTATATGAAGGAAACTTTTAATCAGTCAATGCGTTTTTCCGGGTATGCCAATAAATAGCATAATGGTGGTTACACCCATCATTGGTTGATAATCATGATAATTCATGTTACCCATGGTCATATTTATTACCCAAGTCAATCAGTTAATTAGAAAATGTATGTATATAATGATATACCTAACATATATCCATTTGAAATGGTTAAAAAAGCGATTATTTGCAATTTTTGGTGATATGTCCGCCATCTTGGATTTTGGGCCTGTGCAGCCCAGGAAAAAATCGGAAACAGGTAGTTTTGCAAACTATAGGGTCTGAAGAAGTCAAAAAACATCATTGGAAAAAATCTATATGAAATGTTCCAAACACTTTATTTTGCTACATATGGCCCTGTACTAATGTGAATAATAACCTATGGCCAATATTACTAATGCTGAAAGCCCACCTTTGTTTGAGTCCAGCTTTGTGAGAAGTATGTGTGGGTCAGTCCGCGCGGTCTCAGACACTTGAGAGTGGAGACTCATTGTATCATCATCAGATGGCTGGGGAATGACAGACAGAACAGGAGTGAGAGAAAAGACAATAGAAGGGAAATTAAATCTTTTTCTTTTTTTTTGCCTCTGGCAAACTGTACAAGAGATTTATAAAGGGAGAAAGTCCCTTTATACGAGTGACGTGTTTTGTGTATTCTATAGTCTTTGTATTTACTCAGTAATTGTTACTTGTTTTAGATCGTCTTTCTTGAACATCCTTTCTTGAACAAGTTCCACAGGTGTGCACAGCCCCCCTAATTATGAACTTAACCTCAGGCCCTGTCTGTCCCTGGTATTAAGATGTGTTTTGGTCGATCAGATTACAAGTAGACGAGTGAGACACATTCCCGTTTACACCTGGTATTTAAATCTGTCACTTTTGTCTACTATCAACCACTTCTGTCCTGCACTCAAAAAAATGAATTTTTGGCTCTTGTTAAATTTAATTAATTAAAATAAGCAAAAGTAACACAATTGTTTAATATTTTATCACAACTTAATTTAATTGTGTTCAATCAACCTAATATATTTAAAACTGAAGTTTACTTACTTAATTTGTGTAAAAACTACATGAAGAGGGTAAATATAGGGATTAAAGTGTTATTTTATGTGTTTTTCTGTAAATGGAAAGATGTTGTTAGTTAATGTTAGTGTTTAATATTCAGTTATATTAGAAACTTAGAGGACTTTCTGTAATGTTTTTGAATTTTGTGGTTACCATTATGCAGAAGAGTGGCGACTGTGTTTAGTTTAGGGCTGTAGGCACTCAGTATACACTATACATGCATTAAACCTCTTTTGCAGACCTGCATAAATAATATTGAATATTACTCCATGAAAGGTGGTTTTAATTAAATTGAACACTAGTAGCTTTTATCATTGGAAATAACTGTAGAGTCAAATTAGCTAAAATTATAATGTTGGTGATTTTAGGCAGGGCAAAAATTAAATGTAGTCACCCTGACAAAACTTTATCTAGCAGGAATGACTAAATGAATTTAAGTTCATACAACAAGATTACAACAAATCATTTCAAACAAATTAGATTTTGTTGGAAAAATGTGATTCATTTTCGTGGAAAAGTTTTCCTTAATTTAATCAAGTTCGTTCAACAGCTTTTTTTTTTAGTGTGTTTTCTTCAAGGGAGGGGTCTATGGGTGGGTACATGTTTGGGTTTTTCAGATCTTTTGATCTAATGGACAAAATAAGCTTGCGCAATTTACATATGAACGTGCCTGGAGACGCCAGGAATGGTGAGAGAACATTGTGCTAGTACGTTATAGCGTCTTTAAACCAAACTTGTGTCTTCAGCCAACAAATTTAAATCCCGTCTGGCTAGCACGCTTCCATTAATGTTTACGCATTAGGTCAGTAGGCGGAGAACAGGCGGCCTTTTGTTGCTGTTCGAACACATTCGACCACACGAGCGTTTACACTAATTCAATTCAATTCAATTCAAATTTATTTGTATAGCACTTTTCACAATACACATCGTTTCAAAGCAGCTTTTCAAAAAATGCTTGAGTCCACATTACAATTTAGAGTGATCTGTTATCAGAGGTAATTGTCTAAGTTATGTATTTCAGAAATGTACATATACAAAATCACAGTTAGCTAAAAATGTATTAATTTAAACAACGTAATAATTTAAGGCAGAAACAATGAGCTCATTGAAGTAATGAATACACTAAGAAATCAATCCGGTCTAATGCATTTTCGACTACCTCTGGAAGTGATCAGAAATGGACAAGCTCAAAACGTTTTAGACCCCGTTTACACCTGTATTTAGAGTTGTACACTTGTGATCCGAGCGACCAAAACTCATCCTAATATCAGGTGTAAACAGGGCCTCAGTGTCTACTGTTTGGATTGTCAGGCAGAATTAATTCAAAACTTTTTTCTATTATATCAAGTGAAAAAACTCAATATTTGAGCCGTTTGCAGCACTAACTATATATGTGTACAACTAATGTTTGTGTGTGTTTACCTCTGTAGTCGACAGTCTTTTGTCACCGTTGTCACTGCCAATACCGGAGTCAGGGCCATGGTTTTTACTGGGATAAAAATCTTCCATACTACACAAACAAACACATATTCATGTAAAACAAGAGACAAATAGACACACAACATCATTTCCCTTCACTACACAGAGTTGGATGAGGATAAATTCAAGGAAATAATAATGAAGCAATATCACACTTGAAAGATACAACACTTATACAATAGTCAATAGCCAATTGCGTAAATTTTATGTCCCGAAGATCCTCTTCTGTGCAAACTACTTACAGCATGGATTTTTGAGCTACCACTGATAGGTTTAAAAGATATGTACAGGCCTTCATTACTACTTAAAAGTCATCACGTTAGAACTACTGTAGCAATGATGGCTAGCAGCTAATCATTAAAAAGAAATTATTGGAGAAAGAAGGAATACTAAAGCTTTGTACAGACAGATAAAAAAAATCTCTTTTTAATCTACTGAAAAGCAAATTAAAAATAAAAAGTAATATTGTTGAATAGATATTGAATATCAAATTAATATATTAATTTGAGTAACATTTTAAACACAATTTGCCAGTTACTTTGCAATTGCTCCACCAACAGAATAGTCTCAAACTAATTCAAAGCAGAACCATTGCACATCTCCGAGAAACACAGAGGGGTTTCATTCCTGAATGAATCAGCATTTCTGAACAACTCCTTTGAATGAATAATAAAATGACTCGCTCACAAAAAAGTCACTTATTTCTTAAATGAATCAGTGCTTTTGAACGGATGGTTTGAATTTAAACTCAATGACTCACTCTGATGTTTCTTTCCTTAATGAATCAGTGTTTAACAATTCAGTTGAGTGAACACATAAAGACGGACACCTGTCGCTATGTACTGGCATGTAACCCGCAGAAAAGTCACTGTAAAATGCTTTATGTAAATCCTCAGGGCAGCAGGAAATACCTCATTAGTTACAAACACATGTTGAAAACATGATTCATGGGGCTCTGAAAGTGCTGTTATTCATAGAACAAAGTGCCATTAACAGAGGACAAAGCTGTAGTTCAGGGCTCCGAACCATTTCAAGGAATGAAAACCAAATTTTAACAGGAACATAAACAAAAACGAAATCAAGTTTAACCAAGCGCAAAAACGCTTATTTTAAATTATCATTAACCAGTTAATAGCGCTATTTTAACGTTCTGTTTAATATTTGAATTTAGCAGTCAAACAATCATCAATTCAAATAAAACAGCTTAAATGCATGGCTTGTTCAAAGAACCAGTTCTTGATTTACCCTTGCACTGCAAACAAGCAGAGACAGTCACCAAAATCTGTGTAGCACTTATGATTGAGGCGGGTGGTGCTACTGTATGAGGTTTTACCGACAGTTTGAAGATCCACTAGGGTTACGAGGTTTAGTCACAAGCTTTAGTATAAAGCTATTTAGTATAAAGTTCTATTCAAGGTCTGGTATAAAGTATAGGGGGAATTTTTTTTTTTAAATAACATTATTAACCAGTATTTTTTCTAATAAAACTGTTTTCTGAACTGTAATGTTACAGAAGGAACGCAGAACAGAAAAGTTAAAATACTGATTCTGCTCGGAGTGAACCAATTGATTTTTTTAAGCCCTGCTGTAGTTACCTGTCTGTTAGCTGCTGAGGTAAGCAGCGCTTTCCCAAAGAAGGCAGATCAAGTGTGTCTGGTTTTTTATCCAGGCGACATGCCTGCAGGTTTAAATACTTAAAGATGTGGATCTTTCCCTTCAGACAGATCTGAAAGCAAATAAGAAAATTAATCTAACATTACAAAACATCACAGAAATTACAGCCTCTGTAAAAGTGGATCAGTTGGATCAATGAATATTAGTTCATTAATAAATGATTTCTATTCAAAGAATCCTGAAAAAAAAAAAAAAAAGTTCATTGTGTCCGCAAAAAAATATAAAAAAAATCTGCAGAACAACTGTTTTCAACACTGATAATAATAAATGTTTCTTGAGCAGAAAATCAACATATTAGAATGATTTCTGAAGGATCATGTGACACTGACGACTGGAGTAATGATGCTGAAAATTCAGTTTTTTTTTTTTTTAAACTGTTTATTTTCACGTTTTCTTCTTCTTACCATAAACAAAAAAACAACAACAAAAAAAAAAAAAAAACAAACAAACAAAAAAAACTATTGCATTATCTACATTTAATTAGTTAGCAGTGTCCATTTTATACTTCATGTATACACAGGTAGGTATCACACATATATACACATTCTCTACACAGGTTTTATACAGAGCGCAGACCATATTTAAATACTTATTTTCGAGGAGTGAGGAAAAAAAAAAAAAAAAAAAAAACTATTGCATTATCTACATTTAATTAGTTAGCAGTGTCCATTTTATACTTCATGTATACACAGGTAGGTATCACACATATATACACATTCTCTACACAGGTTTTATACAGAGCGCAGACCATATTTAAATACTTATTTTCGAGGAGTGAGGAAAAAAAAAAAAAAAAAAAAAAAAAAAAAAAAGGGGGGAAATCAATAGATGTACACTTCTTGTTTTCAATCCATATTAATACATGTTATTGCTTGCCATTCACGTCCAAAATAGTCTTTAAGGGGAGACCAGTCATTTACAAAAATATCCAGAGTTCCATCCAGTACATTATGCTGTCTTTCGTATGGTAACAATGACAAGAGTTTTTCACGCCAAAGAGTTAGAGTAGGAGAGTGTTCTTTAATCCATACATGAAGTATGGAAAGGCGAGCAGCATACAACATTATGGATATTGTTTTTGTTTCCGGCACACAATTGTTTACACCAAGGATACACAATCTGGGATCCAGTGGCACTTTAATCCCAAAAGATTTTTCAATTTCCTGAACAACCGAAGACCAGAATGATGCAATTAAAGGACAAGTCCATATTAAATGGAAATAAGTTCCTATATCTTTTTTACACTTCAGACAAAATTTTGTACATGTGTCATATTTACTTCGAGTTAAAGGAGTCACATGCAGTTTGTTAATGATTTTATATTGTACTTCATATGATTTGTTTGATTTAGTAATTTGTCTTGCATGATCTAATACTTTGCTCCATATCTGGTCTTCCAGTGTAGCACCAAAATCAAGTTCCCAACTTTGTTTAATATTTATTAGACCTTTATTATTTGCTGTAACTTGGTCATAAATATATGTCAATGTTTTACTTTTCAATGCAGATGCCTTTAATAAAATGCTATCAAGCACATTTGTTTTCCCACCTTGTTTATAGTATTCAATAGAACTAAGGTAACTTCTCATTTGTAAATATCGAAAGAAATGGGCTTGAGAAATATTAAACTCATACTGTAATTGCTGAAAAGACTTAAGAGCATTATCTGCATAAACATCTAATATTCTTATGATACCAGCTTCTCTCCACTCATTAAAACCAACATCGATACAGGTATGTCTAAAGTCTGGATTATTAGCAATGGGAGCCAACACTGAATATTTATCAAGACCAAAATATTTACGGATAGCACTGAGAGATCTACAGATATTTTTCAATATATAATTTTTCTTAATCTTGGTATATATTTTTGTGAAACAAATAAACGGAAGGTGTTCTAATTGAACCCTATCCAGACCTATACCTTCTAAATCTGGGAAGCAGAAATGGCTTTTTTTAATCCATTCTGCCATGAATTTTAGTTGTGCAGCCCAATGATAAAATTTAAAATTTGGGATGCCAAGTCCTCCTTTTTTGGTCGGTAGTTGAAGTTTTCGAAGTTCCATCCTTGGCCTTTTATTATTCCACACAAATACTCCTACCGCACTGTGTATTTTTGTAAACATTTTGGATGGGATATAAATAGGTAGCATTTGGATAACATACAACAGGTGAGGGAGAACATTCATTTTGATTATAGCTATGCGGTCCAATAGAGATAGTGAAAGATTAGTCCATCTTAGAAGGTCAGTTTTTATTTTTGCTATTACAGGTAAAAGATTATGTTTTATCAATTTTGAAAGATCTGAACTAAAATATATACCAAGATATTTAAATCCTTTTGTGGTCACTTTAAAAGGATGATAGCTTAATGAGCTTATTCTATCGCCAAGCGGAAAAGCTAAGGATTTTTCGTAGTTTATTTTGTATCCTGAAAACTTACTAAAGTTTTCAATCATTTTTGTTAGTAAAGGGATAGATTTAGTAGGATTCTTCAAAAATAAAAGAGCATCATCGGCATAAAGCGATATCTTGTGGGAACCACTATCTGTCTCAATGCCCTCTATCTCCTCGCTCGTTCTTATTAATACCGCCAATGGCTCAATAACTAAATTAAATAAGAGAGGGGATAGAGGGCATCCTTGTTTTGTTCCTCTCTCCAACAAGAATGTTTCAGATGTAGTTCCATTAATCAAAAGAGCTGCCTGAGGATTTGTATACAATAATTTAATCCAGTTGATAAAACTTTCATTAAATGAAAATTCTTTTAAAACTCTAAATAAATACTTCCATTCAACGCGATCGAAAGCTTTTTCTGCGTCCAATGCAATGACCACTGCCTTTTCTTTTTTATATGCTACATACTGTAAAATCCCAAGCAGTCGCCTTACATTGGCGCTAGACTGTCGCATCTTAATGAAGCCTGTTTGATCGCTAGAGACTAATTTATGTACTACATTGTTTAATCGTGTTGCCAAAACACTTGCTAAAATCTTTGAATCTGTATTTTGAATTGATAATGGTCTGTATGATGCAGGGTTTTCTGGATCCTTGTGATCTTTTGGTATTAATGAAATAATAGATTGCTGCATTGTCTTTGGCAATTTCTTCTCATCATAAGCATACTGAAACATTTTTGTAAGTAAAGGAGCCAAAATGTCCACAAAGGTTTTGTAGACCTCTGCTGGAAAACCGTCTGGACCACATGCTTTTCCATTCTTTAAAGAATTTATTGACTTTTTCACATCATCAACTGTAATTTTAGCACCAAGTGACAGATTATCCTGCAAATCAAGTTTAGGTAACTTAAGCTTCTGGAAAAACAAAGTCATATCCCTTTCGCTATCTGTATTCTCAGATTTGTACAAATCACCAAAGAATCCTTTAAACACATCTGTTATTTCACCTGATGTATAAACCAATTTACCACTTTTATCTCTTATTTTTGATATTGCGGACTTGCGTTTTTTAATATTAATTAAGCTTGCTAAATATTTTGCAGATCTATGACTATCATACTGTTTATACTTTTGTAAAAATAATTCTCTTTCTGTTTTTTGGATTTCCAATGAATTGAGTGCAGTTTTAGCAACCATAACCTGATCCCAGCTTTCAGCAGAAAGACTGTGCTTATGTTTAGTCTCAGCCTCTTGTAATTTTGACTCTAGTCTTTTTTGTTCATAAATAGTTTTCCTTTTCCTAGCAACACAGTATGAAATCATCAAGCCTCGAAGATAAGCTTTTGTTGTTTCCCATACATTTGCCGGATCAGTATCATCATTATCGTTAATTTCTAGAAAATGCATTAAATTTACTTTAGTTTTGTTACAAAAATTAAGATCAGATAATATTGATCTATTACACTGCCAAACAGTTTTATTCTTATATAAACAAGTAAATACAACCTCAATTTTAATTGGGGCATGATCCGACAAATGTATAGTTCCAATGCTACTTTGTTTTATTAATTCCAATATTGTTTTAGTAACCAGAAAAAAATCAATTCTTGTATATGTTTTATGAGGATTTGGAAAAAAAAGTATAGTCCTTCTCTCCAGGGTGCATATGTCTCCACACGTCAACTAAATCAACCTCATCAACCATTTGTTGCAAAGCTCGCTGTCTAGGAGTTTGTTTTGCACTAGTGATGGTGGGCCTTTTATCTAAAATATTATTCATTACACAATTCCAATCTCCACCCACAATCATATAGGGACAGTGATACTTGAACAGTAAAACAGTCAATTTAGTAAAGAATGTAGGGTCGAGGTCAGGGGCAGCATATACATTTAGGATAGTAACTCTCTCTCCATATAAAACCCCATGCAACAAAACATAGCAACCTCTTTCATCAATTTCAACATGGTTAATATCCTCCTGGGACCCAGAAAAAAAAAGTTTTTTGAATTCAGTTTTTTTCCATGTCATCACACTGTTTAGAGCACAATAAACAAATGGTAAAAAAACATTTTTGAAAAATAATATTTTATTCATACGTTATGCTATGTCCTCTGTAGTGGACGCCAGGATTAAGTTGTTTAAAAAATAAAATGACATGAAATTATATGTATAGGCAAAAACAATGGGATTTTTTTTTCTATCACCAATAAATTTGGGGTTTTCAGGATTTTTTCAACCAAAATTTGTATAAAGATTATTCTCAACTATGTTATGAAAGAAATAATGGAATAAATTGATACACCATTTTACTTTATGCAATATGTGGGTAAAATGTCCATAAATTTATATTCCCATTCAATGCAATGTATATATAAACTGTATCTAATTTGTACCTTAATGTGTTCTTGGAGCAACAGTTAATGAAAAAAGAAGTGTAATAATTGGAGTAATAATTGGCAACATTTTAATAATAATATCTAATATTTCATAGGAATATTGATGTATAATTTATTTCCATATTCACTTGTTGTGTCTCAGAAAATGCCTGATAAACATGTTTTAAGTCCTGGTGTCCTCTACAGTGGACATGTATGAAATCAATGCCCTGTTCTGTAACAGAAAATATTTTTTTTATTTGAAACCCCTTAACATTTTCCTGAGATGTTGTTCTATGAAATACAATTTGAAAAGTAGTCCAATTTAAATTATAATTACAATATATTATCATATTTCCATAAGAATGCTACATTTGATCACTAAATTAATGTCAGACATTTTTAAAGACCAAGGAGAAGTTGTTTTCATGGTGAAACCTCCAAACATTTGGTGTCTCTGAAAAGTCCTGAATGTGCTCCTTACAGGACACCCAGGTTGTGTCATGTGACATGTATGATGTCAGAGAAATTCACTAAAATATAATGTCCACTACAGTGGACAAAAGTCTATTCTTGGGTCCCAGGAGGATATTAATGGGCAATTTTTTATGCACCAGTATCGCCACCCCTCTGCTTTTACTATTAAATGAGGAAAAGTACACATGTCCAACCCAGTCTTTTCTAAGTTTTTTATGTTCATTCTCAGTCAAATGTGTCTCCTGCAACATTGCAACTGAAACATTCTCCTTCCTCAGAAATGTAATTATCCTATTCCGCTTGACTGGATTGTTACACCCTTTGATATTAAATGAAGAAAATTTTACTGGTAAAGCCATTGCATCATAGGCATAAAATATCTAGTAATTTCCCCAATATGCAAGGTATTATAACAACAATTATGGATCCCCTTTCATATTTAACAAAAAAAAAAAAAAAAGAGAGAAATAAAAGACGAAAAAAAGAAAAAAAGAACCCCAAAATATGGGCCAAAATACCAGACCACACAAGGCTGATATTAGCCACATTTGAACTTTAACCTAAGTGGTCTTGTCTGCTTTAATGAAAAAAAGAAAATCGCTCCTATTCATTCACAGTCATTGGGCACAGTAAGAAAAAAAAAAAAAAAAAGATCTACAGAAGACTACTAGGCCCATTTGAGCGACCATTAGAGACACAATACATGACAGAGTTATTAAGTCATGGAGGAGGCGCTAGGTTTATCCAAGTCGTCAAGAAATTTCTGCGCGTCTGACGGAGTCTCGAAGCGCTTTCGTACTCCCTTAAAGTCAACAGAAAGTATAGCGGGGAACCTCATTGCATACCTTATTCCAGCAGCGTATAATTTCCTTTTCACTGGAACAAACAGTTGACGCTTCTTCTGCACAGAAGCGCTGAAATCTTGATAGATGAAAGCTCTGGTGTCTTTGTAGAGTAGTGTCCCCTTCTCCCGGGCAAGCGTCATCACCTTTGCCTTGTGCTGATAATTCCCGAACTTGGCGATAATCGGCCTCGGTCTTTTACCAGCAGTAGTAGCAGCAGACGCGTAGGTGGGGATGCGATGCGCTCTCTCGATGTGCAGGGTGTCCCGTGGCAGATTCAGCGTCTCCATCAGAAACTGTTGAACAAACGCCACTGGGTCGTTCTTCTCTTCACCCTCCATTATTCCAAAGATAACCACGTTGTTCTGTCGGCTTTTGTTCTCAATATATTCAGCCTTTGCTTCCAGCACTTCCACTCGTTTGACCAAAACCTGCACCTTACTGTCAGTGCTTTCCAGGTTATCCTCAGCTGCGCTCACACGCATTTGCACTTCAGCAATCTGTTCATTTAGTGCATTCATCGAACCATTCATTTGCATCATCTGTTGCTCCATTGCTGTGAATCTCTGCAAAAGTTCATTTTGGTTTAGATTGAGTCTTTCCCACAACGTTTCCATTGTGATCGAATTTTCCCCTGCCATTGCAGTACTTTGCCGTAACAGGTGCGCGCACTTTAGTCTTGATTAATTAGGTCACGAAAACTTGCTTAATTTTGTTTTAGTAATCCACAATAAACGCACCAGTTTTTAGCTTTTTGCCGTGGTCGCTCTTTTATTGTGCCATATCTGCACGCAAGAGTCAAAAGGAGCTTATATTATAAAGTTTAAAGCAGACAAGGGCTGCGCTGCTACACACGCACGTCTGCCCTCGCAGCCATTTTTTTGTTTTTTCTCAAAAAAAAAAATTCAGTTTTGACATCACAGGAATAAATTACATTTTAAAATATAATCAAATGGAAGTTATTTTAAATTGTAAGAACATTTAATGTTACTGTTTTACTGAATTTCTGTATTTCTATCAAATAAATGCAGCCTTGGTGAGCATAAGAGACTTTTCAAAAAAAAAAAAATTTTAATCGCACCACATACATAACAGACAGACAATATATTTAGTCAATATTCATTGTCATGTAAATATTCACATTAAGTCTAATGCAACAATTTATGTAAGATTGGATTTATGGGCATTTCACACGAAAATTAGTTCAGCTTGTGTTTCATAAAAAGATAAGATAAATAACCTTTTTTATTTTTTTTTAAACACTTTTTACACTGCAGTGTTTTTAACTGAAGTATGTTTTCTACAGATCTCTATGAATTCTCTATGAAATGTCATATTTCTGGATTTTATCCATTTTTAAATTTTCATATCGAGAATTTGTTCATTTTTCACAAAGGAAATGCATTGGTAGCAGTAGCAATCAAATGCAATCTATCATTATTATGTTTACAGTGGACAGGGTTGAGAATCTGTTGTCTAAGAGAGCAAATATAAAGAAGACGGATAAAATATTCTGAGGCAGCCCATTAAACATCTCTCTCTCTCTCTCTCTCTCTCTCTCATTTCCCAGGAAAAATAAATGAACAGACCAAAGAACATTCCAAACAAATCCAAAATTAATTTCAGTCAAGGGAAGAACATGCTGAGCTTCACAACTGCGTGTCTGAGCAAGACAAGCCATAGTCAGGGAAAACATGATCTTTCATTTTTTTTTATCAACTTATCAGACAGAACAAAAAGTTACGCATTTCTCGTAATTGTTTAAAAAAAAAGATTTTACAGATGAAGAGGACAAAGGACCAAACCAACAGCTCGCCTTTCCTAAAACGTGAAGGACAATATGCTGATGAGATAAAATCTGAGCATTCAGAACAAAGTTCTTTGATAACGCCTTGACTAGAACAACGTAATCCTGCACATCATCACACCACACCCTCTGTGAAATTAAGCAATAAGCCCCACGAAGCTGTTTTACAGTGGATTTAGAACAGCTAAGGGCCATTGTGGGGCACGATGCGGAGCGGAAAAACCCCACTTGGCCCTGATCACACCTAACAGGTTTTTCAGGTTCGAAAACGCGAGGCACACAGCACTGCCCCATCACACAGAACAAGCAGTGCGCTGCGTTTTTTATGTTGCTAGGCAACCACTGAAACAGCTGTCCTATCAGTCAAGTAAACGTCAAATCAGCCTTTTATTAACTTTATTTACTTTGTTAACATTGTGGTAGTTACGGTTCGTGAAGTCGTTAAGCTCTAGGTAACCCGCGAGAGCACCACATAGCATATATGAAAAAAAAAAAACCTAACCCTAAAAAAATACTAACAAAAGGTTTCTCAGCTGTTTTTTGTAGTATTAGGTGTCCTTAATAACATACTAAAAGTTTACCAAAGTTTGACCACTAGAAAGGTGTAATTTTCAAGATGGCGTCCAAGATGGGCAGCAAGCCCTTAAAATGTCCTAACTCCTTCATTATTTGACGTAGCCAAGTAAACTTGGTGCCTAACTCCATGTTTTCTGGGTCTATGAATCCATTGGACTTGTCTGAATTGCACTGACATGATTACATACTTATGGAATACATGATTTTGTGAGATTACTGTAAAGTTTTATCTTTGTTTGGGGTGAACCAGAGATGTAAACGATTTAGCCTTTGTCATGTAACTCCTACTCAGTACGTGTTTTTGGACACATACCCTTTTTTTTGCTAAAACACAGACTTGGCATTCAATGTAAAAGTTATTGCACCCAAAAGTAGCTTAAATTGGAGATGTATAACTTTGATCATAAACAACTCTGAATTAGCCTGAACAGAGGCCCGTGTGTGAACCCTCTAAAATGGTCACTCATTTCAATTTGAATAAGGTGATACATATGTAATGCATCCTCTATAGATGTTTTTGAGTATAAAGGTGGCATTATACTAAACCTCAGGTTTAGTAAAATTCAGGTAACCCTTCAGACTTGAACCGCGGTTTCTTCAGCCGCTACTTCCTCGTCCCAAAGAAGGATGGGGTCTGCGCCCCATTTTGGACATGCGTCGTCAGAAATTTTCCCTTTACAAAGGGAAGTTCAAGATGCTGACGTTGAAAACTATCCTGGCGTAGATTCGAACAGGGGACTGGTTCATCACCGTGGACCTGAAGGACGCCTATTACCACATCCAGGTCATTCCACGGCACAGGAAGTTCCTCTGGTTCGCCTTTGGGGGAAAGACGTATCAGTATCGGGTCCTTCCATTTGGTCTAGCTCTGGCTCCGCGGACGTTCTCCAAGTGCATGGATGCAGCTCTGGCCCCCTTGAGGCTCCAGGGCATCCGTGTGCTAAATTATCTAGATGACTGGCTCATTCCAGAGAGTTGGTGTGTCGTCACAGGGACGTCCTTCTCCACCACCTGCGGTATCTTGGGCTCAGGTTGAATGCTCAGAAGAGTGTCTTAACTCCTTCTCAGCAGACCACTTTCCTGGGTGTCTAACTCGATTCTCTCTCGATGCAGGCCCGTCTGGCCCCTGCTCGAGTTTCCAATCTCCGTGCGTGCTTGGCCCGTTTCACGCTCAACCATCATGTAGCGGTGGGCATATGTCGCAGGCTCCTGGGGCTCATGGCAGCAGCCTCTCCTGTGCTGCCCTTGGGTCTCCTTCATATGAGACCATTCTTGTGGTGGATGAAACTCAGGGGCATCCGCCATTCTTGGTCTGCCTTCCGCCTGCTATGAGTGTCGATAGATGGTCAAGATGGGTGTACTTTGCCGTCGCCAGGTTATCACGACGGACGCCTCTTTGACTGATTGGGGTGCCGTCTTCGAGGGCAGACCGGCGTGCAGTGTTTGTATGGGCAAGCTTCTCTCGTGGCACATAAATTGCCTCAAGTTGCAAGCCACAAACGGCAGTTGCGCAGTAATACATGTAATGCGGTCACAGGTGTATGTTTGTTGAGTAATTTACAACGGCTTCAAACGCGGCTCAACCAATCAGAATCAAGGACTGGTACTATTCGTTTTATAACAAGAATTTTATCGTTTGATTTACTGCCCACCACAGCTACAGCACTGGAATTTGGGTTAAGTGCATTGCTTAAGGGCACAGTGTGACTGCTGATGGGTCCCATGGATCCTTGCAATAATCAAACTGGAAAATGAAAAGTGTGGTTTGGTTAGGGCTGTGACGATGGCAGTTACCACCGCGATGGTAAAAAGGCCAAGCACCACAGCACAGGTTCACTGTGGTTTTGGGGGGAGGGGGGTTGAGTGGTTGAGAAGCCCATTTATTTACGCAAATAATACACAATGCTGAAAATTATGCTTGAAATGTGATTCAAACTTTCAAAGTTCACTAAAATTTAAACGCTAGAAAGTCCTTGAACATCTAAGACAATAAATTTTGGAACCAAACCAAGTTTAATTATATTTCTCCACAAAGATAAATGTGTCGTCACATGATCCCTCAGAAATCATTCTATGTTGATTTGCTGCTCAAGAAACTTTTCTTATTATTATCAATGTTTAAAACAGTTAGGAAAATTGCGGACTCTATAATAGTTTTTGTTTCTTCAGGACTTTTTATTTTATTTTTTGAGGGGGCATTCCTATGTGGTACCCTAAGTAAGATTAGAAAAAAAATGAATACCATCATTATTGCATCAATATGCTTGATATTTTATGTATTTCGCAATGTCAGCCACTGGATGGCGCCAACAGAAAAGAAATTACCAACAGACAGGAACAACAATCAAGCAAGTCTTCAGCGCCACACATGTGAAGAGATACACAGTAACAGAGGAGTACTACTGAAATACCTGGGCGGGAGGAGACTGCATGGGGTTGTTGTCAAGAACGATGTGCTGTAACTGCTTAAGTTTGCGGTAAGATATGGGAATCTCAGTGATCTTATTACAAGAGAAATCCAACCTGATCAACGGCAGATGAGACAATTCTGTGAGAAAGAGAAAGAAAGGGGAAAACTAAAGATATAATGAGAAATTCCTTCCTATCTCAAAGTAAGTAGCATAACTAGCATGAACACTAAATGTGTTGAATGTGAATTTATATCCAGCTAAGCTTTTGTAGTTTTATCTGATTGATGCTTCTGTTGATATAGGATCTGTCTTTTTGTATGTGTCTGTACCATCTGGTAACACTTGTAGCCAGTTTCTTCGTATGTTGAGCTCTCGTAGCGCGAGCAGTTTCCCCATGTGAGCAGGAAGCACCTGGATCTCATTACAGCTGATGTCCTGAACACAGAAAACGCATGAACTGTGTATATACGAACATATCATATACAATAATTACACGTGTATTTTCACATACTGACCAGTTCCATGAGGTCTTTGGCCTTTCCGATCTCCTCAGGAATAGACAGGAGTTTATTGTTGCTGACCACAAGCACTTTCAGAGGAAGAATGAAGAGAAACTTGGGGAGAACGGACAGCTGATTTCGACTGAAAACATCAAAACACAAGGATTAGGTTTAATAGTCTATCAATAAATACTATTTAATACCATCTCTCACTTTCTTTAATAAGGAAACCCCCACAACAGCTGAAAGAAATTAAAGCTCTTACAGTTGCTGGACAAATAATCTACTGTTCAGTGGTTTGTGGCTGGTAAGATTTTTTTATGTGTTTGAAAGAGTCTCTGCAGCCTCACCAAGGCTTTTGATGAAAATAAATTTACCAAAATTTATTTGGTAAAAAAATTCAGTAGAAACAGTAATATTATGAAATATTACTACAAATTTAAAGTAATTGTTTTACATTGTAATATATTTTAAAATGTAATTTATCCATGTGATGCCAAAGCTGTATTTTTAGCATCATTACTCCAGTCTTCAGTGTCACATGATCCTTCAGAAATCATCCTAATATGCTGATTTGCTGCTCAAGAAACATTTATTATTATTATCAATGTTGAAAACAATTGTTCTGCTTATTTGGATACCACAATGCATTTTTTTTTTCAAGATTCTTTTGCTGAATAGAAAGTTAGAGAACAGCATTTATTTGGAATAAATTATTTTGCAACATTATAAATGCATCTTTGCTGAATAAAAATATTAATTTATTTAAAAAACAACAACAACTTACTGACCCAAACAAGCTGCGGAAAATTATAAGTATTACATTACATTTTAAAATATATTAAAATAGAAAGATTATTATCAGTTATTTTAAATTGTAATTATATTTCACAATGTTAGTTTTTACTGTATTTTTTATTAAATAAATACAGCCTTGTTGAGCACAAAGTTTACTTGACAACAATTTCATCTGCAGTCGATTCCAATGCATTTCTTTGGGTCTGAATTTGATTTAAAAGCGGTTTCAGTCAAAGGACATTATTTTTATAACAGCTTGATCAACAACAGCACAATAGACAGATGTCAAGATAGTCTTAGAAATATATTAATTATAATGAGATGTTAAAGGGGAGGTTCGGAGTAAATTCAACCTAGGGTGAAAACTTAGAGTGACTGGGTTAGCGGTAGCATAAGCCGCTAGGCAAGTGTTATTTAAATACACTCCTGATGTACTAACAAACTTTCCAATGCCTTGTTTTAGGAGTACAGAGCCTATTTTTACTACTGTATAAATTTGGTACCATTCTGGGCATTATTAGTGGGGTAATTTACAAGATACAACCTTGGATCCTTTAGCGCTTTCACTAAGCCATTCAGCTGATATCTCTAAATAAGCTCTAACTTTAATAATGTTCGACCAAGGGAAAAAAAGCTTCTAGGGGGGTGTTTGGCTCGAGGACATGGTGCAAAGGACCCTAGGTTGAAATTACTCCAAAACATCCCTTTTACAGACAAAGACAAAGTGTGGGTGTTACCTGATGTTCAGGTAGGTGAGCATCTGTAGGTTTATAATGGCCTCTGGAATGACCTTTATGCAGTTGTGATAGAGGTTTAACGACTCCAGCGGCGCAAACATACAAACTTCTGGAGGGAGTTCACAAAAGCGGTTTTTTGACAAGTCTGTAAAGAAAAAGATAAATTAAAGTCAGTTTAACGTGGCGAATAAGTATACTGTGAACATTTTCAACTGAAAGATACACACATTTACAAATTAATAATGCATGCTAATGTACTGCACATCCAAACAAACAGGAAGTTTGAAGCCCCTGTTACTCAGGAAATGTCTACAGGTAAAATGACTGAATAATTGAGTAATTAGTTTGTTGATTAGTCTGATCTCTAGGAGTTTCACCTTATCAGACATTGACAAAGCAGCAGTGTAACACACACACACACAGATAATGCAAGCGAGAGAGAATAAGACAGGTAATTATTGATTTGTCAAGGCAGTCAATTTAATTCAGATGCAGTGTGAAGAGCTCCGTCACAACTCTGCTGATGTGACACCTAACAATAAAATGGCTGAGATTCAAAACAGTGAAATGAATGTGACCCACTCACTTTTAATTAAAAGAAACGGTCAAAAGAAATTATCACATTGAAAATATGTTTAAATGCAATTCCAGGCAGTTAACAGTTAGCAGATAGTCAGTTATACTTTCTTGCCAGTTACATCACTATGCCATTAGGTGGCGACAAGTGACTTATTGAATCATTTATTTTTATTTTTATATTCAACTTTCATAAAAGCTTACAATGACATTTAACATCAAACATAAGCCAAACAGATATTGGGGAAAACATATAACAGATCTTACATTGTAAAGAGTAAAACATTAAATTCTACAAATTGTTTTTTTTTTTTTTTTTTTTTCAATATAAGAGGTCTTATTGAATCATACTCAAATGATTTGTTCAAACACACTGAATCATGATGAATGTGTTGCTCTGAGACAGTTAATGGTTCATCATGCATTGGCTTCATTTGGGACCATTTTGACTGGTAAAGCACGTGTAAAAAAAAGGATAAAAATGTTAGCCCTCATCCTCAGACATCAATCTCTCTCTCTCAAAAAAAAACCACCCAGAATTATAACAACTTCAACCAATCAGAACTGAGTTGTCATTACTACAGTGCTACCATGGGAGCAGACATGCAAGCAGAAGAAAAGTCATGTCAACTTCCTCTATAATTCACATCCCCTTTGAAAAGAGAAATGTGAGAGAAATATAAAAG
The DNA here is from genome assembly GCF_964197995.2 of Scardinius erythrophthalmus. NCBI lineage: Eukaryota > Metazoa > Chordata > Actinopteri > Cypriniformes > Leuciscidae > Scardinius > Scardinius erythrophthalmus. The sequence continues at coordinate 25,921,862 of NC_138225.1, forward strand.
ACTGGAACTATATCAAAGCAGACTGAAAAAGAAGAAATACAAACAGAATGGGAATGATATCATTTCAGAATTCTTTTGGACCTTTTACAGATAACATCCTTCAGGATTTACAGGCCAAATGCCAGCAAAGAAGAATTCATTCAATATTATGGGTTTGGCACTTGTCAGCCAATTAGATGTAAGCATAAAAAAAAAAACTATTTGATTGTGCAGCGGTCGTTGCCAACCTGAAACTGTGCTGCCTGGCAACTCTTACAGACTGGAGCAGTGTTGCTTGGCAACCGTTACCAACCCAAACTGTGCTGACTCCACCTCAGAAATTCCTCTTGAACAGCCTTCAGTTGGCTGATAAGAGAGCACAGCAGACTCACGTTAGTTTAGCAATCGGGCTTCAACATTGTCAACATTTACACACCACGCAACATTTCACTTCAAATGCTCAAACGTTTAAAAAGATCAGTATTATACATACGTTTATTTGTGTGGTATAATTTTCAGATGTGCAGGTGATCATGTGCTAGTCAAAGTAAAAATCTTTTTCTGGTCCATGTTTTGGCTAATTTAAGGCACACGATGCAAGATTGTATACCTTAATATAACAGCTTCGAAATCATTTCGATGGTAAATTAACTTGTTGTAGGGCGAATCATCCCGATAGCAAAGCAGGGGGGGGGGGGGACGCCGCTGGCAAAACCAGCAATGCAAGTTTGAGAGGTGGCGCCCCGCCAAATTTCGCGAGAATCACGACTTAGTTGCTTTACGGCACAACGTCACATACATCAACAACATATGAAGCAGCCTCTATGGAAGACACTAGCACGCATTTCAGATGTGAATCATGGCAGAGTCGACGAAGAAAATGAAGAAAGCGCGGTCGGATGAGTGCAGAGTGAGAACCAAGAACGAGCGACAAACACAAACTGCTTTACAGCAATTCGACAGAAAACACAATACTGTTCTATGATACTGTGTATGATGTATTACCCACCTTGGTAGACATAGCTCCACACAATAAAGTTGGCCGGCTCCGATTAAAGGAACACTCCACTGTTTTTTCATATTAAACTATGTTATTCCCTTAACTAAGACGAGTTGATACATACCTCTCTCGTCTCAGTGCGTGCACTCTATCGCTCTGGCGCGCGGCGACACTTTGATAACACTTAGCTTAGCCCAGTTCATTCATTAGGGACCAAACAGAGATGAAGCTAGAAGCGACCAAACACCTCCATGTTTTCCCTATTTAAAAAGTAAAAAGTCACGCCTGTCTCTAGGTGGTCTGGTTGAGGAGGAGATAGAAGTGCAAGATTGGTGCGCACAGACAGAACAGAAATCATGAGTTAACAATCGCAATTTTGTCCGGTGGAAAATTGCGCTAAAAACGGTGGAGTGTTCCTTTAAAACAAATGCTCATTGCTCATGAGCAGCGGTAGAAAGGGGGAGGAGGGTGCCGCAAGTGAGTTTTTTTACTACAGTGTTGTGAAATATACACCCCACAGCTGTAGGGGGAGCTTGTTGAGAAAACATGCAACAAAAAAGGTAAAAATCAGTGAAGAAATGGCTAGAGTTGCCAAGTTCCCCTTTAATATGGGCCGGTTACATGTAACCACACCTGCACCACCCCGCAAACCTTTAATCATTATATTATAATACACCTTTTACCAGTGACCTGACTGTTTTTGGAGGATTTTTCAAAATACTTTTTAGTGAAGGGATTTGGGCTTTTAAAAATGAAAAATCATTTTCAGTCACATTTGCAATAGTGCAATATTTATAATATGACATGACGACTGGGAACAGAACTTCTAAACTTAAAACATTCTTCAAAATATGTTCTATGTTCTGCTGAAGAAAGAAATTCATACAGTTTTGGAATGACATGAGGGGGAATAAATGACAAAATTTTACATTTTTGGATGAACTATCCCTTTAAAGGTGGGGTAAGCGATATTTGAAAAAACGCTGTTTGAAAGTTGGTCGGACCGACACAACCAGACACAACAACAACCGTGTAGCCAATCAGCATTATGTATGATGGTGGAGAAGAGAGAACGAGCAAGAGGGAGATATGAAGAAAGACTGTAGAAAGAGAGATGGCTGAGAGACATTACAAAAGAGATAAGCTCATAAGAATATCACTGGGTTAGAAGGGTTGTGTGGTTGATGAAGGGTTATGGTCAGGAAGGACCCACATTATATTAGAAAAGCTTTCCAGTGCCTGTCTAAATGACTGTGGATACTGGATGGAGATAGGAGAAGTGAGCAAGGAAGCAATAGAGGGATGAATTGATGGAAATTCCTTGAGACAGCGACATTTCTAATATCAGCTCAGCAACTCCAGCAGTAGTTTTGTGTGTGTATGTGTATATGTGCACGCGCATCTTTTGCCACAAAACCAGTGAAAGAGAGCTCACTAAAGGGAAATTATTCTCATCTGTGAGTATTTGCAACGAGATCCTGATTTGATATCTATCAGCTGTGATCACTTTATTTGTTATTTTTTCTCCATTTCTCCTTTCTTTTTGTGATCTGTCTTTTTTACTCAAACAATACTTAGTCTGAGGCACAGCTGTTTAGCAGAAGGTGCCAGACCCCCACCGTACACACACACATAAATGAGAAATCAATGTGCTTTTAATGCATAGACTTAAGGCCAATGTAGATGATACGGGCTATCAGCAGGCTTCCTTAATGTCTTCATGAGAGGGATAGGGCTCACGTTTCTGACACACAGACACAGACACAGAGAGAGACACAGAGAGAGACACAGAGAGAGAGAGAGAGAAAGAAAGAGAGAGAGAGAGAGAGAGAGAGAGAGAGAGAGAGAGAGAGAGAGAGAGAGAGAGAGAGAGAGAGAGAGAGAGAGAGAGAGAGAGAGAGAGAGAGAGAGAGAGAGAGAGAGAGAGAGAGAGAGAGAGAGAGAGAGCTCAGTGCCCCATGTGTTTCATGAATATGATAATGGGCTGCATCAGAATATTTTATCCATCTTCTTTATATTTGCTCTCTTAGACAACAGATTCTCAACCCTGTCCACTGTAAACATAATAATGATAGATTGCATTTGATTGCTGCTGCTACCAATGCATTTCCTTTGTGAAGAATGAACAAATTCTCATGGACAAAACCCAGAGAATTCATAGAGATCTGTAGAAAACATTGATCTGTGTGCAATGATTAAAGTTTAGATAGCCTAAATTAAAATGTTTAAATAAAGCAATTGTGTCTCTTCAGAAGCCTTGGATTGAACTGCTCAATTGATATGGATTACTTTTACCATATTTCATGAAGCTTGGAAATGTTACCTAAATGTTACCTTACCTAAATTTTCAATAGGATGAACAAAAATGCTAAGAATAAGATTATTAAAAATATCTTAATTTGTGTTCTGAAGATAAATGACAGTCTTATGGTCTTAGAATGACATGAGGATGAGTAAATGACAGAATATATATTTTTTTTTTTGGGGTAAACTATCCATTTGAAGCATCAAACAGAAATGCAAAAAAACATCACTCTTTCTGAATACGATCAGACAAGACCGCCATAGACCCTAATGTTGCTGTGTAGGGCTCGTCAGCACGCACAAACAGCGCATACACACACAGAAATCATTCTCACACGTAACCTTGCTTGAGCAACAGTCCCAGCACGTTTATAGTGAGGTGAGGTGTTCATTTTAATTGACCCACCCTCCTTCAATTACCATGGAAACCAGCAATAGATACTCACAGAGTGACAGGTTAATTAACAGGAGTGGAGAGGTTTGGTGGTTTGTTAACACATCCACACAACTTCAACACCATCCACATACCCACACTAACCTACGGCCAAATACACAATCAGTGTGACAGTCAAGTCTTTTACATTGTTACAAGATTTCTAATACAAATAAATGCTGTTCTTTTGAACTTTCTATTAGACAAAGACTCCTGGAAAAATGTATCACGGTTTTCAAGAAAATAAAGCAGCACAACTGTTTTTTAACATTAATAATAATAATGTGGCGTTCCAATTCGCCTACTTATACTATATGTATGTATGTAGCCTACTCTTTGTTAATAAAATGCGTTTGAGCGCATGAGAGAAGCTTTGGGGCATTACTACCACGTCAAAACATTGTGCTGTGTCGCATAGTCATTTGCATTCTGTCACCGCAAACTGGCCTGTCAATCTTCCAGTCACAGTTAACAACCTTATATACAGTAAACAGTCATGTTTTATTTGCAAATTTGCACTACTCAAACGATTATTTTAACCATACTGAAGAGAATGTTGATCTGACAGTCATGGGTCTTTCATGCTGAGAACTTTGCTCATGTTTTTTGCATAATGATGCATTTAATAGTTATTGGCCAAATGTATCTGTTTTATTAAAAAATAAATATTCTTCACAAAGTTATATATTGACAATTAATAACAGGACATCTCTGTTTAACCCTCAATGGCATGTGCATTCACCATGTTTCTAGTTCTCCAAAGCAAGGAGGAGTGTGCACAGACACACATCTCTGAAATAGTAAACCATCCCTGGACGTGGCATACTCTTTTCAACATGCTATACTTCGGGACACATTTATTCTAATTTCACATACTATTTAGAATGGAAACTTTCTATGCACATTGTGACACAGGGTAAGAAATGTCTCTTGAGCACCAAACGATTTTTGAAGGACAATGTGACACTGAACTGAAAATGGAGTAATTTTAATATATTTTAAAATATATTAAAATAGAAAACGGTTTCAATTTTAACATTTTAAATTGTAATAACATTTCACAATATTACTGTTTAACTTCATTTGGATCAAATAAATGCAACTTTGGTAAGGAAAGGAGAGCTCTTTTAAAAACATTTTTAAAATCTTACAGACTTCAAATTATTGAGTAGCAAATGTGTTAATAGCAGGCTTCACAGCATTATGCAGATAATCACAATATGGCCAAATATCAGGCATGAATTTCTATGTTAGTCCTGGCTGGTTAATGGTTTTCTGCTTGTCTATCTAGTGAATCAACAAAGCAATGCAAAGCTGGTGATGCTAGACATTCAGCACAGCTAGTTGACCAAAGAGAACTTGCTAGTAAGTCTAGTGGGGATACAAGCATATTTATATCCCATAGTAAGGACAAGCATCCAAAGCACTGCATATACTGGTGACCAGCAGCGCTGTTTTTCAGCATTCAATACTGACCTAGTAAGAGATTAAGAAAGAGACTGCAGTAAAAGAGGGTATACAACAGATATTCTCTTGTTCTCTGCATGTATTCATCTCATTTTCTTTTTGTGGACTTGGACTTCTTAAATTTTTCTGTCTGTCTCGCTCACTCTTTGTATCTCATTTTATTTGCACAGAATAAATGTTACATAATAGTCAATCTATCCAATTATGTTCAAACTGAGGACAGTGTGTTCAAACTGACAGAGTGTTTAAGAGAAAGAGAGTGAAAAGAGAAGGGAGTCAAATGAAACAGCACCTCACTGTATAATGTTTCACTCTTTACCAGGGACTTTACAGAGAAACATGTCATATGATGCAGTATTTCCCCTTAAACATTCAGTACAACTTTGTTAATTGTCAGTAGTACATCCAGTCATTTCACATCCAGTATGAACCTTTCTGTTAACTTAAAATTCACCACTAGTTACTCATCATTTATTCTGTCTTATCAATAGAAAAAGAGGGGTATTTGGAGATGCTTGTATTTACCATTTTGTTGTTTCTGGTCATCAAGCAACATTGGCACTCTCTCAGGTTAAAAATGACTATCTGTACCTGATTGTCATTGTGAATTTGTGATGCAATTTGTTGTGATGCAAACTCCGTTTGCAGTGCGTGTGCGGTGCGTATTTTTTTCCGTACCCATGTTAACAGGTTAGAGCTTTCACACTGCACACGGATGCAGTCCGTCGATCCGTTCCAGTTGCGGTGCGTATACAGCAGTGCAGAGATCGTTTCCGCACCGAGTCTATTTTTTTGCTGTGCTGCAAACGCTGAATTAAAGTGACAAGCATGGTTCGTGTTTAAAATGCACACAGATTGACATGAAAATGTAATAATTTCACCATAAATGCATTTTATTAAATAAAATGTAGGCTAGTAATCTTACCATGAATGCATTTAATTAAATAGTACCATTTTTCACAGTCATCTTTTTATTTTAAGACGAGGTAAAGCAAAGAAAACTACAATTTACCTCAACAAGGCAACAGAACGACACTCGTCTCATTCGTGGAGGTGGAAAAACAAGTTAGTTGTGACATGCAAGACTTTGTATAACGATTTTAGAAAAGGTATGAATCTGCTGTTTTTGTAAATTAAGTTTTAATTTAAAATGGATGCAATTTTAATATAAGTAGCTACATGGTTCAATATTTTACCACTGCTTGAGCAACTTAATATATAATCTTCTAGAAGTAATGTATTGAATAATACGTTGTGTTACGACCTCTCATAAAAATATCAACTCTGAGAGAAGAGATCCAAAACAAGAACAAGTAAACGGCGGAATCAATGCAATTATTTATTTACTCACTCACAACAGAAGTCACAAAGACTCACAATAATAACGAACATTCCATCCAGTGAACGAAATATAACAGCACGGACAACAACTAGCCTAACAAAGAAAACAAAAACATATTCTAAAGACAATTCTTTGATCTGTCGACGCTTCTTTCTCCTCCTCGTTGGCGTTTATATTAGTCAGCTCAAAAAGATAGAGCGACGCCAAGACAGACAAGGGAGGATGTGTACAAAGAGAATCCTAAAACTTTTTTAAATAAAAGTTGCTGATAACTTCTTGATTTGAAATAAAAATAATGAGTAGGTCTATGTGTTTGTGGCTACAGCCGCGGATCAGTTCCGCACTGCAAACGCAGCATATGTGAAAGCACTATTGCGCGTGCTGCTCCTGCACCGCACACGCACCGCAACACGGACCGCACACGTACTGCACACGGAGTATGTGTGAAACGGGCGTCAGACAGCAGGGAAAAACTATGTTAATGCAAATAATACATTTAAAATAAGCATATAAGCATTGCTATGATAACAAAATAAATAGGCCTCTAGAGTCTAGACTTTAAAAAGGGAAAAGAACAGGCTTTCCTATAACCTCAGATATTGATGTCCAATCAAACACTACTGTAATTTGGTTCCAATGCATCTGTTATGGATGGAGCAAGATTTGTTTTACAAACTTTAAAGCTACACTGTGTAATTTTTTAAGTTGGTTCTTGGCAAAAAACACTTTGTTCTTTCAAAATGATATGTGCTCAATAATGTGTAATTACTTCTACCAACTAATCAAGTATTCTCATAAGCTTAGAATCTGCCATTTAGAATACATACGAGCGAGTCGCTCGAATGGCGGCAGCCATGTTGCGCCTCCATCTTGAAAATACATTAGCCAAAGAGGGACATACCTGGAAATTCGAGCTTCGCCTTTCGCGTTTTTACACTCAGTGGCACCATGACGAATGCGAGGAGAAGATTACTCGCGACTGCCGGCAGATTTGAAATAATACGGCCACCGTAGGAGTTAAAACTCCCTCGGAATGGGAGGGGCTAGAAAGTAATGTTCAGTTGGTAGTCATAAACAATTTCACCGCTAGATGGGAGAAAATCCTACACAGCGTAGCTTTAATGTTACATTGAATGTTACTTTAATGTTACATTGACGTTAGTGCTGCTCGGCTAAACGTATGCACTGTTATTGACACAGTGAATGATACAGTTACCACATGTGCTCCGCAATAATTTAGAAATATACTCATCAGTTTCTTGATGGACACACACTTGTTAATGCTGATAGAGGCATCTCATAATGTACGATCACTGAGAAATGTCCTGCTTAAGTCGTCCTTGTGATGGAGGTTTGGGTTAAATAACTATTTCTTCCCATGTTTCCTCATTGGACTCGTGCTCTAATTGATAATCGACACCATCATTACTGTCCTTACAGTGTGTACAATCGCTAAGGATTTACAAAGACTCCGGAGCTGAAATTCAGTTATGGTAATGGGCCTTTTGTTTCTGACACATGCTGTATAGGCTACAACTCTAATGACTACCAGTTAACATGCAGATGCAAAGTTACTTATATGTAGCCTGTGGGCTGGGTTAGGATTGGGATCCTTTAGCTCACTCTCTTTCCCTGACTCTTTACTTTCATGTTTAATCACGTTACTAATTTGGGGGTGGAGCAGATATTTAGTAAACCACTTAACGTGATGGAAGCAGGCTTATATATAGACACCTGGGGTCCTTAGACCAGGACCGTGTCAATTTACTGCTGGGTTTGGTGTGGTGAATCAGTGATTCAGGGGCTGTGTTTGAGTGTTCAGGTACGTTCAAAAGCCTTTTCCTTGTTTGTCGTTTTCACTGGGGTTAAGTATACAAAGCGACTGTTTGTTTTAATAGTGAGCAGATGAGCCGACGCTGACTGAGCCGCGGTGCAACATTGTTTCCCTGTGAGACCGTGAATGGGCGAGTGAATTATGGCAAAGTAATGCCATACTACTTCCGCGTTTAACAAGCGTTGACTGGATACTGTGATTGCAGTGGGATGTTTACATCTAATTTAGTGCTTTCTATGCACTGTTAATGCTACAACAGGTATGTTTAATTTCCCTTCACTGTTTTAACTAACATGTATATAGGAGTGTATTTGTTTTGTATGCTTAGTATAGTACAGTTCAATGCAATATTGACCATCTTTGTTTATGAGGTTATTTTATCATGTAATGTGTGAAGACTACGTCTAAAACGTGAGTTGTATTGAACGTGAATCATGATCAAACAAATATTCTTAATGGTGTGATTGTGCTTACAGACTTGTACAGCTACACCTGAGTTGCTGGCTGCTGTTCTTCATATTGTGTGATTTGATTGTGTGGTGCTGCTTATAGTATAGATTATTCTATTTTCATTTCTTTTGCTGTTGTTTGTTTTCCTCTAGCCTTTTGGCAATATGTTATTGTATGTGAGTGTATGAATTGTATGTCACAGGCTAGAGTGGTTTTATTTTTTTTTTTATTATTTGTATTTCATTTATTCCCAATTCTTTTGTTGTTAGTTTATTTTTTTTTTTTTTTTTTTGTAAACTGTCTCTGTGTGGGTGGAGCCAGGGTAGTGCAAGAGACTTCACTGTAAAGTGGGTTTTTGTTCTTCTTTTCCTTTTTTTTTCTCTTAAGACATTTGCAGTGCTGTGAAGTGTGAACCTCAATGTCTCTTAACCATACTTATTAGTGCTGTGAGTTTGCAGTGTGTAGACATTGAGCTCTAGTGTGTACTACTTACAAGGCTCTGTCCCTCCGTCCACGGGTGGTAGTGAGAACTTAGCCTTCTCTTAGTGCTTTCTCAAACCACTCTACTGGCTCCCATGCTGATGGTCTGTTGACTTCTAGTTAGATTTATTTTGTTTGATTTATTTTTGTTTTCTTTCAAGGCCAACCAACACCTTCAACTATTTATCAATAAATATTGTATTTTTATACTTTTCTACGAACCTGTGTTTGTACATTTTATTGGGGCAGAGTTCCCCTTGCTCTGACACTTATACCAGCTAAACTCAAGGGGTGGCGTAGTCAGTTGGGCAATAGGGGGCGCCACATATAGTATAGTCTAAAGTGGACTATCGAAATAAAGTGTTACCAATAATTATATTTTGTTCAATTTAAAAGCAAAAAGGCAACCTGAAAAAGTGTTTGCGTCTGTCTCATACTCTATGTTCAGTATTACAGGACAAAGTGAGAGCTCAGAAACACAGCAAACACTGCTCTAACATGCCATAACAATCTCTCAAAATAATGTCAACATTTTTCAGTCTAATTAGGACTATTAGACACACCATTTTGGTGTTTAAGACTTGAAAACCAAACTTTAAATATGCTGCTCATAAACACTATATCTCAGCGGGTGATGTGTATCAGAAAAAAATGAAACTAACTCAAGTGATGAAATTGGATCGCTTGTACAAACAGCGCAGTCAACATCCGGTGTATCTACAATGCTTGCAACAGTAATGACAAAAATGTCAGCACAACGCCAGGAGACATTTTTATACAACGACTGAAAGTAGGTGTCAGTGTGGAAAAAAACTGGGAAATCTTTCCTTTGCTCATATTATGACATCTCACTACAAGGAGCGTGTCAGCGTGAAATATATAAGCAACATTTTATGTATGTGTGCATATGTATTTGCTTAAAACTGCTGACTCCTTTACTCATTCACTACATAGTGAATGTCACACAGACACAGCTGCAGTTTGTTTGAAGCTACAAATGTCCTGAAAGACGAAAATTGGTTGAAATCCGATCTGACTGTTCACACTGAAACATATTTCAATCCAAAATAAAGATTTCACAGCACAACAGCACATATGGATGTGGTTTGGATCACGTTAGTAAAATGAAATTTATGTCGTTGTATAGTTTTTTTGCTTATCAGAAAAAAAAAAATACCTGACAGATTTAAACGCACAGTATGGCATTTTTCGCCACTAGGGGTCGCTAACCTATTTACAATAACAAAGGCGTAGTTTGATGACGCAACATTTGCTAAGAATTATGGATCTTGTCGTCAACGTCAAGCCGACCGATCTAATAATGTTTATGGATGAGTAAATACATCGATGCTTTTATCATGACTGTGATATGAAGCAGGTCGGGATTGCTAAGAGACAGCTATCAGCTCCACACGCGACGCGAGTCCCGCGAATATAAAAGGAATATGGACATTTCATTCTACCGAACTACACGCAGAATTACAACTCACAGGTCAGTTTATTAGACAAATTAAATTTGTGAGGTAACGCAGCGCTGTTTCACTTGGTCTAACATTACACTATCACACTAAACTGCATTTGAGTGTGTTGAAATGTATGTGTTACGTTTGTCTGTATGAGACTAGCAGTAAGCTAGATCAACATTAGAATAACATACAGATCATATTCTAACATTTTATCATTGTTGAACTATATAACATTGATTAGTTTTATGTAAATGTGCTCACCTGTTTAATAAAGTACATGTAGGAGCGGTCGAAGTCTCGGACGTGGAGCTCTCGTTTATATACTGTCTATGGGAGCTCTCGGCATCTCGAAAACACCGCGCTGATATTGATTCTCGTTTTAGTTCTCCTTTTTTTATCCAAAGTCTGCTTGCCATGGTCCATAATGTTTGAACGAAACAACAACAACAACAGCGTGCAAATAGACATTGCGAACTACACATTTGTCCACGTCTGTCGCTTTGGTTACTATCAGACGGCTCTGGTTCATAGCTCTGGTTGCTATGGCAGCACGAGCGGAAACCAGGGATAACGCGGATATGACGCCATTGACAGCGACAAAACGGAAATAAAGAAACGGGACGTGTCTTCGAATTAAATTACAAATTTCTCCTGGTTTGAAAGTTGTTGGAAACAGTCGGGATAATGTAAGTACACAACTAAAAAAAATATATAACATAGATATAGTGATTTTTGCTATTTTTAAAGCAAAAAAGTTACATATTGTACCTTTAACATAAACAGTAAACAGAAAAATCTGATTATCATTTTAAAAAAGCCAAGGCCTAGAGCTCAGAATGAGTGTTTAATAAAGCTACAGTATCAGAGACCTGAGAACTACCTTCAGAAAGTGAGAAGAGCTGACTCATATGTCATCAGTTTCACTTCATTTTAAACCCTGAATTAGCCTAATTTTGTTTTAGATGCATTTCTCAATGTCGACTGCACTGAGTGCATTCATCCCTCTTGACTGATCTATCTGTTAGTTTATTAACTTTTCAATGCATACTCCCTAAAATTATTTTTTCTTAGTGCTGCAAAGCTTCTCCACACTGTGATGTGCTGCCCGAACTACAAAGACCATGATACTGAGCACAAGGGTTTGAAGTTGACACCTTACAGATGGGACCAGCATGTCAGATCATGTGTAATTACCTCAGTCTCTGGAGAGTGCTGTGTGTGTGTGTGTGTGTGTGTGTGTGTGTGTGTGTGTGTGTGTGTGTGTGTGTGTGTGTGTGTGTGTGTGTGTGTGTGTGTGTGTGTGTGTGTGTGTGCGCTCATCTGTGAAGGGCAGAGAGGTCTCCTGCCTACTGTCACAAGATCCCAAGAGCAGAGTGTACATCACAGGAGGACATGCAAGGAAACTCAAGCAAAACCAGCAAAATGAAGTTACGTAGTTCATCTTAAAATCTAATAACGCTGAATAGCAGAGCTCAGTGAAATAGACTCTGACGGTGCTGTCACTTGCCCCATGCATTTTTATGACTTGATACAACCTTTGAACACTATTTTTGGTAATTCCACTGATTTAAATGTCACCAAGTTGACATTCTCTTTCTCTAGCTGAGTATTGGGTAACATAACAAAAATACTTTGAAAAAGCTTACAGTAAAGTTGGGTTTATGCATTAATAGCTGCATCATTTCAAGCTATTATTCAAAAGAAGAAGAAAAAAAATTTGGAAACAAATCTGTAATTCTAAGATGTGTATTGGTAGCCTACTTATGTGCTTTCTGTTGTCTGTGCCCCTCTCGTCTTCTTTTTTAATTCACATTTGGAAACCCTGGTTTTGTATAGTTAATTAATACTAATTCACAGTGATAATTAATAATTAGTAATAATTAATACTAATTATTGTATAGACTAATAACACTTTATTTCATGCAGTCAGGTCAGAAAAAAAGTGATGGAAGGGCAAGTGAGTAACCTAGGCCAACAGAAAAATAAAAAATGTAATTTGAGGGCTATTAATGTGTACTCTGAAGGGGATAGGCAGGGCTCAACAATACATACAGTAGTAAAATCTATACAGGGTAAGATAGGCAAAAGATACTGTAGATCAAGATGCGTTATGCATGGCATTACATTTTCCTCCAAAACATATGCAATGAATTTCTTTGAACCCAAGACAATTCCACAAAGAGTCATTCATTCATTCAGACACAAGCTATTTAAAAAGTGTGAATTTAGTTCCTGGAAACACCTTTTGACTGTCTTGCCTCAAAATAAATAAATCCAAGTCACATTGACCTCTGTTTGCAAAACAAAAACCTAGTGTTATGGACACAATCTCAGTTCTCAAGATATTCGATAAGCAATTCAACTTCATGAGTCATTTTGATATCAAACCAGTTTGTGCCTGACCATTCAAGAGATCGATCCTTGGAAGTAAAACACGCTTTTAGTTCTTTGATTTCAATAGCTAGGCTACTGATCTACTGAGAACTATAGCATGCTTAGAGGAAGAAGGACTACAAACTCAGATTACCCTAAAGAGAGAGACACTAAAAAGAGACATTCAACACTCTGCCACAGCTACAAACAGCCTTGGGACTTCCTGTTACTTTGTGTGCAAATATGGACCCTTTTCACACAATTTATGACATTTTCTGACTTTTTTAACAAGATAAATATGGCAAATTAGTTAACACCAGGCATCTCATGACATTTTATTGATATTTTTCAAAAACTTTAAATCATGGAAAATTAATAACGGCAACTTTTAATGTTTATAAAATTGCAGACTGAAACAAAATGGTTTAGTATTGTGGACAACAATTGCATTGCATAAAGTATTAGACTCATTCAACTATACAGCCGAAACATACAGTTTAAATACTGCTGATTCTGGTCTAATTAGTTAATATAATCAAGGTATGAATAAATATTTGTCCTTCTAAATATCACATGAGTGAATGAATTCTCTAGGCTTGTGATATTTTACTTTGTTATAGAAGTTACCAGTGTGATTAATGACAGCAAATCTGACTTCTGTAGATATTTCTCAATATTTGCTCTTTTTGGAAATGTGATTTTCTTTTCTTTAGCTGTAGTTGGAGCAAAAGTGAACACCCAAAATTAAATCATTTACAACTCGTACTCAAGCAGTTCCAAAACTGTATGACCTTCCTCTGTGAACAATAAATAATGATTTTTTTTTTTTTTTTGGCAATGGTAACCAAATATGTTCTTCAAAATATCTTATTTTGTGTTCCACATTAGAAATAAATGCATACTGGTTTGGAAAGACATGTGGATGAGTAAATTATAACAGAATTTTCATTTTTGGATTGAGTAGCCTATGTCTTTAAGGCACTTTAAACCTAAAATCACTACATTTGGGCTGAGCAGCAGCATTTTCAGATATAAATTCCAGTACAACCCTTCAGATTTTGACACACATACGGGAACCCATATAAATGAACTTATGTTTTGTCAAATCTAAATAAGTAAGAACTGTTAAAAGCGGTTACGACTAGCATAAGCATACATCTACATCAGCCGGATCCAAAAAGCAACACTACATGTGCACAACGAATAGGCACATACATAATTCATATACATGCATGACCACAAACTGCCCTAATGTAAGTCATTTCCATGAAAGGCAACTTTGCACATGAATATAGTGCATACTACAGCAAGATAAAAGTCTGATGATATTAAGAGAAAAAAAGAAAAAACAATATTTATTAACAGTCAGCATTTTATTTTTCTTCATCTTCCATTATCGTTAATAAATGCCACTTGTACTTTACTTCTACATGAAGACAATGCATATGAAAAAAAAAAAAAGTTTATTGGTCATTCTCTGACAAACAACTTGATTAGCCAAAAGTAGAAAAAAATCTTTTTTTTAAATAAACTCAACCATCTCACATCAAGCCAGTCTTTGTCACATAAAGATTCTCATTCAGTTGCTCAGATATGGGTTTATATACGAGTATGTGTACGTACATGAACTTTAAACACACTTCTTCAGCTACTATTTCAAACCTCACCACTGCAATAAGGCTGGTTTTTTTTTTGTTGCTCACATGTTTTCTCATGACAGTGTCAACAGCAAAAATCACATGCAATCTGATCTTTTCAATTCCAATTTGTGCCACTTCCATAATGTGGTCCTAAATCCAATACAGGTCAGATATTTTGCAATGCGACCTCAGTCTGAACAGTAACGGAAAATTTTTACGTCACTCTCTAGATCAACATTCGTCACAATTCTGCGCTCATGTGAGTCACTTCAAAGATTTTACATAGGCCTACCTGACGTTATCAAGACAGTTGCGAAAGGTAGTGGAAGGTCAGTGATGTCTAAGAAATCACAAGTATTAGGCTACATTTGACAGCTCTATATACAAGCAAAACATGAGGGCTCCGCTCAATGTTAAAAAAACTCCACTCTTTTTTCACATAAATTCGCTGGCTTCGGCGGCAGATCACACTATAAATAAACACATAATCGCTTAAGTGTTCTTCGTGTTTACTTCCGTATGACTGCGTGCACTAAATGGTTTTAAACAAAGCACTAAATGTTTTAGCTCCCCAACACTTGAGCGAGCTCTTAACGCATTATAGTCCTTAATGTCTATTGCGATCTCAAAATTCTGGCCAGTTGATAATACCTAGAACATCAAAATCAACTGCTGGCGGTAGATCCTTTTCCTATTTAGTACCTAAACTCCGGAACAGTCTTCCTAACATTGTCCGGGAAGCAGACACACTCTGTCAGTTTAAATCTAGACTAAAAACACATCTCTTTAACCTGGCATACACATAGTACATTATACATTCCTATTATTCAAATCAGTTAAATGATTATTAGGCTGCATAAATTATGTCAGCCGGAACCAGGAACACTTCCTGTAACACCTGATGTAATCGTTGAATCATAAGAAGAATGGCATCTACGCTAATGTTAGTCTTTCTGTTTATTCCGAGGTTTACTGTAATCAGCCGGATCCGGGCCGTATCTATATCAGATGGAGGACCTGCGCCTAGACACAACCAGAACGCATCCCTGAAGTGTCAGCAGAGATTGTTTCAACTAGACTCTGCCCTGAGAAGGCCTCATCGACACGACAGCCATCGGTACTGATCCTCAACAAACCCGTCTCCATCCCGGCGTGATGACTTCAACCTTCAACCAGTTGGAACTGGATAATATTCTGAATGTTCCAATCCAATCTGACTTGTGACCTATAATGCTGCCTGAATCATAATCATACGCTGTTTGTTCACTGGTCAGAGGAGAACTGGCCACCTGACTGAGCCTGGGTTCTCCCAAGGTTTTTTTCTCCATTCTATCACCTGATGGAGTTTTGGTTCCTTGCCACTGTTGCCTTTTTCGCATTTGTCGCCATTGGCTTTTGACTTGCTTAGTTGGGGACATTAAATTTAATATTCAACAATATTATTGATCTGCCTGCATTGACACCATTATATGCGAACTGAACTGACGATGACATCACTGTTTTATTATACTTTTATATATACTTTTTTTACAACAAAAATGAAATATCACTGAGCTTACTTAAGCTGGACTGTGACGGTATTTTCTTCTGGAAACAAACTTTGTTGCATTATTTTCCTGTTATCTTTGTAAAGCTGCTTTTAAAACAATCTGTATTGTAAAAAGCGCTATATAAACGTGACTTGACTGTGTGCCGCGTTTGGATCAGAGCAATAAATCGGAATTGAGCACTAAGACGAAGCCCTTTATCCATTATGTTAATGGAATTCTCACTTCTTCAAAATTTAAAGCATTTGCTTTTAATGCACACATAAGGTCTTTGCAAGACAATGGTGGGAGATTACACATTTAGCCACTGTGAACTCCAGTACTGGACAATAGTAAAGCAAACTTCACAAGAAGGATTGAAACTGATATTGAACATCAAATTGAATGAGATGCATTGCAATGTATTGAATTGGGACATATGAACATATGTGGATCATACATATTCACAAAAATGTGATCCAGTTCAACAATGAAGACACAAATGACGACAAAAAGATATATGCAGCCATCTTCTTGGCTCATGTCATAAACAGCTCCCTTCAAAAGGGAAAACTGGTAGGAAAAATGAAGGCAAGAAAGACAAAGAGAAGGAATTCTTCATCTTTATCACACTTTAACATCAGAGACTTGGGGGTATCTTCATACTCCAGTGTTAAGTTTGTGGCCAAACAGACAATTAGGACTGCCAATTAGGTCACTGAACCCATTGGAACAGACCCACACTAGTACGCACATGCTACCATTTACTCAAGCCTACTCAAACTGTCAAACACACAGAAACTAACAAGCACACAAAATCTCATTCTCACAAAAGTGAACACAGATTGCAAGACGAGGATTCTCTTCTCTTTATGCAGTCATACATCTCCAGTTGAGTCAGCAACAAAGTCACTTCCTCTTATAGGTGACAGTCTGGTGCACATCCAACTATTTCCTCTTTCGAACACATCCACAGAAATAATGCACACAAACAAAAGTGCACACAAGCAGCCCTATACTATCAACAAACGCAATCTGTATGCTAGCGACCCTGACAGTAACAGGGAAACCAGTGAACGTCTAGTGTTATCTACAACATTCTTTCGACCAACACAAGCCTTGTGTGTGAGAGAATCAAAACACAAGGCTTGATATAAACAAACGACCCTACATACAGCTAAAATGGTTTTGAGACAGCCAAATAATCACAAAAGGCCTATCCACTAGTGAAACTCTATACAGTTGAATGGGAGTGTAGACATGATGCTGTGTGTAAAGTGTGCATGAATGAATGGATTAGTGTCCCTCCTCCCACTGTCTGCTTCACATCTGAATGGCTGTTTGCTGCAGCAAGACTACCATTACAGACCACAGACACTTCCGAAAGAGATGCAGCCATTTAATTTCTAGCCTCATCTCTAGAAACAATAATGTAGCTAATCCACTTTATACTGCAATATTTCTAATAGTGCAGCCATAGTACCAAGACTCTGAATTGCCAGACAAAAATATTATTTAGATCAACAATAGCTCTTAATACTAATACAAACATCTAAATTATAATACTAACACATTAGTTGAAAATAAAATGCGTGTTTAAATTACAGCTGCTTGCACGTTGACTTGGGCTACACTGAGAGGATGGAGAGGCGCGCTAGATTATAGAGACGAAGGGCAGCATCTTTTGTCTGGCACTACAGCATCTATCTGCATTTACCGACGTTTTTTTACCATCCTTTAACGCCATATCCACTAAATAAGCTGTTCCCGTAATGGTAAATAAAACTGCTTCGTCAAATATAAAGGGAACATTCTAGTTTTGTCGCGTGTTCGCAGTATAGGTACGTTAGGGTGCAGTGTGGTTTCTACGGGTTTGCATGTTAAAACTTGCTGGATTACTGGAGTAAAGGTTAATGAAGATTGTCTCCTTTCGTTCCTGCTGAAGTGCTCTCTCTATTTGCATTTATTCGTGGAATATGATCTGGGGTGAAATGAGATGTGAAACCAAAACAAATAGAGACGCCAGTGTCATGGCCAGTATTTCTAATTCCATGTCAACGCACTCAAGCTAACGTTACGATAAACACGAGAGATGAAGCGTGATACTAACGGTTTTCCCTTGTACGAGCACCATGTGCACTGGCTATTGAAGTGAACACACAAACACCCATTGACACACCGCGCAAATGCACCAAAAAGGCACCCACGTCCTCCTAAAACATGAATCTTGAGAATCGGGTCAGTGGAGCACGAAGGGAGATTAGCCCACATCTGCGGGACCCACCTGCTTGTGTAGTATCGGTCAGATCGTAGTTGAGCCCCGGGTATTCACGCAGTTTTCTTCCGCTGATGTTGAGCATCCCGGAGCAGACGGCATCTTCCAGTGCGCGCTCCAGACTGCGGGCGGTGTGCAGCGGGTGTTGCTGCTGCTGCTGCTGCTGCTGAATCACGCCCGGGCTCCAGTGCGCGACGTTCAGATAATGCTGGCTCTGGAGAGCCGCCGCAGGTCCCACAGCTCCCTGACTCGCCGCCATTTTCATAAGTGAAATTATTCTGACAATAATAATAGGGGGCTGCCTGGCGTGCCGCGCATGCGCAGAGGACGCATACGGAGGTGGGGAGGGGAGGGGAAGGGCTACTACTGGAAAGGGGCGGAGGATTTGGCACAGCTCTTACGGCATGATCAAGAAAAAACATTCATGTTTTTGTTTTACAAAATTAGAGCAGTATGTATTTTGTCATCGGGAATATTTATGTAATACGAGAAGAATGGGTTACAGATTTGGTCAAAAGCTTTGTTATAATTAAGTCATACTTGAACAGTCGTTTTAAAAAAATCTCTCTTTATTATAAAAAAAAATAATTATTGAGTGAAAAGAGGTGAAAAAAAGGATTAATGACTCCTTTTAGGGCGTGTCTTACCTCCTTTTTATGTGGTACGGTTGCGGTTAGTGGGGTACAGAGAACGGGCCACATGCCCTGAGCTCAAAGATGAACCCTGGCGGCTGAATGGAGAAAATCCTTGCAACATAACATATGGGAGGTGTTGCTGACCCCATATAAACCTTAAAGTCCACATGAAATCAAAATTAACGTTTTTGGCTTTTAGTATGAATATGTTAGTCTTAATTGTATAAGTGCTCCAAAACAATGACAAAATGCACATTTATAAGATAAGCATTCAGCAGGCTACAGTCTCTGTATTTATTTTCTACAGGCTGTATTTATGTTTTATATTTGATTATTCAATGCACACATGAATTTAAATAATAATGAAATTATAAAATAATTTATACTATTTATTAGCCTTAAGGTATAAAGCGAAAAGTCACTTTACAATTTACAACAAATTCGGATATGTTTATAATAATACTAATGTATAATAGTGTTTAAATAGTCTACTGAGGGGAAACAACTGTTTTATTTAGAAGGGAATTTTTTTTTAATTTATATCAACTCCTTAAAACATAATTTGTCTGTGATAACGTGATAAACATAATAATGGAGGGGAGGATTCCTGCCGCTAGTTGCGTTGCAAAGCACCTTGGAAAGACCTGCCTAGCAGGAGTAGACATTGCGCTATTTTAAGGACTCTTGTCACATTGCTTGTCACTCCTCCTATTCAACGCGCTGCCGGGGCTGGGCTCTGACTCTCACTCACTCGATCGACACAAATAAACACAAGGAAAACGCCTTGAAACCGGGTTGATCTGAAAAGTTTCATAGTCCGTCTGTGTTTTGACATACGTTTGGAAGTTACCGAGCATAAATATTTTGGTGTTTTCGAGCCGTCAGAAACACGGACACGCAACGCTTGTGAAACTTTTGCGTGCGCAACGACACTGGAAGACGAAATGGGGGAGAATGAAGTACAGATGGAGAATACAGAGCAAATGCAGGAGCCTCAGGCTTCAAGCTCGGACAAAATCGACTTGTCATTAGGTTAGTAATTGCAAGGCATTGTGATTTGGATGAGTTGGCAGCAGGATCCGTCGGTTTCACTTCTGTGTGGACGTGTTGTAGAGGAACAGTGGTCAGCTGTCACATACATTCAACAGATGTCAAACCAACGTGCTCGTGCTCAAATCATTTGCCTTGACTTCAGCATATAATAAATTACTATAATGATACGTGAAGGACTAAAAAGAAGTAAGATTTAAAGTAGGCTGTAAGTAAAATAAAACTTTCATCCAGCCACAGTAAATGACTAGCAACGACAGTACAAGTCAGTCAACCATTTTAATACAGACCCTTATTGTTTACTCAACAAACCTGAAGAGCTGATCCTTTTAAATCTTTTGGTTAGGTAAAACCAGCGTCCTTGAGTAGACTATTTTCTATTCAAGGGCTCTAGGTAAAACCAAATTCAGTTCTCAATTTGTAATACACTGATATACCGAGGCAAAATATCTGCAAAACACCAAGACACCTAATAGTGTATTATCATGAGTGGAAAGTAGTTGCTGTGCTGTTAGAAGATTTATCCTTCATGTCTGCCATAGCGAAATTCACCCACTCATGAGATAAACAAGTAAATAAAAACATAAGGTGCCTAGGCTATATATTGCATGCTGAATTTACGTTTTTTTTTTTTTCCTATTTAGCTCAAACAAGAATTATATCCAAATTGTATCTAATCATTCATCTTTAAGTTGAATATGTCTGCTTTTTTAGTAAACCAGAGGCGAAACACTTTGTTCCTTTTGTTTTCACAGATGACATTATAAGGCTGAATAAGAAAGAGCAGAAGGCGAACAGAGCTAAAAGTAAACGTGCTTCTAACAGGAACAACGTCTTGAAGAAACTCAACCAGGTTCCAGAGCAGCAGCAGAGGGGATTCAGGCGAGGAGAGCAGCAGTACCAAGGCAAGCATTTGATACTTGACTGTCTTACACTTCAATTAGTGACAGCTGACACATTTAGAGAATTGGCATATGACTTCTGCCCGGCCAGATCTGTAAAAAAATGCTTCAAATGAACTGTATAAACGCTTGTTTAACAGGTTTCTAATAGAGGTTTGTCCCACAGGTCCTGGCGGGTTGAGAGGTTTGAGGAGACAAAGGGGAGCCGGGAGGGGAATGGTGTTGAGAGGGGGTTCACTAAACAGAGCCGCTGCCGCTACCACGGTATGAACGGTCTTAATGTTTCTATGGCTAAAATAGAGTTAAGTAATTGAAACCAATGGTTGAATAACCCTTGATAAGATTTATTTCAAAGATTAATACTCTGATTACTCTCTCTGTGCCGTAGACCGATGGACAGTTTGATCAAACCACATTCACATCGAGGGGGACATTCAGAGGACGAGGAAGAGGTAGAGGAAGAGGAGGCAGACTGAGCAGGTTCTACACTCTCTTCTCTGTTTCAACTTTATCATCTTAAAGGCACAATATGTAAGATTTTTGGATTAAAATATCCAAAAACCACTAGAACAGTGTTATATATTTAGTTGACTTGAGTACTTACATTATCCTAAATGTTTTCTACAATGTTTAAATCCAGAGAATTCAGCTATTTGAACTAGTGTAATGGCCTGTGTCATTGCGTAGCCTGTCTATGACGTTATATCCACGTTAACCTCAATTTCCGGTTTTACTTTCATAGAAAACGCAAGAACACCAAAGAAGCTTTCATATATTATGTTTTTTATTAGACAGGAGAGCAACTGTTTGGATAGGGTACCTTTATCGACAGAAAACAAATCATTTTTTATATAGCTCAACATGGTTAGGCTTATTGTTTGAATCTCTTGTTTTCTTGATTTACCTCAAGTAACATGTTTGTACCCAAAAAGTAAATCAGACAACATTATTTTGTCAAGTGCATGGCTAACATAGCACAATCAGAAATAGCTTTATTTGTAGTTACAGGAATACAGCATTTTATCTACCACACAATTTTTTTAAATGAATTGCATGCCATTTAGCAACTTAAGTCATCCAGCTTCTATTAATATGATATTCTATTATCGATCTAGCTTACCGCAATGTGCAACAAGTGTCTCATAGCTGCCACCGAACGAACACACAGAGTAACATTATAACATAACTTTCAACTCACTCAAATGTATTTTTAGTATGATTGTTTTGATCAAGTAAAACAGCGCTGTTACCTCACAATTTTAAACTGTAAAGAATTACTGTAAGAAAGTTAACGGAAGGAGACGAACATTAAACATAACTTTAATTGTAAAATATGCATAAATAACAAAACGAAAGGAGTGGAAATAGCCAACTACGGCATATAAGTATAATAAAAACAGCAACGTAAAATGTCCCTGGCTTGTTGGTGCCGATGACCTTGTGGGCAGCCTGCCGACATGTAGCGCCGTTGCGCTTCAGGCGACCCGAGTTTGAGTCCTGGCTCGTGGACTTTTCCCAATCCCATCCCCCCCTCTCTCTCCTACTTCCTGTCCACTTTATACTGTAAAAAAAATGTTTTTTATATATAAAAAAAAAAATCCCGGGGGTTTCGGCCCTGTCCAGCTTCATACTATAGTAACGTTAATAACACTTTAAATACATTAGCCCACCCATGAACACCAATTCTGCCTGATTCTCGTCAGATTGCTTTGTTATTGTTTTGAATTAGCGATCTCTAGCAGTGAAACTTACATACTGTGCCTTTAAAATCTGAATCTGAATTATTTTAATTTTTTTACTTCATTATCAAAAGAAAATATCAATAATAGAGTTTCATACCATAATAATAATACAGTATCATACATATTTACTAATGATGGGGCACTTGATGGGGTAATATCCAAGCTTATTAATACCAATAAAATGCAAGAATCTCAGTCTGAGTAGTAATAAATCTAAAGAATTTATTGCTAAAGTATTATATAGTGATATATAATAAGTATTTATTATTATATTCTCTTAAAATTAAACAGTGAGCAGGACAATATGAAATATATGACATATGCGCCTACTGAAGTTAATTGATGAGATGCTAATTGATGCGAACTAGTCCTCTGGTTTTCATCATGAGAATAGTCTTCCAATCCATAGGCCAATCTCAACTCTTGGTCTCTGTCATTAATTTGAAGCCATAACATCTGCCTAAATATATGCCCTGAAAGCCAGAGATGCAGAAGAGAGAAGTAATAGAAAATGTATTCCATGCAGCCTAGGTCAGTTTTGATAATACTGACTCAGATACTCAGATAATACAGCTGTAGCTTATCATCAACTAAAAAATTCAGACCTTGAAGAGGGTGTAGTAGAGACTTTCTATTCATCAAAGAATCCTGAAAAAAATAGCACTCTTTCCACAAAAATATTAAGCAGCACAACTGTTTTCAACACTGATAATTATATAAGATGTTTTTGAGCCCCAAATCAGCATGTTAGAATGATTTCTGAATGATCATTTGACACTGAAGATTGGAGTAATGATGCTGAAAATTCAGCTTTGCCATCACAGGAATAAAATATAATTTAAATATATTCCAATAGAAAACAATTATTTCACAATATTACTGTTTTTACTGTATTTTTGATCAAATAAACACAGCCTTTGTGAGCATAAACATCTTTCAAAAACATTAAAAAATCTTACAGACAATTAACTTTTGATACATATTGTATCAAATATATCAGAACACTTCAGATGTAATACAACAGAACAATACATAGGAAATAAGCATAAAATCTGATGATCTGATAAACTACTGACAATAGACTCCCATTAACCCATTAAGTTATGCGTTGTGACATAAAATATTGAAATCATCTTATAAATAACATTACACTTTTAGAAATAGAGCTGTAAACTTATAGCACAGATAGTAGTTTAATGTAATTGTTTAACAATTTTTGTCATAGTCATGTTTTTGTTGTTCTAGGGGTACAATGTCAGCAAGAGGACAAAGGGGTGGAAGACCATTTGTATTAGACAATCTAGGGGTAAGAAGGGCAATCTTTATTTAAAAAAAGAAATACATTATACACGACTTACACATGGATTGACCTTCCTGCTACAATGTTTTAGACCTACAGTTCTGTGCTTTGTCTTTGTTTCTTCAGTTTTCTGCCACAAAAATGACTGAGAAATTGCAAAAGTATCAGAAAATAAGAAGGTGAGTTTCTTTACGTGTGAATATGACATATTCTAAAAAGTACTCTCATGGTGTGTTAACAAATTGTCTTTCTCTCTGTGTGTCTGTCACATCCACATCCAAACACACACTGAAGTCAAAGAACAGCACCATCTGGCTCAACGCTGACAGTTTCCCTGCCAAATGCTACATCTGCACCTGTCGCTGTGTAAGTGAATGAACTTTCTTGCTGGCTTCTAATTCACTGGTTGTAAGTCCTTCTTTGTTTAGCTATTCTTTGTGCCTCTCTTGCTTTTTTCACTCCATCAGGAAGACACCTATTCAGGCTAGGAGGGGTGGGGTAGTGTTAAGGGGGAGATCTTCTAGAGGAGCTGGTTCTTCTTTACCTAAGGGGATTCCTCTGCAATTTAACTACAAAGCAACCACTAACCAGGTGAGTTTAGCCATCCGGCAAAGCCTGTACACCCGGTAAAGTAGGAGAGTCAGACATTTATTACATTTTATTGGCCTTGTGTGTGTAAAGACAGTAAAGTTGTATTCTTTTTCTATAAGCTTACACAATTAAATTGTTCATCAGTTTTTAGAGCCTCTGTTTTTACTTTGTTTCGCAGACTGCCGTATCCCTCAATGACCGATTCACTGACCTGAGTTTCAGTGGGCGAGGATGGGGAAGGGGCGGTGGAGGCGGAGGAAGAGGAAACACTGTTAGGGGTGGAAGAGGCAGAGGAAGAGGAAACATAATAGGTGCTGGAAGAGGCAGAGGAAGAGGAAACATTATAGGTGCTGGAAGAGGCAGAGGAAGAGGAAACATAATAGGTGCTGGAAGAGGCAGAGGAAGAGGAAACATTATAGGTGCTGGAAGAGGCAGAGGAGGAGGAAACATTGCGGGGGGTGAAAGAGGCAGAGGAAGAGGAAACATTATAGGTGCTGGAAGAGGCAGAGGAAGAGGAAACATTGCGGGGGGTGGAAGAGGCAGAGGAAGAGGAGGGGTTGGTGTGACAAGAGGAGGACGAGGCTTGACAAGAGGGAGGGGAGAATCAAGAGGAGCTGATCGAACAGTAATTCTTCAGTGATTCGAATAACAATCGTTCAATTTAATGAATAAGGATTTAGTGGTATTTACTGTTAGTGATGCACTGATATTTTGGCAACCAAAATTATTTTTAAATTATTTAAAGGGATAGTTCACTTTGAAATTAATTTTTGATATGTTTTAGCTTACCTCAAGGGCATCCAAGATGTAGGTGTCTTTGTTTCCGCAGTAGTTTCAATTTTGATATTTTTAGGTCAAACCGTTCTTGTCTGTCAGTCATATAATGCAGGTCGATGGTCACTGTATCAAAACACAAGCACAGAGTCCAAATTAAAACAATTCCTCATCGTCCAAATTAAACAATTCCCCATCGTAAGTACACATTGATGGCCTAAGACACGAAACGAGCGGTTTGTGTGAGAAAACGAACAGTATTTATATCGTTGTTATCTCTTGAAAACAGCACACGTCCAAATGATCTGACGGCGCGGGCGGGTATAGATGTATACATAGATGTCGCCTTGGCTACTGCAGTTCATTGGAACGAAACCGTAGCCAAGCGACATCTATGTATACATCTATACCCGCCCGCGCCGTCAGATCATTTGGACGTGTGCTGTGTTACAAGAGGTAAAAACGATATAAATACTGTTCGTTTTCTCACACAAACCGCTCGTTTCGTGTCTTAGGCCATCAATGTGTACTTACAATGGGAAATTGTTTAATTTGGACGATGGGGAATTGTTTTAATTTGGACTGTGCTTGTGTTTTGATACAGTGACCATCGACCTGCATTATATGACTGACAGACAAGAACGGTTTGACCTAAAAATATCCAAATTGAAACTACTGCGGAAAAAAAGACACCTACATCTTGGATGCCCTTGAGGTAAGCTAAAACATACCAAAATTTATTTTCAAAGTGAACTATCCCTTTAAATTTGAAACAGCCCAAACATAATTTTTTTTTTAAAATCAGTTTTGACCAAAATAGTTTTGGAGGGCTATGCTATCACAGGACTAAATTAAAGTTTAAAATATATTAAAATAGAAAAAATATTTTAAATTGCAATAATATTACAATTTACTGTATTTGTCATTAAATAAATGCAGCCTTGGTGGGCATGAGAGAATTCTTTCAAAAACATGAAAAAATCTTACAGACCCCAAACTTTTCAACGGTAGTGTATATCATAGAGAAAGATATCAAATATATCTGAATACATCAGGTATAATCATAATCACGAATTTTAGTTGCGTTTCTCCAATGACGCGTTTGACTCTGTCAGTGTCTATTTCCTACGAACAACAAAAACTACAGCAGCTACAACATTGCTGCAAAATGGATGCTCTTCATCATGAACAAATATAATGCTAGCGTAACAATATGTAAAAATTTTAGGTTGATATATCAAGAGTTAGCTCGTTGCTAAGGAAGTTTATGAGGACTGGTTTCATTTTATCGCCTAATCATGACACCCTAAGCAGCATAAGGATTTAACCAGTATTTAAAGTATTAAGATTTCATTAACAAAACTCTGTTTTCGATTTCAGTTTTGGTTTTCAGCTAACTTAAAATTTTAATTACAGTTTTGGAAATAAACACACAGGTAGCAGAGCAGAGCAAAACTAAACACTTCATTCAAAACTTTACAATAATTTAACAAAACCCAATTTTGACAGCGTATGGCACACACGTGATTCATGCAATCTGATTCTGTTTGAACCACGGCACTTACACACTGCTGTGCTAAATTTTAAACACTTGTGACATTTAGATTTTTTCAGAGATATTGTTATGGTACATGAATATATTAACCTAACACAACACCAATGCTGCACTTTGAGGAAAATATTTCTCTCCACATTGTAAAATCAGTCAAAAGTCAATTTTGCACTGAAAATCAGAACATATTCTAAATAGAATATAGTACATAAATAACAGAAACATTTGTGGAGACAAAAAGAAAGCATGAATTAAAAAAGCATGAGTTACCACCACATTCAAATGGCCCGGGACATTCAAAATTGCTCTGTGGTCAATGATGTTTCTCTCTTCTTACTTTTGTCAGGTTAAACCCAGCCTAATTTATTAAGATAAATTCATGTGGGATTGGATCAGCATCAATTAACAAAACTCTGAAAAAAAGACAACATTGTGTAGTTCAATTTAGGCCTACTGTAAATTTACATGTAAAAAGGAGGTGTACATTACTTACCTCCACATATTCATGCCGCAGGTCTTTTACCCTTTCACAATTTCTTTCAAATGGCATTAGGTAGAGTTGTTTCATCTGTATGTGATGTTTTTTAAGAATTCACCCCAGTGTTGATAGAGACCTGATGGACATTAATGAAAACTGTGTGGACAATGAGGATGTTTGTTTGATTTTCTCTGAGCCATATTGCATTATTGGCCAAAACCATGTTTTGGCGTATCTCTTTTTCCTCTGTGAATATGGGGCCCCTTCCTCCTTCAGATTCTCGACCCTCAATTCTGTGTTGACCAATCAAAATGTCAAGTGTCACAGGACAGCGCACAAATATGGAATACAGTGAATGGGTAATAATAAACCCAAGTACTGATGGAGGTCATAAAGTAGGCTAAATTGATTGTCCTGTAGACAGTAGAGAAAAGTTGTTGTTTTTTGAACATGTGCTTTTGTCGAAATGTCAGTTTTATTGTATCTGCTGAGGTTGGACTGAACTCTCTGTCCAACCTCTCTAAATGGTAATCACTGGTTTACAACATGGTCAACCAAGGTTGCTCGTATTGCATCTGGTAAATGTGATCCTCGTCTTTTTTGTCCACATCCTCCTCCAGGTGACCAGGTCTATCTCTTCCTCTCATCCTCCCTCTTCTTCTTCCTCTTACTGCAACGTTACCTTCCATTTTTGTTGAAGACCGTTAAACTCACATTTTTATAATGCTTACCTGATGGTTGGGTTTACAATTAAGCACCTAAGTGTCTGCACATTTGACGGCCGTGTTTAAACAATTGGTTCATAAGTGTGGTATTTTGCAAAGAAGTGGCATCATGTTGGATTTCTGTGTCTAATGTAGAGAAGTGTGTGTAGTAGTTTGTAAAATGTGTGAGGCTTGTGCAGATCTGGGCTGAGGTTTTGCTCCTTGGCTTGAATGTAAGGTTTCACTAACTGTTATTTTTAATTTTAGTGTGTAAGCAATCATACAAAAAAATATATATATTTGAAAGATTTCTGACAGTAGGATAAGGAAGTTTTATTGCAGTGTACACACAAAAGATTGTCCTTTTTAAAAGAAAATGTAAATTTTTATATGATGAAGACTTTTACATTTTTAATTTAGAACTAAGAAGAAGGAAAAATACCCTTTTGAGGGCACCTCAGAAGATAATGAAGTGCCATTTGTTATACCATGTAAATACTGTTTTGTGTTCTTTCACTAGAAGAGTTCATCTCAGTAATAAAAATGTAAATATGAAAAGAAGTTGTTTACATTTTATATAATCATAACCCCAAACAATGGATTTTTTTTTTTTTTGCAAAATATTATTTTGTGTTTTCTGTGTGGTCTGTCTTTCAGTTTATTTGAACATGATGCTTAAAGGTAAAGTTCACACACAAAAAAAATTAAAATGCTGTCATAATTTACTGTTGTTTCATGTTCTTCCAAACCTGCATGACTTTCTTTCTTCTGTGGAACACAAAATAATATATTTTGAACATTGGAAACTTTCATCACATCAGTTAATAATAAATATCAGTTGGAGTTATCTCACTAGATGTTATCAAAATTAACATGAGGTTGACAGCCTCATATACTGAAAGCCAACTCTGTCAACCCTTCACTGAGCAATGACTAACCTCAGGTCATTACTTCAGCCTGTTCATGTTCTTGCCATCTATAAATCAAAGTTAAATTAATAAGAACGTATTTGTAACGTTACTCTAGTACAGCCTTTTATATCAATTATTTCTTATATTACACGGGCATATTCGTTTTTTAAACTTTTAGAAGTGACAGGAGATCCACTGCAGTCGCAGAATGAGGCGTTTTGAGCTCTGATTGGTGTTTGCAACGCGACGTCACTTTTCCGCTATTTCCATTTCTAGTAGAATTCAAAATGGCGGATTAACAACAAACCAACGGTTTCGTTTTTGCAACGCAAGAGCTGTGTAAGTCGCTATATAGACTGTTTACAGATGTGTACCTGGTTGCAGCATCAGCTACATTTTCATTACATCCTCCAGCGGCGTTAAAGCAGTTGACAGCAAAAGGTTGTCTCAGGTTTAAAGGAGGCCCGGAGGACTAGAGGTGTTAGCCATAACGCTAACTTACACAAACAGGCTGTCTTCTCCAACCTGGTGAGCTTCCCACCTAGACGGCTTTTTGGGAGACTGCCGGCGTCTGTGATGCCCACAAATGCTGTCTAGGTAGGCAGCTAGCTAACTTAGGTTAGGAAACAGTCGCAGATTGAGTTATGGAGACACCACCAACAGCAGGTCTATGACTATTGAAAGAATAATATTATAACTTATAGAACTAGGCTATATAGTGCCATTATGAATCCTACACAAACAATGTGTTTTAGTGTGTCTTAGTGTGCAGTGATATTGTCTCATAAAAAGGCAGGGTTTATAATCCAGCATCTTTTAAAGCTGCATTGCATCTTCACCAGTCCTGCATCCTGCTGTCCTCAGTTCAGATCAAGAGGACATGTTGATGGAGTAAAAAAAAAAAAATCATTCTTATTTTCAGAAATCTTGTCATTAGGTCACATACTTTGTGATATTTGTCAGGTATGCAGGGCCTTCACCCCCAACATTCAGACTAGTATAACCACTAGAATATTTTTTTCTGAAATTGTTATATGTAACTTAGTCCCCCCAATCCTGAATAAATGGTTGCATGATTGAATATACGCCTTTACAGTGATCTGAGTTACAGTACATTTCTCTTGTGTTTTAGAGAATTGATATGGCAGACAAAAAAGGGAAATCAGTGGGGGTGAAGAGGACACTAACAAAAAGAGAACAAGAGGAAATGAAGAAAAAGGTAAGTTTTTGTCAGCAAAATGTGTTTGATAGAGTCAATAAACATTCAGCACTTGAGATGATCAGTGCGGACTGTTGAGCCCTTCACATGACATGCAGAAGAAAAAATAGATATCAAATTAGTGGCAATGTTTTATTAATTAGTTCCCTTGCTTTGGTTTAATTGTGGCTGGGATTTACAGTGCAGTAAGCCATTTCTGAGAAACACTGTTGATTTGAAATCATCCCCAACAAACACACTCCTCCCTTCATTGCTCCGCCCCCAAAATGCACAAACAAACAATGCAAGAGTGGATGTCTCTTTATCATAGCCGAAGTGAAGCAAAATAATGTTTTGTAAAAAAATAAAGCGAAGATGGTGAACAAACAGCAAGGAAGAACAAAAAATAAACATACAATACACAAGAGTAGGCTTTACAAGCAAGAGTTCGTTGTTGGTCACCAGCAGCACACCAGCTCCAGGCAAACACAACGGTCCTGTTACTATATCTAACATTACAACAACAGCATATCTTAGTTCTGTACTCACCAATGTTACTCACTTATGGAGCAGAAAAAAACACAGCCTCTGTGTCCATTTCAGGCCTTCCTGAACGTCTCTCCAGCGCTGGAAAGCTTTTCTAATATTAACGTGGGTTCTAAAGCTCATATCTGATCATAACCCTTCATTTTCTAGTGATAGTCCTCTGACCTTTTGTAATATCTCTCAGCGATCTCCCTTTCTACTGTCTCTTTCTTCATATATCCGTCTTGCTCTTTCTCTCTACTCCACCATCATGAGTGTATACGCCCTACTGCTGATTAGTATTGTGGTGCTCCGTCCAATCCACGTTCAACAGTGTTTCTCAGAAATCGATAACTATACCTTTAACTAAATTAAAACAA
Organism: Scardinius erythrophthalmus; assembly: GCF_964197995.2. NCBI lineage: Eukaryota > Metazoa > Chordata > Actinopteri > Cypriniformes > Leuciscidae > Scardinius > Scardinius erythrophthalmus. The sequence goes on from NC_138225.1 coordinate 25,953,173, forward strand.
GGAAATGAATTAGTACAACGTGACCATGATTTAACCAAAACAAGGGAGCAAATATGGGAATGAATTATTACTTTTTGGCCACAATATCTTGTCCCCCCAACACCGCATGTCATGTGCGGCTCTGTAGGCCAGAGTAGTAGTGCTTAGTTTAAAAAAAAAAATAAAAAAAAATCTTGATAGGAAATACAGTATTTTTATTTAAAAATATACCCAGCATCTGTTTGTCTCACTGTTTCCAGGAGGAGGAGAAAGCTGCTGAAGTCTTTGAGGAATTTTTAGCTTCTTTTGACACTAACGACAAAAGTGGCGTGAAGACATTTGTACGAGGAGGCATTGTCAATGCAACTAAAGGTGAGCTGTCGTGCATTTCTGCAAGTCTCTGATCCGTATTCAGTATTATACTAGTATCTATTAATATTTTTTATTAGCCTTTATTATATTCAGTTTTCATTTCAGTTTAACTTTTAGTCATTTTAAGTGCTTTTGCCATTTTTTATATTTATTTTTAGCTTTAATTTATTTTTATCTGAGAAATAAGAAAAAAATAGTTTTTAGTAATTTTAGTTTTTTAACTTCAACTTATTTTGATTCAGTTAGGCAACAAAATATCTAATTTTCATTTAAGTTCTTTTACTCTTCAAGTTTTTTTTCTAATACTTAGGCCTATATTAGGTTAATTTCAATTACTGGAAGATATTTTTAATAGTTTTAGTTAACAATAGCAACACTGCTCAGATTTCTGAAATATAAAATATGTTCTCTACTGTTACTGTAAGTCTCTTCATTGGGTGTTTGAGCATGTGTGTCTCTAGATATCAGTGGTTTGAAACGGTAAACCAGTGTAACCATAGTTACTGACTCCTTGAACCTTTAAAGGGTTAGTTCACCCTAAAATGAAAATTCTGTCAGTAATTACTCACCCTCATGTTGTTCCAACCCCGTAAGACTTTCGTTCATCTTCGAAACACAAATTAAGATATTTTTGATGAAATCTGAGAGCTGGCTCACTCCTCCATAGGCTGCAAGGTAATTGCTTCTGCCAGCCCATAAAAGTTAGTAAAGACATTGTTAAAATAGTCCACATGACTACAGTGGCTCAACCTTAAGTTTATCAAGGGACAAGAATAGTTTATGTGCACAAAAAAAACCCCAAATAACGACTTTCTCAACTATTCATTTTCTTCTGTGTGGGCCTCTGAGTGAGTTCTCGAGAGCGCCACGACACATGCGCGAGAACTGAGAAGATGACACGCTCACGATCATTTGATGGGAAAGTGTGAAAGGTAAGCCATTCATTTTGTGGCATTGGTAAGGCACTTTTATGTTTTCTCGTTGGTTTCTCACAATTCGGACATTCAGGAAATGCACACTTTAGAACCATTTTAAACACTACATCTGCGACATCTTCTCAGTTCTCGCACATGCGTTGTGGCGCTCTCGTGAACTCACATCAGAGGCCCAAACGGAAGAAAATGAATAGTTGAATAGAGTCATTATTTTTTATTTTATTTTTTTGCGCACAAAAAGTATTCTCGTCGCTTGATAAAATTAAGGTTGAGCCACTGTTGTCACTTGGACTATTTTAACAATGTCTTTACTAACTTTTCTGGGCTGGCAGATGACATTACATAGAAACCTATGAAGGAGTGAGAAAGCTCTCAGATTTCATCAAAAATATCTTAATTTGTGTTTCGAAGATGAACGAAAGTCTTACGGGGTTGGAACAACATGAGGGTGAGTAATTACTGACAGAATTTTCATTTTTGGGTGAATTAAAGCTGACTTTGTGTTTTAGTATGATGTTTATATGTTGCTTGCAAGAAAAAGCTAAGAGTTGTGGGCTACTAAAAATTATAGATCCAAACTGTTAGTTAAAATGGAAGAAGGAGAGAGTTATGATTGTGTGTTTGTTGTTCACCTCTCAGAGGAAGAAGCCGCAGAGGTGAAGAAGAGCAAACTCTACAGACCTGCCTCTAAATTCAATTCTCCACCTCAGAATGCCTCACCTGTTCAACCTACAGAAGTTAAAAAAGCTGTAAGTGAGCTTCTGTCTACTGTAATCAGATGAGCTTAATATCCTCCGTATTGAGAGGTAAGATTTAGTCAGAAGAAACAAGATGAGAAGATCATCATAATCAGTATAGATTACAAGATCCATTTTGCTGTAAATTACGAAATACAATATTTAGCTTAACATCATTGTTGTTTTTCCATTCTAGGCAGCTAAAAAGAAGACAGAGGAGAAGAAGAAGAGTAATCTGGAGCTTTTTAAAGAGGAATTAAAACAGTCAGTTTCTTTCATTGTTTTACTTCCTTTTTTCTGTCTTGGTCATCTCAAACAAAAAGCCAAGGAAATATATATCTGTCTCCATTAACGAAAATTTCACTTTATCTGTTTCCTAAATGCATGATGTTATTGTGATCGATTCATCTATGTTTCATTCATTACTGGAACATCTGGTGAAAACGACTTCTCTCTGGTGACAGACTTCAATCATTTAGTATGCTTAAACCCTGCCACTCCACAATCAACCACAAGCTCACATTAATTTTTTTAGCTCAACGCCCATATCTCAAAATCCAATCAACAACCGATGCTCGCTACTTCCATTCCATTGTGACTTTAAAGAGTGTTACAAAATTTAAGCTAAAAAGCGTCTGTCTTTATTCAATCTGCTATTCAGAATACAGGAGGAAAGAGAGGAGCGATACAAAAGAAAGAAAGGGGACTCTGGAGGATTGTACCCAGATCTGGATTTACCTCTGACACGAAGATCAAGTAATTCCTGCAAACGTACACCACATGTTTCACTTTACAAACCCAGTGGAAGCCTAAAACCTTTTTATGTATTTTATTTGCAGTATTTGATGATGATCCTGCTGTGCCAAACACAACAAACCTGTACATCGGCTGCATCAACCCCAAGGTGAGAAGAGACCACAGCATTTTGTTTGCTGACTGGTCACATGGTTACTTTAACAGACTGCATAACAGTGACCAGATGGCAGTCTTGTAATTACACAGGTGTGTTATACTTATGTACTAAGCTTTTACTCTCATTAGATGACAGAGGAGATGCTCTGTAAGGAGTTTGGAAAATATGGTCCTCTGGCCAGTGTAAAGATCATGTGGCCTCGCACTGATGAGGAGAGAACGAGAGTCACAAACCGTGGTTTTGTTGCTTTCATGACACGGAAAGATGCAGAGCGTGCTCTGGCTGCGCTGGACGGTGAGACCTCAATCCTCAATCCTCAAACCAGTGTAAATGGAACATCAGGCTGCCACCTGCAAAAGAGGTACTTGGACAGTTTTGACCTTTGAGCTCTGGTGTCTGTCTATTGCAGGTAAAACAGTAATGGGTTTTGAAATGAAACTGGGTTGGGGGAAGGCAGTACGTATTCCTCCGCAACCTCTTTACACCCCAATCGGGGTGCTGAAGACCACTGCCCCCCCTCCACCTTCTGGACTGCCATTCAACGCCCAACCCAGAGACCGCTTCAGAAATGACTTCACCAAACCACGCAGTCGCTCACAGGAAGACTTTTACAAGGTAACCACACACACTGTCTCCTGGTGTAGTAGAGTTTGGTATGCTGAAGTCAAGTTCTTTATTAAAGATTTTTTCTGCCTGAAAAGTATTCTGGGAGCATGAATCATTACTGAGTAAACAAAAGTTTTATCATCAAATGATAAAAAGTGGCCAAAGAAAATTTTTATTTCTGTCCGGTGGTTTTAGGTTGATACAAAAGATCATGGCTGAGTATTAAGATAGATAGATAGATAGATAGATAGATAGATAGATAGATAGATAGATAGATAGATAGATAGATAGATAGATAGACAGATAGATAGATAGACAGATAGATAGACAGACTAGTTACATTTTGGAATCTAAATGGAATCAAAAATCATTTTAGATCAAATATTGTGGGTGTTATTTTTCTTAAAACATCAGACTACTGCCGTTCAAAAGTTTGCGGGTGGTACGATAAAAAAAAAAAAGGTCTCTTATGCTCATTAAGGCTGCATTTATTTGGTCAAAAATACAGTTAAAAAAAACTAATATTGTAAAATATTATTATACTTTGAAATGACGGTTTTCTATTTTAATATATTTTGAAATATAATTTATATCTGTGATGGCAAAGCTGAATTTTTTAGCATCTTTACTGTCACATGATCCTTCAGAAATCATTCTAATATGCTGATTTGCAGCATATTAGAACCACTTTACTGTCACTTCAAAAAAAAAATTTGTGGCCCTGCTAAATAAAATAATATTCAGAAGTGACCCCAAACTTTTGAACGACAGTATATATTATATATAGAGAAATGTGGTGGAATCATCATTTAGCTGCATTGTCAGAGAAACTTACAAAAAACAGAGAAAGTTACAAAATCAACGAATTCACACTGTTGTGGGATCAATTTAGCCTAATTTAAGTTGCTTGATTTGACTCGTATACATTACTGTGCAAAAGTCTTAGGCATGTTAGTATTTTCACCAGAAAAAAAAATGGTTTTAAGCCAGTTATCTTTTGCTGTAATGTGTTAGTAGGAAATATCAGTTTACATTTCCAGACATTCCTTTTGCTAAAAAATCTCACTGGATTATTACAATTAATGGCAAAAGGAATGTCTGGAAATGTGAACTGATATTTCCTACTGACACACTACAGCAAAAGATATAAATAACTTTTTTGGGTGAAAATACTAATGTGTCTTAGACTTTTGCACAGTAATGTATGTATATTGTACCAGACAAAGAATCACAAGCAGATTAAACCAGGAATCTGTAGAGAAATAATGTTGGTCAGTTGTAAATTAATTGATGTTCATTAGCCTGGGGGACATCCTGTGTAACAAGAGACACTTCATTCTTACCAACTTGTCTAGCTTCTTAGACTTACAGATTCTGTTGAAGCTGATTGGCTGGTCTCTACAGGTCAAATTTCTATTTGTAAGTCAGAGATGAGTCATTAATTATGTCAATTCAAACCTTCCAAGACTTTTTTAGCATCATTGGCAGCAAAAAAGCAAAAAATCAGTAGGTTCAACATGGGGAACAATATTCAATTCTCTTAAGTTTATTTGGGTTTATATAATTTGCAATTGTATCTTTGTGAGGACTCATTTTTATTAATTTGTCTGTGGGCAGTTTAAATGAATAAGCTTTAAACTGGAATAATAATAAAAAAGCCAATAACCTTAGTGAAGCCATACAGGTTGGAGGAAGCAAGGTGTAAAATACACAGAATGTCCCCCAGACAGAGCCAGAAACAGCGGTGAGATGAACTCGTCTGTTTGCGGAGCATGTTTCCAGAGGTTTAGCTGCTGCTGCTGATATTAATCATGAATATTCTGCAGTTTGTTTAAATATAAACTCACTGTATTTTTGTATCTTCATCATTTGGTTTGACGTCATGAACAGACTCTGTCCGAGGCCGTAGTGACAGTGGTAATCCCCCCAGAAAGGTACACATTCTCTGTCCATTTATTAAAACACCATTGCCACTGAAACACACACAAACACACTCACCTGTAGACTGACGCCTACATCACAGTGGTTAGATCATCGGAAAGATACTGTTATACATCACTGATCTTAGAGCGTAACCAAGGCAATTTCTCATATGCTTCCAGATATATATATACATGCTTAGAGGTTACCCATCTTGAGCAACATCAGCAACTTCACCATTCTGTTAACACAGTTGCGGTTTAAACAACATAAATAATTTTATACCCAGTAATTGCTACTGTGAAAATGTGTAGAATGTCACAAAGTGGCCTTTCTGTGAACCTCAGGAGTTAATATTATACCAAAACACACTCCCTAAACGGTCTCATAGGGCCATGGTAACATCAGAAAGCAATCTGATTTGGAGTGGACAGAAAATTCTGAGCAAAATACAAGTTTCAAACTGCCAGACAGTGAAAATGAAAGAAGAAAAAGATAGAACTGACATGGTAAGGCTGTAAGGACTATATGGAGTGATTGAGAAAGGCGGGGGAGAGAAGAGAGTGCCCTTGTTCATTCTCTCATCCATCTATTTTGTGGCTGATAGGAACCTGCTGGGCTTGATACACAGAATGATTGAGTTTGTGGTAAGAGAGGGTCCCATGTTTGAAGCCATCATCATGAACCGGGAAAAGAACAACCCTGAATTCAGGTATGTGAGGAGTGTTCTGCTTGTTATAGAATATTTGATCTTTAATTATAATTGGATAGCTTGCATTGTTTTGTATTTATTCATCATCTTCACCTTTCAGTCAAAATCATTTACTCACCCTCATGTCTTCTGAACAAGTATGACTTTCTTTTTACCCTAAATCACAAAAGCAGACATTAGGCAGGATGTTCATTCTTCTCTTTTTCATTCAGTGTGAATGGTAACAGGATGACATGAAGCAGTCTATATGACATGTGCTTTATTCAAGTCTTCCAAAGCCACATGATATTGAAGTTCAGAGGTGTTTACTGTCTCAGTAGTGCAATTTTAATATGCACATATTTCAATTTTATGAGAACCAATAACATTTGGCATCATTGATGTCACCCAGAGCCATGCAGCCCTATACGCACACTACGCAAGTTGCTTAGGGCCCCGCAAATTACTATCAATAATTAAATTTGTACTATTTAAAATGTGAATTCTTGATATTAAGAATGTACTTATTCTAGTAATAATGTCTATTTATGATATCAGGAATTACATTTTCACTAGTACTAGTAAAGGAGGGAGGATTGTAGTGGGAGTACTTGGGTGTCAGGTGTGACTGTGTGGCAATGGCTAATGGTTTGCATGGCTTACTGGTCAGGTAGGAGGGCCCCTTAACAGAATTTTGCTTAGGGCCCCAGGGAGGTCAGGATCGGGTCTGATGTCACCCACTATTCACTTTATTTGGAAAAGAGCAGCATTGACACTCTGCTAAATATCTCTTTTTGTGCTCCATGGAAGTAAGACTGTTATTCAGGTTTAGAACATGAGGGTGAGTAAATGATGACAGAACTTTTAGAAATTAAATTTTATTCAAATTTTTGGTCAAATAATTTCTAAAGTCCTCTGAATTCCATATCCAACCCTGGTCTGGTTAATGTTGCAGGTTTTTGTTTGATAATAAGACTCAGGAGCATGTGTACTACAGATGGAAGCTCTACTCCATTCTACAGGTAAATGAGCAACTGCCTTTTACAGCCAGACACAGTTTTACTCTCAAAGATAAATTATGCCATGTTTGCATATCTATATGAAAACGGTTATACACTTTCCCTGTGTGTCTGTCCTTCTCTAAGGGAGAAAACCCAAATAAATGGAGAACGTCCCCTTTCAGAATGTTTAGGGGTGGATCTCTTTGGAAGCCCCCTCTCCTTAACCCATATCTCCATGGCGATGAGGAAATAGAAGAGATCTCCTTCCCTTCTCAGGAGGAAGAGCTAAAGAAAGGGCAACTGAAGGCAGAGTAAGGATGTGTTCCAAAAAAAGATGTAGTAGGCCGTCTCTATTTTTTTTTGCACATTTTTACTTTGAAGTAAAATGCACATAGGCCTGTGGCCACATTCTTTTGGCCCCGTAATGCATGTACATGTTGAATGTGTGTGTTATGTCTTAGGCACAGAGAGCGGTTGGAAGCCCTGCTGAGAGGACTGACTCCTCGCAGAGATGAAATCGGTGATGCAATGCTGTTCTGCCTAGAGAGAGCGGAGGCTGCTGAGGAGGTCGTCTCCTGCATCACTGAATCTCTGTCTATAGTGCACACACCACTGCAGAAGAAGGTACACACACATTTACAGTAGTACACAGTTGGAGTTCACAGATTACAACTGAAGTTTGTGGCATAGCTAGGGTTGGGTATCGAGTTCGATACTTTTTAGGCACCGACCAAATTGCTCCGAGAACATAGAGTATCAAAAAAATCTCTTGACGTTCAGTACCAAATTTTTGGATTACATAATCAGAGAAAATTTGTTTTCGATTTGAATTGGTTCATTTAAAAGTAAACATTTCAAGCTTTCTATATGCCTATTTCTCATGTCTGTGAGGCAAGTAGCCTATACGCTGAGTTTCGGTTAATTTGTGACATGCTCCAGTTCTTCTTGCAGTCGAAGATGGAGCAACTTTCTGCTCTTAAGTTTATTGCGGCAAGCTTTATGCGTGTGCTTGAGTGCGAAGCATATATTCCACCTCGCAGTGGCCTAAATGAGTTTTAGCCTGTAAAAAAAAGTCAAACTGAGAAAAAAAATAAACCAACTTTTTTTTAGGTAATATGTAATTTCATAAAATTGGTATCGAAAAAAGTATTGTTTTGGAACCGGTATTGAAGTCAAGGTATTGGTATTGATATCTAACATTTTTGAACAATACCCAGCCCTAGGCATAGCCCTTTTTCACACTTTTGGAAATTTTGTCTGATGTCTTGTTAATTGCAGATTGCCAGACTTTACCTGATATCTGACATCCTCTACAACTCCTGTGCCAAAGTGGCCAATGCATCATATTACCGCAAATTGTGAGTCAGTGGTGCAAAATGTTTGATATGTTATGTTTTTTTGATTGTTTTTTTGTTTGTTTTTTTGCATTTTTGAAATTGCTTTGGACCTACAACATTGACCTGATTAAGGTTTCTTGTGTCCTAAAGTTGGCATGAAATGGAAAATCAAACTATTTTCTGAATGCATGTAATTGATCTTATTGCGAACCATTCATCCATGCATGATTCTTTTTTTTTTTACCATGTAATTTTTAATCGAACTGTCATATTTTCCGGTGAAACAACAAACTTCTCTCTGATCACATATACCGGACTTCTCCAATCATTTAGTCAACTTAGGCTGCCCCTTTCTTGTGATTAACAGCAAACTTGCATTCAGATCTCTCTCCATCCAATCAACATCCAGTGGATTGAAGTCCCCACTACACTTTTTTTTCTGTTTCACTTGAATGTACGTCACAATATGGATAAAAGGTCTATCGCTACTTCAGTTACATCGCAACTTGAATGTTGTCTCTAATGAAAAGTGTTTTCTTTTTACTGTGTAATAGTTTTGAGACAAAGCTGCCTCAGATATTTGGAGACATCAGTGAAGCGTATCGGAACATCCAAGCTCGACTCCAGGCAGAGCAGTTTAAGGTGGGAACAGTCTGTTCTTGCTCATCATCTGTCTTGAGCTCTTCCCCTGCAGAGATCTGTGATCCTACTCCCCAACTATAATTCTCTCTTACATCTCTCTCTTTCTCCAGCAAAGGATCATGGGATGTTTTCGTGCGTGGGAGGACTGGGCAGTTTATCCAGACTCCTTCCTGATCCAACTGCAAAATATATTCCTTGGACTCATTAAACCTGGAGAGGAAGTCATTGAAAGAGCAGAGGTGATCTATGGCCAATAAATTAAAAAAATCTATAATTAAACTGAATATGATCTGTATAGTGAACTATGTGTAATATGTCCTGTTCACTAGCCCGAATCTCCTGATCTGGATGGAGCGCCGTTGGATGGTATTCCTCTAGACAAAGTTGAAATTGATGGTACTCCCCTTGATGACCTTGATGGGTCACCTATGACCTGGGATCCATCCTCTATAGATGGTGTACCAGTTGACGACATTGACGGTGTTCCCCTAGGAAACTCAATAGATGATATTGATGGTGTGCCATGTAGGTAGTCAGGCACTGTGGTCTTTAGATGTTTATCTTGTTCATTGCAATATTGTGGGTGTGTGAATAACTATTTTATTATTATAATTTGTGTTATTGATGGCCTACTTCCTCATCTGAACAAAAATATACAATATTCCTATTGCCTTTGTTGTATCATTGATTTTTATTTAAGATACCTCTATTTCCTTTCTGTGCTTGTTTTTGTGTGTCTGATCCAGTTGATGAGGGCTCCGATAAGACTTTACCCACTGTCGCACTATCCAAATGGGAGAAGGTGGATTCAGAATCCTCAGGTAGACTCCAACACAAAGAGTAAAGCATGATCATTTTCCACCCTTTTTATTAACTGCTTTTTCCAGACTATCCAGGCTAATATATTGGTTCCTATCAACTGCTGCACCCTTTAAACTGTTCTTATGATTCTTTCAGCCAAGAATGACTCAGACACTGAGATGAATTCAAGGTAAGAGCTTGTCGGATGATATTAATTTAACTTATTCTCTGTGATTAGTGGATGAATCTTTTTTTCACATGATTGGATCATTTCAACAGCCTCATGAAGTCACATGCTTTTTTTTATTACCTTATTTGTGTGAATTATCCATTAAACATTTCCTAAATTGTTTACTTATGGATGTACGTTTGCAAAGTTGTTTAGTAAATCTAGGCTATATACATTGATTTATGAAGAGGAAATATTTGAAAATACGCCACTCTTTTCAGTTTTGGTGACCTCATTGTTTCCTGCCCTCTCTTTCTCATGCAGTGGCCTAAAGGAGAACAATGGTGATTCTGATATCAGCAGTGATGAAGCTGACAGCCCCAGCAGGTACGAGGGGGCAGAGTTTAAGAGTTCTCTGAAAAACTTTGAGCTGTCTGAAAGCAAAAGAACACGTCTCCGAGAACTGGAGGTTAGTCACTCACTCAGTATTTCATGTCTCGCTCTCTCCCTCCCACACACTCACAGACGGATGTAGCTCTAAAGCTAACTGTGTTCCCAGACAGTATAAAAGTGTGTGTGCATATTGCAGGTAAAGGTGATGAATTTCCAGGATGAGTTGGAGTCGGGTAAGCGACAGAGGAAGTCCAGTATGAATCTCCAACAGCAAGTTCAACACTACAGAAACAGACTGCTACAGAAGGTACACACAACTCTCAAACATAATCAATTGCAACAACGGAATATAGGGTTAAAAAAACAGATAATTGTGGTGCTGATGCTGATTTTTCAATACAGTGTACTATAATGATACAAAACATATCACATTCAAAGGTTGGAATACACTACTTGTTTTTTAAAATCGGAACAAATCATCATTTACAAATAAAAACAATGTGTGTTCTAAAAACTCAAAATATCAAGCATGTTTGTGTGATATCATCTAACTGGATGTATTCTGAAATCTGAAGCTAAAAAATTGGAGTCTGTACCATCATACACAATACAGTTTTTTGGTAAATCTGTTAAAGGGTAACTAAACCCTAAACCAACTTTTTTTAGTTAATGATCTCTAAGAATGGGGCTTTATTAGTGCTGTTCATTGATTCGAGTACCTTTTTTGACATTTGGGTATAAAGTGTTTTACTTCTACAATATATGGTGTAAAAACGTCTGAGTGCTGCCCTCTTCAGGTTGAACGGTGGCTACTGCTGTTGAATTTTCCTATTGGATGTTTGCGGTACTACGTGAAGTAAGTGGTACTACGTGACGTAAGCAGGTTCCAGCTCACCACGCCCTTGGTACGAGCTCACCACACCCTTGGCGGTATAAAAACCATCTTGTTTCGTCAAAACCACTAGCGAGTCAGGAGTTGGAATTGCGAGTATTAAAAACGATCAGGATAGAGTAGTAATGGGCTTGTCCGAACAGCTCGCGCTGAAAAGCGATGCAGTGCCAAACGCTGCTCCTCCTGCATGGACTCCACCACCGCAGTGGTCTTGATGTGAGTGATCATATATATTTTAATCACAATTTATGGTTAGGCTAAAGTTAATCCTCTGGGGTCGACAAACGCGCCGGTGCATTTTGCTGGATTTTTTCACATAGCAGCAAAATATGAATATGCCTACAGAGAACGCGCGCTATTGACATCAACTCGATAAAACTCATCAGATGCATGTACTTTACGTCGTCTTGTGACCCTGTGAGGAAGTATTTATTTTCAGTCAGACACTGGCCCCATTCTCCCTTGCGCGGCTGCTTCGCAGTTTGAGCCAGCGGCTTGAATTGATATGGCTCTGGCCCTGTGTCCACAAACAATTCACCCTCCTCCACTTCAGGTGAAGTTGGGGGAGAAAAGTCCTCGACTTCAAATGACAGCTCTGTTGCAAAGCTACTGGCGTCACTCCAGTCACTCTCCATTTTAGAGTCTGACAGCAGCTGTCAATGAATCCGTCACTGCGGGTCTCAGGTGCTAGATCAATGAGAAGTCCTATGATTACAACGACCATCATTTGAAGTGTCACACAGTTCTGAAATTATCGTACATTATAAGATTTTTTCCATTATTGATCGTACATCGTACAGAGGTCAAAATTATCATACAAATACGATAATTATCGTACATCTGGCAACACTGTGTCCACTTTTCCAGCACTTTTCAAATATTGACAGTGGGTGGAGTCAGGCTCTGACCAGGGGTTTAGTTACCCTTTAACTCAAATGTGAAGACTGGCTCTGGCATTCAGAAACTAATGTCAATTCCTCCAGACCTCCAGAATAGGGGCAAAAATCTGGGCAAATGTCGTTTAGTGCATTCCAGCCTTGAGACATTTTTTGATGGTACATTTTCTCATCTGACCTTGGCATCAGCCAGGTTTACATGTATTATAGATGCAAAAGCTCAGAATTCTGCTACGTCGTATTTAAAGGGTTAGTTCACCCAAAAATTAAAATTCTGTCAGTAATTACTCACCCTCATGTTGTTCCAACCCCATAAGACTTTCGTTCATCTTCGGAACACAAATTATGATATTTTTGATGAAATCTGAGAGCTGGGTCACTCCTTCATAGGCTGCTAGGTAATCGATATGCCATCCCAGAAAAGTTAGTAAAGACATGGTTAAAATAGTTCAAGTGTCTACAGTGGCTCAACCTTAAGTTTATCAAGCGACGAGAACACTTTCTGTGCGCAAAACCCCCCAAAAATAACGACTTTATTTATGGGCCTCTGAGTGAGTTCACGCAGTGTAACACGCAGCCCTTCTGGGGTTGTTCATCAGAACGTAGGCGTTCTGGTGCACAACCCAGAAGCGCTGCGCTGTTACACTGCGTGAACTCACTCAGAGGCCCATAAATAAGGTTATTATTTATTTATTTATTTTGCGCACAAAAAGTATTCTCGTCACTTGATAACCCTAGCCCCATACAGTTGAGTGGAATTCACCATCGTAAATATACCACTGTCGGAATTATAGTGGATAGATGTACATGTGCATTTGTTGACAAGCCAAATGATTTCAAAAGCCAAGAAGAACCACGTTGACTGATAAAGAGAGCAATATTACAACCGTAACAAAAGGAATAACAGAAATGACAGAATTGTTTCATTTTTCTGAAATACTACTCACATTTTCACATATACATAGTGAGCTAGGCGTTTGACTGTGTATGTGGAATTAAATGTTGGCGACACAATAGGCCACATTGCTCATAATATACATTTGAAATTGACAGTATAGACACTCACAATCGAACAGAGATAGGTTTGTTGCAAAATTTCAAAGCTTGTATGTTATCCTGAGACAGGACTATTAGATGACTTCACCACAAAACTCTGAGATAAAGTCGACACTGATAAAGTTATAGCTTAGGTCTTTCAGTAGTGTCAATCTTTGTCAGCTATTTTTTCATTTAGTTTAAGTCTTAAGGCCCGTTCACACCAAGGACGATAACTATAAAGATAACGATAAAGATATAATTCTAAAAATTGTTCTCCATATTAAAGAATAACAGAGTTCACACCACAACTATAACGATAAAGATATGAGGAACGATATCATTGGGATCACTTTCAGAAATTTTTGATTTTTTCAGATTTTTTTTCCAGCTGTCGAACGATAAAACACTGACAGCCAATCAGAATCCATTCTAATTTAAAGGTCTCGCGCATTTAAAATCGATCTGGATCATCCGGGCACGCGCGTGCTTAGAATAAAAAGACCGTTATCGGTCGCTGGTGTGGACCATAGACTGTAAGGTTTAGGTGGACTGTGGTGGACAGAGACTCCTAGAGGTTCTGATGTTCTTCATACTCTGTGTGGTGTCAGTTCACTGGTGTGGACGCATATATAGTTATCTTTATAGTTATCGTGCTTGGTGTGAACGGGCCTTAAGTCCTGTGAAATGTACTTTTTAGTTTTTATCTTATTTGGTCAACCTTGTCCTGTCCTGTTTTGGTTTAAGTTTTAGTTTACTAAATGTCTGGGCATTTTAGTCTAGTTTTAGTCAATGAAAATGTAGTCACATTATGGTTAAATTGAACTTGCACTTTCACCTATAAGCACAAATCAAGAGAACGTCAACTCCTGAGTTATTATAGGCTATTTATCATATAAATCACCACACTCTCTGCATTATGAAAACAAGAAACTTCTCTCAACATGAAAACAGTGAAATTCCTAATAGTAATTCCAATAATTCCAAATTACATTCATGTTTTTCAATTAAAACAACAGCAAAGAAGACTGCCACACAGAGGTTGTGTAAGTGCATTTATTCCGCAACCACAATCGCAATCCTAGTTTTGATAGCAGATTTAGACAACACAGACTGACTGAATGACACAGTGTCACTATTCTGACACTTTAAGGCAGAATATCTTAAATGGAGATTGCTAAACTCCAGCTTACATTAAGTAAAACACCGGGCAGAACATTTATCTTATTAGAGAAAATCTCTGATTGAAAGCATGAAAGCTTGTAGAGGCTTGTTAAAAACAGTCTGTAACATTTTGTATCCTCTTTTTTTGGTATTTCTTTTTTTTTTTTACTACATTTTTGTATCTTTTTTTTTTTGTCAAAGGTATTGCATGGTGATATAGTCACAGTTATTGTTTAATAACTTCCATGTTGTCTTGTCATTATCTCGGCTTAGTCATGGAAAAAAAGGTAGTCAACGAACATTTTTCGTCATAGCTTTCATTAATGAAATTAACTTCAACTTATTTTACTACGTCAGGACAGCATAAACCCTGAATAAGCTCAACATTGAAAATGGTGAATGAGTTTAAGATGTCTGTACTGATAATACTGTTTTGCTGAAGCTATGTTGATGTGGTGTATTGTGTGATGTACTGCTCTAAAGCAATCTGCCCGTTTCGTGGAATTTTGTACCCGCTGACCAATCTGGCATACTCCCAGAACAGACATTTGGAGAGTGTGGGATTTGCAAGTCATTTGCCTCATTAGAAGTCAGTGTACCATCAGAATGATTTTGAAACTAATATTTCAAGCCAAGGTAAAAATGTTTAACTGTTTTGCTTTAACTGATAAATCAGTAAATCGGATAAATCTTTCCTTTTTTTCATCCCTCCTTCTTTAGGAGTTTGACAAGGACGACCAGGAAAAGAAAGACAAATATTCACAGAAACAGAAAGACCGGTCCAAAAAAGACGAGCGGAGAGATAGAGAAGACAGAAGTAAAACACGGGATAAAGAGAAAAGTAGAAAGAGTGAGGACAGAGAAAGGAGTAGAGGAAGGAGTCGAGACAAAGAAGAGAGGAGAGAGAGGTATGCACTCATCACACACACACACTTTGTGTCTAATTGTTAATTATGATTATCAAAGTCCCCTTATTTAACCAAAAAAAAAAAAAAACATTCCCAGTTGTTAAACCAGGCATGATGCATCAAGTTTCCAACTACAAGTAATTTGTCTGTCCAATCTAAGATCGAAAAACATTTACAGCCAATCAGAACATGCACTACCGTTCAAAAGTTTGGGGTTGGTATGATTTTTTACAAATGTTTTTGAAAGACGTTGTGAAGACTGTTATGCTCACCAAGGCTGCATTTATTTAATCAAGGATACAGTGAAAACAGTAATTATGTTGTGAAATATTATTACATTTTAAAACAACTGTTTACTATTTGAAAATTATTTTAAAATGTAATTTATCCATGTGATGCCAAAGCTGAATTTTCAGCATCATTACTCTAGTCTTCAGTGTCACGTGATCTTTTAAGGATTATTTGATGAAAAATGTAAGTTGCATCCTTTGCTAAATAAAAGTATTTATTTCTTTAGAACCCCAAACTTTGAACAGTAGTGTATGTCATTTCTGTTAAGTGGGATTTTGAAGCGGTGCTACACAGAAATGTCCTGATGGTTGTGGTTATGATTTAATTGCTTGTCACTTTGTGTCATGTTCCATAAGAAGCACATGTGGATTTAACTTAGCCCTTAATTAATCCTCACTCTTTGTCTTTCTTGAAGAACAAAATCTCGATCACCACGGAAGTCAAAACGCTCTCAATCACCATCACCACAGCACAAATCCTGGAGGTCTTCGTCCCGATCACCACATCGCTCGCACAAAAAGACCAAGAAGAGCAAACACTGAACTCTGACCCTTTGAACCCTGTGACCTCTGCAGTCATCTCTTAACACAGCCTGACGGAGCCTATGAATGGACTGCTCTCGTCACGCACATCAACGTGTTTCTATTCCACAATGCTTTGATTACAGACTGGCTGATTTACAGCTGTTCATTTGTTTCCAGAACGGTCCTCTGTGTGGCTGCTGCAATCACAACCCTGGGCTTGGCTGAATTTTTCTAAGATGAAGTGTGAACTTGTACAGATCTTATTTTTTGTTTTGTAAACCGTTTTATTTGTGTTTTGTTTTAAATCCAGTGTTTAAAAAATGCTGCAAGATGGACCCCTCCGCCTCTAAACTTTACAATAAAAACAATTGTGGAAGGACAGATGTTGGTGTGAACATTATATAACAAGTTTTCATAAAGCAATTGTTTATAAACATTGTTAAATATATTTAAATGCTTTATTGTAATTCTATAAATGGTGATAGTAGGACGCTCAGAATAAAACTCTAGCTGCTAGAACAATATTTCCTTCGTAAGATCTAAAAGTGTGTGTATCATTGGCGAAATCAAATATATGAGAGCCTTGGTCAGACCAAAATAGTTTTGAGATCTAAAAGATAAATGGGTAAATGTTCTGCAAAAAGAACACAAGCCGTCAATGTCCTTGTGCTTATAAACGAGAATTTAGAATACAACTCGTACTTGTGTTACCTTGAATGCACAACAAATTCAAACTTGCGCAGTTGATAAGGTTTGTGTTCACATACTTGAGTAGAGCAGGGTTTCTAGATGTTTTACCAAAGACCAGCAAATATATTCTTAAAATATAAAGGAAGCTTGAAATGTTTATAAAGATCCATTAATACTGTGTGAGAAAAATAGTAAGAGTGATATGTATATATATATATATGTATATATATATGTATATATGTGTATATGTATATATATGTATATGTATATACACTCACCTAAAGGATTGTTAGGAACACCATACTAATACTGTGTTTGACCCCCTTTCGCCTTCAGAACTGCCTTAATTCTACGTGGCATTGATTCAACAAGGTACTGAAAGCATTCTTTAGAAATGTTGGCCCATATTGATAGGATAGCATCTTGCAGTTGATGGAGATTTGTGGGATGCACATCCAGGGCACGAAGCTCCCGTTCCACCACATCCCAAAGATGCTCTATTGGGTTGAGATCTGGTGACTGTGGGGACCATTTTAGTACAGTGAACTCATTGTCATGTTCAAGAAACCAATTTGAAATGATTCGAGCTTTGTTGACATGGTGCATTATCCTGCTGGAAGTAACCATCAGAGGAACAATGCTCAGGTAGGCCGTGGCATTTAAACGATGCCCAATTGGCACTAAGGGGCCTAAAGTGTGCCAAGAAAACATCCCCACACCATTACACCACCACCACCAGCCTGCACAGTGGTAACAAGGCACGATGGATCCATGTTCTCATTCTGTTTACGCCAAATTCTGACTCTACCATCTGAATGTCTCAACAGAAATCGAGACTCATCAGACCAGGCAACATTTTTCAACAGTCTTCAACTGTCCAAATTTGGTGAGCTCGTGCAAATTGTAGCCTCTTTTTCTTATTTGTAGTGGAGATGAGTGGTACCCGGTGGGGTCTTCTGCTGTTGTAGCCCATCCGCCTCAAGGTTGTGCGTGTTGTGGCTTCACAAATGCTTTGCTGCATACCTCGGTTGTAACGAGTGGTTATTTCAGTCAAAGTTGCTCTTCTATCAGCTTGAATCAGTCGGCCCATTCTCCTCTGACCTCTTGCATCAACAAGGCATTTTCGCCCACAGGACTGCCGCATACTGGATGTTTTTCCCTTTTCACACCATTCTTTGTAAACCCTAGAAATGGTTGTGCGTGAAAATCCCAGTAACTGAGCAGATTGTGAAATACTCAGACCGGCCCGTCTGGCACCAACAACCATGCCACGCTCAAAATTGCTAAAATCACCTTTCTTTCCCATTCTGACATTCAGTTTGGAGTTCAGGAGATTGTCTTGACCAGGACCACACCCCTAAATGCATTGAAGCAACTGCCATGTGATTGGTTGATTAGATAATTGCATTAATGAGAAATTGAACAGGTGTTCCTAATAATCCTTTAGGTGAGTGTATGTATATATGTATGTATATATATATATATATATATACATATGTATATAAATATAATAATATATATATGCACATTTTATATAAACAAAAACTTTAATGTTAGATGTGAGTAATCTCGACTCATCTATTTTACCACTTATACACACACAATGTTAGGGTAAAGCATAACAAGTACGAGTTACGTAATCAGATAACATTTTTTCAAGTAACTAGTAAAGTAACGCATTACTTTTAAATTTAAAATAAAATATGAGTTACTTTTTCAAATAATGCAAGTTAGTTTGTTTTGCCATTTATTGACTGACAGGTCTCTTGTCCCGATGTTGAGAGAAATCGTGAGTAAGTGTGAGCATGCATTTACTCATCTCACTGGCACTAAAACAGATTCAATATTCCTCAAAAGGAATAAAATCAGTGAAATGCAAAAATACTGCGCAAACCTCCAATAATTAAATGTTAAATAAAACATATTTTATGCATTTAATCTCACTTTATTGACCAACGTACTTCCTGCTGCACTTTGATGAATCAGTTAAATATGACTTTAGATTTTTGTGTTTTTATTGGCAAAGTAAATGTCAAACTTTCCTTTTCTGCACCATAATCTTCTGCAATCCAGAATGACAGCACAGCTCAAAGGTTTGAGATGCGCCCTCTACTGTACACGTGTGAATTTGCATTTCCTTCAGCCTTATTTCAATTTTAATGTGAAAGGGCCTTTACATTTGCCCAAAAGTAGAACTTTTTTGTTTAAAAAAAAACAAAATAATCAAGCCCAGCCCAGGTGAGAAAAAGCAACGCAAAGGTAATGTAACACATTACATTTATTAAAAAGCAACTAAGTAACAGTTACTTTTTAAGGGAGTAACACAATATTGTTATGCATTTACTTTTCAAAGTAACTTTCCCCAACAGTGCACACACACACACACGCGCACACAATTGGCGTATATATTGGCTTTGCTCTAAACATACAACAAACCCTAGAACATATTTATTTTGTACACATAGCTCAGTGAAACAAGTAATAAAAACTCGGTGAGTGTTTTAGCGCAATTTTCTCACCTCATGGGATCACAACACTAAGAGATAGTAAATCTTTTCCTGGATTTTTTTTGTGCTTTCCCGAGATTAGACCTTCCTTAACATAATGCCGAAAACCCGAAGTCTCTAGGTGGTCTGGTTGAGGAGTAGATAGAAGTGCAAGATTGGTGCGCACAGACAGAACAGAAATCATGAGTTAACAATCGCAATTTGTCCGGTGGAAAATTGCGCTAAAAACATTTTTACTGCATACATAGAGATAAAAACAACACAAGGGAATATCTTTAAACATATTTTTTTTTTATTTCTGGAGTCATACATAAAATCAAGTTCAATTATTTTTACAACAAAATAACACTGACCAAGATTTTTAAATTGAAATGAGTTTAGTTAGTGCTTATGATGTTTTCCAGAAACCTTGAGTTTGGGGTTAAAGTGTGGAGGAGGAAATTAGTTGTGTGTGTGTGTGTGTGTGTGTGTGTGTGTGTGTGTGTGTGTGTGTGTGTGTTTGTTTTAAGGGCTGACCACCCGTGTCTCTCATATCCATTCAGTCTCCATACAGGCTTGCAGTTTCACTCATCCATTAAAATGGCATCACTGATCTGTGCAATTTAAAGCCCTTTTGTGCATGTACAGTAACAATACAACAATATCTCTCCAAACAAAATCAAATTAAAAAGAAAGGAAGGTAAAGAAAGATGCGTTGAGCTGTAACGTCTGTCCCTGCTCCTCAACTGTCCCCACCTTCCAACTTCCTGGGTCCCTGTTCTCTGCGAATAAGGCGGGGCTTATAATCTCCGCCTCTCAGAGCACTCTCCAGCAGCTGATTGGTCAATGAAGGGGGCTCAGTTAGATGTAAAGTGGCACTGATTTTGCTTTAACTCTGTCCGAAAGCTGAGAGGAGCTTTTACATTATTACATATACTTGTTGGGTGTCATATTCAGCACAAGCACTCAGTATTTCTTAACATTGACAAAAACTTTAATGGCTCCGGTGAAATCAGCAGAGAGCAAAACTTCAGTGTGATCTGTTTTCAATGCCCCTGAGGACAAGAAAAGAAAAAGAGTGGGTTACTTTTGTTCACTACTACCACATACAGTGCACTGTTGTGATTTCGCAATGCTAGTTGCCATAGTTACGGTCAGTACCTGAAGGGATGGTCTCAGAGTCATCTGTGCTGTCACTCTTACAGTCGGAGTCTGCCTTCTCTGCCCCTGCCTCCTGAGGCACGATGAGATCCGGATGCGGAGCAAAAATGGCCGAAGTCACCACGGCATTATGAGCTACAAATCATGAGGCAGAAGTCATTAAAAAAAATTACAGACAATAATGCTTGTTATGGCAGCACATTTGGGGGGGGAATCCCGCAAGGTTTGACGTGCCTGTTTGTAGGACTGCACAATTTGGCCAAAATATTTGTGATGATATATGAATACGATAATAATAATAATTATTTTTATTATTCTTACTACTACTACTACTACTACTACTACTACTACTACTAAATAAAAAAAAAATATAGGAAATATTACTTATTTCACTGTTAAATTAAAAATAAAATAAAAAATATAATAAAAACAATTTTATTTTACATTACAAATGTAAAATTATAATACTAACATTTTTAATTCATTTTTAAACGCTGAGTCCGTGCCGACGACTTTACTTCAATATTGTGAAATGGAATATATATATATGACGTCATCAGACAAGGACCACCATTCCAGAGGGTCAGCAAATTTTCTGATTTTGACTAAACAGATTTTGCGCTAACACAGAAAATGTGGTCAAATTTAATTTCAGGCAGACGGCGAAAAACCCTTAAAGGGATAGTTCACCTCAAAATGAAAATTCTGTCATCCTTTACTCACCCTCAAGTTGTTCCAGACCTGTATGAGTTTCTGTTGATGAGCCCCATTGACTTCAATTGTTTTTTTGTTTTGTTTTTTATATTATGGCAGTCAATGGGTCATCAACTGTTTAGTTACATTCTTCAAAATATCTTCTTTTGTGTTCAGCAGAAGAAAGAAATTCATACAGGTTTGGAACAACTTGAGGGTAAGTAAATGATGACGGCATTTTCATTTTTGGGTGAACTATCCCTTTAAAGCTTCTCTTTTGTTGACTACAGCTGGTTTATAGGTGTTTATTTCAAGTTTGGGATGATGGTTGGTATGTGTTGCATTCTCAAATGCACGTTATAAGAGACCCAACACTGAGCAAATGCAGAGCTGAGTTCAGGTGGAGCAGCATTTACTGCAAACTGAGTCGCAAAGAGACTGAAAACACTGGATCATGAGCTGCTCGAGAGTAAAAGACGTGCTTTACTCTGAAACTCACTGCGCATAGATTTATTGAATTGAATTCTGAACGTGGCGGCTGTGTAACCTTCTGTCAGTCAAGCATGATTCATAATATGATTCCATCGTATTACCTTTGATCCCTTCCCAGAAGTCATTGCGGTCTCTCCGCACAGAGGTGAACTTGCTCAGGTCGTGGTATGTGCTCCAGATGTACACATACTTGTCCTCTGAGCCGCTCACAATGAAAGAGTAGTCGTGACTACAAGAACAAGAGGACATCCTTGAGATTCACTCAGAACTTTCAGTAGAAGTGTAAGATCAGAGATGGACATCTTTCAGGGTTGCTTCTCTCACCTGAAGCTGGCTTTGATCTGACTGCTGCTGTTCACATAGCCTTTGTACTTCATAGACAGAGACAAATCTCTGAGGTCATACAGGCGAATGCGAGAGTCGTTTGACGTCACCAAGATCTGCAGAGGAAAAGGAGATTGGCATTAACTGAGACTGAATGATGGAACGTCACCTTGGTATGAATGACAAATGTTATACTGAAAGTTTCAGATCTAACTGCAGTCTTTTTCCATTTTGAGTCTTTCCTCTTTCATGAACACATCTGTGTCTTGCCTTGTTCTCTCCTGGCAGCGGCTCAATACCGGTGATTTTGCGGCCAACGCGATTCCTGCCTCTCGTGGAGCGAACATGGATTTGGGTGTGATACTTGAGGCGCTGAGCCGAACATGATGAAAGAAGAAATGAGTGATTAATAATCAACTAGTTACGTAGATAGATTTATAAATCAATGCAGTGTACATGGTGTTCCTCCATTTTAAGTGAAAATCATTGTTCCCATCTTTAAGCTCACAAGAAACACTCACCTCTGTGTCATAGAAAATGCAGCGCCCGTCGTAGGTGCCGATAACCGCATATTTTCCATTCTGGCAGAAGTTAGCTGCTGTTATCAGACGCGTCTGTCCGTCTACCTCATTCCACAGTGCCACTTTCTTATCTGGAATATTCCATAACCGCAACTTTCCATCCAAAGAACCGCTCAAAAAATACCTGTCATCCTGAGAGAAAAATACAGGCATTAAAACCAGTGTTATTTTAGTATCACATAAAAAAAGTTCATTTTTGTCTTTTTTAAAATGTCTATATAGTTTTTATTAAGTTTTAAATTTTAGTTTATTTAGTTTGAGTTATTTTAGTATTTTACTTAAAGGGCTAGTTCACCCCAAAATAAAATTTCGACATGAGGGTGAGTAATTAAAATAATTACTCTGAAATAAAATAAGTTTTTTTTTATTCAGCTAATGTTTATTTTATTTAAAAAAAGAATGCCTTTTTTTAAATGGCATTAGTTTGAGGTCAGTACGTTTTTTTTTAAATTAATAGTTTTGTTCAAAAAGCTTGACAAAATCGACAGTAAAGACATTGTTACAAAGAAATTCTATTTCAAATAAATACTGTTCTTTTGAACTATATATTCATGAAAGAATCCTGAAAAAATGTATCACATTTTACAGAAATATATTAAGCAGCACAACTGTTTTCAACATTGATAATAATTAGACTTATTAGAATGATTTCTGAAGGATCATGTGACACGGAAGACTAGAGTAACGATACAGAAAATGCAGCATTGCATCTCAGGAATAAATTACATTTTAAAATACCTTTTGTAATAATATTTCTATTTTTTTTTTTTTTTTTTATCTAATAAATGCAGTCTAGTGGGTGTAAGAAATTTCTTTCAAAAACATCTTACCAACCCAAAATTTAAAGAGTACACAAACAGCACACTCACCCTGGGATGAAATGCAATGGCTGTAACGAAGTCTATATGCTGAAAACAGCAGAGACACTCTCTCCTGGAGATGTGCCACAAACGAACCGTCTTATCCATTGATGATGACAGCAGGAAGTAGTTCTATTGGGAAAAGAACACCATTACAGTATGTCAGATTGCGATTCATTAAATTGAGAATTTCAAAACGTTTTCCACGCTCAATTCTTTATTAGTCTTCAGTGGAGCACTGATGACCATAACCTCTCACCTTCGACCAGGACAGATCCAGCAGGTCAGCCGTATGACCCTTGTACTTGCAGAACGGAACCTGCCGGAATGGCAGATTTCTGTCCTCAGTGTCTGCATCTTCCGCTGCAGCACCAAACTGAGCAACAAAGCAAGAGAGACATTTTAGAGCTTTAAATGGTCATTAATCAGTATGAACTCCAAAACTTGAAAAAATGCCTTACCCCTCCTTCAGTATCTGATTTAGAGGAACACAGACTCTCCTGAGAGGGAGACGGCGACACACGTCCTGAGAGAGAAAGAGAGAAACCAGAAACTCTTTTAAAAAAAGGAAACCCCCAAAAATAGTAAAAAAAAACAACAACAATGTAATTACAGTTATTTGACACAATAATTGTGTGTGCCATGTATATTTATGTTTATCAGAGAATTGTGCCATTAGCTTAGCAACATGCCAAAGCCAAATTCTTCTGAAATCTCTTATGAGTGTCGCCTCCCATGCAGAGTGCCTACGTAGGGCGCACCAAATCAGTCACTTATGAGGTTTCAAGTGGGTTAAGATGCTTTCGAAGGCAGTACACAGCTCACAGAGTTTTAGATCAGTTACAGTTGTTTTGCATAAGCTCTACAAAAGCAGCAACACCAGCTGCTTTCACATGAAGTGTTTACTTCCTAGACAATGATTAAGTTTAACATTGGGCTTAACTACAAAGAGGTGATTCATCTTTTAAATGTAATTGTAGCTCTAGTAATACGTTTCATACTTTTTTTCTCTCTTTAACGCCATTCCAGCCTCTATGGCTATGTTCATGGCGAGAGCATGTTGGGTTTAGTTATTCAAAAATAAAACTAAATAAGATGTTTAATAATATATATATATATTTAAACTTAAGTCTAAATTTTTATTTACTGGTTTAAAAACCTTTCCAAAAGTATCAACAGAATAAAACAAGTTTCTCAAAAGGGTAGAAATATTACAGTCCAGCAAAATATGTTTAATGGACAGTGGATTCTGATAAGATGAACACTTTGGTGAATTTTCTCCTGATAGTAAATAATTATGTGCGAGTCTTGAGTGTCCCATGTGGCATTGTGTGTAAATGACTTGATCCCAGCGATTATTAAAATGGAATATATGTTTTTTCCCAACATCAAGATTAATTTCATGTAGTTTGTTGTTTAAGCACTGATAATACATTTCATTCGAAACAGGTCATTTCAAAACATCTGACGACCAGAATGTGTCTAAATACTTTTTGGGGCCACAGTATATAAATTATAGGAAAGGTACAGTATGTTTTGAATACAATAAAAAATCTTTATATAGTAGTCTTCATATACAATATTGTGCACGTGTGCATGTTTACCATCTGTGTTGTATTTTATTCTCATGTTGTTGAAATAGTCATAGGCATTTTTTAGGACCCATATCCGAACCACATTATCCTGCCCTGCTGTAGCCAACAGCCGCCCACAATGAGAGAATTTCATTGTCCAGACGGCACCCTGAGAGGGGAAGAGGGAGTGGTCAAATCACTAAATAATGAACTAACTACATCACAAATCACAAAATAGGTTAAAGTTCACATTAAAGGTCGCACACGCTCTCCTCACCATGTGTTCTCCACTCAGGTCCTGCACTACTTTGATTTGGTCAAAGTCAAAGGGCCCTTTGAAGCTGTGAGCTGCTTTAAACTTGACCGGTCGGGTGTACGGCATCCCCTCGTCATCACTGGATGATGGGTCGTCCTGGTCCGTGTGGAATACTTCATCTCGAACGCTCTTGACTTTATTCACGGCTTTCTCTCCATATTCCTCCGCCAAGTGCTTCGCTCTCTTCACCGATTTGCCCAGAAACTTCTTCAGCTGTGTACTGAGTGAAGGACGAAGAACAAACAGGTGTCTAAAATCATTCTCACTGGACCCTCTAGCTATATTTGAATGGTAATGTAATTATAATTAGATAAAAGGTTAGGGGTCAGTAATATATAAAGAAATTACTGCATTTATTCAGCAAGAATGCATTAAATTGATCAAAATTGACAGTAAAGACAATTTTAAAGTTACAAAAGATTCCAATCTCAAATAAATGCTGTTCTTTTGTACTTTCTATTCATCAAGAGTGTATCCCGGTTTCCACAGAAATAATAAGCAGCACAACTGTTTCAACAAAACCAAATCAGCATAGAATGATTCAGATGATTTAGCAGTAGAGTACATTTTATTTCAAATAAATGTTGTTCTTTTGAACTTTTTATTTATCTAAGAATCCTAAAAAAAAATTATGTATCACTGTTTCAACTAAAATGTTAAGCAATCTTTCTTGAGTAGCAAATCAGCATATCAGAATGATTTCTGAAGGATCGTGTGACTGAAGACTGGAGTAATGATGCTGAAAATACAGCTTTGCCATCACAGGGGTAAATTACATTTTAAAATATATTAAAATAGAAAAACATTATTTTAAATTGTTATAATATTTCACTATAATAATAATAATAATAATATTTTACTGTATTTTAATCAAATAAATACAGCTTTGATGATCACTTTCAGCACTTACCAACCCCAAACTTTTGAGCAGTTGAGCACAATTTATTTTCTCAAATTATGATTTTTTTTAGTTATAAATAAACATATCTCTTACGTTCTCTGTTTCAGTTTCCCTCCATCTGTGTCTGTAAGGGCAGGCTGGGACTTATCATCATCATCCGACTGTGCTGCATCATTTCTGCCAAGAAAAAAGAACGTGTGAGATCCCACCCTAAAGCGTACAGAGCTACTGGCTTTAAGACAGGAGTTCTCTTTAAACCCCTTTCAAAATTAGGTTGCATTTAATCCTGATGTAAAATGAGAAATGAGAAACACTGATCCAGGACCAGATCCAGCAACCCAACTGTTTCAGATTAACCACACTAGTAGAAACTACAAAACTGTTATCAGCTCAGCATTATGTAGCACTTCCTGCCAAAATGTTCGACTCATGTTTGAGGGGTTTCAAATCAGAAGAGAGCGGAGAGAGGAGAAGGGATTACATGCCTTCTTCCTTCAAAAGAGGAAAAACAGTCTGTAGGTTTCATTCTGACTGATAAAACGAAGGCATATGAAAGTGTGGCGAATCGGATTACTGGTGGGATTCAATCCTGTTGCCTAAGGGCCCCATCACATAAGCACAAGCAGAGTGTCATATAAGGAAAATGATCCTTGATATCACACATGAAATGTAAAACCAGCTCAGAAGAGTTCCACAACTCTGTGATGGATTGTGGATTATATGGTACAGTTGGACATCTCAGGCCTCATGACATCTTGGAAACTCATCACATTTTTCAAAGAGCCCTATCAGATAACTTGTGTTTCTATGTTTCAGGTTGAAGAGAAGTATTGCTGGTGCATAATGGGAAAAGCAGTTCTCTTACGAGATATACTCCTTGGTTCTCCTCATGATGTGCAGTGTGAGTGGGTTGATTCCAGTGGGGAGTTTCTCTTCTGCCTGGATCAAAGGGATCTCCTCACCAGTGTCCAGATTCTTGATCATCACACTTGCAAGAATCTCCTGTAACAAAAAACACACAGATTACTGCATTGAGTAATAATCATTATACTATAAGTGATTCATAGCAGCACAAAGAAAACTGCAGGAGGCCACATAAAACAACCAGTGAAAAGCCTGAATGAATGAATGAATGAATGAACAATCGGTCATCGTCCTAATATTCTTAATCAACTTAACTGCTTTTCAGATAATCAGTAACAACTGCTGGCACTAGAGAGGTTTAAAAACAGCCGGTGATCAGTGCCGATTATATGCTGTCAATCAAAAGGGTGCGGTAAAATGACCGACTGCAACTCACACTGTGTGTGAAGAAAAACTCTCGTGTTGAGTTAATTAGGACAAGTTAATGCATTAACAGTTAAAAATAGCTATATAAAAGCAGGCTCTATTTGACCCTATGAACCACCTGTAGTTCAAACCAGGGTTGCCAGATCTGCAGTTTTTCCCTATACTAAACATTATTTGTAGCGCGCCTCTCATCCAATAATCGCAAATAGCTCTGTGCTTTGTTACTTCTAAAAAGAAACAAAGTGTCATCTTTCAAATTCGGTCCATTTTATCACGAAATTCAAGCAGTAATATCTCAAGTCTATTCTTGCACTTTAATACAAATTATATCTAGAAAAACATGCATGAATATCAGAAGGTAAGTTGAAAGATCCAGTACAACTTACCGAAACCCGTATCAAATCTCTTGTAATCACTCAATCAGCGTTTCAACCGTGAAAAGATGTAAATAAAACAGCTTGTGAACAATATCACTCAGGAAAGTCATCCGTTTGTTAGTTAGCTTTTTTTTTTTAGGAAAAACTAGAGGGGAGATTATTTACTGTTAATTATATATATATGTTTGAATAAATTTGCCGTGAAGACAAGTGCTTATGAAAACTACCTTATATGTGTAACTGAGTTGTATACAAACATTTCAACTTTTATTTGAGTGTAAATATTATATCTGGAAATAAATAGCAGTTGAATATAATAGCTCTGTTGTTAATTTTAACCTCTAATATTATAGTGTACCAAATGAGAGCGTTCTCTTTATAGTTTGCAGCATTATTTGGGAGAGATTTTTTTTTTCCCATAAGAAAAAACAACCTATCCGTATCGGGCGATATCATTCTGAATAATCGGCTATCGATATCGGCTGAGAAATTTCATATTGGTGCATCTCTAGCTGGCACCGTATTAATATTCATAAGCCATGCTAATAAAGTTTAGAATGTGTCCCTCCCACTTTCCAGATCATAGAAATGAGTTCCGGTTCCATCATCCCGAAGTCAGTGTTTTGTTTTTTGACGGGTTTTCTGGTTAAATGCCTGAAAAACATCTGTGGTTAACACAAGATATTATATGTGTATATATAATGACATTACCTCATCCGTAAGCTCTCTGCCTGAGTTAGATCTTGGTCTTTGAGGTCCAACGGTCTCACTCCCATTCGAATTTGATGCCTGCTCGTCATTTTCCTATTCATACAAAATTACAGACACAAATGTATGATTTAAAATATTCAGTGTAAAATCTACATATTTATAATATTTGAAATGGCTATATTTAAATTCAAACCTGTGCAGTGACTACTTTATCGCCACTAGTGGCGCTAGCGAGGTCCAGGGAGTGCTGGAATTCTTTAGTAATACATCGTACTGTGGCATTTGGACTGACCAATCCACACAGCTCGTCCGCTGGCTCTACAGAGACTGACAAATCATAGAGCACGATATTGCTTGAGTCATTATATAAAATTTCACATTCATTTTATAACAAAAAGAAGTGGCAATCACTATAGGACGGCACAAATATATGGTCATCAAAAAAAGTAACAGAGCAACATTTTTACATGTTAAACCAGTGACATCTTTGAAGAGAAAACTCAAACAACATACCTTCTAGGCCTGTTGGTCGCATCACTTCCTGGGATTTTTTACTAGCTGAAAAGCTGGGCCGTGAGGGGGGAGGCGGCCTAGGAGGTGGAGCCCCGGTGGGTGGAGGTGGCCTTGAGGGCGGTTGCTTCTTGGTGCTAGCTACAATGTCTGGCTCCACTGTAAACTGTCTGGGAGTTTTGGAAGGGCCAGGGTCATCTGCATCAGTCAAAGGGACTTTCTCTAGAATATCAGCAGTTTCTGCACAAGGCAGGGAGGCGGGTTGCGACGGTTGACCCAAAGCACTTGTAATGTCAGGAGGGGGTGACATAGCCTGGTCCTGACTCGCTTGGGCGGAACCAGCCACATCTGGTGCTCTGTCCTCAATGCCCCGTGACCTCACTTCCTTTGGTCTTACATCAGGCAGCTGCCCAGTGCGACCAGAGTCATGTGGCGTCACATCAGGATCCTCTGGAGGCACCTCGGGAACCAGGTTTTCTTCAACACTGTAGCCTTCTGCTTCTGCCTTCTCCCCCTCAGAGGAGGCTGCACAGGTCTCCTCTCCTCTCAACAACTGATCTTCCACTCCACTCTTCTGACTCTCCTCTATAATACTGTCAATGATCTGGAAAGAGGGCCAGTCAGAAAATTGTGCTTTAGCATTCATGTAGAACGCATCTGTACATCAAAATAAAAGCTCTGTTTACACTGGGCATCTAATCTTATAGTGTTTCCCTACAACATCAATAATGATGTATGGTTACAGAGGTCTCAGGGTCCACGTTTATTGATCAAGAAGAGTTTGGCATCCAGCCAACTTGCAAAACATACTCAGGAGGAGCAAATTATCAGGAGCTTTCAAACAAATATATGCATTTTAGTTTACTGGCACAAAACATTGAGTTTGTTTTGATGTGCAGCCTTTAACGTCATCAACAGAATATAAATTTTCTCTTCATATTTATTTAATAAGCTATTTATTTTGCAATGCAGCAAGTTGTGTTTTAATATTTGCATTAAGCATTTATCCTGCTGGGTTGTAACTGACCTATTGGCATTGACCACTTAAGAGAAATGGCCTGCTTTTTGGGCAGACATCCAACAGCAAACACACTAGAGAGCACAGCATGCTTCTGTTATAAATTACCAATGAGTGAAACAGAGAGGCAATGAAAAGAGAGGGAGTAGATAAAGAATTAAAAGGGGCAAGTAAGATCTGTAAGGCTTTATCATGGCCAAACCCACCTGAAGAGAATCGTCATGGCGGGGTTCTGGCTGAGCCAATCCAGCAGTGACTTCCTCTACCACATTCTCTGCAGGACCCTACAGCCAATCAAAAGCAACAGATGAAAAACCACTCAATTCTCAAATTCAAACCCTTCATGTAGCTCATTTACAGATTTTAAACACACACAAAAAAAATGTCAATTCAAATAAGAACAAAAAATTTCTCCCATTTCAAATATTATTTAAATGTATATTTATTATTATTTAAATGCATAATTGTCGTTCAAAGATTTTGCGGCAGTAAGAGTTTTTTTATTTTGAAAGAGATTTGTTTTTAATTATTCAGCAAGGACATTAAATTGATCAAAATATATTTTGATAAATCTTGATAAAAAAATTTAAATAAAATTACAAAAGATTTATATTTCAAATAAATACCTGTACTGTCCTTTTGACCTGTCTATTCATCCAAAAATCCTGAAAAATATATCACTGTTTTCACAAAAATATTAACAGTAAAAACTGTTTTCAACATTGATCATTGATAATAATATTAAATGTTTCTTGAGCACCAAATCAGCATATTATTATGATTTCTGAAGGATCATGTGAAGACTGGAGTAATGATGCTGAAAATAAAGCTTTGACATCACTAAAATAATTTAGATTTTAAAATAGACAATTTTATATTGTAATAATATTTCACAATATTACTGTTTATTCTGTATTTGAGATCAAATAAATGCAGCCTGAGCATGAAAACTTTTTTCAACCCCAAAGTTGTGAAAAGTAGTGCATCGTAAATTATATTTTAAATGCATAATAATAATTTTAAAATATCAAACCATGTATTGTTTATATTTATTTTGCTTTCCTAAAGAAGTCCTTCCCCAAACAAATTTATTTTTGTAACATTTTAGAAATTATAATTCATGTCCCCACAAAGCCAAACAGAGTTCCAGAATTTTCAAAAAGGTAATTGAAAATACTATAACAGCAGTTGAGCTCTGGTTTGTTGGCCAGGATTAGTTTTATTTAAATG
Source organism: Scardinius erythrophthalmus (assembly GCF_964197995.2). Classification (NCBI taxonomy): domain Eukaryota; kingdom Metazoa; phylum Chordata; class Actinopteri; order Cypriniformes; family Leuciscidae; genus Scardinius; species Scardinius erythrophthalmus. The sequence continues at coordinate 25,984,593 of NC_138225.1, forward strand.
ATTAAACAGAGCTAGAGCAGAACCTCAGACCTTTGGTATCAACCTCAGATCATCTTTCCTGCACTCATGTGACTAAAGCATTTCACCAAAAGGTTTATAACCATCACCCTACTAAGACTTATGACTCAATCAAGACCCATGCACTGGCCAAAACAGAATCAGATTCTACGAATCCCCTGCACTGTGCATGTTAATTTATTAGCCTACATATTTTTGCTCATGTTTTATTCTTTCAATTCTGCTTAAGTTCACCCAAAAATAAAATGTCTGTCATTAATTAATGTCGTTCCAAACCCATAAGACCTTCGTTCATCTTCGGAACACAAATTAAATATTTTTGATGAAATCCGAGAGGTTTCTGACCCCCTTAATGTTATTAAGCGAAAAAAAATAAAATAAATAAATAAACAACAGCTTTATACAACAATTTCTTCTCTTCTGTGTCAATCTCTGACACTCTTCATGTGAGCACCTTGACACATGCGTGAGCTTGCTGACGCAGGAGCCGGCCGATACTGAGCTGACTTTCTGACGTAGAACCCGGAAGCGCTGCACTGTGTTTACAATGTGAACAGCGTCAAAGACTGACACAGAAGAGAAGAAATTGTTGAATAAAAAGTCAAAAAGGTCAATGGATGTCTGCCCACAATTTTTTTTCCCCGTCTCTTCATAATATTAAGGTTGAACCACTGTAGTCATAATGACTATTTAACAACGTCTTTACTACCTTACTGGGCCTTGAAAGTGGTAATAACGTCACAGTCTAAGGGGGGTCAGAAAGCTCTCAGATTTCATCAAAAATATCTTAATTTGTGTTCAGAAGATGAACAGAGATCCAACGGGTTTGGAACGACATGAGGGTGAGTAATTACTGACAGAAATTGCTTTTTGGGTGAACTAACCCTTTAACACAATTTACCAATGCAATCAAATTGGCAGACTCTGTCTGGACCTACCAATGGGCAAATGTTCATTCTCACAAAATTCTCTTTAATAATGTTTCCACAAAAAAAAAAGACATTGTACACAGGTAGATTAAAGTGTAAGTGAAAACAGGAAACTCTTACCCCTGACTGAGGAAGTTCAAACTTTGCAGGTGACCTACAAGGAATAAAAGAACAAAGAATCAAGAACACAGGTCACCAGGGTCAAGATTCATACTCATACCACTCATATCATACATAACACAGAGCTCCATTTTGACATAGCCTATATGCTCACATACTTCACTTGTTCAAAACATACAGAATTTCAATCTTCATACGCTTAAGCACTGTATAAAGTCTAGTTTAGACTAATTAATGAACGTCAATAAAGTTGTGTATATAGAAAAAACTGTCAGTGGATGTGAGGGCTCCTCCCAGCACTGAGCTAGCCTGACGCAGCATTCATGAACAGACAAGCCCCTCAAACACATTCATAACACACCCTTTAACTAGTAAATCTAAACATATGCACAGTGACCCAACATACATTTTTAAACCAGCCCTCAGCCACCACGGAAGACACTGTCAAAACACTCCTCAGACATTGTCACAGCTCTTCTCACACACACCTCTGACCCAGCCATGCTATGGCAACAACAAGAGCAGGCGGATGTTCCTATACTTGATAAAATGGAGACTCCTTCTTCACAAAAGAGCAATTATTTTTGAACCTTTAGTCTTCAAATCTTTGTTCACATTGAGTCACTGGGTTTCTGAGTCATTCGGGCTTTTTTTTCTGAAAAGAGCTGTCATGTTTGTGACAAAAAAAAAAAATGCCTGTCAAACTAGCCTGAGTCTAAATTAATACATGTAAGACAGTCACTTGAGAAATGCCTAAATTAGTAGAATTTGTTGTTTAATACAGTGGAAAAAATGCAAACTGGACGACATTTCTTGAAGGGATAGTCACAGTTCCCACAAAGTGTAGACTTTGGATTATGTGCATATCCTCATGTTGTTTCAAACGTGTATGACTTTATTTCCGCATAGGAACACCTTAGGAAAAGTTCGGGAGTGTGAACTATTCTTTAAAGCATTTTACCGCATTTAAAACCTTTTGGTTGAATGACAACACCAAAAACAACATGACAGCAACATCAGCTGAACGCTACGTGTCACAACGATATCGTGGCCGTGTTTCAAACCCTCTCAGCTGACTTGACCGTTTACTTGTGTAAGTCATATGACTTTATATATCTACATAATAAATGTTACATGGCAGTACCGAAGCAGTAAATCTATAAACAAGCAATGGGGCAACTGTTGAACAGTTTTGACAGCTTCATTCTAAATCACGTAACGGACATCAGACATTTAACTAACGTAATAAAACTAATAGTTTCCATAAATTAAATATAAGACTCACGCATGAGGTGAGGGAGTGAAGTTGACATCCTCCGCCGCATCGTAAAACTCCTCCGTGTCGCTGGTGTCCGACGCCATCGAGCCCGGGCTGCATACAGAGGCCGCCGCCACTGTTGCGATTTCAGCGAAAGGGGGGAAACTCCCAGAGCTTGTGAAGCAGGACGCGAGAAAACAGACGTCTGATAAATTACTGGATTTGAACCAGGCGTGCGTCTATGGCATGAGTGCTGGGAGAGGCCGCTCCACTCACCTGAATGCACGATAACGCAAGCAGACACACGGCCTAGATTACAAGATCTCAGACGGCGGGGTTGAGTATAAGCAAAATCAGCCGGTTATGTCGATCTAATTAGGGGCAATGCAATGTTAAGGTCCGACCGAGGCTGTCCATGCGCACTGTCAATGATCCTGGCATATCAGGAAGATCCCCTACCGGGATTTACGATCGAAAACAAACCGAGAGGAGGAAGAGAAACGGCGACAGGTCTTCTCGCGTCCACCGAAATCTCGCAGGAACATCTCGCGGGGTTTGGACTCGGGGGCATGTTTCCGTTGAACAGCTGATCTGTTCTGTAATTTACTTCAATCTCTGTTGTGAAGCATCACGGACTGAGATTGCTCCGATAGATAGATTAGACAGACAGACAGACAGACAGACAGACAGAGAGACAGACAGACAGACAGACAGACAGAAAGCTTTTGTGATTCCTCTTTTTATCCACTGGAGAGTGCAGTAGGCTTGGGTCAGTAAAATTCTGTCTCACAGATCTGTGTTACTGTTTGTTAGATGTTTTAAAGACACGCCATGTTAATATATACAAATATAAAACGAATAGAAAAGTATATTCAACAAATATTGTGGACCTCTTTCCTCTTTAATGCTTATGGCGTTGAAAATTCCATTACATTTTCAGTTATCACAATATAGTACAGTAAAGCAATTAATTTGAATAATTAAATATACATATATATATATATATATACATATATACATACACATATATATATATATATATATATATATATATATATATATATATATATATGTATGTATATGTATATATATATATGTATATATACATATGTATATATATATATATATATATATATATATATATATATATATATATATATATATATACATACAGTTGACGAATTTGATATAAAGGTGCCATGTTACATTCTCTTATCTTGAATTGCTATGATAAACAATACAGTGATGTCATGCTGAACAGTTCTTCATAATATACATTGATATTTACACTGCACCGTCCAATTACATCCCGAATATAGACGAATCGACCAATCGCTACGCGTATCCCTGCGCCATGAACTTCTTTTGGTAACGGAAGTTTTTAGTGTCAAGACTTGATTGACATGGACATAGACCAATCAGCTACGAGTACGGTACGTATTCCCTTGAGGCTTCAGCCAATGAAAAACGGGAGAGGAGGGGCTTTGTGAGGTCCATGAGTAGAGTGGATTTGGGGGTTTAAGAAGAAAACAAGGATAAATTCCAGAGGTTGTGGTAAGTCGAAATGGCTTTTAAAGTTTATTTGTTTAGTATTCTATATGGCAAACTGACATATCATTGGCATATGCGTAAAGATACACAACATTCCATACGAAAAGTAGCTTGTTGTCAGCTGAAGCTAAATGTAGCAGCAGCAGAGGCAGAGCCTCGAATAGGGAGCCATGCTTCAGGTTTGGTCCTTTCTTCAAAAGAGCTGAGCTATGCTTTCAAGAACGGACAAAACCAGAGGCACTGTTACAGTCACAGCTCCGGTTCTGCCGTGTACTGGTGTGTCAGCGCGGGGATATGGCTTGTTCTGTGTGCGGTTAGTTCCCACATAAACGTGAGCCGACATGTCGCCAAGAGTCTCTTCCACAACCCCAAACTCTGTGTCTGAACTAACAAACAAGTACTACAAACACAACGCCCAGACTAAACGAAGTGCTCCTAACAAATAGATGTCTAGTTTCTGTTCATTTATTGCCACTATGATGATCTAGTTGCTGCTTTGGCAGGACCCCTGCTGTTCTGTTGGAGACAGACAGAGACTGTTTTCCTTTTGTTTGTGTTGGGCTTCACTTTCTAACACACATTTCCATTTTCTTTGTGCTGTTGCTTTAAACCGACTCACTAAAAGAAAAAGCCCACTTAGGAAGTTCAGAAATGTCACCTTGTTTTAAAGAAGGTGTATATTATTCAGTATGTTAGCTTACTCAAGATTAAGTGTTTTTTTGGTTGTCTACACCAGACTGGAGTCAATATAGCAACCAAACTGAGAAAATAAGGACAATCTAACCAGCAGCTTTTGATAATTTCTCTTCTAATTTTAAGAGCTTCAGATACTCAGTCCGGCTGTCAGAGTGTGACAAAAGTTGAGCTCAATTATTAAGAGCGTGATTCAGAGCAGCTGGGGGCTGAAAGGGCCACCATGTGCTCATATGCCATGACAACAGTAACATAATACTAATGGCTAAAAACAAGCCCTTCTACCAGGGGCCTCCGGCTGAAACCTTATTTTAGCATATGTCCTGTGTATTGTCCTGGCAGTGTCGTTTGTTGCTTTTTTTATGTTGTTGTTGCTGTGAGGAAGCACATTGTTTGACATGACTAAAGGCATTTTTTTTTATTAACTAAAGCTGTTCAATGGTGTGTATTGTTTATATTTGCCTCATATAGATGCAAACATATAGCCAGTAACAGAACTATGAATACACATTTATGGGTCCTGTGACTACAGTTCCACTCTGCTTGATGGGGGGAGAGGCACGCTTGTTTTTAAGATATAGTTACAACACAAATTCCCTAATGCAATTCCTCATTTTTATTTTAGCCTATTTATTTTTTTACCTCAGTTTCAGCTTTTGAGTCACGCTGTCTTTTGTTTCTGAAATAATACTTGTACAGCTATTTTTTTTTTTATTGTTCATCAAGAAGATTATATTATAATCAAGCCTGTGGCTTTTATAAAATGTACTTTACATATTTAAACACTTCATCGTGTGTTTGAGGAAATGGGCAGCTTCTCTTATTGGGATCCCAAAAGATAAGAGGGATCATTTCGATTAGAAAGCAGGTGAGGGTTGTGGAAAGACTGTGTGAGATGAAGCGTGTAGTTCAACCTGAAATCTCTCGTCTTTCTTAAGATGAGGCTGATATGTGGTGGGTTGTGGTTGTGGGCTGTGGTTTAGCACATAGTATAGTACTGTGTCAGAAGCACACATTTCGGTGACACACACTCTTATAGTGCTTTACAAGATTCAGAGCAAGTTTTAATAGTTGTATGACCTATTTAAGGATGTATGCTTCACTTATGAAGATAGATCAGTCATGGAAAAGGTTCAAATGGCAGCTTGCTATGCACCAGTATTGATTTTTCATATTGAATTTGACAAGGGTTATAAGGGGTCTGATTCCATGTTTAATCCAGCATTGATTTCCAACCTTACATTCAATTCTGAATAATGTAACAAACAACACAGTACTTTACAGATTAAGAATAGCGTTTAATCAGAGAGAAGGGAAGTTGGTCAGGGTGATAATATGAAATGCACAGTTTGTTTTCATTTTCCAAGCTGTCAACAGAGTCATAAAGAATCTTATGCCTTTTCCTTTTGACAGTCCAGACAGATTGTTTCAGAGATCTGATGACCTGCAGATTTGAACATTTTAGAAAAGGGTGATTAATTAAATACTACATAGAGTGACTGTGTACTCAATTTACATCAAAGGTTATGTTATTGTCCAGCTTTGAAAGCCTGACACAGTTTTAAAAACACATTAAAGTGTGTGTGACAGAGCCAAACTGTTAGTTCTTTAAGGGGCAGTTTCCCGGACAGAGATTAAGCCTATAGTCCAACCTAGACTAAAATTACCCTTTAAACCAGATTAACAGAAATCTGCTTTCTCTCTTTTCTGTCATGGTTTTAAATAGGGCTGCACGGTATTGAAGAAAAATGCGATAACTCATTAAATAACGCGATATTCAATATGCGATACGATAATGCTTAAAGTGTGTAAAATAAATTTAAATTATCTTTAAAATATATTCAAAATTATATAACCTACATACGTGTTTCACATTCTTTTTGTGACAAGAAAAATCCCTTCGACTTCTGAAAGTGAACAGCAGTGTTACTGTAGCATAAGAAGTGTTAGTTTAACATCAGTGTAAACTACGGGGTTTAGGGTTTCAGGTTATCCTACATTAGGTTTATTTAACAACAGAAACTGAATAATCAAATGTATAAATAAACTGAATAATCAAAAAATAAAACGCTGCTTAGTTTTCACTGTATGAATTAAATATATACTGATTCTTTTTAAAGCTACAATAGTTATTCAGCCAAGAGCAGTGAGTGATTTTTCTCTTTGTCTTTTGTTCATGACCCCAGCTATTGCAAGCCGTTGCGATATATACATTTGCGATATTTCGATAATTTCGATATATATTGTGCAGCCTTAGTTTTAAATGGTCCTAGACTTAGCCTAGTCCAGAGTAAGCTGATTTCCAGGAGGAAGACTAGAGCTACTCCAGGACTACTCCCTTTCTTGGTCCATTCCATGTTTTATTGGCAACCTCTGTCATTCTAATTTAGTACAGTTGGTTTTAAATTAATCTTGTTTATTTTAGCTCAGGACGCCATAGTCCAGGTGTTAGTAATCTGTACGTAATCGGTGTTTCAGAAATACTTTTTTTAAAAACCATGATTAACTATTCTAGATTAAAGCCTACTCCTGTTTTGGGCAATTCCACGCAAAAATGTCACATCCATAACGGCAACTAAATACCATAGCATTGTGTTGGTGTTATGGATGTGACAGTTTTGCGCGGAATTGCCCTTTTACTTTAAACCCTGTCCTGGGGGAACCGTCCCTAAAAGTCTAAAGAGATGTGCTGAACTCAAACATCTCGTAGTGTAGTAAGGTGCAGGCTGTTTGGCGCAGCTTATCCTTGTTCTTCTTTGACCTGTGTCTGTTGCTAAGACACAGTGGTTGCCACGGCAATGAGCAGCACTGAAGTGCTGAAATTCTTTCCATGGTGCGGTGCCTTCAAAAGTGTTCATCCTTGTGGCCTGGACAGGGTGACTTATTTACTCTAACATGCTTCAGGGAATCTAGAACACCAAATGTGAATTGAACAGATGTCACTAGTGTTCAATGATAGAAGGAAGATGGTGTTTTGCTGCTTTTTTTCATGTATTCAAGTGTCTATTTTTCAAGCTCATAATAACTCATTGAGGTTTCTAGAGCTGGTCTGACATGTGGAAAATGTTCAGTTCCTTTGCACACCTATGAGTTGTGTAGTACAGATTCCAGGTAGGCTACAGGTTGGCGTAGATTTTTCAACTTGAATAGTGTTGCGTGTTAATTTTTTGTGATTTGGTTTGACTCAACTGCTATTGATGGATCTCAGTGACGGACTTGAAGAAACACAGCAAGGAACTCATTTAGCAGGGTTTTATGAGCCCACAAAAGATCTTCTTCTGCTGCTTTTAGTCTGACCACACATGTTTTCTTACAGCGGTTTGCTTTTTGGCCCTTGAGCTTCACCTTCTCGTTGAGTAAAGCTGTTAAACAACACTCCAGCTGGTCACTGACGTTGTTGGAGGATGAGATGCTCACAGCTGTAGTGAGTGTGCCTGTACAGAGGTTGCATTCAGCATCTGCTGCTCAGCTTTGTTTCTTTACCTGTGAGTTGAGAGAGGACTGTGTGAAGTGGCTGATGATGGTGTGTTATGTGATGATTTTCTTTTCTGTCTCCTGATCAGATGGGAGGGGGGTTTGGGGTGCGGGGGGTGGACTGGGAGACAACGCCCCAAAATATGAGCAGCTAAATATTAATAGAAATGCCATATGCTGTTCTCCCACAAATACTCACAGAGACGGAGGCAGTAAAGGGAATGGCCAAAATGAAAAAAGGGATATTCATTTTAAAATTGGCTAAAGATTGCATTTAATAGTGTTTAATTATTAGGGCTGTCCCTGAATAAAGATTTTTCTAATAAAGTAGTAGTCGTTCATTTAAGCCATTAGTCGACTAGTCGCACATTTAGGCCTATATAAATTGAATTACTTAAATATATACTGAGACTGAGGAGAATACTAAACCATAATGAGCGTTTAATAGCCTATAGGTGTAATGCTCAAGCGCACGCATATATAGCCTGCCGCAAAGCATCAGCAAAAGTAATGATTATGAATGTGTCGGAAAAAATAGACATTTTAATTATTTATTAATAAGCTAGTGTTTTCTGAGTCAGTGTCGGCTGCAAAGTTGACGATGTTGATTCGCCGCCACCTCCTCAGTTTAGTGAACGCGCCTTTAGAGAGAAATGCAGAGAGTATTTCTTTTCGATTTGAATGGCTGGTTCATTTAAAAGACATTTCAAGCCTATACGCTGAGTTTCGGTTCATTTTTGTCTATTAAAAAATTCTATTAAACTAGATCTTGTCCTTGTCTTGATTTTTCCATAACTCATGATGTTCTTGTCCTTCTGCTGATGTTTCAAAGGTGTCCTGGGGTTTTGTGCCTGGGCATGGACCACCCTGTGCATAGAGGAGACACCATGTCCATCGGACTACACGACAGGTACTGTGCAATGTATGTCATTTCTTTCTTCTATACACACACACTCACACACACTCGTACTTCATGTTCTCTCTCCGTCTCCCCTGTACAGAGACACATAAGTTCTCTCCTGCCTGGAGAGAGAGTAAATCTGTAGATCTGTTTCTGTCATGAACACTTTATACACACATGTTCTGAAGTGTCTCAATTCTCTCTCGCTCTCACACACCCCTCCACCAGTCTAATGTGAGCTGTCATCATGGAGGACATTGCTAAAACTGTGACATCCGTCCTGCTGTGTGTGTGTTATACAGTCGTCTCAGGGGGTTCAGACTGAACTTTTCTTTTTCTTTCAGATTCTATAATATGTTGTGTTGTTGATGTCACGTACTGGTACTAAGCTACCTGATTCCTCACTTTAACTGTGCCCTTCAGTCAGCTTGTGTGTTCACGCACTAGGGGTGCAGTGGTTCAAGTTTGTCTTTGTATCTCTATTCTGTCGTCGGAGTTTCAGTTCACTCTATGAGGGAGGCACCATTTGGAATCAGTTGAAGCCAATACCAATAACTTATATTTTAATATGATCTGTTTGCTGTCATACATTTTTAAAAAGACTTTGCTATTTTTTCCACAGTGGCCCAAGTGTTTTTTTCTTTTAAACTATCCAGTCAGTGTGGAAGCCCATTTTTGCCTTAGTAAATCAAATGAAAAGGTAATTGTGATTTATATATTTGACAATTGCAACTTATTTTCTAATAATTGCAACTATATATCTTGCATTATGACTTTCTTCGCAATGTGAATTTATTTCTTAGTATAAAGTTTAAAAATTGTTCTCATTTTCTCATGTTGAGGCTGCCTAAAAAGGGCTTCCATAAATCATAAATACTCTCTGCCTATGAATCATTTTGCACGGTCACGTTTGTTGACATCCAATAGAGTGCAGCAGGAATGAGTCCTAAAACCTGGAAATGAGTTTGCATTTTTGCACTTCCACTTCCATTGTCCCAAAGTCAGTGAGTTTTTTGAATGGATATTTGGTTAAATCCCTGAAATAAGGTCTGTGGATAACACAAGCTCAAGATATTTTTAGTTTTATTCTATAATATAAAATAAATAATTCACTACTCATGAGTCGTGATTCTTTTACATGTCTTTAAAAAGAAGGTAGCTAAAAAGTGTCTAAATGAGGCTATAGCTGCTGTCGGGAACATTAAAAGTCATCACACCAAACAGAAAAACTCTCTCACTAGTCGGCTTTTACAGCCTTGTTGTGTTTATATTTGCATTCTTGCATACTTCTCTAACTCAAACTTTCCATATTTTCTGCTCTAATCCAAAAGCTATTGGACAAATCCTATTTTTATCAAAGCAACAAGGGTGATGCTTACTTCCGAGTTGACTTCTAAACATGCATCACCCCTGCAACACTCTATTTTCTGACGTGCATTTGAAATGTTGATCTTAGCAATTGTAAGAGCTGTCTTTAAGCAATATGCTTCAGCAAAATGTGTTCTCAAAATGAGTTATCTATTTTTGGATTTATCTTATCTTTGTGTGATGCTGAACCTCCAAAACTGCTATTTATTCTGTTATTAATCTTATCGTGAGTGACAAATATATCAAATGGGTTTGTCACAGACTAGTGCTGTGACAAGTGAGGCTGAGAGGGCATATGTGCACAATTGTTTCTATCACACTCTTCTGTTACATTAAGGAGACTATTTAGATCTGTATTTGTATCTTTGTTGTTTAATTCATTGTTACACCCATTTGCAATCTAGTTAGTTTAGCTATACTAGGGGTGGGTGATATGACCAAAATCTAATATCACAATATGATTAATTTTATTTCAAGATAACGATATATATCAAGACACGATATAGATATAGATATAATGAAATGGACCTACCTGAAAAACTTAAAGCACTAGAAATAAGAAATACTACACTCTTAAAAATAAAGGTGGTTTTTCACAGTAATGCCATAGAAGAACAATTTCTTGGTTCCCCATATAACCTTTCAGTGAACAGTTCTTAAAAGAACCATGTTTTTGTAATGTGAAGAACATTATAATAATCTAAAGAACCCTTTTTCATTATAAAGAACCTTGGAATATGGAATATGGGCAATTTAATACATAAGTGTGTGTGTATTTGATCATTCAAGCCCACCCAAGGCACCCAAAAGAATTCAGTTCAATGAACTCCATACTCACACTCTTTATGAGCAGCGGCTTTATGTGCATGTTTCCGGTGTGTTCGTTTAGAAACCATCTCTTAGTGCGCACTGCACATATACTGAAATGAGTTTGCTTTTGCTGCTTATTGCTGTTGAGCTGTTTAAAATCACTGTGTTTTTTTTAAACAGCAAGTCTTAAAAATGCATTCAAATGATAAGCTTTTGTGATGGCGCAGCTTGGCAACATCATGTGAGCGTAACCACAGTAGAGGCAATGGTCTCAAAATCTATCTATCGTCAACTATCGTGACTACTGGTATATCGCCTACCCATAAGCTATACAGATAAATGCTTTTGAAAATAGACATTTTAGGACATGAGATCAATCCGGGTACAAAAGCATATCAAACGGTGGGGTTTTTTTTTGTTTTGTTTTTTTTACTCCAAATATACACAAATTAAATGTTTTACACTCTCACTAACTATGTGGTGTCATACTAACTCACTGACTAGTTCTCACTCGCACGTATGATACAAATGTGCATGGCAGGCAGATGACTGTGTTCTCTACAATCATGCCTGATTGTTTGCTGTCTGTGATGGGTAAATCACAGCAGAATTACACCATGAGTTCAGATCACTATAAACACTAAACACTCAATTAAACAGCACAGCTCCTGAAGTGAGCGCAGCATGTTGGCTGGATTCTTCTATATTGTTTAACAGGAAAACAAAGGCAACTGTGAATTTCATCGATCTGAGCCGACCCGCCGCCTGCTGAAATGTTACACGCACTGGCCTCGTTTTGTGTCTTCAGATGCCAAGTTGGCACTTAAGGGCCGAGCGTGTGGGCATGTGGATTTGTGATGACTCAGACCCTTGAGATCATCGGACTAAGATTCAGTCAGCTGGTGTGTAGGACAGTATTGACAGGGCTATTTCTGTGTTCTGTTGGAGGGATGATTTATGAGACTTGTAGCCAATAAACAGCCTCTCTTATGGGTCTTTTTAAGACATGTACAGTGCCCCCAAAACTATTCGGTTGCTTAAGCTACATTTAAACACATGTCTTAGCATTGTATAATAAAATATAAAAGTGGCGTTTATTTGAAAGAAATGGACACTACTGTTCTAAAGTCCTGGGGCAGTTTTATTTTATTAATTTTTATTCAGCAAGGACACATTATATTGATCAAAAGTTGGTCTCATAAAAAAAAGAAAAAATATATAAAAATATTTTTTCAAATAAAGCCTGTTAATTTTGACTTTTCTATTCATCAAAATTACCTGAAAAAAAAAACCTATCAGTTTCAAAAATATTAAGCAGCACAACTGTTTTCAACATTGATGATAACTAGATGTACCGCATGGCGGTACAAAATATGACCGCCGCTCAGGCCTGCACTGGCTTTCCACAAAAATAAATGACGTGGAGCAATTTGGCTGTATTGCATGTTTATGTATATACCTAAAAAAAAGTAGTAGTATGTGCATGTCTGTCTGTGTTTGTGTATGTGTGTGTCTGTGTGTGTGTGTGTCTGTGCGTGTATGTATGCGTGCGTACATGTGTGTGTGCGTGTGTGTTTGTGTGTGTCTGTGCATGTGGATTTGTATGTGTGTATATGGGTGTGTGTCTGTGCATGCTTGCGTTTGTTTGTATTCCTGCATGTGTGTGTGTGTGTGTGTGTGTGACAGTATCATCCTAAACCAGCAACCCTTCGCTCAACACCACCATCTACAGGCCGATGAGTGTACAGTCACTAAATGTGCACATAAATGAATTTATTTTAGACCCCCCCCCCTCCATGGATGAAATTCTACGAAACTTAGCATACCCTCAGAGGATGTCAAGTTAATCATACACATGAAATATGGTGCAGTTCTGAACATCTCAACTGAAGATAGGGGCGATTAAAGCAGAATAATATTGCATTTTCATTTTTTATGGGAGGGGCGCAAATCACAAATGAGTGATTATGGGCTAGGTTGATGTGGGCCCTTAAGACCAACATACCATAAAAATTTCTTCATCCTTGGTGCCACGGTTTAGGTAGTTATTTAGGAAAAACTGCATTTTTTTGGGTTTCGGGGGGCCCAGCGCGGGGGGGGGGGGGGAGTGGCCCCCGGTGGACCAAACGAAATTTTTCCGTAAAAGTCTAGTGGGGCTACATGCCCACCAAATTTCATGTTCCCCGGTGTTTCGGTGTCCCTGGTATCGTTGACGAAAAATTCAGTTAGATGATAGGAAAAAAAAAAAAAAAACTTTGACAATCCCTATATGACCGCTTTCGCTAGCTACGCTAGTGGCGGTCATAATAAATGTTTCTTAAGCACCAAATCATCATATCAGAATGATTTCTGAAGGATCATGTCACACTGAAGACTGGAGTAATGATGCTGAAAATACAGCTTTGCCAATAAATTACATTTTAAATTAAAATAGAAAAGGTTTATTTGTTTGTAAAAAAAAATATTTCACAATATTACTTTTCCAACTGTATTTTTGATTAAATAAATGCAGCCCTGGTGAACATAAGACTTTTCAAAAAGATAATACTGACCCTAAAAATTTTGTGTACGGTAGTGTTGTTCAAAGAAAATTTCACAAAAAGTTTGTTAGGTTTTTAAATGATGAAACAATAAGATGTATATGGGCACTTTGTTATTTGTCAACCGTTAGTGAATCATGTTTATTTTTAATGTGTAAGGACACCATTGTGTACGAGGTGGGTAGAGTATCCAAAAACTATACTCAAGTAAAAGTACAAGTACTTATAGAAATATTTACTTAAAGTAAAAGTAATAATCTTAATAGTTACTTGAGTAAGAGTAAAAAGTATCAAGTATCCAATTAAAAAACTACTCAAGTAGTTAGTTACTTCGGATCATATATAGGCCTATGTATGTATATATGTATATATGTATATGATATTATTACAACATATTACAACATGATATTGTTTAGATATTTTTATTTTATTTTAATTACTATTATTATCATAATTAGGGTATCTTTGCAACAAAAACAGAAGAGACAAGCATTATTTCTGCCATCTGTAGCCTGAAAATCATTGCCTGTCCTTTGATTTGCAATAGTAACTTATACAACTACATTTGGATTATTAGACAATGTCGAAATAAAGTGAATCTGCAGAGTTTTGCATTCAAAGGCATTTAAAGGCAGGGAACCATTGACAGAGAAGAGTTAAAACTCTTCACATGTGCTTGCGCTCATGACCGCTACTGAACATCTGAACACAAACAACAATCAAATGCACATTGACGGATCCTCTTCCGTCTGTTCTCCAAAATGTAATCAAATGTATATTTCTGCAAGCATGTTTAAACTGGTTAACTGTGTCTAAGGCATTCATTTTCAAGACGAGTTTGCACGCCACTGCGCTATACAATGGCGGGTGTTCGTTTCATAAACTGTGAACAATGGTAGCTTATTTAATCTATAAATTAAGGTATATGTCCACAAAACTGGTAATGGCATACGTTGTAGTAGTGCTATCGTGGCGTAATAATCTGTTTGGTTGTAAAATGTCTTAAATCTGCCTGTTACGACTCCGTGTGTGAAACCGCTTCAGACATTTCAGTGCGTGAAGGAAACTGAACAAATCATTCAAACTGATTTGCGAACCAATTTAGACACATCTGCCAACTTGTTTGATGAAGTCTTTGAACAGTATCGACTCAAAAGAGTGATTCATCGCTCATGCCCCAGAAAAAAAGATACTGCGCGCTTGGAATAAACTACGCATTTAACAACATGTATTGCATTAAAATAAAGTAATGAGAGGAACGTCGCCCAACGTAACGAAGTAAAAGTACAGTTTTTTTCATTAGAAATGTACTCGAGTTAAAGTAAAAGTACCCACATTTAAATCTAGGCTACTCTTAAAAGTACAATTTTTCCAAAAAAAAACACTCAAGTTAATGTACTTCATTACTACCCACCACTAACTTCATGCATCCACTAACAAATCACCTTTGCAAAATTTGCTCAGAAAAGGTAGATCTTAGAAAACGCCTACTATCTTTTGTTCGCGCTTATGTGATTGTCATCGGAAAGGTCTTAGTGCATCATGATGTGCTTGTATGCATTCTATTCTATATTGCTGGTTTCTGTCACTCTCGTAAACTCTCTAGCACACTTAGATCCTGTCTTTAAGCTGTTTAGGACCTTCAACCATCTGTTGCATATTTGTCGAGGTTGCTATAGCAACAGCTTCCTGTAGGAGAGTCTGAACAATGTAATGGCGGTGCTGGGTGGTTGATTGTTGCTTTTATTTATCCATTTTCCCCCTAGCAGTTTAAAAAATATTAAGGGTCTTAAGGTACAGCATGATGATAGGGATTCACAGAAGAATATTATCTGTGAACTTTCTCATTAAACGCTTTCGCACCATAGGAACCTTTCCATAGTTCCTAGAACTAATGGCGGAAGTACCCACTTTTTGGCGTGTTCGCACCGCAGGAAATGAGAGCGATTTTAGTTCAAGGAACCCCTTTGGGGGAACTAAATTAACTCCTACTTCAGAGTAGGGTCTAACCCAGCACAATAGAGTGATGCAGGTATGACGTCACTTTGTGACCAATCAGCCGTTAGCATCACACTGGTTCCCTCGACAAAAACCCAATAAGATTTTCCCATAGGCTTTTGGATTATCGCTAAAAACAAGCTACTTGCACGTTTTGTCCATCAAGATAATTTTCACAGATGAACACAACTTTTATAAATTTTGAAGCCTAAATGCAGTCGCCAGAAGTAAAAAGCTAAAGGTAGGGTATAAACGAACTACCCCAACACCACGGTCCCACGACTTCAACGTCGCCATCACTAAGCTTACAATAACTTTTCAGTTTTTACCCAAAGACATTTTCACAGAAATTTAAGTTACAATAGTTTGTAAAAGCACAATTATAAGCATAATGAGGCTGTAAAAGCGGACTGAGTTTACCTGTTCGGTTTGATGACGTTTAATCTCCTCGATAGCCTCTGTAGTCCCATTTAGCCTCTTGTTAGCAACTGCCTTTTTCAAGACACGTAACCGCTTCAGAAATCACGAGTTGGGTAATATTGATGTATTTTATGTCATAGAATAAAACGTGAAAGTGTCACCACAAACTTTATTTCAGCTATTTAACCAAAACCCTATTAAAAAAAAAATTTGACTTTGGGACAATGGAACCGGAAGTGCTAAAATGCGAACTCACTTCTGGTTTTGGCCTACAAATTGATGTCACCTGCACCACTCTATAGGAACAACTAGTGATGTAAACGTACGCTGATTGGCCAAACGCACGCGAAACACCATCACTCACCATTTTAAAAAAAAGCTGTGCAAACACACAGATTATAGCCTTTATATTTACTCAACAAATTAACTCTACAATCATGGAAAACAGTGATAGGTGGACCTCTCAACCTAAGGATAAAATCCAACGTGACTTTAAGGGGACCAAGCCAAACATGATTATGCATTTCTGCTCAGCTCGCGACACTGGACATCAGCCACACGGCAAACGCAAATGTTTTCGCTTTTTTCAGATACTGTCTACTTTCTTTGTTTAACAGTTCTAGTTCTAATAACATATTAGACGGGGCTGTTAAACATAAACTAATGGCGGGAACCAGGAAACCAGGAAAATCTAGGGAACATTTAGTTCTCTGGGAACCACCCTGGTGGCTAGTTCATATAAGTTCCTAGAATTACCCAGTGCGAAAGGGGCTATTTTTTTCCCTCTCTCTCCCCCCTTTAGCCATTGCCATCGCTCGCTGTGGCACTTTTCATCCAATCACTTATTTCACCCATACTTCATTTCTTCCTAGCTTTTTTTTAATCTATACTTGTCCCTTCCTGCCTTGTCAGCTGTTTTTTCTGCCCTTCCTTAAGTGCTTAATCAAGTGAGTCTCTCTCTCTCTCTCTCTCTCTCTCTCTCTCCCCCCTTTCCCTCTCTCTCTCTCTCTCTCTCTCTCTCTCCCTCCCCCCTTTCCCTCTCTCTCTCTCTCTCTCTCTCTCTCTCTCTCTCTCTCTCCCCTCTCTCTCTCTCTCTCTCTCTCTCTCTCTCTCTCTCTCTCTCTCTCTCTCCCTCCCCCTTTCCCTTCTCTCTCTCTCTCTCTCTCTCTCTCTCTCTCTCTCTCTCTCTCTCTCTCTCTCTCTCTCTCTCTCTCTCTCTCTCTCTCTCTCTCTCTCTCTCTCTCTCTCTCTCTCTCTCTCTCTCTCTCTCTCTCTCTCTCTCCCCCTTTCCCTCTCTCTCTCTCTCATATGCTTTGAAAATGACAAATGCGGATTAATTGTGGATTTCTTTAAGCTTTGCCAAAAATACTTTGCTAGATCATACAGCCACCAAACGCTCTTCAGATCAAAACCTTCATGACGTGCTGATCGTCTAGTGGCTATTATTCCCTCTTCTCTCCCTTCATCCCTTTTTGTACATAAAGACAAGGCTTGTTTCAGATGTAAGTCTTGTTATATGATGTTTTGCATAATTTATGCATATCATAACTAAATGTCAGAAAGATTCAACAAAATTTCCATTTAAAGAAATCGTTTGATCTCTCATAGTTTGGAAGGGAAAAACTTAAAATATTTAAAGCTCTTTTTTATTATATAATGAATATTTTCTAAACCAGTTTGAAACTTTTCAAGAAAAACTTTTTACGTAGGACCTTTTTTACAAAGTGCAAATGTACATTACTGTGGACGGGGAGACTGTTCTGTGCCTCTTAAAAGAAAGAACACGATTTGTGTGTTATTTTGGCAAGTTGCAGAGTGGTTTTGATGTATAAAAAATTCTTGTCTTTATTTGTCTTCATTCTGGTTTTGAGGACTGTTGTTTTCAGTGTCTTGCTCATTCATTTATAGTTCCTTCTTAGAGGGGACCAGAATATGATGCAGTTTACACATCTGTGACTGTATTAGCTCTGAACCAATGTGTTTGATAACAAAAATGATTGCATAAACACATCACCATTATAAATGCTATTATTTGGGATTTTGAATATTGAAAGAAGTCAGATCATGGTTTTAACATAAATATTAAGCAGCACAACTGTTTTCAACATTGATAGTAATGAGATGTTTCTTGAGCATCAAATCAGCACATTAGAATGATTTCTGAAGAATCATGTTGTCTTTTTAAGTTAATATTTAAATTGTAATATTTCACATTATTACTCTTATGCTGTATTTTTTGAAAACTTCAGTAGAGATGTTTCTCTTGTTTTTATTCCGCCTTTTGTTCTCACTGAGCAGCATGTTCTTTGAAATGTTCTCTGCTTGAGCCCACACAGTTATTGAAACTCACTGTTTGAGTGTGTAGCACAGATCCTTTCACAGTGACGAGTGATTTAACATTTAAAAGCATTTTTATGCCAATTATCTCTGCTGTGCCATTTATTATTTCTATTTTTCAGTCAAGGAAACCCTGCTCTTGTTTCTAGGAAATATGTTTGTATGAGATAAGATGCAAATGTGCACTTGGCAAAAGTCAAGAAAAATAGAAAAATAAATGAATATATGGAATTTTACATTTGCCAGGAAATATATATTACTTTTTTATTTTTGTTGGTAGTGGTAGTGGTAGTAGTAGTGTCACTGTTATTATTTCCATCACAGTTGCCCGAATTGGTTGTACCTCTAACTTTCCTACATAGTCGAAAAGATTCCCCTATGATCAGTATCCAAGCCAGAGTCCTGCATGTGGGCATTGGTGAACCGCTAATATTTGATGTAATGGGTGGAATAATATTTACGCTGTCATTTGCTGTGCGGGTCGAGAATCAATAGGCACGGGCGGACTTGCGGGTCCAATAGCCAAGACTATTTTGACTCAATTCGGTACCCACTGATAGACAGCTGCTTTCAAATGGTCGGTGCTTATTTGTGTTCACGCTCTATAGTCTGAAGACCGTCAAAGGTTTCTAATTACAACGCGATTTGCAGCGTTGAGCACAGCGTTTGTGCGCTGCAACTGAAGTGATTGACAGCTTGAGTCATTAAAGAAGCTCTCTTTGCTTGCTTTCTGTATATTATCTATTTGCAAATTGAATAAAAGTTAAATTTTTCATGCTGCTAAGCTTGCTGAGATTCAGAAGAGACAACCGCATCTAAATACATTTAAATCGGCTGAAATATCCCTGATATTATTACGGTAAAGGCTCATATTTGGCTATAGTTGTTTTTATTTACCTCTAAGCGTCCGTATAGCCTATGGTATGATTTGAACAAATGTGCATAATTATGAACCAACCATATTTGTTCAAAATAGCCTTTATGGGCAGTTCACATGATGTAGGCGAAAGTTGTGTATTGTTTACACAACGGGTGCATGTTTTCATTTCATTTTTTCTTTTAATTATTGCCATGTTGGGCTGCGTGTCTATTTTCTTAAATGCATCAACTCAGAACGCATAATGTTGGTTTGATTGCTTGTGTTAAATTATGGGAAAATAAATACATTTTGTCTTTTTGATATAGTAGATTTAATGCGGGTAGGGTTTGGGTCGTGGTCTTTGTGTCAAGCACAAAGGTCGGGTACAGAATTAAATTAGTGCTGCTGTTGGATGACGGACCGGGTGTTCTGTTAAGTACTGAGGTGCGGGTTTACCAAACAGGACCCATGCAGGACACTGATCCAAGCAAACATACAGCCTTTTTCATAGATCATGAACTGATTCTGGGAAAGTAGAGCAAAGGTTGGTTTCACTTTTCTACCAACCGGCATAAATTGTTTGAATAATTCATCTTTTATTTCTGTGTGACATTACATAGCTGCATGCCACACGTGACATGACATCAGATGTATTGTGTGAGGCACTAGCTGAAGTCATTGCAGTGTTTGACTTCAGGCTGTACAGGTGAGCTATGAGAGCTGTGGAACAGGAACTGCTTTAGACAACAGTGAGGGTGTGTTGCATTAGTGCCACGTTTACCACTGTGCAGTGCAGAAGCGACACGATGGCAGACACGGCGAGGTTTATCGTAGCATTGCTCTCTGTCTCTCTTAAATACACACACCCCTCTGTCCTCACCCACTTAATTAAGTGCTAAATGTGTGGCGAGGGTGAGCCGTGGCTATTCATAGAAATGTATTAATAGAGTGATTAAGGGGTAAGGAGGGCAGTGAGAGTGCAGGATGTAATAGGATGAAGAACATTTGCTCTCTCACGTGAGAAAATGATGAGTGAGGCACGAGGAAAAGCAGAAACGCAGGTAGTGTGAGGAGTGTGACTATAACAGTCTCATCTGATTGCTCAGGTCATCGGAGCACCAACTGTGCCCAGTAGAGGTTACTATTGGTGCATGCGTGTCTGAAACTCTCAGTACTTTTTCTTGCTCTCTAGAAGTACACATCTTTTTCTCACACGCTCATACACGACTGATTAGGCACACAAAAATAGGCTTATAACATGCTCTACTAGTGGAGTGCTGTAAAGTCACACACTTGTCTGGTTTGTCTCTTGTTGTTGTCCCTGTTATAGGATGATATTTGCTTTACTAATGGAATTAGCTGGGATTTGTGCCGGTAATGGACTTTGCTAGTTTTTTTGCCAGCCAATTACTTGTGTGTGTGTGTGTGTGTGTGTGTGTGTGTGTGTGTGTGTGTGTGTGTGTGTGTGTGTGTGTGAGAGCGAGAGAAAAAGAGCTGATATGCAGGGGTGGACTGGCCATCTGGCA
The DNA here is from genome assembly GCF_964197995.2 of Scardinius erythrophthalmus. Taxonomy (NCBI): domain Eukaryota; kingdom Metazoa; phylum Chordata; class Actinopteri; order Cypriniformes; family Leuciscidae; genus Scardinius; species Scardinius erythrophthalmus. Next base: position 26,005,395 of record NC_138225.1, read on the forward strand.
GAATGGGCACTTTCCCGGTGGGCTAAGGTGCTTTTTGGGCCGATACATCTCATACTTTTTTTTTTTTTAATTCTTTTTTTTCCTTTTTTTTTTTTTGTCTTAACGGACCATAAAACTTGTACATCGGCGGCCCATTCGTTTTGTTTTGTTTTGCTTTGCTTAATTGGCGGCGCTGGGATCTTTGTGCCGTTGTAAAAAAGTCAGCTTTAGTTTTTTTTTTTTCGTTTTTTTGGGGGGGGGGGGGGTTGACGACAGACCGGCCAATGAAACACGTAGATCAGCGGCCCATTGGTTATTTTTTGATTGACACTGGGCTGAACCAATCACATCTTTAAACACCTCCCCCTTTGGGCTCTGACCATAGACTGTAAAAAAATATGGACGTAGTGTCCGTGACGTCCACCGTAGGTTTCTGAAGACCGTTTTTGAAGCCTAAAGTGGGCGTGGCCGACCGTCACCATCTTGGCAGCACGTCACTCCCGAATTTATTTATTTTTACAGTCAGACAATTAGCTGAGGTAACATGACGGCTAACAGACAGCAGACAAACGGCTAATGATGACTAATGACCACAGCAGCGGGAATCCACCTGTCACTCAAAAGTGGACACCCTTAAAGGAGAACTCCGGTCAATTTTAACATTGAGCTCGTTTTTTTGTAAATTTACAGTGCTGTCAATACAGAGAACAACGACAAAAATCGGTGTTGCCTACACCGTGTTATCCTCTTTTTAAAATTTGCACCCTGTTGACTTCAATGGGGCAAGTTTTAAACCTGCTTTTAGCCTCTTAACATCCTTGATGTGTCATTACAAGTGCACAGCCATGTTGAGTGATTCCTTCAGAGTGAACACGGGTGAATCTGACTGCAGTAGATGTGAAAGATATGAATAAAAATTATGTTATTTCAGCCAGCGCACATACCTGTATTTTCTTCCTGTTTTCGGTCAAAGTCCATAGTAATCGATTGTCGAGTTCACACGCATAGGTTTAGTTACTTTAATCACGCGTGTGAACTCGACAATCGATTACTATGGACTTCGACCGAAAACAGGAAGAAAATACAGGTATGTGCGCTGGCTGAAATAACATAATTTTTATACATATCTTTCACATCTACTGCAGTCAGATTCACCCGTGATCACTCTGAAGGAATCACTCACATTTTCTGTGCACTTGTAATGACACATCAAGGATGTTAAGAGGCTAAAAGCAGGTTTAGTACTTGCCCCATTGAAGTCAACAGGGTGCAAATTTTAAAAAGAGGATAACACGGTGTAGGCAACACCGATTTTTGTCGTTGTTCTCTGTATTGACAGCACTCCAAATGTAAAAAAACTGTGCAGTGTCAGTGTGTATCTGTCAAAATAGTCAGAGAGATCGAGTAGAAACGCAAGGAATGTGCAGAGAAATAGCGTGAAAAAAGAAAAGAAAAAGGCCCTTCAATCAAACGCTGTAAAATATGTCAAAATAACAGATATGTTTGCAGCAACAGGACCATAATCAGCTCCCATGGCTGATGATGATAGTGAGGAGGATCAGGAGAGAGATGAAAAATTATAGAGCCTGCGGTAAGCAGAACTACTTTCAAAACACTTAGAATATGTCATCATGAGTGTAGGAACCCATTACCCAGTTACACAATATTACCACATCTGCATAGTTGACGTCGATTGCCGCATTTTACTAGAATTGTAATGAGACGCGTTTGCATTTGTTTTACAATATATGGCTATTACTGTCATGGGATTAATATTATAACTATTATTATAGTGTAATGTAGACAGACACTATAACTAAAAGAGGTTTGAGTTTTTCTTTGTTCAATTTGCACACTGAATATGGGTTGGAACTTGGAGCTTTTAATTTTGAACTCTCAAAGTGCACTAGATTGAGGAATTTAACATAAAATGCATAAAATGTTCTTCCGGGAATGCCAAAATGCCTGGGCCGAGTTTTTGAAGCCACTGTTATTTTTTACATTTTTTAAATTGTATTAGTTTTATTAAATTAAAACAATCTCCTTAAAGGAATAGTTTATACAAAAAAAAATCCAGTCTGTTTCTCACACAAAGCTATCATACGGTTTCAGAAGACTTGCAATGGAGCACACAAATTGGAGCTGTCAACTTTTTATGAACTTGTCCTTTTGGAAGCTTGACTTTTGTTGTCGCCATTCATTGTAATTGCATGGAAAAGACCATCCCTGGTCTTCAAAATATCATCTTTTATGTTCCACAGAAGAAAATCATACAGTTTTAGAATGACATGAGGGTGAGTAAATGACAGATTTTTTTAGGGTTTAGGCTGGGTTAAAATAGATTTTCTTTTTGATTGGCTCTTGAAGTCCCAAGATCTTTGACTCTGTGTTTTCAGCCGTCATGGCCTCCATTACTGAATCTATGCGGCAGCCCTATGCCAAAATAAGTCATATTTTGCATACCTGCAAACTCCAGACCAGGGGTCTCCTACACGTCGCTTGCGAGCCTGATTGGAGGAAGCTTACCACGACATTCTTTTCATTCAATCAGTGTGAGCTAATATAGACAGTATTAGCTAGAAACTCTTGTTTGCATCAGGATGAGTAAAGACTGTGTTCAAGCCAAGAAAAGAAAAACATTATTTTCTTGAGGAATGGGAGAGTGAGTTTTTCTTTACAAATGTAGGTAAAAGATGTGTGTGCCTAATTTGCGGCGCTATAGCAACAGTAAAAACTTGTTATAACTGGAGCCTCTTGACTTTTCCCCTTCCAAGTTGCTCTTTTAAAATTCACAGTTTCATATTTTATTTATCATTAAAATCATATTTGATTATCACGATCTGAAAAACACTGTCCACCATAAAGCAAAGTTAGCAACAGTGTCACGCAGGCACAGCATGCAGCGTAGGTTTGGTTTGGTGTGAAAACATGGAGGAATGCACAGTGCGCTGAGAGAAATTATATAAAAGAATGGATGAATTAATGAATTATGCAAATGTATATCTAAGGGAGAACCGACTTTACAGAGGTCATCTACTATCAGAGAGTGGATTTACATTTTCATTTAGCCTGTCTGCCCTTTTTCTTCAGACCAATGAGAAAATTTGATCGCATTTTTGTTCATTTTAACCTGTTGATGGAAAATAAGAATAAAAATAAAAATCTCAACACTTCAGATAATAAGGTAGCCTATGTAGAATTTTTTTGTTTATGAATTATTAATGGAGCAGATAAAATGCCTATAATTTATAATTTTGACTCATCCTTTTCCATAAAAATGAATTTAAGGCTAAAATTGTGAGGGTTATCATTTTATAAAACTTCACATTTTAAAGGCAACGACTTTGCAGGTATGAACTTGAGCTCCTTCAGGGACCATCATCTTGTTTTTGGCCCTTTCACCGAAGATGTTCACAGAGTTTGTGTGTCTGTGCATATTTGTCTTCTTGGATGTACCTGAGCTGCTTGCTTGACTGAAATTAAATTTGACAATGGGTTGGTTCACGTGCTCCTCTCCGTGCTCATGAGGATCTGCGTTTGTAGTGGCCACTGCCAGCCACTTTCACTCTCATCTATAATGCACATTCTGTCCCTGGGTTCAGTAAAGCCCTCTCTGCCCCTCTCAGATACTGTCGTCCCACCTGTCTACTCCAAACACTCTTCTCAACAAGATTAGAAACAGAGAAAATTGCAGTGTCATGGTTTGAAATGCAAATCAAGTTTCTTTCATGTCGGCCTTGGATGAGGGTGGCTTTTGATGGGGTCACAACCCAGATTCCAGGTTTTCTAGATACAGATTTAAATCAGAAGAGCAAAATGAAAGATGGCTTACCCTCCTTGCATCCGCTAATCGGCCGCTATTATCTGTAATACCTTAATGGAGAATCCATAGTATCTCGAGATGGTGGGGGGTGAGTCAGAAGTAAGCTACAGAAAAGCATTCATTTTTATTTTGTGAGTGGTTAATTTGCTGCTGTGTCCGTTAGTGTTCCTACACTGATTAACTTCTAATGAAGGCTTGTGTTAACAGATTCACTGTCCAGTTTATCACTTCAGACAGTGACGCATCTGTTCTGAGCCGCAGGCTTACAGCTAGAAGCACCATGTGTCCTTTTAAAATGCTGTTTAAACACTGTTTAACACACTGTGGGGTCAGTGGAACACAGGACAAGATGGTTATTGTCCCTTTTAAACTAAGTCAAAGTAAAATGCAGAAAAAACAGAAATATTGTAATAAATGTAATATTGTAATATTTCTATTATTATTATTATTATTATTGATTTTAAAATAGCTGTTTTCAATTTGCAAAGCTGACAAAGCTGTAAACTAGTGTTTTTCCTTGAAAAAGCATCGCCACAGCCAATCATATTGCGTGCTTATCGGCTCACTGACGTTGAAGAGATTAAAGGTATTGAAATCTGGTACCGTACGACGAGATTTTTTTTGATACTCAATGGTATCGAGGCAATTCAGTCGGTGCCTAAAAAGTATTGAACTCGATACTCCAACCTAATGATGGGGGAGTGAAAGAGAGTGAGCAAGAGGGAGATTTGAAGAAAGACTTAGGGGCTGTTTACACCTGGCCACTTCATGCGTTTTCTCAGATCGGATAGCTATCTGATTTATCAAAACGATTCCATTTACACCTGGTCATATAAATGTGTTTTTGCGAAACGGATTTAAATCCGATCTTCAATTCCCGCGCTATATGCAGATTTAACGGACTGCACGTCACCAAAAGCAACAGATATGAGCTGCATTTTATTGATCATCAGCTAAAATTTGAAAATCAAAGACCGCAATAAGAGAGAGCGGCAACAGCCCTGGTAAGATCATTTTGTTTCTTTACTTTTAATGATGATGATTGTGTGTTAAGCGTCTGCGACTTACTTTCACTTTGATTTGCGATAGTTTGCACGTTGGCTTAATGAATAGATGCTCAGCTGCTCATCTGCGGTGATGCGAGTTCCAGTAGCGTCGTCATATCTGGCTATAACATGACATAAAGCCTATAACACGCTCTCACACGTTTATTTTTTTAGCATTTTGGGGAGGAGTACAATATACATATGTGGTTTCAAAAACCAGATGCATTTACACTTGTCTAGTTTCGTCTGGAATGTGGCCCAGACCACCTCCTGAAGTGGTTTGAGCGATCGGATTCAAATCCGTCTCGAATGCGTTTCGGAGGGCATTTACACCTGGTCTTTTCATGATCGGATAGCTATCCGATCTGAGAAAACGCATGAAGTGGCCAGGTGTAAACAGCCCCTTAGAAAGAGATGGCTGAGAGACATTAACAAAAAAAAAAACTATATAAAATATATAAATATCAGAGGAATATTACTGAAAATAGAAAGGTTGTGATTAGGCAAGAACTTTAGGACCCACGTTAATATTTGAAAATCTTTCCAGCGCTGCACGTTAGAGAGCGGGAGGGCCTGAAAACGGATGCTGTGGTTGCATTGTTCCTGCTCCATATGCGTGTACCATTGGTTTTGCTATCTTTCACAGAACTAAGATATGCTGTTGTTGTAATGTTAGGTATAGTAACAGGACCGTTTTGAGTGTCAGTGTTTGCCTGCTGGTGACTAACAACAAACTCTTGCTTGTAAAGCCTACTCCTGTGTACTGTATGTTCATTTTTTGTTCCTCTTTGTGACCTTGTCGTTTGTTTGTCAACTTTGCTTTATTTTTCACAAATAATTATTTTGCTTCAGCTTGTTTGGTTGATTTCAAATATTAAGTGTTTCTAAAAAAAACGCATACTGCACCTTTAAAATATTAATTTCTTTTTACAAATCTTACTGTCCCCAAACTTTTCAATAGTATTGTAATATTTCTTGCTTGTTGATAGTTTATAGGTTAGTGAAACACACTTACCTTACAGCTTACACTGTGTAAATGGAAAATTAATTTAAATTGGACTCAAAAGAAAGCAAAACACAGGTGAAGGGCCACCACATGGCACTCAGACAGAGAGAAAGGGAGAGATACATGGTGGACGGCTCAAAAGAACAGAGAGTGACGCGCACTTGGTCACGTTTTCAAATGTTGTAGCACTTCCAGAAAGTGATTCAATAAGTGAAAGTACATCTATTCTGATTTGTTGTCAGCACTTTTAACGAAGATGGACATAATCGCAGAAACGAATGTGGTAGCTCTTTCTTTTCCTCTCTGTCTCCTCTTTGACATGTGCTGTCACGGCAGTGGGTGAAGAGCCCCGCGGTGGAGTTTGTGCCCTGCTTGCGCCGCCTAGCTAGCTATGTTTTGAAAAGACCTGTCTCTCATAATGGACATCAGTGAGAAATTCTTCACTATTATACAACAATGAGGAACAGGAGTCATGTTCTTTAATGTTCAAGACAATCGTACTTGGGTTTTAGATTTCTTGTGTCTGCAGTCGTGTTGTATTTGATGCCAGGTCATTAAACTCTTATTTCTCTCACTAGCTCTCTGCAGTCTGCAATGGCAAGCCAATTAAACCTTTTTTTTTTCTGTCCTTAAATCTAACTAGCAAATGTTTTTGTTATAATACTTTATTTATTTATTAATAGTAAGTAGTCAGATACTGCCTAGTGTCATTTTCAATTGCACTATTTAGTATATATTCAATAATAGTTCTTATTCTATAAGTAAGGAATAATTGACGACGGGTCTTTACACCTCAGGTGTGAATTATTTTTCAACAATTCAATGGCCTCGAGTCAAATATTCCACTTAAACTACGGTTTCCGCACCTCAAAACATTGTTCAGATGATGTATTTCAAGACATATCTCAGGTTTTTGTCCTTATAATGCCCTTGTGTGTAGGACTAATTTCTTAAGCATCTAATATAAAACCTCTGTTGCTAATTCCAAAACAACATCTCGTAACATCTAGGCCTAGTAACGGAGACTTGAGCCACTGATAGCAGTCAATGCCGTTATTATTGAGAGAGCGAGTATTAAGCGTGTGTGAATTACCTGAGTCTCTCAACAGTGTTCGGCAGCAACGTCTCTAATAGCAAAACTGTAAGTTTTCCGCTCCAGGAACAGCGCTGTTATTACCTCACTAGTGAGAAGTCATGGAGCTTTCAACTTGTTAAACTATTTTACTGATAAAATCATCAGAGCAGCGCTGACGACACGTTTCTGTGTGAGTGTGTGTCCGTACTGTGTGTGTGCGTTTGAGTGGGAGAGAGAGCAGGAGGAAGAGAGTATGTGCTTTCCGTTTCCGTACATAATAAACGTAATTTTTTGGGGAAAAACAGGGACATAATTTGTTGTTTTTATCATATTGTTTACTATATTTATTTGCTTGGTCAGTGTCATTGTGAATTTTTGCTTATTTTGCTGTTGTGGGCTGTAAGGACCTTTTGAAATAACTGAAATCATTTGGCAAAGTGATATAGACATGTAATGTGGTCAAGACCTGCCTGGAACTACTTTAGCCGTGCCTTTCCCTGAAAATAATTGCACACCTTAGAACATTCAACCAATCAGATTCAAGCATTCAACAGCCCCATAGTATAACCAGAAGTAAATGGTTGATATCTAAAGCATACTAGAATTACCGAATACATATTACAGGGCTTATTGGGTTAGCCTACTATAGTTATTTATTTATTTATTTATTTATTTATTTATTTATTTATTTATTTATTTTTTTAAGTACTATTAACATACAATCGACAGCAGTTAATTGAATGAATGTTAATATGGCTTGCCATAGTCCGCCTGCATTCAAACAAGGTGGCACTAGCTGAACATCCAGTGCACCGACCGCGCATGCCTGTTCCCTGCGCTGACCGGACGAGACGGTGCCTATTTTTTTTCCTCCCTCCATCATCATCATCATCCCCCCTCTGTCTTTCTCAGGAGATGATGCTCGGCTCAGGCACACCTGCTTTTCACCTCTCGGCTCTGGCTTAAGTGTCATTCCTCCCGGTTTTCCGCCAACCTTCGCTGCGGTATTCAGACAGAGCTGCCTGTGTCGGCGGCTGATCCTCCTCTTTATATTTTGCTCTTCCTCCTCCCTGCTCTCGGTGAGGGCTGCCGGGGATGGAAGCCCGCGCTGGTCGCCTCTTCATGGACTCGCTCTTGACGGCTATTCTCATTCGCGCTGTATCTCAGAGGTGCTGACTGGAAAAACATGCCGTTGAAATGGAAAAGCGGTTCGCCCGTCAGCTGGAAATTTCCCGTGCCCGTCCTTAAAACGTCCAGGTCCTCTCCACTCTCGCCTGCATATATGTAAGTAGCAGTAATATTATCGCGACGAAGTGCGTGAGTGTGTGTTTAAATGATTGTTTATTTTCCGTCTTTAGACATTCATTAAGGATGCTGCTGCTGTGCTTGTTTCGAGGTCGGCGTCGCCTCCCCTCGTTTCTCTGTAACCTAATTGTGAACGTTTAGAGATATCCATTTTATAACGTTTAGCGTGTTTCCTCTCGCCGCTTAGTTCTCTACATCCACGGAGGATTTTCATGTGCTTTCTCTCTTTCTCTATTCTCTCCGTATCCTCCCCGCGGCTGTTTTTGAGCTCTAGTACGCACCGGGCCGAGATAACAGCCGGTGAAGAATCTTTTGTCCTGGCGTGTCGTGCGCCCTGGGTTTGATCGCTTGTGTTGTGGTGTTGGTGGGTGGGGGCCCGGGGCCCGGTGGGCTGCTGATGCTGGATGATAGACGGAACATTACCGCTAGCGCTTCCGCTCCTCTTAATCCTTGCTCAGGCATGTTTAATACACCAATGCACGACTAACTTCAAATGTGTACTAGAAAAGCCGCAGTTTGTCTTTAACATGAGAAACAGATCCTCTTTTGTGGACCAGTGCGCACTAGAGTGTTATTCATCAGTACCCAGTTAAAACAAACCCCTTAAAACCCCATCTGTTACAATTGCAATGCCTTTTTATAATTGTAAAGGTTTTCTTAACTGGTGTAGGTATTGTTGACATCACGGCTTCCAACCAATGCAGCATCAAGCCAATAATTTTAATATTTTTTTGTCAGCAGACATTTAAATTTTATTGGTTTAATTGGATATTTCTGTATAGGCCTACCATGTTCAAGATGTGTGAAACATTCTTATACATTTTATCATGTATTAATGTAATGAAAAAATATATATTATTCAGTTCATGTTGATTTGTATAGCGCTTTTCAAAATACACGTTGTTTCAAAGCAGCTTTGCAGAAAATGCATGTTTCAAATGTTACAATTAAGAAGCCAGAGGTGACTGAGTCAAAGGAAAAACCTGGGATGAGGGTCCGACTCATCAGGGGGAGCCCTGTAATGTCCAAATAATATGCAACTCGATGATAATACAAGTAATGTGTATGGTTAAAGTCATGTATTCAGTTAAACATGCAAAATAGTGCTGTCCTTCTATGCGTTATTACAGCTTGTGATCATAATGATTGCAATAAAAGTATATTTGAAAGTTTTGAATGTCCATCCAATCTTAAAATCATTATAAATACATTTAATCTGACTCCTATACCATTATCTAATAAGACCATACTACTACTTATCTCTTTTTATTCATTTTAGATATTAATTTTCCTTCTCTCACAAAGCTGAAACCATCACCATTGACCAGAGAGAGTTTAAGGGCGCTGGTCTCTCTTACTAATTATATCAGTCTTCGTCTGAAAGTGGTTTTGATAGTTCAGTTCTGAGTTACAGACTAGATCCAAGGTTCGTTGTCTTTTTTTGTTTTGTTAATAATTTCTGCTGTCTTTCTTCTAGCCACAGATCTGTTGTGCATATACAGTCTTCATAAAACATAGTTTATTGATTCTCCAGGGGAAATTTATATGTCTTCTGTATATTCTCAAATTTAAGGTTTGGGGTTGTGTATTACAGTGTTGGGTTCCCTACCCTGCTGTCACCCCTCCCAAAACCTTGCAAAAACAAAGTCTATTTTTACTGCTTTGGCTGTGTGTTGTGTGTGATTACAGGGTGAGCTGTGGTCTCTGTATTTCTCAATAAGAGGAGAAATGCCTGTTGGACACATGAATCATTCTCTCTTTTTGTGTGTTTTGAGACAAAATATTGAATGACAGGATGTTATTGTCAGCTGCTAAAAAATTAGAGAGAACCTGTGAAAATTTGCATGTTCACACCAAGGATAATAACTATAACGAGCTGATGAATGATAAAACCATTGACAGCCAATCAGAATCCACTCAGTTATTGAGCTTCAGAATTTAAAGTGGCAGAAAACAACTGCAGCACATGCTTATAATACACAGCACAGTATCATATTAAAATAGATAACACATTACGCTAATTAGGCTGTATGATTAGTTTAAATAAAACTAAAATCATGATATGATTGTGATTTAACAAGTTGCAAAGGCTGCGATTTAAAAATGTCAAAAAGTTTAATGGTTAAGGCTTGAAAATGATGAAATTAAGACATCCATAATTATTAGTATATTTTGCCATTGTAATGTAAAATTAAAATGTATATTATTTTTCGTAAACACTTAATTTTATTTTACAGTGATATATTACAATAGCAAGATTTTTTTTTTTGGTTTAATAGTAATTTTGATATTTTATAAATATTTATATATTATATATATATTATTTTATTGTACAACTCTTTTTTTTTTTAATCGCAACATTGTGCAAAATTGTGCTGCCCTATAACGTGTGAATGGGACTTTCATTCAAGATGTGATTCTTCTGGTGCAAAAGTCATGTGTGCATGTCGTTTCAGTGTACTATATTTAAATGAATGTGTATGCGGTGTAAGGAAGGTGAGGATTCATTTAGTTGCATGTACTTCTAAAGTGTTATCTCACCTCTAAATATACCCGCTGCCTGTTGTGAGGATTTCACGCTCGGTAGGGCAAAGGAGGGGTGTCCATACTCGCATAAATGCTTGCAAAATACTCTTTATTTTATTTATTTTATGAGCGGTCAGAGTGAGAACAAACACCACAAAATCCAAGCACACAGTCCCAAGGACACATTCAAGAAAAAATTATCTTTATTTGTGACTTTAAGGATTCCTGAGCTTCAGCTTAAAAAGAGTGATGAAGAGTGACAGCCGGAGAGCTTCTGTCACAGGGGGGAAGACAATGACGCACACATGGGTGTGTGTTTGTGTTACCACAAGACGGTACACAAGCAGTCGTGGCAGATCTAAAGTCCTGCTCATCTACTGCTAAAAGGACCTTGGCCTTGACCTTGTTTCACATTTATAATGATAATTACAGTTGTCCAGGAATTTTAGGCTGTGTTTGCTTTGCTGCCAGCACTTTTGATGTACTTTAGTCTCCTGTGAAGACAATGTCAATCCCACAGAAATGTCGGCAAGAACTGACAGCGGTTCGTCCTTTTCACATTCACCTTTCACGTTGGATTTTTCAGTTTCAGCTTTTCTTCTCTACCTTGTGATCTCAGATGAAAGGATGAGATGTGTCAGACTTCTTGCTGCTGCAGATATGAAGAGGCCTGCTTTATTAATGTTTGTTTTCTGAATTTTGTACACTAACTTTCAGTCAGAGTTCTGTTTGGAAAAGACCACAAGCTATTTTATCTAGCATGCTTTGCATCTGGGTTTAGTCCATCATTGCTTTGCTGTCTTTTTTCTTTTTTCTTTTTTCTTTTTTTTTCTTCATCTTTCCAAGTTTAAAGCTATTTTGTACGGAGCCCGGGAAGTCACCTCTGGGGAAAAAAAAAAACAATCCGTGGTGACGGTTTTGCAATCCGTCCTCTCAGTTTATAAACCGTACTCACGAATTCTCAAACTGTTCCCTCGGTTTAACAAATCGTGCCCACGGATTAATAAACCGTACCCACGAGTTTCTAATCCGTGCTCTCAGATTTGTAAAGCGTGCCTTCAGTTTTTGCAATCTGTACCCACAAATTCATAAACCGTGCACACGCTTTCACAATCCGTTCCCACAGGTTTGTAATCTGTACTCACAGATTTGTGGCTCACTCTCATTTCAGAAGAACACGTTGTTAACGAATTTTATTGTATATTGTTTTATTGAATATTAAGGGGAATACATCAAATTGTCTTAACTGCGTCTGCATGCTTAAAGTGATTCTCAATTGTAGCGGGTATGGGTGGAATACGATTTAATATGAATGACGTGCATCAAAATCTTTTGTTTATTTGTGATAATCTTAACACTTTATTATTATTTTCTAACCTGTATTATATGAATGATATCTGATATTTGACGAATTGCTTTGTTCATTTTTTTTGTAAGTTTTGGACAAAAGTGTCTTCTAAATATGTAGCCTAAAATGTAGTAATAATAATAATAATAAAATAATAATAATTATTATTATTATTATTATTATTTGAGTTAATAACTATAAATGAGTTCACTTAAGACAGTAATATGTTTATCATAAAATAATTTATGAATGTTTTATTTTTAAGCAAAAATTATGCAAAAAATGTAGGCCTATTTTATCCAAAACTGATTTTGAAAAGATTTTGATGCACGTCATTCTTAAATCGTATATTCCACCCATATATGTTAGGTTGACCATTTTATTATTATCTTTTATTAAGGCTATAATGAACATGCTGCAATGTCAAGATTGCAATGCTGGTGTGTGTGTGTATACCCGCTACAATTGATAATCACTTTAAACATGCAGACGCAGTTAAGACAATTTGATGTATTCCACTTACAGTATTACACAATAAAACAATAAAATGAGAGTGAGCCACAAATCTGTGAGTACAGATTACAAACCTGTGGGAACGGATTGTGAAAGCGTGTGCACGGTTTATGAATTTGTGGGTACAGACTGCAAAAACTGAAGGCACGGTTTACAAATCTGAGAGTGCGGATTAGAAACTCGTGGGTACGGTTTATTAATCCGTGGGCACGATTTGTTAAACCGAGGGAACAGTTTGAGAATTCGTGAGTACGGTTTATAAACTGAGCGGACGGATTTCAAAACCGTCGCCACGGATTGTTTTTTTTTTCTCCCACAGGTGACTTCCCGGGCTCCGTAATTTTGAGATATAATTTCTTTAAAAAATGACCAGCTTCTCCACACTGAACTGAGAGTAAGGACAATGCCCTGTAATTATAATAATATCACAAACACAAATAATATCATAAACATTTAAACACTTGGGTATAGTTTTATATCTTTTTCCAAAATGTATTTTCCCAAATTTGTTTTACCTTAATGAAAATGTCCTTACCTTTAAGTAAAAGTTTGATTTCTGAGAAGTGTTGTGGTCTGTTTTGAGTAATAATAAAGTGGTACTAGTTACAGTTCCGGAGTATATTTATTACAAACAGCCTCTAGCTATTTTGATCATGTGACCTCATCAGCTCCCCCATGTGCCACACAGAATGACATGTGAGCAGGGTCCAAAATTAACTTTTTGCCACACCTGCCAATGGCGAGTGAATTGAGAAAATGTACTGTTCAAATATTTTTCCTGGATTTTTTTTTTTTTATCAATGTATTTGTTCAGCAAGGAATCATTAAATTAATCAAAAGTGACCATAAAGACATTCATAATGTTACCAAATATTTCTGTTTCTTATATTTGCTGTATCCTAAAATAATTTCCACAAAGCTATTAAGCAGCACAACTGTTTTCTTCATTGAAATTAATTAAATGTTTCTTGATTTACTAAATCAGCATATATGATTTCTGAAGGATCATGTGACACTGAAGACTGGAGTAATGATGCTGAAAATTCAGCTTTTAAACTTGTTTTAAATTGTAATATTTCACAATATGACTTTTTACTGTATTTTTGATCAATTAAATGCTGCTGTGGTGGACATAGGCTGCTTCAAAAACATTTAAAACTTTTGAACGGTAGCATAGCTCGTTGCATGTTTGTGACAAACAGTGCAGGTCAATGTGTCAAACTGCATCAGTCACAATCTGCAGTTTGTCGTCACGTAAGGAAAAAAAAAATTTGTACATTGTCATAGTAGTACAAAAAAAAAAATATATATATATATATTTCATAGCTGGTAAGAAATATTTATGGTGCACAATATTCCTGCAGATGAGCTAAAGTTCATTTTGGGCCCTGCACTTCTTAATAAAGATACCAGCCAACTGGTAAGTAGCTCCCAATCCCAAAGCCAATTTTTTTCTTTCATTTTCATTTGGTAAGTGTTAATTTTAGGTGCTGCATGTGAGCGTGTGATTTTATTAATGGGATTATATTAAATAAGTTAGTGCTGCAGTAGCTTGTCGTTTGCTGTAAGTTGTGCTCTCGCTAGTCAGAATTGTAAAGTTTATTTCCTTGTGAAATCTGATGTTAGTTATACTCCCACACCTTTATTCAAAACCATATTCATCATCTAATGAGTCAACACTTCCTCCAACATTAACCTGGCTGAAGTGAGGAAAGGCAGCTGATTTTTCTCACTTTCTCTTTTTTAATCTTTTTGTGTTTATCCATCTTTATTTATTCACATCTGTCTAATCTTGTTGTAGCTATCTGAGAGGAAATGCAGGAATCCAATTTTCACCTCAAGATTGGGGGAAAGGAGTGATGAAGAAGGTTGGAGAGAGGTGGCGAGATGGGATAGAAAAAGAAAGATGAGGAGAAAACGAACGGGAATGAGATCAGAGAAGGAAAGAGGAATAGGTGTTTTGAAGGTTGAGGATGTTTGGACAGAAGAAAATGGGATGGTGAAGTGGCGAAATGGAAGAAATGTAGTGCAAGAGGAGGGTAAAATATGAAGAGATGAAGAAGAAAAAATGAAAGTGCAAAGGGCTGTTTTGTTAAAGCTTTTAGTTTACTGTGATCAACTCGTTTACAGGAGCTTTAAAGTTCAATTAGCATTACATCTTTTGATATTTGTTTTTAAGTGTTTGTGTAAATGCAGTAATTCTGAAATATTTTCTCATACCTTCTCCCTCTATTTCATAAAGCTGTAACATTTTATAAATTCATTGATTTATAACCTTGAGTCACTCACTTCACATAAACACACACACAAACTAAATAGAATAGATGATCATTTCTGATTCTGACTGTAAAACAGATGCAGGATCTCCCTGCATGTGTAATAAAAATAAAAGTTTTGAACCCCAGTGTAAGGTCGGAACAATTCATAATTGCAGCAGCTGGACGTCCCTGAGTGGGCATGTGATAGCATATAAAAACAGCACCACATGTGCTCCATTGAGTCGGACATGATCCTCATGTTTACTAAAGCCATGCTGCAAATCTGACTCGTTTTGCAATTAAGCATATTGTTTCATTAAAAAGTGATTGAAGTGTTACAGACACAGATTTAGGTCATGTTTAAATGTGAATCTCTTTGATGAAGAAGTGTGCAGCCCTGGGTCAAGTACAGAGCGAATACTCTGAATTTTGACCATAATTGGCATCATATAACCGTTTGTTTGAAACAATCAAAGATGTGCCACCACATTTGGATAACAGACCCTTTGATTTCATGCGAATTGATGGATGTTGCTTGTTTAGAACACTATTTGACTAAACGAAGGTTTGTACAACATTATGGGAGTAGAAACTCTTCAGCAGTACACAAGCACAAACAAACGCACCGGACACGCTTCAGCACACACTTGTCCTTAAGGGGCCTTTATGCACAATGTAAAATGGCAGCTGTGAGATGCTTTTTTATAGTTTGGGGAAATTAAGTGAAAAATGTCAAGCTGTAGGGATCTCAGTTTTTCCCACTTGGATATGTTGTTAGGTGGTTTTTTTTCGTTGCATGACATTTATGAAGTATGGTACTATTTAGTGACTGTGACTTTAGTTGTGTTTACACTGATCTGAAATCAGCCTCATCATGTAAACTTGGCTCACTCTCATTTGGTCATCACAGTCATTTTACCATCATTCATAAGTGTCTGGGTTTTTTTTCATAAAGGGGTAATATTTGCCCCCTTGAGCTGTTATTTATTTATTTACCTTTAGTTAAGGCGTGTATTCTGACTATATAACGTATCTTATATGGGAAACAAAATCAGTGTCCTACAGTTTATTTACATATTTCTCCTGGGCTGCCCCCGACGAAAGATTTTCCAAGTCGACAGTTAGTCTTCATTTAATAAACCTCATGAGCGTATACATTTTAAATTAAGCACGCACAAAGCTTGACACAACAACACTGGCAAACATCATATGAACTTTGAGATCAGAACGCATACAAACTAAATGTATCCTATAATATAAGTAGCCTTATCTTAGAAATAAGTGTATTTAATAAAAATACATTTGAAATGTTGGACATACAATATAAATGAATAAATAATTATACAGCAAACTGAAACACTGCAATAATATGGACAATTCTCGCCGTCACTATATATATTTTTTCCCTCTGATCTCTGTCGTCTTATATTATGAGAAGGGAACAACAGTTTGTCCACGTTGGGGAGAAGTGAGCTCCGTGTCTTGCTAACAATGAAGCCGCAGCACTGGCCTTTGAGGAGATGGATACGCTCTGATGGTGTGGAAGTAAGCTTGCTAATTTAGCTTCCACACTCCACACAAACACGTGCATTTGCGCCCTAATATCGCACGTTTAAAGGCCCGTTCACACCAAGCACGAGAACTATAACGATAACGATAAAGATAACTATACATGCGTCCACACCAACGACCGATAACGGTCTTTTTATTCTAAGCACGCGCGACCGTGCTGCGGTTTCAAAGTAGCGAAAATGGATGACCTGCTAGAATGGATTCTGATTGGCTGTCAGTGTTTTATCGTTTGACAGCTGGAAAAAAATCGTTCTGAAAGTGATCCCAATGATATCGTTCCTTATATCTTTATCGTGATAGTTGTGGTGTGAACTCTGTTATTCTTTAATATGGAGAACGATTTTTAGAATTATATCTTTATCGTTATCTTTATAGTTATCGTGCTTGGTGTGAACGGGCCTTAAGACCATGTAAAATGGCTAACGTTAGGCTACTACTTAAATGTTTTAAATAGGTCATGTTTGAGGTCGAATGTCACCTTTTTGTGGTCATTCTTGACCCTCTCGAAATGTTCCCACACTGTTTTTTCTGCCGCCCATATTACCGCATGTACCAGCCGAACCTGTGAACGCAATGGCCAACCAGAGGTGTTTAAGAATCCGTTCAACAGCGCTCACAATGCTAGAGGGAAATGCTGGTTCTTCACATTTTTTAAACTGGTATACCGAAGTCGGTACTTTTGACAACACTAGCCTATAATAGAATAGGAAAATAAATCTGATATATTTGTTAAAAAAACAGTGGGCTTTATAATGGGGTTCAGTTATTTGTGTACTTTCAATGGGAGTTTTGTCCTAGGCCCTTGTTCAGTTCTGACCCTTACATTCACTGTTTTGATACTGCCTCCAATGGAGAGCAATTTATGAATGTGACTACAATAATTTAGCAAGCTAATTATTAGTGTAAGTATTGTAATTGTTCCCCTATAAAAACACCAAATTAATTAGTCCTTTAAAATCTATGGACTAACAGAAATGTCTGTCATGTCATCTGAGGTGCTTGTAAGATCTTGTTGCTTCATGTTAATCTGTCAGTATCTGCGCTCTTCATCAGAGTCAGCCGTCTCTTTATCTTCACCCTTTCAATCAACACTCCGATCTCATTATATGGGGGATAAATCTGTTTCTGTGCATCACCAAGCAGATCCGAGTCGGCTTGTGAGTCACACACACCATGGCATGAAATCGTGCAGATTTTTCTGGAAATGCATTTAAACCAAAAACAAAAACTAACCCCACATTTCTGCCCACAAATTACACACACTTTGACACCAGAAGTGTGGAACCACACACACGCTCAACCTACACCCACATTAGATGATAAAATGAGTGGCGCATTAGTCACATTTCTGCAAGGATGCATTAAATTGATCAAAAGTGACAGTAAATATTTTTTATATTATCACAAAATAAATTTTATTTTAATAAATGCTGTTCTTTTGGACGTTCTATTTGTCAAAGAATCTTGGAAAAATGTATTATGGTTTCCATAAAAAATATTAGGCAGCACAGCTGTTTTCAACATTGATAATAATAAGAAATGTTTCTTGAGCCTCAAATCAGCATATTAGAGTGATTTCTAAAGGATCATGTGACACTGGAGACTGGAGTAATGATGCTGTAAAATTACACTTTAAAATATATTCAAATAGAAAACAATTACTTTAAATTGTAATATTTCAAATTGGATTTTACTTTACATAGAAATATTGTGGATTATTATTATGGTTTTACTGTATTTTTTTTTATTTAAATGAATGCAACCTTGGTGAGTATAAAAAAAAAAGTCTTTCAAACACATTAAAAAGCTTAATGACCCAAACTTTTGAATGGTAGCCTTGACAAAAATCTGAGCTTCACATTTTGGCCTTGAAACCCTCTGAGGCATTTGCCTGCTAGGCCTCCATTGTAAGTGCATTACTGCATTTCCTGTTCTTATAACCTGAGAAGAGAGTTGACATGATTTCCTGAGGTAATTGACAACATGACATGGATACAGTCGAAAGAGCTTAAGCTATTCCTTAAAAATCCCCGTAACCCTTTCGTTTAATCGATAAATCGACACCTTGATCTCACATTGCACTAGTTTGAACATCAAAACTCAATGTCTTGAGTCTGCAGTTCCTCTAACAGCAGGTATATGTTGCCTCCCTCAAGCCTTTTGTCCTAGATTTAAAGTCGTCCTTCACTATTATGTCTTTTTAGGAAGAACAGCCTAGAGAGGGCACAACAGAATGCCAGTTATATTTAGTAGCAACACATTTTATAATATCAAACCAGTCACCTCTCTTTTCTCAAATCCTAATTAACAAGCAGGGATCTGGTCCAGGAGAGTTGAAAAGGATGTTGGTTAATCAAAGCAGAATATGTTGGTGTGTGTGTGTGTGTGTGTGTGTGTGTGTGTGTGTGTGTGTGTGTGTGTGTGTGTGTGTGTGTGTGTGTGTGTGTGTGTGTGTGTGTGTGTGTGTGTGTGTGTGTGTGTGTGTGTGTGTGTGTGTGTGTGTGTGTGTGTGTGTGTGTGTGTGTGTGTGTGTGTGTGTGTGTGTGTTGTGAGGGGGAGGGGGAGGGGGTGGTGGTGGTGGTGATGACCAGCTGTTCTCCTGTCCTGTTCAGCTCTGTTCTTCCTGTTCTCCATAATGCAGAATTATTAAAGAATGCTGTTAAGCTAATGCTCTTTTGCTTACCCTTGTTCTCTCTCTCTCTCTCTCTCTTTCTCTCACTCCATCCATCTGTATCTCTTTCATTCTGCACCATTTTTCATCTAAATCTCTCCCCTCATCACTAAATATCTCTCATTGTCCTTCTGCATCATATTTTGTGGATGGTTAGTGCATAGTGTGAGTTTTTACCGATCTTCTGTTATCCTGTCTTCATTTGGTGGATAAAGGTTTGTACGTGCTTTGTCATGTCTCATCTTGATCCTATCAGCACAGTCTGTTGTGTGCGTGTTATGCATTGCCATTTCATGTCAAATTGTCTTCATCAAACCGAGTTGTGCCACTACAATCATCATCATCATCATCATCATCATCTAATTTATCAGTAATTTAGAGGCTCAGATCAATCTAAACTGCATAATTGAATGAATACCCCCCCCCCGTGATTTCTCGCTCTCTGTCAGATTGACGCTTGTGATTTTGTGTCTGTGCGTACACTTTGTCGCGAGTGTTTGCATGTTTTTTGGGAATGTGCGTGTGTTTAGTGATGTTATATCTCTCGTTGTTTTTGGCAGCCACCAGCACTCGTTTGTGGTGTGGACCACCCACTCTCTGCTTGCTGCATCTCCAACCTATCACCTGACAGGGTAATGCACCAATCAGCTGCCTGTGCTTTTGTGTCATGTGACTGTGCCTGCGATTTTCGTTAATTTTTATTTTTTTTTAACCATAGAATCTTCTCATTGTCTGGTAGTTACTCCCTGGCCTGCCTGACCCTTCCTCCGGAGCTCAGTTGCACTGGAAATCATCCATTTTCCTTTGTGTTGAAACTTGAGTCACGATACAGAACATATTATCCTTTTTTGTTACAGTAGAGTGCATTAGTGCCCACCCACATTTTCAGCGTCCTTGGTTCTGGACAAATTTTCACTATTAGTTTTTTCCAAAAAGTCTTTGTTAATGAATTCTAAACCATGAACCAAGCCAACCAGCTACAAGGTTATAAACTTTGATTTGAAGCTAAAAATATTAGAAAATTAGACTGTTAGAAAATTAAACAAATTAGACAAGACTGTGTATATTGGCTTTAATTGGGGAAAGAACTACAATCCCAAGAAGCACTGCAAATGCGCCAAATTAAAAACAATGGAAAACCAATTGCTTTAAAGATGTTGACTGTGTATACATTGGAACAATATATGTTATATTTATTGCAAAATATGCGTATATATTGTTATATGTATATTATGCATATATTATTATTTTTCCGCAATTCTCTTGTGAAGTTTTTTTTCCAGAATCATGGTTAATGTAGTTTTTCACCAGGAATTCCACTATAAACATGATTTTAAAATTATTAGGGCTGCCCTCGACTAAAGATTTTAGTCAACTAGTAGTCGTTCATTTAAGCGATTAGTCGACTGATCGTGCGTTTATATTTATAAACCATAAATCACAATAATGAGCCTTTAATTGCCTATATATCATATACATAACCTAATCAGTGCCCAAACGCACACGTCAAGCTTGCCACAGCGCACTGGCAAACGTAATGATTATGAGTGTGTTGTGAAAAACCAGAAGGAGACTGTCTAGAATAGACATTTGAATCATTTATTTCGGCTGCAGAGATTAAGTCAGCGATGCTGACTCGTCCTCATCACAGTAGTGGCTGTGCCTATATGCACATTTCATACAGAATAGCCTACATAATCTGATAATATTTATTTTCCATTTGAATTGGTATATTTAAAAGTAGACATTATAGAATATAGATATATTTCTCATGTCTGTGAGGACGCTGAGTTTTGGTTCATTTTTGTGACATGCTCAAGTTCACTAGGACCGAGATGACATAAAGCACATCCAGATTGGGAAACGTTTTGTAGTTATTACAACAGAAAAGTTTACACAAATAAAAATCTACCCTTCACAGTTTGCATTACTCTTATCAGTTTGACCAAAAAGTATTTTAAGTTAAATGCAAGTGATGGCGCCTTTATGTCATGCAGTAAGTGCGCTCTCCACACAAACATGGTATGCGTATTATAGCGCTTATTTATCTAAGTTACCATTAGAGCGAGCGGACTTGTAAAGTTGCTACTACTTACATGTTTCAAGTGATAAGCCATGTTTGAGGTTGATGAATGATGAAGGAATGTTTGGATTTCCTGCCGTTAACGATCTGTCCCTCGCAGCCTGTGTGATTTCGCCACTTCCTTTTTTTTGCAAAAGACTAATACAATACAGACTAATACAATTTTGGTGGACCGATTCTCTGAGAACTGACTAATAGTTAGTCGACTATTAAGGGGCAGCTAAATAAATAAATAAATATATATATATATATAATGGAAAATAGAAAATAAGTGCTACCAGTGTATTGATTCTGTATCGTGACAAGAGTATCACAATAATGTACTGTTGTTTTTTTTGTTTTTGTTGTTTTGTTCACCCATATCACCGGCGTTTGTGCTCCAGAACTGAATGATTGCTCCCAAAACCCCTGACCTTCATCCAAGACAGTTCTTTATTTGGTCCTGGTTGGATGTCTTTGTTAAAAACATGAAGCTTGAAGCTGTGAGCAGAATGTCTATGAAATAGGCTAGATGCTATTGTGTTGTAGCTTGAGGCCTCATTCATACAAATTTTAATAGTTTCCATGATAAAGGCTCAAGTACATAGACAAAATTAATAAAACCGTTCATAGTACATGTGCCATTGTCCTGCACACAATTCTTTAGCTGTCTGAAAATACACACGCTTTAAGAGCCATCATGGCTTAGTCCCAGAGTAGCCATAACTGCTTATTATGAGGCCTTTTTAATTATTCATCATTTTATATGCTCACAAGGTCCAAAATTAGTATTTGCCAAGTGCCAATTGTGAAAACAAATTGGCTTTAGTAAGTAAATAAAACATAGCCAGTTGGCCGGCAACTTTATTAGGAACTGCAGCACTAAAAGGTTTAAATCAAATCGTAAGATTGATAGTCTGACTGATCACTGATTAAAGTGAGCAATTCACATATTGTCGTTGTCTTTTTTCTCTCTTTTTTTCTCGCCACTCCAGGACATTGACGTTGGTGTATTTAGACTGTTCCTGATTAGCTTTGGCTTTAGTTTCAGGTCTTTTTTTTGCTGGAGAATAAATCCTCCATTACAGGCATCTTGCAGACTTTTTTTTTTACTATGCATTTTGCTGTATTCAATTTACCCGTGCAAGCCTTCTAGGAGTGCAGAGAAGCATTTCCCAGGCATGATGCTGCCATCGCAGTGGAGCCGATGTGTTTCTGAGTCAGTTTTATGGCGTATGCCAAACGTGGCGTATGCCAAGCGAGCCGTAGCGAACCATACCATGCAGTGGAAAAGCACCAAAAGTGAGCCGTACCGTACCATGCAGTGGAAAAGCACCAAAAGTGAGCCGTACCGTACCATGCAGTGGAAAAGCACCAAAAGTGAGCCGTACCGTACCATGCAGTGGAAAAGCACCAAAAGTGAGCCGTGCCCTACCATGCAGTGGAAAAGCACCAAAAGTGAGCCGTGCCGTACCATGCAGTGGAAAAGCGCCATTAGTCACATCAGACCACAGAACCTTCTTCCAGTTGTCTTCAGTGCAGTGGCAAGGCCAGATATTTTCTAGTGAGCAGACCGTGGTTACATCAATCATAAAAAAAAAACATTAATAAATAAAATATCCAATGAGGAGAATAAGAACAATAGACAAAGATAAATAATCATAGACTGGGCATACGTACAGATGGGCAAGGTTTAGCCTTCCCCTGTCCTGGGACTTGAGACTAGCGTGGAATTCTCACTTCTGATTGCAATCACACTTCTGATTGCTTTTAGAGGGAAAATCTACCCATAACTGCTTGTCTAGGCTCAGTTTTCTCCGTAATAATAGCATATTGGCAATTTGTTAAACTATCCTGTGCATATCAGTGTTTGCGCTCTGGAGAGTGTCAAAGGATTCTATTTACAACGTGTTTTTACAGCACTGAGCAGTGTAGCCAATCACAAACATATCTGTTGAACGCACTTTGTTTTTTTTTCTCCTTTCCCACATTCCAATAGATCAAAACTCTTGAGTTTTCTATTAAGTGTCCTCAAAACAAAATACATTTTATGCAATAAAAAGAAAGAAAAAAAGGTCACTTCTGCAATGCAATGGGGGGGGGGAAGTATTATCTTAATGTAATGTTAGAGTATTATCTTAATACTAAGAGTTTTGTGATCGGGCAGCAGCTAATTGTTTTACCTGTTGGTGAATGTGAACTGAAATCAAGCTTTTGTCGTTTAGCAGGTATCATTCGTCTCTCTCTCTCTCTTCCAACTCTGTAGTGCTGTGCTTTGCATGCAGATGTATTTTTAAATTTGAAGTGGTGTTTTTTGCAGTTGACAAGCTTTTCACCTGCACATAATCTACACTTAACGACTATTCCCTTCTCCTTTTCTTCGACAATTTCAAAATAATGAGAATACTTCCATCGCAGTAATGTAATGCTCTGGCCTGCCATCTCTGTTTCTGACTAGCGCGATTCTACGTGACTACGTTCATTTTAATTCAGAACTTTAATTTGAATGCACATTAATTAAACTGAAAAGTAACTCGCATTACTTTTTTAAAAAAGTAACTCAAATATTAATGTGCAAATTTAAAAAGTAATGTGTTACTTTACTCATTACTCCAGAGAAGTAATAAAACGTAACGCACGTTATTTATAACGCGTTACCCCCAACACTGGACATGAATGTCTGCCTGTTCTTCTGTTACCAGTGGTTGATCTTAAAATGTTCTGACCATTTGCTCTTTTACCATTAGACTTGGAAAAGGTCAAACTAGTTGCCTGACTGCAACATCTGAAATAACTTTGATTTTTTTTTATTTTTTTTATTTTTATTTTTTTTTTTACATGTGCTTCATACCATATTGTACTGTCATGAGTGAATATTGTTGAGAAATTCCACCGTAGTATAGTAGTATTAATACAGGTATTGCAGTATATCAAAAATGTATATCATAAAAATAAACACCGGTATTTGGTATGAACCGGTATACCGCCCAGCACTACATGTACTCTAAAAAGTAATGTTAAAGGTAGGGTAGACAATTTTGGAAAATAGCATAGCAAGCTAGCTTTTAAAGCATTAGATCCCACCCTCCCTTCAGAGCGCTCTTTCCAAAGCCACACCTCCTTCAAAACACGTGAACTCTGCAAAGCCTCATGAAACGCGTTGATGACGTGTGATGTCGGAGGTATGATATACATATGTTGACAGGCAGGTAGGTCATTTTATCATTCAGACTGAAAAAGTTTTTGGTCCTGAGACTTCCACAGAAGATATATGTACATGTTTTAATATTTAGACCACTTCTATTATTAATTGCTATCAGGATGTGAGAGAGTTTCAGCCAGTATAAAAAAAAGTGTTTATAAATAAAATTGCCTACCCTACCTTTAACATGGCCACAAAAACTAAACATTTTGCTGGTAAAACAAGATTTCTCATAAATATTACTATAGTTCATTTCTGAGAGGCCTATCTTTGACCTCATGTTGTGTGTCACATTGTGTTAAATCTCTGTGTAATGGTGGGAAAATAACATTCTACATGTTGTGTATATGTGTGCGACATGTTTGTCATTTGAGGCGGGTTTCTGTGCTGTTCTCGTGTTAAATGAAGAATCAGGAAGCACCACGTCGGTTTCACATATAACGAATCAAACATATTTGCAGTCAAACATATTTGATTTTTTCACACAGCATTATCTCTGTACGACTCTCACACTTAACGGGTTATTCCTTCATATTAACCTCCCCCTTCCCACACTTCTCTCTCTGATGGGCAG
Organism: Scardinius erythrophthalmus; assembly: GCF_964197995.2. Classification (NCBI taxonomy): domain Eukaryota; kingdom Metazoa; phylum Chordata; class Actinopteri; order Cypriniformes; family Leuciscidae; genus Scardinius; species Scardinius erythrophthalmus. The sequence continues at coordinate 26,030,355 of NC_138225.1, forward strand.
ATCACTGGTGGAGGATGATGATGCTCAGATGATGAAGGTGTCGCTGGGATGCAGTGAAATGGGGCTGTCCTCCCACTTGCAGGCCTCGAAAACAGGAAACACACGCTTCTTTACCAGCAACACACACAGCTCTGTGGTTTTACAGGTGAGTGTGTGTGATTACATATGTCTCTTACTAAACGTCGGGGTGGGTATGTGGGGCGTCACCATCTGCCACTCTGGCATCATGTCACACATGACAGTTTTGTGTGTTTGCCAGAGTCTGTGAAGGTCATCTCTGCTGTTATTGGCAGTCTAGCTTTATATCGCACATAAAGATGATGATATCATCATTATTATTATTATTATTATTATCATCATCATCAATGATGTCATCATCAGTGGTGGGCAGAGGCCTGCCTGAGGTCCATGAGAACATTCTGCGCGTGCTTGTGTGGGAACCAAGGTGAGAATTTAATTTGAATTTGCCAGTTAGTCATTGCAGACAGATCAATAAGTGAAGGACACTGATTGCCTCGGTTTGTGTGCATATGTTCATATTTATTTAACCCTCTGATGCATGGTGTTCTCATTAGTGGCCTGCTTTCATGTAACAATATGTAAGTTTAGAAGTGAGTCATTGTAGTAATAGCCTTATTTCCAATATTTATTATAATTCTGTAAAAATGATTACTAGTGTAAAAACTATGGCTCTATGGCATAATGGCACTATCAAAACATTGATGTTTGAAAATAAAAATAAATTGCATTTTAAAATATATTCAAATTTAAAACGATTATTTTAAATTGTAATAATATTTCACAGTATTACTGTTTTTACAGTCTTTTTGATCTAATCAGTGCAGCCTTGGTGATCATAAGAGACTTCTTTCAAAAACATTAAAAAATCAGTAACTCTTTACAATAAGGTTCATTGGTTAACATAAGTTAACTACCTTAGTTAACATGAACTAAGAATAAACAATACTTCAGCATTTAATAATCTTAGTTAATATTCATTTCAACATTTACTAATACGTCATTAAATTTTGTTAACATTAGTTAATGCACTGTGAACTAACATGAACAAACAATGACTAAAAAAACGACTATTTGTATTAATTAACATTAACAAAGAATAATACACAGTGTAACAAATGTATTGATCATTGTTAGTTCATGTTAGGTAATACATTAACTAATGTTATCTAATGAACCTTATTGTAAAGTGTTATCAAAAAATCTTAACCCCAAACTTTCAAATGGTAGTGTAGGTTCACTATGTTTACATGGGATAAGAGTATATACACGCACACACAGACATATTCATGCGTTGTGTGATCTCTTGATTGCATCAGCTCTGACATTAATGTGATGGGGTCACTCTATGTCATTGCCAGCTGTCATCGATCACCAACCAGCTACTGCTGTGAGAGGAAGTAGATTGTGTGTATGTGAACTTAAAATGGCAGTTTATTAAGATTTGAATCAGTATGTCAAATCAAGATAGTATGGATAAACAATATTTTAACTTATCAGTCTTGACACATGCTGGAGATTCATAGTGTTATTCATTCACAACTTTTTTATTTCATATCACACATGGTTAAGGACACCCAAACATTACACACTCTCAGTGGGTGTAAAATATAGCGTAGTCATGAGCACACTTGCCCTGGTGTTGGGGATGAAAGGAAAACTATTACTATGACAGCCGCTTATCATGTCTGGGATGATGACTTTTTTTCAGTTTAAATCTGTCACGAGTCACGACACGTGTCCTAAAGCACAGCAGCCTTCACCCCCCTACAATATCACTAACCCCTGGAAAAATGATCAAATGAATTAATCAATTGAAAAATTTGATTCTAGTGATTTGTTGGGAAACAGCACTCAGTTAATTTGATTCGATGTTTATCCGCAGGCGCTGTGTGTCCTCATTCTGAACGCACACAGAATGAGTTTTAGCTGAGGATGCAGGTTTAGTGTTTAGTGTTTTTTTTTTGTACTTCCATATCCTAATAAAGAATCTATGTAAATGTGCTGCAAAACTAGCACAATTAATATTTTAGGTTGGAGTTTCTTTTATATATTTTTATTCTATTTATTTTTTGTTTAAAATTGCAATAATAATAATGCTTATTATTTGTCTTAATTCTTTGTTTGTTTTTTCTTTTTAGTTTAATTTACTACTAATAATAGTTGCTATTATTGTTATTATTATTATTATTTTTTAGTAATAACATATAGCTAGCATACACAGTGTTTGTATTTGTAGATGCCTCAACACAAAATGCTTTTACTGTCACATTAGATGCAGCAAAAGCTTTTTGTATATTTGGTCATAGCAGGTGCTTTTATGCAAAGTGACTTACGAATGAGGCACATTACAAGCAGAGCTTTTAGTTTTAGATTTTGCGTCAGACGCTGATGTTATGAGGCCAGTAAAGACAGCCAGTTTATCATGATTTGTGGCATGTTTGTAAACCTCCAGTCCAGAGGGTGTAGTAAAGAGTTTGGTGCTTAAAAAGCTTATGTGTAATTTCAGTAAGTGTATCACTGATTGGATTGTGTCTTATTTCATGTCCTAGCACATGCTTGACATGTGCTTTTGCACATGCTGGTGGATTGAGCCTGACACGGCACTCTGAGTGTGTGTGTATGTGAGTGGACGATTGCTCGGTCCTGTTAATTATGGCTTGTCTCCGCCGTGGGAGTCCATCTCTGCTGCAGTCCCCTCATGCATCTGACCTCCTGTTCATTAATTAACCCCACAATCTTTTATTCAGAAATGACGCTCATGGGACGCATAGTAATGATACAACTCCTTAACATTCACTGTTTTCATGGGTGATAACAGATGCTTTAGTGTGTTTGTTGTTTTTTGTTTTTTCCTCAAGACCTTTTTGTTCATTCTCTTTGCTCCTCAGTGAATTCATTAAGTGCATTACAGAAAAGCTTGTCAGTTCTCTCACTTCCTCTGTGTTTTGTTTTATTCTCTCCATCTCTCAGGGTTTTGACCAGTTGAGGATAGAGGGCCTGCTGTGTGATGTCACATTGGTGGCGGGAGACGGGGATGAAGCGTTTCCTGTTCACCGAGCCATGATGGCCTCTTCCAGCGACTACTTTAAAGCCATGTTTACAGGTGAGCGAGAGAACCAGACATAGGATAACAAAGGATTAGGTGAGGTGAAGCCACGTTTCCAGGTGAGGAAGGGATAAAGGGAGGAACAAGAAGGGTTTTTTTTGGACAGAGGTCAAAGTGTGACAGAAGAGAAAGCTAATATGAAAAATAGAAAAATGTTTCCTCAATGTTATGTACTATACTGTACTACCAGCTCTGGATTGTTTTTGTTTGTTCTTTGTATTGTCTCTTGTAATTTTCTTTTAAATTTTAGTCTGATATCATAAATATCAGTAGCATGCCAGTCTCGTTTAGTCACACCAGCAACTTTCCTTCAGAGCTCAGAATGTTCTTGATTCTCCCTCCATTCACCCCCCCACCCCCTCTCTCTCTCTCTCTCTCTCTCTCTCTCTCTCTCTCTCTCTCTCTCTCTCTCTCTCTCTCTCTCTCTCTCTCTCTCTCTCTCTCTCTCTCTCTCTCTCTCTCTCTCTCTCTCTCTCTCTCTCTCTCTCTCTCTCTCTCTCTCTCTCTCTCTCTCTCTCTCTCTCTCTCTCAGAAGTACACTCTGTATCTTGGGAAGAAAGAACAAAGCAAGAGAGGTAAAAAAGATAAGAAAGCAAGAGATTCGCTCGGGGTTATTTGGGAAAGCTTGTACAGAGATAATGTGTTCAATGGAAAGAACTTCATTTCAGTATTTGAATTGAGTTCAGCTATTCCCTAAATAATTATGCCATTTAATACTGCATACTACCAAACCCTGAATGAGTTTTTAACACAAAACTATTATGAGAGAGCACTAAAACAATTATGAAGGAGCAGTGTGTCAAGGGAATACTCTCATTTCCTAACTAGAGCTGGGGGAAAATTGATTCATTGATGCAAGACTCTGAATCAAGAGTTCAGTTTTTAAACTACGGTGATATGAACACTAAGTAGGTCGCTTAGCCATTCAGTATGTTACCGTTAAAAAGTTTGGGGTCAGAAAGATTGCCGGTGATTGGGTCAGTAAGGATGCTGAATAAAAAAGAAGATAAAGGCCGTTATAATGTTACAAAAATGTTAAATATATTTCTATTAAATGATAAGAAGTATTTCTTGAGCAGTAAATCAGTCATTCATGATGACTACTGCCCTACATAGGTCCAGTAAATGCACCAATTTTGTGTGTAACTGTACATATAATAACCTGAGATACCTTAATGTGTTCCTAACTCTATTCTGATCAAATAAACAGTTTAGCCCTTGTATTGTACAATTAATAACTTCTCTTCCTCTTCCATGTAAATCAGAATTTTTGTCCAAACCAGTCGTGACAGGCGTCAGGACATTTTGTTGATCGCGTAATTTCTATTTCTGCTACATTGCGATTGATTAAATTGATTAAATCTAATTGACCCAAAAGCCAGCTTCTTAAGATGTTACAATAAATATTAACAAATCTTCTGATTGGTTGTGATTGTGTCAGGTCATGTGTTCAGCATTCTAAGAGAACAGACAAAAGTACCGTCAGGTTACGACACAGCGTTACATTTTGGCTGTTTATAGATTGTGTCAGGTCATGTGTTCAGCATTCTAAGAGAACAGACAAAAGTACCGTCAGGTTACGACACAGCGTTACATTTTGGCTGTTTAATAGGTTCGTAGTATTCTGAAAACCCATTAAAGTCCTGCTACCACGTGTGCCATGAGCGTTTCAGCACTTCAAGACTCCCATAATTGCTGTCTATTATACTTTCTTTCATTCTCCTCTTGTGTTCTACTTATCTCTCTCTCTCTCTCTCTCTCTCTCTCTCTCTCTCTCTCTCTCTCTCTCTCTCTCCCCCCCCCCATCTCCATCTCCACATAGTTGAGAAATCATATCTGAATTAATGAAAGGGGTTTGATTTATTTCAAACGTGGCTCTTGAATAAGTGGCTCATTATCATGGTAAAGAGAATTGGTGACAGCTTGCAGTAAGACTCACTTTACTTCTCTCTCTTTTTTTTTCCTTTTCTCTCATTCTCCTTAATGTTTCTGTCACTCTCCCCTCTCTGCCTTTGATCTGCTCGTTTGCAACGATTTTTTGCTGATCTCTCCTCCATTCTTTTCTTCCTTGTTCTCTTCATCTGCGTTTTCCCCTATTTTATATCCGTTTTGCTTGAATATTTCTTTGCACTGATTATTCTCTCGCTTTCATCTCCTCCCTCTGTCATCTCTTCCCCTATTTCTCTTTCTATTTTTCCTCAGGTGGAATGAAAGAGCAGGATTTGATGTGTATAAAGCTGCATGGTGTGAATCGAATAGGGCTAAAGAAGATTATAGACTTCATTTACACCGCCAAACTCTCTCTCAACATGGAGAATCTACAGGACACCCTAGAGGCTGCTAGCTTTCTCCAGATCCTGCCTGTCCTTGACTTCTGCAAAGTCTTTCTCATTTCTGGGGTAGGACACAAATGAGAGCACTTTTATTCTGCGGTGTATTTTTTTTTGTACTAACATGCAGTTCATCCTTCCTCTTAGGTATCGTTGGACAACTGTGTAGAAGTGGGGCGCATCGCCAACACCTACAACCTCACGGAGGTAGACAAATACGTCAACAACTTCATCCTAAAGAATTTTCCCTCGCTGCTCGGCACTGGCGAGTTTGTCAAACTTCCTTTCGAACGTCTAGCGTTTGTGCTCTCCTCCAACAGTCTAAAACACTGCAGCGAACTGGACCTGTTCAAAGCTGCGTGCCGCTGGTTACGCTATGAAGAAAGCCGCATGGAATATGCTGCCAAACTAATGCGCAATATCAGATTCCCCCTCATGAGCCCAACAGAACTCATAAACCACGTACAAACTGTCGACTTCATGCGTACGGACAATACCTGTGTTAATCTTTTATTAGAAGCCAGCAACTACCAGATGATGCCATACATGCAGCCGGTGATGCAGTCGGAAAGAACTGCGATCCGTTCAGACAATACCCATTTAGTGACGCTAGGGGGTGTGCTACGGCAACAACTGGTTGTAAGTAAAGAGTTGCGACTTTTTGACGAAAAAGCACACGAATGGAAAGCACTGGCACCCATGGACGCCCCGCGCTACCAACACGGTATCGCGGTAATCGGGAACTTTTTGTATGTGGTCGGGGGACAAAGTAACTATGACACGAAAGGTAAAACAGCTGTGGATACTGTGTTTCGATACGACCCGAGGTATAACAAGTGGATTCAGGTGGCGTGTCTGAATGAGAAGAGGACCTTCTTTCATCTGAGCGCTCTCAAAGGACATCTATATGCTGTGGGCGGGAGAAACGCCGCGGGAGAGCTGGGTGAGTCAGGAAGGGATTTTAGTGTCACAGCAGGGGACAGATTTCCAAGAGGGACACTGTGCTTCAGATGTTGACATGTTTTGTAAATATAACATTAAGATGAGTGTCTGTGCGGTACTAATTAGGTGTGGACACAAAAAACATGCTCGTCTTGGCGAGTATCCTAGCAAACATAGTAGGTTATGTCTTAAGTGAACGTAAACAGTCGAGAAAGACAACGCATGTGCAATTGTGCCAGTATACTGGATCCGTGTATTGTTTTAAAGTAACAACGGCCTAATATTCCTACTGTCTTTAATGTCAATCAAACAACAAAAGGCAAGGAAATCACTCACTGCTCTTGACTGAATAACTTTTGTAACTTTAAATAAGGAATAATCTTTATTTAATTTATACAGTGAAGATTATATGCAGTGTTATTTTACATTTGATTATTTTATTCAATTTCTGTACCTGAAAACTACTTACACCTACCTGAAAAAGCTGAAAAGCACTGTTAATTTTATTGTTATTTTTGCTCTATTATATTTATTTGTGCTATTCCTTGTAGTTTGATTATTTGTTCTAATTTTCTTTAATTTTATTTGACAGTAATCCTTTTTCTTCACATACATTCTTTCACATACCAAAACCGTGATACAAACCGAACCGTGAGTCATTTGAACCATTACACCCCTAACATGCAGACGGGTAACCATGGTTTGTGCTGACCCCGATGTGTTCTGAGCTGTGAATTATTGAGTGCTAAGAGCATGACACCATCAACATTTATTATAAAGTTGCAATTATGGAAGTAGTGGAAGCTCATTTTTAAGTTTTGTGACATACATCTAAGTAAAACAAGAAACAAAAATGTAGGGCGGCAACTTGTTTCCTAAGATGTTGATTAGAGGATGGCAGATCTGAATTACCCCTTTTCTACCGGCACGGTTCTGGTGCGGGTTCTCGGCCTGTGTCCAGTCTCGAACCGTTCTGCACATTTCCACTGCAGAAAAGGTGGTTCCAGGTCAGAAAGTTGACTCTGTGGTGGTCTCCTTGAGCAATGTGATAACGCTGCACTACATTGCTCTTTATATCTAAATATATAAAACTATGTGCACGAGAGAGACCCAGCATGCGAGAGAGTGAATCAACGGTTTCAGTTTCAATGTATCTCCAAAAAGGACAGATGAGAGTACCAGAAGTTTTTGCGAACTGCCAGTACGCTAGAATCACTCTCTGTACTGTGAACAGCAAAACAGAAGTGCTTGTGCACTGCACAAACACCGGGACGTGCTCCGTTTGATTTTAGACAACACACAACAGCATTATGTCACTCAAGCCCCTTACGTTCCTCAAGTCTGTGAAAACATTCGGCCGGTTCGCAACAGGCTCCAGTTTGCCTGGCCGAGAACAGGCTCTGTCTCCAGAAAGCAAACCATTCTGGTGGAAAAGGGGTAAATACGAGTTTGCTGTCAATTATAAGAAAGGGGCAGGGTTAAAACAGACTAAAGTATTGGAGAAGTCTGGCATACATCAGCAGAGAGATCCTTGACATTTGGATGAAAATTATGAGTTGAATTTAAAAAAAAAAATTAAACATATGCAAGCATGGACGATTTGTTCAGAATAAGATTTAAAAAAAAAAAAAAAGAAAACCGGTTGAATTTATTTCCATATCATGCCAACTTTCAAGGACTTTTACTAATACATTTTTTCATGTTGAGCCCGCTACTGCATATTGTTGTGCTTTTGTACTAAAAGCAATTTTGGTACATTTTGGGTCACTACTCTTGTCTGATGTAAAATCCTAAAGCAAAACCAGGTGAGAAACTCTGCACTATATGATATGTGATGGTTCCACCCACACATTTTTATCTTGTTCATTTCTAGCGTGGTCAAATAAATACTTTTATTTCAGAGTGCAGTTTTGTAGGGTTTTGAGAAGACTCTCAATCTTAAAATGAAAGATGATTTCACAGGACTCTAATTGTGGTGGAGAAAAACATAAAACAAACTTATTTAGTGAAGTAACTGTGCGTCCCTTGTCTTGTCATTTTACCTTTATTTGTTAATTATACTTGGTGTATATGTTTACACTTCCATATAATAATCACATGTGATTTCAATATGTGTTCAAGACAGATAGCAACGATCTTTACCTATGGTTTTGAGTTCATCAGATTGTTTGGGCACATATATAAAGCAAAAAGAGCTTACAACAGAAAATGGTAGTAGTATACAGGATTTATGTACATTTTGTGGAAACACGTTTATGCAGCCCTCTGTGGTTTTGAAAAGGCCTTTGGCACAATTTGCTTTGTAGTCATTATTCCAGTGGCTACGGTTGTATAACCGCATCAGGCAGAGATGGAGCTTAACCAGAGGTGAAGGTTCTCACAGCAAAAATGCCCCAATGAAATGTAGGTAATTAAAATGCAGGGGCAAATCCACATAGCAAAACAGAAGGGCAGGACATAGAGATGCATGTGTCCACATAAACCAAAATAACCTTCCCATCATCCTCAGCAATGCTCCTCATAACTATACACAATACACACAAACACACAACCTGTCTCTTGTACACAGGTCCATGATCAGACATGTAAAGCAGCCCACAACTGACAGGAAAGAGACAAACACGCACAGATCCAGGTGTCACACTACAGAGGTTTGATAATGAACTCTGACATGCTCACTTCCACAGCGAGAGTGAGAAAAAGCACAAATGTGTTTTCTATAGTGACCACCGTCATGGCGGTCAAGTGGAATTTATTGCTTTGATTTGAGTTTAATCTTTTTTTTTAACCCCGTACTGTTTGAGGACTCTGACTACTGTCTAATATTACTGTCCCAGTGTGCTGGAACTCGCCATTACTGTAGTATACAGTTAGATACAAATTACAAGTGATTGGTTTTAAAAGCTACAGTACCCAGACAACTGGGCACAGGCTCTCAATGGGAAAAAATGGTTACATTCAACATCTGATTATTAGGAATTGTTACATAGATGCAAAATGATCAGTAATGCAATGATTCATTTCCTATTTAACTTGTTTTAGAAATTTTGGCCTGCCTTTTGAATGTGTCTGTGTGAGGTCATGAAGATGATATTTATGATCATAGATTGAGGGCAGACTTCTCAGTGTCTGTCTCATTAATTTACTGATTCACTGGAAGCTCTGTAATGTGTTTACTGTAATGAACATTAATCTAGACCTCGCTGGCTGCTTTTGGGCAATTCCATGGAAAAGTCAACCACACCATGGACAGATCAGTTTCAGAAAACTTTTTTTTTTTTAAGTATTAACTTACTTAAAAAGTTAGTGAACAAGTCACTGTGAAGACACAGTGAAATTATGTCAAGTACAATGAAGTCTCCCGTCTTATAAGTCTAATTTAGTACTAATCTAATAAGTACTTATTTCATGTTGTCAAAGTTTTTTTGCCCTTGTATCTTGTGATTGGTTTTATATATCTCTAGTTTACATGAGATAAAGAGCACCAGATATTAATAATGTATCTGGCTGGCTGTATCAGATGTATTTGTGTTGACAAATGCTTTTATAAAACTTAAGAAAACATTGCTTTTGATTTAGAGAGATTAGAGAAGAGCAGCCAGCAGTCTTCTGTGAATATTTAACAAGGTGAAGTAGAGGTTTCTGTGAACAGAAGTCGGTGGTCATTTTATCATTTTTTGGTTCATGTTGTATAAATAATGGTTAATATTTCATCATCTCTGTGGCAGAGTGCCAATGGACCGCAGTTTTAATGGGCATCAGTGTCTAAACGTACATCTGTTCTAATGGAAGAACATTAGTTTGGTTGTGTATAATAGATCACTAAAGCTTCCCTATTCTCTGTTTGTGAGAGCATGACTAATGTAGAAGAACTCTTTTTCTGTCCCCTTTAGACCTTTTCCTGGATCCACATTATTAACTCAGCTGTTAGTCTAGTAATTTTTCTTAGCATTCAAGACCTTGTTTCCATCTCTAATTCTCACTCTCTCTTGTCTTTCTCCAGCAACTGTGGAGTGTTATAACCCTAGGACAAACGAATGGTCGTATGTGGCCAAAATGAACGAGCCCCATTATGGACACGCAGGCACTGTTTACGGAGGATACATGTATATTTCAGGTACCTGTCACACATCTTTATGTTTGTTATTTATTTGTGTACACAACTGTTCAAAAGTTTGGGGTCAGTAAGACTTTTTAAATGATTTGTCGCGTTTCCCAAAAGCATCGTTGGCCAACTATGATCGCAATTTCCATTTGAACTCTATTGGTAGCGACGGAATTTGCGACCATAGTTGGCTTTGGGAAACGGACCCCAGATCTTGATTTGAATCAGATCCGTTGTAGTATTTTAGTTACAATATAAAAAAAAGAAAAGCACAAAATCACACACTTCAACTGTTATACGTGCACAAGTTCGAGAAGAAGTAAAATGTACTCATTGTCAAACACATTCTCGTCCTCATTCTCAAACACATTTTCACAGATCACGTAGTTGGTAAGGTGTCACTGACAGGAAGAGGAATATCTAGAGGGTGAGAATGAGATGTTCTCACCACACACACAAACTGAACCTCCATAGATCAGCACATGTTCCCTCTATCACACAAAAACATTTTCAGATGGCAAGAAATTAACTTCTCTAAAAAGAGGAACACACAGACACTCTCACAGGGTGTTAACCTGCCTTGTGCAGTACTGTTCCATCACATGCTCACTTTACAGGATTGCAGCTCAAATCCTGCTTTATGGAGATGAGTCCTACTTTCACTGAGAATGATAAACGGGGAGAGAGAGAGACAGATGGTTGGTTAGATAGGGTGGTGAGAGGAGGAGATGTAGTGATGACATGAATCAGAGTGTGTTTCTGTGTGATAATGAACATTGAGGTATGTAGGAGTGTGATCTCACACACACACACAGAGCTGTGATAATTCTGCTCAAGGCTTTGTCTTCTGCTCCCACACACACATTTACCTCTCCATACATTAGCATTCACCCTTACACAAGCATGAGCCTAATGACTCTCATTCAACCCTCCAGCAACCTCTAAATAACATTCCGAACTCCTCAATGTGGTGTGCGAGCGCCGTATATGAATTGGTGTGACTTGTAGGCACTAGGCAGGAATATTCTGTGCATGTCTCCGAACACACGCAGGCACCATTAGCCATCAGTGTAACCGAAAAATGGTGTATAAACCATCGGTATTTATATTTGATATTTTGATTGATATTTATACTCCTGTACCAAAGCCGGCAGCAAAGCCAACTCTTTTTATTCTAAATGCATGTTTTTGAGCTTCTGAACTATTCATGCATATGCATGTTTAATAAAAAAAGAAATAATTATCAACATGTCATATCTTGATCTTCTGGTGAAACAACATCAGACTTCTATCTGGTGATTTATGTTGGATTTCTCCAATCATTTTGTCCACTTAAACCCCGTCCCTTTCTTACAATCAACATTCAGATTTGCCTCCATCTACATTTTTTTTTCCTCGCAATATTCGCAAATGTGTGATTGTATCATTGCACAATATTTATTATTTTAAAGGTTAATACATTTTGTGTGTGTTATATAATTTATAGCCTATAGTTTTATTTTTTTTATAATATATATAATTTATTTCTCTGCTTCTAAAACAGTTTTCTGAGAAGCAGAGAAAAATGAACCCAAGGCCGTGGAGATAGGGAAAATAAATATTAACTGATAATAATCTTAATCACGATCTTAGATCTTATCGATCTAAGATTATCTTAATCATAATCTAGACTCTTAATCACAATCTTATTCTCCACGCTAAATATTCTTTCTCTCAGAAATGTTACATTATACAGGTTAAATGCTTTCTGAATGGTTGACTGAATTATTATATTAATTTTGGTCAATATGACATTTCTGGAGTTTTTTAATTGCTGTTTAAAACAGCACTTGTAATTACAGAAAATATAAAACCCCTCCTCTGTGTCGCTGTCTTAATTTGTTCTGCCTGGAGCAAATTTATTCATGTATGAGAGTCTTTTGCTGGTGATATATGTCAGCGTTTCCCAACCGGGGTTCGCGGCACCCTGGGGTCTCCATCTCCATCAAACATTTAAAAAATGCTAAAATGTGTTAAACATTTTTATTTTTTATTTTTTTTACCATCAATCTCGGATCGTCGGAAGTCTCTAATAACAACAAATAATACGCACAAATTTATAATAAAAATGCAAATCATACGTTTTCGGCGTTGAATTGCGGAGGTTGTGCTTGCGCATGATTTTATTCCCGTGCCTCATTCCCAGTGCGTCCACTTAAAGCGGCCTATTTGTCATTGTTGCGCTTACGGTCAAATACACACGAAAACACTGTCACAACGTCCGTCTTGCCGCGTATTCACATAAACACATCGGTTATGTCCGTGCTGCTGTCAACGGTAACGCGTGCGATTAATGTTTTTCAGTTTAACGCGTTAAAAATATTTAACGCAATTAAAGCAGCATCCGTTTTTTTTCTGTCATCCTTTGGCTAGCGTTACATTATATAATCACATTCGTCTTCAAGCAAATGCAAGCAAGAAAATACAAAAGAGAATGCGCTGTCTGTGATGCTGACACACAGGGCCGGCCCTGACCAATTTGCTGCCCTATGCAAGATTTTACCTGGTGCCCCATGCATCACAGCCCATTTCACCCCGTCATTGTGTTCATGATTATTTAGCCTATATATATATATATATATATATATATATATATATATATATATATATATATATATATATAGTGAGGAAAATAAGTATTTGAACACCCTGCTATTTTGCAAGTTCTCCCACTTAGAAATCATGAAGGGGTCTGAAATTGTCATCGTAGGTGCATGTCCACTGTGAGAGACATAATCTAAAAAAAAAAATCCAGAAATCACAATGTATGATTTTTTAACTATTTATTTGTATGATACAGCTGCAAATAAGTATTTGAACACCTGAGAAAATCAATGTTAATATTTGGTACAGTAGCCTTTATTTGCAATTACAGAGGTCAAACGTTTCCTGTAGTTTTTCACCAGGTTTGCACACACTGCAGGAGGGATTTTGGCCCACTCCTCCACACAGATCTTCTCTAGATCAGTCAGGTTTCTGGGCTGTCGCTGAGAAACATGGAGTTTGAGCTCCCTCCAAAGATTCTCTATTGGGTTTAGGTCTGGAGACTGGCTAGGCCACGCCAGAACCTTGATATGCTTCTTACAGAGCCACTCCTTGGTTATCCTGGCTGTGTGCTTCGGGTCATTGTCATGTTGGAAGACCCAGCCTCGACCCATCTTCAATGCTCTAACTGTAGAAGGAGGTTGTTCCCCAAAATCTCGCAATACATGGCCCCGGTCATCCTCTCCTTAATACAGTGCAGTCGCCCTGTCCCATGTGCAGAAAAACACCCCCAAAGCATGATGCTACCACCCCCAAGCTTCACAGTAGGGATGGTGTTCTTGGAATGGTACATATCATTCTTCTTCCTCCAAACACGTTTAGTGGAATTATGACCTAAAAGTGACCCAAAACTATGGCACGTTTTATGTTTTCACCATGAATGAAACTGAGAAATGTCTTCTTAAATGTAAATTCTACATAAAACATTGCTATTTTAATAAATCTGTATGTAAATATCATTACTAATTTTGGCAAAAAAAAAAAAAAAAGCCATATATCCCCCCAAAACTGCACAAAGAGTAAAACATTAATTAAAAAAGTGATAGTAGGCCTAAATGCGTCTAAAAAACTGACATGATTGTTACAAAATCACAGTCTGCGGCCTCTGGAGAACTCAGAACAACTGCTAGCATAAAGTTTAAGGTAAAATAATTGCCATTAAATTATAGTATCTTACTACTATGCAATTAGATAAACTGTTCATTTATTCCATCACTTTACCTCTGTCTTTATCCCCTTTTATCCTATTCTCTTCTTTTTGACACTGTATCTATAGACCCTTTTACAGTTGGTAAACATGGTGACGTATTTGTGTGGGCGGGGCTTAGCTGGAGACATAAAAATACCTCTGGCCGCTTTTCACTAACGCTAGTTTGCAAGTTTTGTTAGCTTGTTTTTTTAACAATGACTGGAGAAAATCCGATTTTGTCTTAATGTGCAAGGTCACTCACTGTCCAGGACCGCGATTGTTATTTGCAAAAGTTAATTTTAACGGACGGAACCAGATGACTGTACACACTCAAATCTACTTCCGTACCGTGATTCCCACAATGCATTGCGACGTGACGTAACGATCCCGAACTCTATTGGCCGCCTCCAGTTTTCAGTTTGTTTTGCCTCCAGCTAGCGCCGTGACGTAACTGTGACGTCGGCGCAAAAGGGGTCTGCAGACTATAATGCTAATTTATAATGTGTCATGTAAATTCGGCCATCCGTCACAATCAGGAACCTTCACCGTGTCTAGACGCGGCGCGGGCTGCCAGGGCCGTTTCTACAGGGGTGCTTGTGTAAATCGCCCTCAAACAAAAGCAGTGCTGACTACATTGGATGCGGCGAGAGGCGACGCTACACAACAAATTACCAACAACTGATCGCGCGCGATCTGTTTCTGACGCACTTCAAGCACTCGCCGGATTGATGCGCCGGACCGAGTCGGGGGACTTAGTTAAGTTTTTGTGTTTGTTAGTTGTTTTTTTTTTTTTTTTTTTTTTTTTGGCTTTATTTTGTAGTATTTTGAATTAATGGTTTTAAAATAGTATTAGTAAAAAATAAATAAATTAAAATCACTCGTTCTCTCATTTTGGCGGCGCTATGGATGAGTGTCGCCCCCTATTTTTTACAGTCTATGGTCGCCCCTAGCATTTGCCTATTCCGCCTGTGCCGCGTGCTGACCACAGTCTATGGTGCTGACACACACGACGCACAGAACGATGCGCGCTAGAATCGACTTCTCTTTCGTGCTTTCGCTTTGAGTATCCTCATGAGAGCGGTCTTAAATTAGTTAAATAAAGTCTTAAATGAACGTTAAGAGTTGTGAGAAAATGGGACGCGTGTGGGATCCACGTGTGCAACAGTGACATCAGAATCAAATAATACTTCATTCATAAAAATATGCCATTAAACAGTTATTTGAAATATACTGTCTTTATGTTGTTTCTACATTAATTTGGAGATTAACTGTGAAATTATTACATAAAATATATTAAAAACAAGCTATCTTGTGCAATTATAACAAAATTATCCCAATATAAAAACACAAATACACTGAGTGAGCAAACATTTAGGTGAGATTTGCACTGGTAATTGAGCAATGTTTATATATGAATAAAAGCCTTAATTAAATATGTCATCATGTAAAGTGATCTCTTCAGAAGAAATTAATGATTTCCTAGACTTTAAATGGATGGACAAAAAATTTTGATAATATTAAAAATATCTATATGACAGTAGGCCTATACGGCAGTTCTTCCCTGTGGTATTGAAAATTGATACATTTCAAGGTATAGTATCAAAGTAGTATCGTGACAACACTAGTGTAGGGTGCCACACATTTTTTTAACATTTTCAAAGGGTGCCTTGAATGAAAAAAGGTTGGGAATCACTGATATATGTACACACATTAACATTGATTCTCACACTTCTCTCCTCCACCCATCCTCTTTCTCTGGAGTATTTTTGGAACTGCTGATCCTTTTGTTTTTACTCTGGTGTCTGTGTTCTTACTCCTGCATGCCTGCATATCTCTCTCTCTCTCTTTCTCTCTCTCTCTCTCGCTCTCTCTCTGTTATATAGGTCATGAAGTATTGGGAGTATTAAGCTCTGCACTCACATGAGTGCTAGTGTGCATGCATGAAACAGTCTTGTTATGTGCGGCCTCATGCTATGTTCTCTGTCATTATCTCCTTTTCCATACACTAATATCTCCTCTTCTTGTCTCCTTTGCCTATTTCCTCACCATTTCACTTGATTCACACAAATGCACTGAAAGAGAAGAATTACAGTCAGAAAGCCTGTGTGTGTTTGTCAGTGAATCATTCTCTTCTCTTAGTAAAGGAAAAGATGGATGGATGGCATAGATGGATGGATGGATAGAGTTAGAGGGCAAAAACAAGAGGTATGTAGAGAGGAAGAAGAGGGAGGGTCTGGTTGGCTGATGCCCAGGTGCCTGATGGGATGGTTCTCTTTATTTTCAGCCCTCCCTGTAGACATGTCCTGTTTCTTTTTCCTCTGCTTCCCTCTCTAGTTCCTTTCATTGAGCATGCAGACCTGGTTGTGTGTGTTTGTGTTTTCGGAGATGCATTATTCAATCTTAACTCTTTCCTCAGCAGACCTTGAGAGAGTTTCTGTGCACACATTATGCATTATTCATTTCTTGTTGTGTATATCTAATGCTTTCAGAAACGTGCATACACACGATGTCCGTTTCAGCAGCCAAAGTGATGTGAACTCTCCTTGTGGTTTGTTGTGCAGGTGGAATAACCCACGACACTTTCCAGAAGGAGCTCATGTGCTTTGACCCGGATGCTGATAAGTGGACTCAGAAGGCTCCCATGACGACGGTCCGCGGCCTTCACTGCATGTGCACAGTGGGCGATCGTCTCTATGTCATCGGCGGAAACCACTTCCGGGGGACCAGCGACTACGACGACGTGCTAAGCTGCGAGTACTACAGTCCCGCCCTGGACCTGTGGACACCGATCGCGGCCATGCTCCGCGGGCAGAGTGACGTGGGTGTGGCCGTGTTCGAGAACAAGATCTACGTTGTGGGCGGCTACTCGTGGAACAACCGCTGCATGGTGGAGATCGTCCAGAAGTACGACCCCGAGAAGGACGAATGGCACAAAGTGTTCGACCTACCCGAGTCCCTGGGCGGCATCAGGGCCTGCACACTGACAGTGTTTCCACCTGAGGACCTCTCGCTCACCGGCTCGCCTAACCGCGAGTCTCCTCTCTCGGCTCCTTGAGAATGGATGGAGGGAGAGTGAGAGAGACAGAGGAATAAAACGGACTGGCTGATTGATTGACAGACATATACAGATGGATGAGTAGAAGCAACTCCATCACTGTATATACATGCACCCCTGTCTCTCTTGTTCTCTCTCTCTCTCTCTCTCTCTCTCTCTCTCTCTCTCTCTCTCTCTCTCCCCACAGGAAAAAGACAATGTTTGCACTCCCCACTGATAAACGTTTCAATGGTGTCTGTGGTGAAACCCCGTCCCTTCCCTCAAACGATTCCACTTCTCTTACTCATCACTCTGCTCCTCTCCTCCTGAGAGTGAATACTGAAAAGTCCTTCCATCCCCCCTCGATGAGAAAGAAAAATGGAAGCACTCCCAGGGTTGGGCGTAACTACATGTTAACATCGCATTAGGGGGTTTGTTTCGTCTCTTTTGGCAGGAATAACCTTGACTTGAACAACAAATGACTTTGCAATTCAACTTTTCTACCTGAGTCTCCAGAGTTTTGCTATGAAGACTACGTTTCCCTGATCCCTCCTATTCTGAGGTCACCTACCCCCTAACTGTTCTCCTTCTTCCCTTTATGCCTGCTCATTTTTCCCATCTCTGTCCACTCTCAGCCTTTGCCCAGTTTTTTACCCTCATTCTCTTGTCCTCACTCAGGGGGTTAGTTGACCTTCGACCACAGGATAAGGAAACTGTTTTAAACTCAGGGGTTGGCCTGCCCCCATCCCTCCCTGCCTAACAGATATTTCATTTCTCTACTCCTGCTGTTGTTATGAACCATTAACAGAATTGTGTTTTCTAAATTTAATAAACAAGATTTTGAGGAAAAAAAGAATTGTGTTGGTTTGATATTCATTATGTTAAGGTTTTCTTAAAAGCTTCAGCTCTACCCTGGCTGTCAACATCATATTTTGTGAATGCTATTATCATGGCTAAAAGCTGCTGTTAAGCATAATGTGCAGTGAAGTGCCTGCAGTCCCTTTAGCTACAGAATGGCCTTGAGTGGCCTCATGTTGCTTTTATTCCAAGATTACTACACAATTGTGTATTTGATCACAGCCAACTTGACCAAACAGCAGTTATTATAAGAGCTTATATATGGACTTGACCATCATGGACAGAGTTACCAAGACTTTTGAAGCATTAGATTCAGTCCACAGCACCTATATCAACAGAAGCAAGTGTGGTGTGTGGACATATATTTATGTGTACGCCAAGATATTATTTCTGCATCCAAATTCAGAGGCTGCATTCGAAGGCCGATTGCATCACCGCAGCGCGATGAAGGCTGTCCCAATTCGAAAGGCTCCTTCAAATGCGGCCACCAAATGCGTCCTTAGTTTCCAGTGGAATGAAGGAGACAACAGATGGATCATTCACCGCCTTGCCTACCCCAGAATTCATTGTGCGCCAGTGACGACAGGTTGTTTTGAGAGAAATTGCCGAATTAAAGTCGTTTATTTATATAGCGCTTTTCACAATACAGATTGTATCAAAGCAGCTTCACAGTATGAAATTAAAATAATACATCAATGTTTGTTTCTAGTGGAAAACGTCCACGTTTGGTAATGCTGATCAATAGTATTGTTGATTGATTAATTAAATTAAATATCCCCAAATATCTCCAACTGAGCAAGCCAAAGGCAACAGTGGCAAGTGTTGTTTCAACTTGCTCAAATATCTAATGATACAAATGTAAAAATAAACTTTAAAGCGGTTAAAATGTTGATATATCTTACTAAGATGCGATTATATATAGTTTATTCTCTTTAATATATACAGAAATGGACCATGGTAAACATATTTAGACAGTTTTTGAACCCTGTTTGTTTGTTTGTTTGTTTGTTTTTTTCAGACAATTTAATATAACTTTCAAAAAGTCCAGTACAAACATTACTGCCACTCATCAACAGCAGCTATGGCAGTTGCTAGGCGACAAGAACAGTCCTCCGTAGACTAGACCGTCCCATTTAATAACGCTCAGTCCGACCTTCGAAGGATGTTGCCTTTGAATTGTGACACAGCCTATGTCACCAAGACAAGTTAATGTGTAGCCTTAAACTAAAGTGTTTCTATTTTAAAATTTGTCAAAACATACTTTTATGAACTCCTACAGATTTCCTCCAAATTTTGAGCCAGGCCATATTCAGATCTTGCTGCTAAAAGGCTACAGAGTGCTGCAGGAATGAGTCCTAAAACCAAGAAATGAGTTTGCGTTTTCGCACTTCAGATTCCATCATCCCAAAGTCAAAGTCTCATTCAGCTCCCTAGCTTCAAAGGTCGTGAATCAGTATATTGTGTACATGAATTCAGGCACTGGTAAGGACCCTGACTCACAATACATTGGGACACTGATGACTCTATTTCCGACGACATGGCCACGTCCTCCTTGTACAACATCATTAGTGGTATTTATGAACAACAGCTGAGCTGAAATCTGACATTATTTTTTAGGATAAATATTTTGCTTGTTACATATATATGCAACATTTCAGCATTAAATAATGATAAATGTTTGCTGGATTATGTTCATTACCTGATTAAAGAGATGTGTTTATGCTGAAGTATAATGAAATAATGGTTTGTATTTTACAACCCCAATTCCAGAAAATTTGGGACATTTTGTAAAATGTAATAAAATATGTAAAATGTAATTCTCTTTAACCTTTATTTGACTGACAAAAGTAATAAAAAAAAAATCATTCACTGACAAAATGAGTTGTATTTTGTAAATATAAACACATTTTGATGGCTGCAACACACGCCAAAAGTTGGGACCGTGTCAAAATGAAAGTGAAAAGACTATAAAATTGTGTTTTGTGTTTGGGTATAAAAGGAGCATCCACCAAAGATTCTGTCTTTGCAAGCAAAGATGGGTTATGGCTCACCACTTTGTGACAAATTTCATGAGAGAATTGCCAAACAATTAAAAAATCACATTTCTAAATGCAAGATTGCAAAGTATTTAGGTCTTTCACCATCTACCATACATAATTTAGTGAAAACGTTCAGAGGAATCTCAGTCTGTGTAGGGCAAGGCAGGAAACCTCTGTTTAATGTGCGTCACCTTTGAGCCCTCACTAAAAGTCAATAGGGTCCCATCAACTGTTTGGTTGTCAACATTCTTCAAAACATTAATCAAAAAGTCTTTTGTGTTCAGCAGAAGAAAGAAATGAATATATGTTTGAAACAAATTGAGGGTGAGTAAATTTTCATTTTTAGGTGAACCTTTTTTTTTACCTAAAAGGTTTAAACGTCATCTACTCGCAAGCCTTATACTCGCGCTCTTGCAGACTATTCTAACTTAAACTTGTCAACTTGTAGATCAGTGGTGTAGTTTATTTATATCCTAACTTTAGCTTTTTACCTCTGCGAATTTGTATTTAGGCTTCAAAATTCATAAAAGTAAAAAAAAAAATGTATTTTGTTGGTCACACTTCCTACAATAATCCAAAAGCAAGTTTATATATATATATATATTTTTTTTTTTTTGTCAAGGGTGATAGAAGCTTATTGCCATTCTCGATTTCACTGAATTGCGTAAAATTCACTGGCCATGTTAGGTCCGATGAAATGCACCATTTATGCCATTGTTGTGCTTCTCTTCTCTCTTTCTCGGGCAGATGTTATGTTCAGCTCTCCATGCTGGTGGTGCCCAGGTGAACTGCCATCTGTGTGAGGGTGCGTGCGGTCTCCCGATGAGACATATGGTCAATAATCTGTTACAACTTAATCAGGCACAGGGCTCGACCCACACTCACTCTATGGCCTTGTGGGGCAGAATCAAATGCATATTTTATATTGGTTCATAACTGTAAAAAGCAACAGACCACTGTGCTCTAGTTAGTCAAATATAATTGGCTCCTTTGAATAGTGAGTTTTGTCAGTGTGTGTCACAGGCATTAGTTTTTAATTTGATTGCCAACTGCAGTGAGTGTATCTCAGCATGGGGACTTTCTGGCCTGGTTGGTGTTTTGGCCCTCGGCTGCATCAGTTGTTCTAAATTGCATTAAAGCATCATGGGAAACCAGTAGTAAGTGCAGGGTCAAGGGTGGTTGCGAGAGCCTCGGGACTGTGTGAGGACAATAATACTGAGTAAGAGGAGTTTCGAAAATGCATTTCTCTGATAAATGTAGGTAGCTCCACTGTGGCACCTAGGGCAGTGTGAACCCATAATCCGAGCTGCCCTCCGTAAGAGTGGGATTAGTATGAAAGTGAGGGATGCGTGACGTCCTATTTAGTTTTTTGCTCCCCACCCCCATTTAACCTCTAAATGGCATACAGTGAAAAGTACAATTTTGCAGTCCAACTTGCAATAAGATGTTTTTTTTTCCCTCTACACCTCACACACAACTGTCTGGTCTCTGCAATGACGTGTACCACGTTTTTCTTTCATCCGGCGTTCTGCTGTAGAGTCATATTTCTGGATGTCTGTTATCTTGTCCTGCTCAGACTGCAGCATTATAGAATCAGCAGAGTTCAGTCTGCCTGCCTACGTCTGTGTCTGGATTTAAAAACATACGTCACAGTTGTCTGGCACTGCTAGCGAAGCAATGGCAAACAGACAATTTTACTGCTTCTTTAAAAATCGCTCCCAGATATTGCCCAAAAGGAAAGATGCAGCCAGAAAGCATGCATCACTGTCATGCCACTTAAAACTTGTACGTTTTTCATTTTTACTAGATTTCAAATCATGTTTGAACATGGACACAATAGAACTAAGGCAGAAGGCTTTTAGTGAATAATGACGTAATTGTAACTAACAGGTCTTTCGGATTACTAACTTCCAAGTAGCATCTCAAATAATATTCTACACTATACACTGTGGACTTTAGTGTATAAATTGTACTAAACAGGAGCAATTGCTTTTTTTTTTCCATTTGTAGGAAATGTTTCAATAGTGTTTTTTAGGGGTGTAACAATATATCGTGTCACAATATATCGCAATACAAAAATGCAACAATATGTATCGTGGATATTTCACCCAAAATAAAAATTACCCTGTGAGAAAAAATCAAAGTTTTCAGAGTCAGTAGTACTACATTAAACTACAATATATTATGTTGAATATAATGTATAATAATGGGGGAATATTAGTGGGTCCTGATAATGCTTGTTTTATAAGTCTTATGTTACCAGTAGTGGAGCAGCTAAGTGATATAATCGTTCAGTTTATGATACAAGCATGAAAATTGGCATGAGCAGTCTCCATGGGTCACTTGACAAGAAAATTGTCCGAGCCACTTGAAATTTCAAGATTTTTCATTTTTCAAGATGGCCGACACCTTAGTGGAGCAGTTAAGTGATATAGTGGTTTATTTGGTGATACAAGCATGAAAATTGGCATGAGCAGTCTCTGATGGTCACTAGACAATAAGCCACCCACAGCTACTTGAAATTTCAAGATGGCGGCCATTTTTCAAGATGGCCGACATCTTAGTGGAGCAGTTAAGTGATATAGTGGTTTATTTGGTGATACAAACATGAAAATTGGCATGAGCAGTCTCTGATCGTCACTAGACAATAAGCCACCCACAGCTACTTGAAATTTCAAGATGGCGGCCATTTTTCAAGATGGCCGACATCTTAGTGGAGCAGTTAAGTGATATAGTGGTTTATTTGGTGATACAAACATGAAAATTGGCATGAGCAGTCTCTGATGGTCACTAGACAATAAGCCAACCACAGCCATTTTTCAAGATGGCCACCACCTTATTGGAGAAATTAGGCTCATGGCAATTTTCATGCTTGTATCACCAACTAAATGATTTCTTAAGCCTAATTGCTCCACTAAGGTGGTGGTCATCTTGAAAAATGGCCGCGATCTTGAAATTTCAAGTAGCTGTAGGTGGCTTATTGTCAAGTGACCCATAGAGACTGCTCATGCCAATTTTCATGCTTGTATCACCAAATAAACCAGTATATCACTTAACTGCTCCACTAAGGTGTCGGCCATCTTAAAAAATGGCTGCCATCTTGAAATTTCAAGTGGCTCGGACAATTTTCTTGTCAAGTGATCCATGGAGACTGCTCATGCCAATTTTCACGCTTGTATCATAAACTGAACGATTCTGCCAAACATAAGCACTTAACCGCTCCACTACAGTAAAAAGTGGCCTACATTATTTTAAATATATCTAGCCAGTGACAGAGTGCAAGCATATTCGTCTAAAATAATTCTGTATTTTCAGGTTCAGAATCATGAATATATTTATTCTGGTGTCATCATTGTCCAAGCCTATTCATTTACACCCACAATGTTATATCAAATTTAGCATTTAATCAACAGTACATTTTTTCTTAACCTTTTATTATATGTCTTGGAGTATCGCAATAATATCGTATCGTGAGTTCAGTATCGTGATATGTATCGAATCGTGAAATTAGGGTATCGTTACACCCCTAGTCTTTTTATTTCCACTGTAAAATTAGTGTTCACTTCAGTATTCAGTCTAGTGGTCGTGGACTTGACTGTTACAAACAATGAGCATACTGATCGACCTATACTGAGCATGAGCCATTGTTTAGTCATTAAAAACGAATGATATGATAAATAATTGATTTATTCATTTAAAAAGAATGGTGTATTTTGTTGATGGTGTCAGACCAAGGACCTGAAATCTTGAGGCATTCGCATTTGTAAAGCACTGTTATGAAGCAGGGATGCTGTAAATCATGATGATATAATATATGAAGCATGAAATGGACTGTAGCTTGACCTTTTATTGCAATCTGAATCAGATACGGGTGCTGTGACCTCAAAAGTGTGCCATTCAAATCAGCCAAGGTCACCGGAAGGAATGATAAATGAGAAGTAAGATGTGGCGTCATTCCTCATGAATGAATATTACGGTGATGTGACTCATTAGGATATGCTGGATGGAGCCCATGTTTGTACACTCTCAGGAAAAAGGTACAAAAGCTTTCACTGAGGTGGTACCTTTTCAAAAGGTAGTGGAGTCCATATTAGTCCCTCAAAGGTACCAAAAGTGTACATATTAATATACCTGTACATATACTGTCCTAGTGACAGCATTTACCTTTTTTTGTGCTGATGATGTGGTAATGTTGCATCTGAGTGTCTCACAGCGGGTAGTATGCTAATATTGGATTGTTTTTCATTTTATTCATTGGAGTGGGGGAGATTGATTGCTACGTGTTTATAGTTTGATGTTTTCTTGATTGCTTCTTACTTAAAGCTGTTAAACATTTAGCATTCATATTGCCATAATAAACTGGCAATTAGAATGCATTCAATGCCTTATTAGCAAAATTAACTATGAATATGCAAATATATGTGACTGTTTAATGAAACGCTTCTGAAAGTAATAATTATGTGTGAAAGGGCACGGTTACATTTTACAATATGCATAATCGAGTCGAATTTGGCTTAAGTTATGCTTTTCCTCTCATTCTCTGTCATGTTATATGAACGCTAAACTTCTTTTTTATGACCATTGACCAGTATGTATTTATAAATTAATACAAGGATACATTCAATTGATTAAAAGTGACACTAAAACATTTTCGGTAACACTTTACATTGTAAAGTGTTACATGGTAAATTGTTACCAAAAATAGTTTTTTTCATTAGTTAACATGAACTATAGAATGAACAATATTTCTACAGCATTTATTAATCTTAGTTGATGTTAATTATTAAAATACATGCAGCGTGAACTAACATGAACGACTGTATTTTAATTAACTAACATTAACACAGATTAATAAATACTGTAACAAATGTATTGCTCATTGTTAGTTTGTTACTTAATACATTAACTAATGTTAACAAATGAGACCTTATTGTAAAGTGTTACCCATTTTTGAAACTATATTTTTGAGGCATGATGATATCACGTTTGATGTTCATGTTCTCTGTCTGAAAATTCTGTCTTCTCTTGCTCAGAAAGCAACATCTTCAAACCTTTCATAAAAACTCTGTATTTGTCATTGTAACAGCTAATGAATTCTATGAATTAGACTAAAATGAAAGTGCCGTCTTCTGCTTCCAGGATGAACAATGCGACTGTCTCAGGTTTTTCGCTTAAAGAGCAAAATAAGCCAGACGACACATTTGTGTGTTTTTAACGAGTTGCTTTGTGTCCAAAAAAAGCAATCCAGAGAGAGAGTGAGTTAGAGAGACTATAAAATTGGGAGTTTCCGGGACATATAGGACTCTGTATGCAGTCTCCTTCTCTTGCTTATTCTTTTTCAATCTGACATTCTTCAAATGCAACCACATCACTTAGTGATTTAGAGCGATTGTCAACAGAAACATGGTGTTATATTTGATGTCTATTTTCTCCTAGAGGCCTCCAGATCAACCAGAGACCCAGATATATGCACGGATGTACTGCTTTGTTGTGTCTGTAAGGCTATTCATTTACTTGGCATCCAAAAAAGTGCACATCCTCCTTTAATCATCGCCCAGATTCTGATTTCACACTTGTGTTGTTGACAGGCTTCATCTGGGTCATTATATTTGTTATGTCTGAAAGTCAAATTGTAGTAATAAGAAGAACTTCGGTGACAGAAACAAGACATTTGCACTGTGCTCATTTGTTATACTCTTGTTTTTAATCTTTAAACCTTCAGACACCAATGAAAATCTTGACAGCAGTAATTTATAGCATCCATTCATTTACAAGAAACAGTCTCAGCTTCACCATTTCTGTCTTCACACTCTTCTGAACACCTTCCTCTCTCAGTTATTTTCTCACTCTTGGTTTCCATCTTTGCGTGACCTGTGTGGGATGTTTTGGATGCCCCTGCGGTGACAGTGGGCTGGTTTGCTCCGCTGAGCTTCCCATGGTAATGCATCTCAAAGCCTCTAGGCAGAGACCGACAGCACTCAAGGTCGCGCTCTCACACTCAGATGATGTGATGGAGCCACTCAAGAATGACAGGACGTCTTAAACCTCGTCCCGTTTCAGATATTGTGCGCGTAATCTCGTAAATAGGAACAATCGTGACATTCTCACGGTCAAATAATTCAGTACACTCTTAAAAATAAAGGTTATCTATTGGTATTGATGATTCCATAAAGAACCTTTAACATCCATGGGACATTTCCATTAAAAAAGTTTCTTTGAGGAACCAAAAATGGTTCTTCTATTGCATCGTTTGAAAACCTTCTTTTGGAACCTTGAGAGTAGGGATGCACGATATATTGGCCACCATATCGCTATCGGCCTATCTTTTCCTATCCGTCGCTATCTTTTTTTTATCGTTATCAGCCCGATAAGAAAATTTGGCCAATATCTTAAAGAAGATAAATAATGGATTATTTCCTTTAGCTGAGACACTTCAGATGTGCAGTATTCGCCATGATGTTTTTGAATTGCTTGAAATATGACTGGAATCACTTCAAAAAGGAAAATACAGTTAAAGCTACTGTGTAGGATTTTCTCCCATCTAGCGGTGAAATTGTTTATGACTACCAACTGAACATTACTTTCTAGCTCCTCCCATTCTGAGGGCGTTTTAACTCCTACGGTGGCCGTATTAATTCAAATCTGCCGGCAGTCGCGAGTAATCTTCTCCTCGCATTCGTCACGGTGCCACTGAGTGTCAAAACGCGAAAGGCGAAGCTTGAATTTCCAGGTATGTCCCTCTTTGGCTAATGTATTTTCAAGATGGAGGCGCAACATGGCTGCCGCCATTCGAGCGACTCGCTCGTATGTATTCTAAATGGCAGATTCTACGCTTACGAGAATACTTGATTAGTTGGTATAAGTAATTGCACATTATTGAGCACATATCATTTTGAAAGAACAAAGTGTTTTTTGCTAAGAATCAACTTAAATTACACAGTGTAGCTTTAAGTGCAACATGCAAGTCTGTCATATAGGCTACATCAAATTATGAGAACAACAATTTTCGTTTTTTGTAAAAATTATATAAAAATTAGAATTTAGATTTATCGGCCAATCTTTTTTGTTCGGCCAGTCTTCTATTTGTTTGGGAGTCAGAACACCTGAAATGTAACTTTTTTATTTTCAGTAAAATCAGTATGATTTTGTTCAATAATATTTTTTGTATTTTGTATTTTGAGAGAATTTCATGGTAGCCTACTAATTAATATTTATGCAATAATTATGATTTTTTTCCCCAAGTGAAAGTAATTATATATATTTTTTATATATATTATATTACATATTACATATTAATTATTAACATATTAATAATTAATATTATTAATTAATTATTGACATATTAATATATTACTTTTCAATTAAAGCGATATTTCATGTTAAAATAGAGGCAATGCCTTCTAAAATCAAATTTCTGATTATTTTTTTTTGTATAAATGCCATCTGGGAGTAAATAAAAAAAAAAGAGATAAACATCTGTAATGCATGGTGTAACCACTAGATGCCTGTATAGCTCTATATAAAAAGAGTTATACAATCTCTAGTTGTTTTTAGACATAAATACTTTTTTATTGAGTTGTGGATTTGCATATAGATTTAGACATTCTCAAAGACTAGCTACTTTTTTGTAAAGGTTTAGATTTTTTTTATTTGTTTGAAATGTTGATTTGAAGTGTCAGCTTTTGCTTTAATTTTACTAAAACACAGATTTGGTTACAAATAACATCAAAATTCAATAAAAAATGTAACAAAAATGAGCAGGAATGCTTTATCAGAGCTTAATCAACCTGAATTCAACCTCTTATCTGAGTCTTTGAAACAGGGAGTTTTTTGTTATGTCCTCTAAAACATCTGATGATATATAATGTAAAGTTCTTGAAAATACTTCTTTACTTACCAGTGAAGGTGACTCGTATTTTTTTGTGGTTGATTACAGACAGAACGGACAGAAACAGAAAGTCCATTGAAACCGATCAGGAGAGTAAGAGAATGAGAGGGAAGAGAACATGTTGTCGTCGTTATGGATGCCTGTAATTTTATGCTTCTTGTCATATGCTGTCACTGAAGAAGCAAAGCGAACTGAAGTGAAAGCGGAAATTCTGCCCCGGGTGTGTTGACTACACCAGAGTGATACAAACATGTTATGACATGTGACATGACAGTTTATATCAGCTGACGTCACCCAGATAAAATCTGACATATAATATAGTTCAGAAGTGAAGTTGAAGTATCTGTTCTCCTGAATGCTGATACACCACTGGTTCTTTGCATCTTATAACTTTATTTATTCACTTTTAACAGATACGCTGTTAAGGCCTTCAGGTGATCCCACAAATCTTGTCTTTTTTCAGTACAGGTCAAACACTAGATACTTCCCATACACACTTTAGAAAGCAGCAAAAGAGTTCACTAACTGCTGCTAACATTGATTTCATTTGTAATATTTGCAGTCAGGTTTTTGTTTATAAGGTAATGATGAATTGATGAAATTATTTGACTGAAAATGTTATTGAATAAAAGCAAACAAAAAAATCATTAAACTAAATAAGTAAAAGTTTAAGGAATTATTTGCATAAAAGCAGTTGTCACTAATTTTAATGGTGGTATTCTTGCAATTCTAAGAAATGTTTCCTTATATGGTCAAATAGAGTCCTTTTTTGGTTATTAAATTATTATTATTATTATTATTATTTTTTAATTGGTCATTTAGTGTTACCCTATCATAAACTATGACAGGACTATCAAAAATAAAGTATTAATTGTAAAATCATACTGTTGTAAGTTTCAGATAAAAGGCGTTTTAAAACCTGTATGGTTTTCTACAGGAAATTAATAGCATTTTGCCCTCTAAAAATCAATAAATGCAATTCCACGAAAATATCTGTCATTGGAATTATGTGAGGACTGTTTCATGTTGTTAAATGGATTTTTCTGGGTGTTGACAGCTTAAAGGGATAATTCACCCAAAAATGAGGGTTCTGTTCGCGTTTGTGACACCACTGTCATTATCTGATGCTTCTTTTGATAACAAAGTATCCAGCTTTTCATTCTTCTTCCTCTCCGTTTACCCCTATCCAAGTACAGTGTGGGAACTCTGGATCTGGGGCAGCTCTGTTTCCATCTCTGATTGGCTGAGGGGGGCTGTTGTCATGGTGCCGGCTGCTCAAACCGCCCTGGCCTAGCTGAGCTGGCAGCCATCCTGTCCCTGACAAAATGATTTGAAACTGGGCATGAGGCGAGGTAATGTTTGTGACAAGGGCATTCCAGCCCATCTGAT
This sequence comes from Scardinius erythrophthalmus, assembly GCF_964197995.2. NCBI lineage: Eukaryota > Metazoa > Chordata > Actinopteri > Cypriniformes > Leuciscidae > Scardinius > Scardinius erythrophthalmus. Next base: position 26,059,839 of record NC_138225.1, read on the forward strand.
TAACTATCTTTAATTCAGAGGACTAGCCAGATTGATAGATGACAGATTAGGATTAGAATATGATCAGTCATTCTTACTGAACGAGTTTTAAAAAACAATAACTACCAAACAACAACTTGAAAATTGCTCAGTGTGTGTATATACATAGACTTTTAATAGTATGCCAAACCCAATATCCAGACACTTTATATATAAACTGTGCACTGCACATTTCCATACTTATGTAATTTTGTATATTGTAATTTAAAGAAAATTAAAGATGATGATGAGGGTAAGGTGGGGGAGGGGAACAGAACCAATGCATGTGTCCATTGATAAAAGAGCATCAATGAACTCTCACTGACTTTCCTGCACAATCTTTCAACTCTGTCTTGTGTTACCATGACTACCATACAGAAAGGAAAGTATAAAAAAAGAAGAAGCTGCTTTGTCTCTTTTCTCTTGCAAATGTTTGTCATGGGCCAGAGTCAATATAAAAAAAATCTAACTATGTGACCTTGATGAGAGTGCACACTTACTGTGTCCCAGGGCATTACAGCACAGCAGAGAGGGAGGGAAGCAACTAGAAAATGAAATGATGAAATGATGAACTAATGAAATGATGATTAAAAGTCTTTTAAACAACCCACTGTGTGATCAGAGATCAATTCTGGTTTGCATTTGATATTGGTGTAACAGTTACACCAATATCAAATGCAAACCTTGTAACAATTTTGACGTTTTACAAAATAACTCTTGGTGTAAGAACTTTTTAGATAAAAATATTTTCTCAGAGAGAGCACACATGAGGGAGGGAAAGTGACATCATTTCCGGTATCTTACATAGTTGTGAGAGATAATTCCACCAATTTAAAGGCAAAGGCTAGTACAGTAATAGAATTGACGCAAGATTAATGGACATACATTTTTATACGTTGTTTGTTGTTGTTTTTTTAACAATTTAATGTAGAATTATAGTGGAGCGGCTAAGTGCTTATGTTTGGCAGAATCGTTCAGTTTATGATACAAGCATGAAAATTGGCATGAGCAGTCTCCATGGGTCACTTGACAAGATAATTGTCCGAGCCACTTGAAATTTCAAGATGGCCGACACCTTAGTGGAGCAGTTAAGTGATATAGTGGTTTATTTGGTGATACAAGCATGAAAATTGGCATGAGCAGTCTCTGTGGGTCACTTGACAATAAGCCACCTACAGCTACTTGAAATTTCAAGATGGCGGCCATTTTTCATGCCAATTTTCATGTTTGTATCACCAAATAAACCACTATATCACTTAACTGCTCCACTAAGGTGTCGGCCATCTTGAAAAATGGCCGCCATCTTGAAATTTCAAGTAGCTGTGGGTGGCTTATTGTCTAGTGACCATCAGAGACCGCTCATGCCAATTTTCATGCTTGTATCACCAAATAAACCACTATATCACTTAACTGCTCCACTAAGGTGTCGGCCATCTTGAAAAATTAAAAATCTTGAAATTTCAAGTGGCTCGGACAATTTTCTTGTCAAGTGACCCATGGAGACTGCTCATGCCAATTTTCACGCTTGTATCATAAACTGAACGATTATATCACTTAGCCGCTCCACTATTAGGGAAACGACTATTTAGGGTTTTTATAAATAAAATAAATGAAACATTACCAAAAGAAAGTAAAATAAAATATTTTGATTACACAAAAAAATACACTGACTAATTCGGAAAAGAAATCATGATTTCAGCTATATAAGACACTTTACAGAAAATGTTTAATTGTTGTGTCCTGTAGCCTAACATCTTGTGACTGATGACAATGAATAACAAATTATTAAAATAATTAAAAATATAACCATTTGAAAAAAAGCAAAATGACTTTGGACACCAAATGTTCCTGCAATTGTAGAATCACCCATATGTCAAATGGCTTCCGTTTTTAATATAAGGGCTCTGCTTCATGGTCTGAAACGCATTCCAGACGAAACTGGACAAGTGTAAATGCATCTGGTTGTTGAAACCACATATGTAAATTTGGGTATAGGTGTGGAATAGGCTATGTTATAGCCAGATATGACGGCGCTAACGCAACACGCATTGCCCCATTATAATTGATTGTGTATTTGTTCACAGACACTCAAAACACAATCATCTTCATTAAAAGTAGTGAGACTAAATGATCTTACCAGTGCTGATGCCGCTCTCTCCTATTGCGATCGTTGGTCTTTAAATTAGCTGATAATAAATAAAATGCAGCGCAAATCTGTTGCTTTCGCTGACGTCAACTCCTTTAAATTTGCATATAGCGCGAGAACTGAAGATCGGATTTATACCTGTTTTGCAGAGACACATTTATGTGGGCAAGGGTAAATTGAACTGTTTTAACAAATCAGATAGCTATACGATCAGTAAAAAAACGCATGGAATGACCAGGTGGCCGAGCCTGATGAATAAACATTGCCATCCTGTTTGTTTAAGACATGAAAAGCTACACACTCCACATATATATATATTTCCCCTAACCTATAAACCTGTAAAGCGTCCTTGGGCTTTGGAAAGGCACTATAAAAAATATTATTTAAATTATTATTAGATAATTAAGTTTTATCCATTTAGTTGTTTTTTTTTCAGGTGGTAAATGCTTGAGAAATCTGGCATTAGATGTGTGCATTTAGTTTAGTCCTATTTTCCCAGAAGTCCTGTCTTTCCCTGGGTATCAGTCTTTGATGTGTTTGCAATTGGGATGATGATAATTAGCAGTGCTAATATCTAATTAAGCAGAGAGCATAATATTAACCAACCTCCTCACCTAATAACTAAATGCCATCTGGTGACCAAACATGGAACTACATGTTGGTAGTCAGAATGACAGCAGGAGGCACAAGAAAGCAACCCTGGAAACTGTCTTGGCATTAAAAATTGGCGTGTTAAAATGAATGCCCACACCGCATAATGAGACGAGTTCACAATTTAAAGTAAGAGACCACACAGTAAGTTAATTCTTTCCAAGCTTAAAGTCTTAATTAGTAAGCATTATTGGACATGCATCCAGCAGCAAACTAGCGTGTGTTTCTGGTGAAGGGAAGCTGTTTCCCCTGTCAACGGTACCCGCAGTACCTTCACAGACATCTAGGGGTTTAAACCCCTGGAACATGTGTGCTGACTGAGCTCACATGCATACTACTTTTCAAATTATTTCGTGCCATTCATAATTGCTATATAGCAATAACATTGTATACACCTTTTTCATAGTCTCTTCCTTAAGGTCTATTTTTTCTTACTCTCTGTGAATAAAGTGAACCGATTCAGATTGACTGGACTGGTTCTGTGAGCTGTGTGTGTGCCAGCATATGTTTGCATTCGCTAACAGACTGAAATAACTCTTGATTATCACTCCAGTCAAACCACTGCCCTTGTTTTTTTATAATTAGCCTCTCCTGGGCCATATTCCCTTAAGACTCGGTGCATTGATAAGAACATTAGATCATTTCTGCTCAGTACAGCTTGTGTTTGGCGGTGTGTAAGGAAACCTGTTTCAGTCAAACAGCAGCTGTTGGAATGCATAGAGTTGGGTTGTCTTATCTAGTATTTATTCTGTATAATCTTCAGTGGTTTCCTTTCACTCACTATCTCTGCATTGCTGCCAACTCCCACGCATTCACCGTGATGAGACACAAGCAAATAACACTTTTCACTGCACGCTCTCACGCCACACATCCATTTTCTCACCTACAGAAAAATCGCGAAGCAAAGAGGACACGGAGATCGACAGACTAGACAGAACTTGTAAGTTATGATATAAAAAAATCTCACATCTCAGATTCTGTCAATTTTATTACGAAATTCAAACAATATATACCGTTTTGGCGTTTGTAAATGTGACGTGACAGATCCCTAGCGGCGCGTGAACCAATCATCTCTACTAGCTAATAGCAAATGAACACGAATAAACAATGTTAAAAGAAACAGTAGGCTACAACTTTCCGAAATGTAGGCTATATTCATCATACATAATATCAATCAATCAGTGTTTTTCAACCGCGGAAAGGGTCAATAAAACAGCTGGAGAACAATTATGTCACATAACATTTAGGCTACCTCAGGAAAGCCATTTGTTGACCATAATATAGGCTATAGCACGTTAGTTGGTTAGAAAAAAAGTTAAAAGCTATAGAGAGTATTTAGCTAAATATGTGTAGGCCTACTATATTAGGCCTACATATTTATTATATTTTTACTTATATCATTAAATAAAGTTGTTATTATAATAAAAACACATTATATTTAATTTGAGTTGTTTTTAACCTTAAATAATACTACCAGCTGATAAGGCTCAGATTTTTTTTCTTGAGAAAAATTAATGCCTATCTTGTGTACCTAATATTTATCCAAATTAATCAATATTAAATCAAATCACAAGAATTGAACTGAATTGAAGTCCTGAAATAAAAAAGTAGCTTACCAGAAATTGTACCATAAACATTGTAACATGTTGTCACTAAACCTAATAAAATTCAGTTTAGTTACTAAATGTTTTGACAATCACAATACACTTATTGTGATGCAAGATTATTTTTTTTACATCCCAACAACCCCCCCCCCCCCAAATCTCACTCCAAGCAAAACTCAAAAGTTGGCAGCTATGCATTTGTCTCCTTTGACTATAATTTGATCAGAAAAGACTGTGAATGAGACTCCTGAGACTCCTTGTTGACAATGTAATATGTGTTCCTCCAGACAACTGTGCTGTGAACTTTTGTTTATATATATATTATTTTAAATTGACCCTCTGTCTGACTGACAGATTTTTGCCTGTAAACAACCACTGTTATGCAACCCCATTGCAACATATCAATGCCCACTCGTTATTGCATGTGAGTGTTTTGAAAACATTATCCATATAGAACTGCCATTTACAGACAAAGCATACAATCATTTACTTACAGTTTTGATACAACAGCTGTCAGATCCTATACAGTTGTCTGCTTCATCATTTAACAAAAGTTTCTTTGCAAACTCTCCATGCACTGTGCCTCTTTTTGAAAACAAAATGCTCCGAACAAACATATAATCCTCAGATGCGGGACACCATTAAAATAAGCCATTCACTTGTTTCTGATGCTGGGCTGAGGTTGGTAGAGAGACACAAATAAGCTGTTTCAACTGGACGCATAAAAGCGAATGTTATTTCACTCTTCCATTTGTCAGGAACTAAATAGGCATCTGTATAATGTATCCAGTTGACAGCGTCAGTGATTATAAGGAGGCCGTACGCAAGTCGACTTACGCCAAAAGAGTAACACTTGACGATGTATGACGTAGGATGTAGGTGACGCCTCTAGCGGTTCAAACAAACAAGACTGGGCAACCGCGTTCGTCATTACGTTGTACGTCAAGTCCTAGGGTTACTCTTTTGGCGTAAATCGATGTGTACGGCCGTCTACCAGCTTCGCTTCAGAAGGCCTTTATTAACCCCTCGGATCTGTTTGGGACACCTTTATGATGGATATGATGCACTTGTATGGACTTATAGTGCCCATTCACTCCCAATATAAAGCTTGGAAGAGCCAGGACATTTTTTAATATAACTCCGATTGTATTCGTCTGAAAAGAAGAATGTCATATACACTATAGGATGGCTTCAGGGTGAGTAAATCATGGGCTAATTTTCATTTTTGGGTGAACTATCCCTTTAAGCTATGAAACTTGCAGGATATTTTAAAGGTACAAAATGTCTACTAAGAGCAGCAAATTGCGGTAACTTTATGGACACACTCTCCATGACCTGTAGAAACTAGACTGTCTGCCAGCCCCTTTAATAGAGTCTGGACATGCTTGCAATTTTATCAGATTACAGTTTCTATGCTGATAAATTTCAGGAATTATATTGCTCAATTCACTGAACTACCAATGCAATGTGTTACACAACCACATCCTCTATTTGAGTTAATACAAACATGTAGTGCAATGAACAAAATATGTGGCCAATTTGGTTGGGCCATGTATAGGAATACGTACAGACAGTTAACCAATCATTGTCTCGAAATTAACCCCAACAGTGCGATCACACTTTGATCTTGAGCAAATTTTTTTTTGAAAATAGGACAAAAAAATAAAGGTAGGCTACAAGACTGTGTACCTAACAGATTTATTGGTGGAAAGAACTACAATTTCATGAAGCACAGCAAATGACATAATCAAAAAAATGATGTAGAAATATTTTTAATATCTCCTTCGTCATGCACTTTATTATAACCACGACCCATGACAGAATGCAAGACCCATTACTACATATGGATTTGTCTGCACTGCCAATGCAAATGGTCACAGTGCCTTCAAGTCCAAGGATTGCCGCATTGCCAGTTCAAATGGTCACGATGCTTCCAGTGAGTGACATTCCTGAGTCCGTTCCTGAGTGCGAAATTCCTGAGTCTGTTCCAGTAAGGGAAATTCCAGAGCTCAACCCAGATAACATTGCACTGTCCATAATGGCTCTAACATTTATTTGTGTCTGGGCCACACACAGATCCCTACCAGCCCCTGAGCACAGTCCACAGTCCTCTCCAGTGTCGGCTGAGGCCGTCTCAGAGCCACTCGGTCTCCCAGACACTCCACGGAGGCCGTCACCGAGATGAATCTGTGAATCCCTGGCTCCCTGTGAATCCCTGGCTCCCCGTACTGCCCAGGAGGCATCTTGTCCCATCTAAGCCACCTTGCCACCCCCTTCTCCAGCCCCTCGTCCGCTTCCTGAGCACCAACCCTCACTCCCCTGTTGGACTTAATACGGCACGAGGGCTCACCTTCCGGGAGGGGGGTGTAATGTCATGTGTATGTTCTGTTTTTAATTCAGTTTTCATTGTGTTCATTACAGCCACCGACCTGTGATACAGTATATATAAAGTATGTTTATATATATATATATATATATATATATATGTGTGTGTGTGTGTGTGTATATACATTGTAACAATATATTTTACATATATTGCAAAATATGCACAAATGCAATATCTAAATATTTTGAGAGTGTAGGGAGACTATTGTCATTCGCAGTGCTTCATGTGAGTGGGTGGGAGCTACTGATTTCTTTTAGTGATAGTTTAGATATAATCAACAACTTTAAATGATAGGTTTATATTTCACCATTGATTTTTAATTTGATTGTCATTCGCAAGGATTAATGGGATTGTAATTCTTTTCATCACTAAAGCTGTTAAGTGTACAGTTTTGTATAACAAATAAAAGTTTACAATTTTTTGATTCACCTTGTAGCTGATTGGCTTAGTTCAAACATATGGGAAAAATGAATGGAAAAAAATCTTCCGGAACCAACACGGCTGGAAAAGTGGGCAGGCACTAATACACTAGGCTATTTCACAAGATTTCTTTGCAGAATCATGGATAATGTTTTCCACCAGGATTCCTGATTTGAAAGTCGGCCTGAAACTGAAGTTGCTTTAGACTTGTCTTCCCTATTGTGACATAAATCCAATTGAAACGGCTTCTCGAACCAGAAAAAAATGTAGGGTGGGCCTTGATTTTGTCCATCGGGTATTGATTGGATGATTGGCAGGTTGTCCCGCCTTCATGCCAATAAACACGTCATCAGAGATGAGATGTCGCTGTAAGAGGAAGGAGAAGTTGATTTGATTAAAGATTATGAGGGCACATGATGCTACATAATGCTATATTTCAATTTATTGCTGATGGCTTCAACAAAAGCATACACTGTAAAAAAAAAAACTGTAAAAAAACGGTATTATTCCGGCAGCTGGGGCGCCAGAAAATTACCGTAAAATAACGGCAAAAAACAATCTCGTTAAAATACAGTAATTTTCCATAATTAAATAACAGATTATATCTTTAATATTACATTAAATCTTATATAATTATTGGGATTTTTAATGTTTTAAAAAGTCATATACACCTTTAAAACAATTAAATACTGTAAATTTAAGGTTTTATAAAATTATTTTATATAATAATGCTGTCTATCTACAGTAATTTTCTTTTAATATAGTTTTTATGTGTAAAATAACAATGAAATTATGTATAAAAAATGCACACAAGTACATAAATTCAAATACAAATGTTTGTAAATTTACAGTTTTATTTTTTTTGTACAGATCCAATTTCACAACATCTCTAATTAAGTTCTTAATAATAGCAAATGTACAGTCAATTTCTTTTAAATTAACTAAATGTAAGAGTACAAATTACCTGCATATTTACAGTATTAGTAATTGAACAAACACTAAACATCAAGATAAGTGATTGATAGGAAATAAAAGCTTAGTATATAATTTAGAACATGTAAAAATATCCACAATAAAAAGCAATTACCGTATACCTTTACAGTATAACTTATTTTAACATTTACAATTACATTTTATCCAAAGTGACTAACCAATTAAGATAATAATTAAAGATAATAAAAAGCAACAAGTGCAATGACAAGTCCCAGTTAGTCTAGCACAGTACACATAGAAAGGTGTTTTTTTTTTCTTTTTTTTTACAAAGATTTAGTATTATTGGGTGAAGTGTTTATGAAAAAGATGGATCTTTAGCAGTTTCTTGAAAATGTGTTGCGTTGCGCCGGTCATTCCACCACCAGGAAACAGTCCAGGTACAGTAAATGTCAGTGAAAGTGGTTTTGTGTCTCTTTGGGATGATGGCACCACAAGGCGCCGTTCACTTGCAGAACACAAGCTTCTGGAGACACATAGATCTGAAGCAGTGAGTTTAGGCATAGGGCTACCTTTAAAGACAACTCTTGCTGCAGCATCTGGATCAGTTGCAGAGGTTTGACTGACACTGGAAGAGCTGCCAGGAGAGCATTACAATAGCCCAGTCTGGATAGAACAAGAGAGTTGTGTAGCTCCGATAGGAAGGGCCTGATCCTCCTAATGATAAGGCAAATCAGCAGGATCACAGCAAGTATGTTTTGTCTGAAAGCTGAACTATAAGCAGTTCTGTCTTGGCAAGGCTGATTTAAAGGTGAAGGTCATTCATCCAGCAAGAATTTTCCATCAGGTAGGCTGAGATGCGAGCAGCAACCGTCAGATCATCTAGCTGGATTAAAAGATATGTGTCATTAAGATAGTAGTGATAGGAAAAGTCATGTTTCTAAATGACAGAGCCCCACTAAGCAAAATGATGTCCGAAAGACTTCTTTTCAATGTCTTTGTTACAAAAATCAGACGTTGAAATGCCGTCCACTGAGGAGCCAGAATGAAAGTTATGACGTCTTTTTTTGACGTGTTCTGCACGTCCGATATAGACGTTCATCGAACCTTCGTACAAGGTTAAAACTAGTTCAGATGTGGCCATTGTGGACATATTTCAACATCATTTATGGTCTCATTTAGACATAATTACTTTGATTATTGCTGTCAGATGATCTTAGTGAGAATGAACAGAGGTTTAGATGTTGATATTCGTTTAATTTGAAGTGTCACCATTGTGGCGATCCGTGTTTGCTTTAGTTGGGCTCTTGGTCCCCGTTCCTTTTACTTTAACTTTTCTTTGGCTGCTGTAACAGTGTGTTTGTGTAACACAATTGTTGTGGCAGAGAAAGCCTAGAAAAAGTTTGAGGTGTTATCAGTTCAATGTTGATGATGACATAATTATCACAAAAATGGGCCTTTAATATTGTGTTTAAAGTTTTGTGTTTAGATTTGCCATTAATACCCAACAACCTTTTGGAACTGCATTATTGGTGCCAAAAACATTAAAATGATCACTTATTTGAAGGTGTATAAAAAGCATGTGCACATGATGTTTTGAGCAAGAGTATCATACAGTCACACACAGACATCAAGATTGTGCATATGATTTCCAACAATGGTGACAATTTAAAAAAAGGCTTCATGCTGCAATGCATGATGGGTAGCTTTCATAGTACAAAACTCATCCTTAATTCCCAAGCTTTTTTTGGTTGTCACCGTTGTTGTGATTCATATCCAAAATCTTGATGTCTGTGTGTGACTGTATGATACTCTTGCTCAAAACATAATGTGCACATGCTTTTTATACACCTTCACCAATAATGCAGTTCCAAAAGGTTGGTGGTTATTAATGGCAAATATAAACACAAAACTTTAAACACAATATTAAAGGACCATTTTTGTGATAATTATGTCATCATCAACATTGAACTGATAACACCTCATACTTTTTCTAGGCTTTCTCTGCCACAACAATTGTGTTACACAAACACACTGTTACAGCAGCCAAAGAAAAGTTAAAGTAAAAGGAACGGGGACCAAGAGCCCAACTAAAGCAAACACGGATCGCCACAATGGTGACACTTCAAATTAAACGAATATCAACATCTAAACCTCTGTTAATTCTCAGTAAGATCATCTGACAGCAATAGTCAAAGTAATTATGTCTAAATGAGACCATAAATGATGTTGAAATATGTCCACAATGGCCACATCTGAACTAGTTTTAACCTTGTACGAAGGTTCGATGAACGTCTATATCGGACGTGCAGAACACGTCAAAAAAAGACGTCATAACTTTCATTCTGGCTCCTCAGTGGACGGCATTTCAACGTCTGATTTTTGTAACAAAGACATTGAAAAGAAGTCTTTCGGACATCATTTTGCTTAGTGGGTAGTTAAAAAAAAAATAAAAAAAGAAAGAAAGATGGGTGGAATCTAACACAATCGTAATCTTGCTGTAGCAAATCCAAACCTTGTGCATACTTTTAGTGCAATCATATGGAATCAGAAGACTGTTATGAACATATGGAATCAGTTATCAAGTTATTTTAAAACTCAGTATTAGATTTACACATGTCAGAATATGTTCCATTGGGACAATGCAAAAACTCAAATGACTATGATCTTGAAGCTGAGCTGGAAAGGCTAACAGTAATATTTTGAGCTGCCATGTGATTTTAGCTAAGTTACATTTATAGAAAGTAATGTTAAATGAATATGATTTACTGTGACCTAGCTGCACACCTAGGTCCTAGGGGTTCATCATGTTGTATTCATATTCTAGTATTCCTGTTCTAGGCTTTCCTGTATCATCAACAAGTACGTTAAGTTACAGTATTTCGATTTCTTAACGGTCTTAATAAAGTTAGTCATGTTAACTATTACGAAATAAACAAAAGAAACACGGTAGGCCTATTTTTAGTAAAACTGTGGCTATTACAATGGTAAAAAATCAGCTAAAAACGTGTTTACTACAATTTTATTATAATAAAATAAAGTATGTTTTTTAAGAGAAAAGTTTTCAGCTTCAAGACAGTGTTTCAAAATATCCCGCCATTTATTGGTTTAATGTTACTGACTATCATAACGAAGATTTTATACACAATTATGGACTTTAATATGAATAACAAGTCTACTAAAGATTGTTTTAGGTCTTTAAGTTAACAAGTAGAGATGTGGGTTGGGTTCAACTGATCTTTCTTAACACAGATCGATAATTAAAAAACGCATGCTGCATTTTCAGTGTTTTGCCCTGACCCAGTTATAACTGAACATCATTTAAGAATGCTAACGTTAGCATGGAAACTGTCTAACCACTTAACACAAATGTAATATAAAATATCGTACACATATGTAGTATGAGACTCTTACCTCAGCCGTTGATCGGTCGGGATGAGGTCCGCTGTGACGACGAACCAGGCTCACTGAAAAAGGGCGCGTTATTTCTGGACTGACACCCAGACTACAAACAACTAATATGTGTTCAGCGCTCCTGCTCACGGCTGGCTGCTTCTGTCGAATACGATTATAGCTTTGAACCACTGTGATCACAATCCACGACTACTTCACGAGCGTAGACCAGTGTTGCCAACTATTTTCAATGGAAAGTAGCTAACGCCTCCCCTAAAAGTAGCTAAATGTCGCTAAATGACGTAATACGTCAATTAGCATATTTATGACGTCATCGCGGCGTACTTGCGTTCTGCCTGCCTAATGTTTTTTCTCATTAAAATCATGCTCACATACTGTATTTTAATATAATATAATATAATATAATATAATATAATATAGGCTATAGCCGAATGTCCAATAAAACTGTTCTCATTTACTTTTTTTTTTTTTTTTTTTGTCAGACAATAGAACGAGTAGCTATTGAATGACTGTTTTTTTTATATATGTGTAAAATTATCTGAATTGAGAGAGTTCGGGAACTGGGTGAACTAAAGCACTGTGATAGTGAGTAATACAAGTAATAAGCACAAGAAAAGAAAGGAAAATAAAATGGTCAAACTAAATTCTTTAACTATAAAACAAAAGATAAGTGATAAGTCCGTCCGTGGAAACAACACTGCTCATTCACGTCTGTTAGCTGCCGTGCTGCTGCCCTCAGCCATTCACAGAACAGGGAAGACGCAGAGAGAGGTGTGTGACGGCAAGGAGAAAGCAAATCTCGCGCTCGCAGGACTCATGCTGGCAACATTTGGAGGTTACTGAGGTTTGTTCAAAAAGTAGCTAGATTAGTCGCTAGTCGCTTTTTTGAAAAATTGTCGCTGACGGGGTCTGAAAAGTCGCTAAAAATAGCGACAAAGGCGCTAAGTTGGCAACACTGGCGTAGACTGAAACTTCAAATCTCCCGCTTGCCCTTGTGATGTGTCATGCGCAAAAGATGCGGCTCTGAGAGCCGATGCTTTGTAGTGAATCAGAAGAGCCGGCTCGCATCGAGTGAGAGCCGGCTCCCAGTTTTTTTCCTTTCTCTGCTTTCCTCAAGGCAGAACTTTGTTTTTATTGGTCAGCAATCGCATCGCGGCCAATCAGATGTGAGGACATGGGATCATACCATTATGTAAAAACAGGGAGGTGGGTGAAGCGAAGCAGCACTCCACTGCAAGTTAACGAGTCATAACAACGTTAAAGGGTTAGTTCACCCCAAAATGAAAATTCTGTCAGTAATTACTCACCCTCATGTTGCTTCAACCCCGTAAGACCGTATACGTTCATCTTCGGAACACAAATGACGATATTTTTGATTAAATTTGAGAGCTGGATCACTTCTCCATAGGCTTATAAGGGATTGAAACTTGCTGGCCCAGAAAAGTTATTAAAGAGATCGTTAATATAGTCCAAGTGACTACAGTGGCTCAATGTTAAGTATATCAAGCGACGAGAATACTTTTTGTGCGCAAAAACTAACAAAAATAACGACTTTATTCCACTATTCATTTCCTTCTCTCTGGGCCTCGAGTTAGTTCACGTAGTGTTTTTGCGCAGCGAGTCTGTGTTACACGTCACCACGTAGGCTCACTATTGGCCGACGCTGGTCATGTGTGTGATGCGTGTGTCGTACAACACTGACGCGCTGCGCAAAAACACTACGTGAAAAAACTCGAGGCCCAGAGAGAAGGAAATTAATAGTGGAATAAAGTCGTTATTTTTGTTTGTTTTTGCGCACAAAAAGTATTCTCGTCGCTTTATATAGGATCCCTATAGGTTTAAAAAACTTGCATTCAATGACAACAGAGCTGTTTATTTGCTGTTTTGTTGTTAATTTGTGCAATAAATGCATAAAAACACTGCACATGAAAGGGTTTTCAACACACAAACCATTCATTTTTGCAAAGTTATGGTAAAATAAAGGCCTACAAAAAAATCCTAAATTAAGAGCCTTTCGGTGGTCGAAAGAGCCGGCTCTTCTTTGGGAGCTGAGCCAAAAGAGCCGGCTCTCTGAAAAGAGCCGAACTTCCCATCACTACTTGACACAGATCGACGACAGAGACAGATCTGTAGCTAACTGTTTGTGGGCGGGACTAGCAGCAACGAAACGTAATGGCGGATAATTTGAATCTGCGCGCGCGCGGGCACACACACACACACACACACTTACATACAAACGCACACAAAGCCACGCAGATTTGGAAAAACGATTCATAAAAGACATAAAATATAGGCCTAAATGAAATTTACTGGCAAATACAAATGATGATCAAAATGAACATCTATTTGCAAGACAAAATTAAAAGACTATAAATAATTAAATAGGCTTGCCTAATGTGTGTACAAATCTTAAAACTCACTTTAACCCCCACATGCTTAATAATTTTTAAGGAAAACATGTTAAGTGACTGCTGATTTCTGCAGTTATACCTTATTTTCTTTGTTTTCTAATTCCACAGAAAGAATCTGTAAAATATTACTTAATTTTTTATGTAAAATTACACATAACCCTATAAAATTACAGAGAATTTCCTTTAAAAAACGTAAAATTAATGTAAAACCAAAATAAAAGCAATTACCTGTAAATTTAATAGTGGACCTTTAAATTACAACAAATATCTGTAAAATAACAGGTATTCACTGTATAATGACAAAACGACAAAATTCTGTTAAAAAATACAGACCGTTTCCTGTAAATTTACAGGTTTTTTTTTACAGTGTAGGCTTTATAGGATTATTGCCCCATAAAGAAAATGAATGGGATTTTTATGTTTGGAACACAACTGCTGTGTTCTATACAGGAAGTAAAGTATTCTGTAGAAGTGAAGAATAGAATGTAGTGGGCAGAATGTGCAATTAAATTGTGTCAGACCCCTGATGACACAGCTCCGTTCCAGTTTAATACTATTAACTGCTGCGTAATGGGGACAGGATGTACTTTATAAACCAAACAAGACAAACCATAAAGTGTTAAGCAACAGTGCATTTAATAAACACCCAAACTAAACATGTAATTTAGAAACTGCTGCCCCAAGTTACATCCATTTGGATAAATCAGACATAATAAAGCTCAAATAGACAAACTGTGATAAAACACACTCACACATATGCACACAACAGCTACACCCTTAAATACATGCTTATTTCATTTCCACACTAAACACACCCTAGGTCTGATGGGATGCATGACATGCGTGCTTGTTTTTCTTTGCAGCTGCTCCCTTCTGCAGCTGCTTTCAGCACACCAGTTAATCACCACCAGATGTGATGGAGAGAAACAGACACAGAGAGAGAGAGAGAGAGAAAGAGAGAGAGGTTGAGGAGCATATATGTGTGACAGATTGGATGTAGAGAAAATGGAGAGAAATATAAAGACAGGAGAATGACAAAGGGGGGAAGGAAGTGGTAAAAAAGTAGTGTTGTTCTTCTAAAAGATCCCTAAAATGAAAATATAGAAGGATTGCATAGAATAAAACTAGCAATGGTACGTTAAAATGTGTCTGAAGTCGGACTGAATCGACAATTTGTTCTTTAAAATGTCATTTAAACGCTTTAATCCGAATGGGATCGTACCTGTGGGTGCATTATAACTCGTTTTCATCCAGACTGCAGCATTAAACATTAGAATTGGCCTCGCTTGTTGTGCGCATGTGCGCAATATTCAGTTATAGATGTCGACATGTAGCCTGCTTGAACAGACCACACAAAAAAGACCATTATTATAAATGCGCAATTAAATGTATACTCATGAGTCATAAAAAAAAAAAAAAAAAAACAGGTTTTGAAATTGAAAATAAAAAGACTGCACTTTTGTGTATAATATTTTTAGTTATGCATGAACAAATACAAATATTAGAGTATTTTGATGTGTCCCCCCCTCTCTGTCCCTAGATGCCCATATGTTCAGCTTTCCCACAGAAAAATATTTCCATATGATCGATTCTTTCTGGAAAACACATGTTCGTTATTAAAAAACATGTAGGCTAATAGTAGTATAAGTATTTATAAAGACTGATCTGTGAATGCATTTAACAGCACTTTCATGTCCAAAGATGGAATGACATTTTGTATTTTATTTTGGTATATATGAGCTATAATGTGCCAGCTAGAGATTGGCTGTGTCTTGTTGTGCATGTGTGAGCCTGTCTGGATTTTCAGAGAGTACAGAAAAGAAAAGGACATGTTACAGTTCTGGGGGAGCCTCACCTTTATATAGAGGTTGAAATTAGAGCTTGAGTTGAGCCCTCCTGATTCCCGTACTTAAGTATGAAGGCTTTGTAACCAAACACTGTTGCACCATCAGATGTTTTTAAATGAACTTCATACGGGTAAGAGGCTTGCATCCTGTGATCAGAAGAGTCATGACAGAAAAGATCTCTCAGTTTCCTAACTCTTGCTCGACCCTTGAAAAAGAGGAAAATCCTCCCTAAAAGAATACAAAATGGATAAGTCACATTTAATACCTCAAAACTCCAGTGGGGATTGTGTGTCAGTATATCATCTATCCGGTGTTTCTGAACACACTTCCTCTGGAACTGCAAATAATCCTGACAGCAGATGATCTGTTGATATTCTGTTAAATCTTAAATAGAGCACTTTATTGTCGATTGTACATGTAAATGTTGTAGTAATACTTTTGTCTCGCTCACAGCATATGGGCGTTTCTTCAAATTCAAAAATTAGCTAATTAAAACTAGCATGTTAATAACTATTATCTAACATGTAACCTTTTCTTTTTGTTATATGAAGGTCATATTAAAAGTTTCTTGGAAACTTAATGTTTGCTACTTTTCAAATTTATTTATTTTAGTCATGTACTCTTGTCCAACCTAGACCCCGATTTTTACTCTTAAAGTATTAAAATATATCATTTAAATCCAAATGTTATTTTTTGTTATTATAAAAATCAACTGGGTAACACATATTATTCATTGATAGTTCATAATGTAGTTTATATTGTTAACAAATGGAACTTTATTGTAAAGTGTTACCAGTAAAAGAATGAAAAAAATAACATAAATCATTTCATTATTTATTGTGTGAACATTTTTAAAAAAGATTTAAGGTTAAAACATCTAAGGTGGATGACAACAACAAACATAAATGCAAAAAAGGTCTGCACTCTAAAAATGTTTTATTATTGACAGGAGATAAAGTTGACCAACGTTTCGGCTCTTTGCCTTCGTCAGTGTCAACAACAACAAACAATTTTTTATTTTTATCTGTGACATTAACTTATTGATGGTGAACCTGTGAATCATTACTGTTTTTATGACTGTCTGTCTGAAGTCAGTCTGTCTACTGAACCTACAATTCAGACTATGACTCAAAACAAAAAGTATATTATGACGAAATAACCTTGACCACAGTGCCATATGACAGTGTTTCTAAGCGTGTATACGCGTGTAAGTGGTAAGGCGGGTGTACGGAAGTGTGTGACTGTGCGTACGTTTATGAATGACGTGAACTTTGACTCTTACTGTCAGTAAGTATGAAAAAACAGACTTCCTTCTCTACGGTCAGAGCAGCTGCACCAAAACCAAACTCTCTCTCTCAAAACACACACACACGCCTGCCTCTAGGATGCAGTAAATCTTTTTAGTGGAACACCAAATCCACATTTCTGGTTAATACAAACTGAGATCTTCATTTGAATTAGTATTCCCCTGAAGCTTGAAGCACATGCTGTCAAGCCGTCTCCAAATCTCTGAAATAAAGAGCCTCTTGTTCACCATCATACCAGCATGCCACAGAGAGGCTACGACTGAGCTGTGTTCAATGTAAGTAGTTGTTTACCATAAAAACATGATTTCTGCTGCTAGGATAGGAAGAAACCTGTTTCAGCATAATTTGAAGTACAGTTGTGTATGAAATATGATCTCTTTTTATTAATGGATTGACAGTGAGTTCAGGTATAGCAGTTCCTCAACATGAACTCAGATGCTCTGAATGAGTGTGTATGTGTGTGTCGCGTCAGGTTTATGACCTGCACATGTAGCTGTAATTGCTGTGAGTCATTAGAGGTATGTGCTCATATTCCACACACATTCACTCTGCCAGAAAGCCTAATAACTGAGAAAAGGTGGAGCGATGAGGGAGAGAGGGGGATGGGGTTAGAAAGAAAAAGGAGGTGATTGTAGGGGAGTGAGAGAGAGAGAGAGAGAGTTGCTGTAGCAAGCGATTAAGAGCAAAGGAAAGAGGATACCAGAAATTTTAAGATTGTAAGATAGTACTTTTTGGACTCCCTTATTAAAAAGGTAAGAAATGAATGTTCGTATCTTTGTTTGAACTCTTTTTTTCAATACATTAACCTTGCGATTTCAGTTTTGATACAAAAGTAACTGAGAGACAGCAAGCAACATAGGCTCAATACTAAAGCCTTTTCAAAATACCTTGAAGCTCTGAATTCCTTTATCACATGGCTGTCTAGTATTGTTCTCTCATGTAAAACTCATGAGTTGTTTTTATATGAGCTCTATCTGGTTTAGTTAGGTTTACCCATGCAAAAGAATGTTAATCGATATCTTTACCAAGGGCAGATGGCACTACATCGTACACACACACACTCACTCACTCACTCAGTTGTGTGCAACAGTTTGCTAACTGGTTTGTTTTGCAATAGAGAGCGATCTGGACGGCTGGATTGTTTGTATTCACTTTGCTAAATGTAAACCGTTTTCTGTAGATAATCTGCACTGGAGATGTAGAATGTCACATGAGAAATATGAAGCAGGTTCTGAAGTGCCATTGGTTGTTTACTTCGTATTCATTCCTCAGCCAGTTTAGTAGTGATTCTTCTTTCTTAGTATACTTCAAGTGTCCCTTCAAGTTTTTTTTCAATTCAGAAATGCTGTTTTTTCCTTTCTGCTTGATTCCTGAATGTTCTTGATGTAGCCTAATCTAGTAGATTAAAAGATCACTCTTGGAAATAATGGGAATTCCAAAAGAGTCCAAAGTAATCTTTCCAGGTGTGTTACGGTAATTATAATAAAAATGTATAGCTTAAATGCATTTTACTTTTGATTAAAGCATCTGCCTAAAGCAAGTGCATAAATGTCAATATGATGGGAATTTAGCAATTAGCTAATCATTTTGAAATACAACTGAATGACAATACAGAAGTGTTTCTTTATTTAATCTTTAACTTTAAATTTGTATTTAAAATTGTATTTTTAATAGGTTATAAGTTTTAAAATTAAGTAATATTTTATTCAACAACAAAACTTCTAGCATTAAATCTGACACAATCTGATATTTTACTCTAAACTCTTGAGTCAAGAATGGTTAATGCAATCAGTTAAAGATGATTGAAACATTCTCCTAAGCCAGGAATTAGTCATTTGAGTTGCCCACTGATCTGGAGCTACTTTTTATTCAGTAACAAACTTTTATTACATTCCTAAAAACTGCTGCAATCTGAAAATATATGACTGTACATTCAAGAACTGTAGTTCTTAAGGTCATACTATTGATCAATGATTGTTAATGAAATCAGTTAACGATAATTGATTGATGATCATTCACCCAAGGAATCAGTTGACTCCTCTGATCTGAAGCTCCTATCTTAACTCATGTTTTTTTTTTCCCACCAGATATCATGTTGGTGTGTCTACATCCTGTCATCCTTCTCCTCCTCATCAACTCTCTCGACCTGTCATCATCATCTCAGAATGCCACTCGACCCCGTTCCCCCATCTCTGAAAAAAAAGATGATTACAGTGATTACGACGAAAATACCCCTGAGCCTCCCAGCTCGTCTACCTCCGAAGCCCCAGAACTCCATCCATGCAAATATGACATGTGTGTGGAGCAGCAGCAAACCTGCCAGGAGCTAACAGAAGTCACACCATGCCTCTGCCCGGGATTGAGCCCTCGAGACAAACCCCCGAGTCCACCGCTCCTCTCGGGTCTAACTCAACAGGATGACAAAGGGGTCGTGGTGCACTGGTGTGCTCCAACCTCCATTGTCACCCACTACATTGTCTTGGTGAAAGGCAAGGACAAAGTTATCGAGAGGGAGATAGCGGTGAAGGAGAGGAAAAGGGAAACAGTATTGCAGGATGTGGCACCTGGTGCGCTCGTGTGTGTAAAAGCGGTGAACATAGTCGGCAACAGCACGCAATCGTGCGCTACATTTGAACCCCAACATTCAGACTCTGGACTTGCACTGAAGCTGGGCATTATTGGAGGTGTGGTGGGACTCATAGTTCTTCTGGTTCTGGCTCTGCTGCTGTGGAGACACAAAACATGGCGGAAGTCTACTGCGCGAAACGAGACTGGGGGAGTTCTGTAACAGAGAGAAAGGAGTGTGTATCTGTTTGTGTGTATGTGTGTGGCCATAAAAATGCACTTCATATTGGTATGAATGATGGGAGTAAATGAATGACTGTGGACTGATAGCCCACTGTGAGCATGCTGGATAGAGGGAGTGTATTAATGACTCAATGAAAGAGGGGCGCAGAGAAGGTGGACGAATGACTCAGCACATTCTTCTCATTTGGTCGTCAGTGTCCAACAATGTGATTTTGGACAGACACAAATTGCAGACTGCTACTGTGCTGACTCTAATCATGGGCACTTTTTCAAGACCATTTCCCAAATCACCAACACACTTTTGAACTTGTGTATGTTTGTTTCTTCTTTCTCTTTTTGTTTTGAATGCAGAATTACTATTCTCATTTAAATTTAGGACTGGGTCAGATCAACAGCACATTTTAGGTTACTTTTTGAAGTGTATGTTTTTGCTAAAATAATCTGTGTAAATATGAATCTAACAAAATAATAAAAGATTTTTTGTATTTTGAATTCTTTGGGGCAGTTTATTTTCTTATTAAATCAAATATATGTTCCCTAGAAAATCATAGATAAATCAAAACACTGAACATATTCTTATATCATGTGTGTACCATATACAAAAATCTACACTGAAATCTTTTTCACCTAAGCCATAACTAGAATGTGACTTCTCACTCTAAAGCTACAGGAAAATGACATCATGATGACAACACTAGTTGGCTGTTGACTGCACAAGTACACACACGCAAACCCTAGAGTAAAAAAGTACACAAACCCTTCACCAGCAATCCTGAGCCAAGATTTCAGAGGCTGACAGGGTAAAATATGTATATCTTTCACAATTAAGAGCCATCTAAAAAGATTCAGGCACTGGTAAAGCATCTAGTGTAAAATAATGCAATATAATGAAATGTAATATGTAATATAATGAAATATTATTAACATACATTCCTTGCAATTGTAAGGCCTCCCCAATCGGTACTGGAGAGCTTTGGGCCATTCCTGTTCTCTTTAAAAATGTTGAAGGCGAAGAGGTCTACCTCTGCCCTCCCGAAGATCTCCCAAATCATCTGAACTGCTTGGGGGAGGATTCTCCATTGTCCTGGAGACACCCCGGCCTGGGACAGCATGCCAAATGGTACCATAGTGTAGGTGTGTAACGAGGACGCTGAGGCTGAGTGGGAATCCATGTGCAGAAGTTTATTAAAGAAAGTTTCCACAGACAAATACGATGAGGCAGGCAGAGGGTCAAAACCAAGGTAGCAGTCAGATCTTTCAACGTACAAAGGGGAATTCCAAAAGGCAAGAGTGAGTAGGCAGGCAATAGGTCCAAGCAAAAACATCAGTCCGATCAGGCAACCAAAACAAAGGGGATAATCCAGAAAATCGATAAACAGAGGACCAGGCAGAATCATACACAGTAGACAGGCAGGATAAACAGGAAAATAACGCTCGGTAAGGCAGATAACTGGCAATACTTCGCAATGAGTACAAGAATGGTCTCTGGTTAAATAGCAGTCAAACAGGAAATGAGTGCAGAAGAAGCAGAGGGAGTGGAACACAGTCAGTACTCAGGCGAGGGCTCCCTCTGCTGGTTTGGCATTACAGAACCCCCTCCTCTAGGAGCGACTCCTGGAGCTCGACGTGGGCGTCCCCGTGGTCGTGGCGCTGGTCGGTCGGGTCTGGCTCGATGAAATTCCTCGATGAGAGATGGATCCAAAATGTCCCGGGCAGCTACCCACGATCTCTCCTCAGGTCCATAGCCCTCCCAGTCCACCAGATATTGGAGCTGACCCTCTCTTCGTCGTGAGTCTAGTAACTCATTCACTTGATAAGCAGGAGTTCCATCAATGTCCAATGGAGGTGGTGGTTCTGGGGTCTCATGGCCAGGGTCAGCATTCAGGTGGACCGGTTTGAGGAGGGAGACATGGAAGGAGGGAGAGATTCGGTAGTTATCAGGAAGCTCCAATTGGTAAGTGACCTCATTAATTCTCTTAAGAATCTTAAAAGGGCCAGCATACCTTGGACTGAGCTTCCTGCTTGGCAGCCGTAACTTGATGTTCTTTGTCGAGAGCCAGACCCGTTGTCCTGGTTGGTAGGGAGGATGTGGGCGACGTCGTCTGTTGGCCTGGAACTCCTGTGTTCTCACGGCCCGCTGGAGACGGACGTGTGCACTGTCCCACACCCTCTCGCTACGTTGAATCCAGTCGTCCACCGCTGGGACTGAGGAAGGTTCGCCAGACCACGGGAACAAGGGAGGTTGGAACCCCAGGACGCACTGAAAGGGGGTCAGGCCAGTGGATGTGTGTGTGAGAGAGTTCTGAGCATATTCTGCCCAAGGTAGAAACTCAGACCATCGGTGTTGCTCTCGACTGCAGTAGGTTCGTAGGTATCTGCCGATTTCTTGATTGAGGCGTTCAACTTGGCCGTTGGCTTGAGGATGATATCCTGACGTGAGACTAACGTTAATATCCAGTTGTTTGCAGAAAGCTCTCCAGACCTGGGAAGTGAATTGTGTGCCCCGATCGCTGACAATATCTTCTGGGAGACCATATACTCTGAAGACATGGTGGAACAGGGCTTGGGCTGTTTCCATGGCGGTAGGTAGTCCCTTTAATGGGATTAGGCGACAGGATTTTGAGAAACGGTCTATAATGACTAGGATAGTGGTACAATTGTCGGAGGGAGGTAGATCAGTGACAAAGTCTATGGATAGGTGGGACCAGGGGCGTTGTGGGATGGGTAGTGGTTGTAGGAGACCGGAGGGTAATTCTTTAGGGGTTTTAGACTGGGCACAGACTTGACAAGACTTTACATAAGCGGTGACCTCTTTGGCCATTGCAGGCCACCAAAATGAATTTTGTAGCAGATGAATAGTACGAGAAATACCGGGGTGGCCTGCACTAATGGAAGTATGAATCCATTGCATGATGCGTTGACGTAGACATAGTGGTACGTACTGTTTGTCATGAGGGCAGTGAGCAGGTGGTGGTTCACGTTGTTGCTCTTCTTGTAATTCCTCCATGATGTCCCAGGAAACTGGAGCGAGGATGACAGAGTAAGGAAGGATGGGTTCTGGAGTGAGATGTTTTGTGGGAAGGTCGTATCGTCTGGAGAGGGCATCTGCTTTACAGTTCTTACTGCCGGGCCGATAGGTTACTGTAAACTGGAAGCGAGTGAAGAATAGAGCCCAACGAGCTTGACGTGGGTTAAGACGTTTTGCGCTTTTGATATACTCCAAATTTTTGTGATCTGTGATGATTTGAAATGGGTGGACCGCTCCCTCCAACCAATGTCGCCACTCCTCCATGGCTGCCTTCATGGATAGCAGTTCCTTGTTCCCCACATCATAATTCCGTTCAGCGGCAGTTAGTTTCCTTGAAAAGAACGCGCATGGATGTAGTTTGCCTGGTTGACCATGTCTCTGTGAGAGTACTGCCCCGATACCACAGTCAGAGGCATCCACTTCTACTATAAAAGGTAAACTGGGGTCTGGGTGTTTCAGAATGGGGGCAGACGTGAATCTTTCCTTCAGGGTGATAAAGGCATTGGTGGCTTCATTATTCCAGCTGAGTTTTGTGGGTTTACCTCTTAGAAGTGACGTTAGGGGGGACGCTATGGTGCTGTAGTTGCGGATGAAGCGTCTGTAGAAGTTTGCGAAGCCTAAGAATCTTTGTAATTCCTTGACTGTTGTGGGTTGGGGCCATTCGGTGACTGCTTGAACCTTTAAATCATCCATCTTTACTCCATGGTGACTTATGTGGTAGCCTAGAAACGAGGTTTGATTAACATGGAATTCACATTTTTCTGCTTTGACGTAGAGTTGATTTTCGAGTAGTCGAGAGAGGACTACTTTAACATGGTTGATATGCTCTGCCTCAGACTTAGAGTAGATGAGAATGTCATCAATATAGGCTACCACAAACTGGTTGAGAAGGTCCTTGAAGATTTCATTGATGAATGATTGGAAGATGGCAGGTGAGTTGGCCATCCCATATGGCATAACTTGGTACTCATAGTGCCCCCTGGTGGTCAGAAAAGCAGTTTTCCACTCATCACCTTCCTTTATTCTAATTAAGTTGTAGGCACTTCTTAAGTCCAGTTTAGTGAAAATGGTGGCTTCCCGCAGCTGTTCTAGGGCAGAGGGTACTAAAGGAAGGGGATAACGAAATTTGACAGTCACATTATTTAGTCCTCTGTAATCGATGCAGGGTCTTAGTCCTCCATCCTTCTTTTCAACAAAGAAGAATCCTGCAGCTGCTGGTGATGTAGATGGACGAATAAAACCTGAGTTCAGAGCCTCTTCAATATACTCCTCCATTGCTTGACTTTCGGTTTGGGAGAGAGGATAAACTTTACTCTTGGGAGGCATGGCATTGGGAAGCAGATCGATAGCACAGTCCCAGGGTCGGTGTGGTGGTAGCTGTGCGGCCTTGGTTTTGCTAAAGACTTCAGAAAGATTGTAGTAATAGGCGGGGATGTTCACAGTCTTGAGGGTATCTGGACTTTCAATGCTGGTTGTGAGACATGGTTGGGGTTTAGTGGGAAGGCAGTGATCTAGACAAAATGTGGACCAATGAGTCAACTCACCATGATACCAGGAAATGTCAGGGTCGTGAATAGATAGCCAGGGATGTCCCAGGATGATCTCGAATTTGGGAGAGTCAACAATATACAGTGTGATAGACTCTTGATGCAGCAAACCGACATTAAGTGTGAGAGTTTTTGTTTGATGAGTGATCCCCTCTCCAATAAGTGTGTCATCGATGGCCTTGATTTTGATAGGTGGGGTGCATGGTTGAATGGGGATGTTATACTTTGTGACAATGTCCTTATTAATCAGGTTCAGAGCGGCTCCAGAGTCAATCATCGCTGTTAATTCAAGAGACAATGTGTCAATCCTGAGAGTAATAGGTAAAGTAAATGATTTGTTACTGAGTAAGGAGAAATGTTCAATATTTACCCTGGGAACAGCTTGGAATTTGTGTGGACATCCTAGACTGCGATGGCCTGCTTCACCACAGTAAAAGCATAACTGATGTTGTCGACGCCTCTCCCTTTCCCCTTCAGAAAGTCGGGAGACGTTGAGTTGCATAGGTTCGTCGTGAGGGCGTGCATCGATCGTGACTGGAATCTGTGAACTGCTCTGATTTCCCCTGTTGCCCTTACGTTTCGGAGCCTGTCTCATGAGGTTATCAATTTTAATGGCAAGAGTGACAAATTCAGAAAAGGAGGAATTCTCTCCTTTACAAGCTAGTTCAGTTTGCAGTTCAGTGTTGAGACTACGTTGAAACATGGCTTTTAAAGCGATATCATTCCAACCACTCTGTGCAGCAAGTGTTCTGAATTCAATAGCATATTCAGCAGCGGTGCGGTTACCTTGTGTGATGTTAATGATTTGTGTAGACACATCTTTGCCTCCGGCGGGGTATTCAAACACTTCACGGAGTTGCTGGATGAAATAATCCACTGAATATCTGAACCGTGAATCAGAGTCCCAAACTGCTGCAGCCCAGTCGATAGCTCTCCCCGTTAACAGCGTCATTAAGAACGCACATTTCTTTTCCTCTGACTCAAATTTATCCCCTTGATGATCAAAGTACAGTCTGATCTGACGAACGAAGCCTTTACATTGTTCAGCAGTACCATCAAACTTTTCAGGAAGGGCAAAGCTTACCGTTCTTGGCGTGGGTTGTGGAAGTGATTGGATGTAGTGCGTTAGATGTTCGTTGACTGATTGGAGCTTGGTTAATTGTTCCTGGTATTCCTTTAACATATTGCTTTGATAAGCGAATGCTGCTTGCAGGTTCGAAACTTCTGCTGGATTCAGGGGAGGCGAAGTATTCTGTAACGAGGACGCTGAGGCTGAGTGGGAATCCATGTGCAGAAGTTTATTAAAGAAAGTTTCCACAGACAAATACGATGAGGCAGGCAGAGGGTCAAAACCAAGGTAGCAGTCAGATCTTTCAACGTACAAAGGGGAATTCCAAAAGGCAAGAGTGAGTAGGCAGGCAATAGGTCCAAGCAAAAACATCAGTCCGATCAGGCAACCAAAACAAAGGGGATAATCCAGAAAATCGATAAACAGAGGACCAGGCAGAATCATACACAGTAGACAGGCAGGATAAACAGGAAAATAACGCTCGGTAAGGCAGATAACTGGCAATACTTCGCAATGAGTACAAGAATGGTCTCTGGTTAAATAGCAGTCAAACAGGAAATGAGTGCAGAAGAAGCAGAGGGAGTGGAACACAGTCAGTACTCAGGCGAGGGCTCCCTCTGCTGGTTTGGCATTACAAGGTGGCTGCCATCAGGCCCAGCAACCTCTGAAAAACTTTGAGGGTAAGACACTGCTAGCCGCTGAATACTCAGTGAGGGTTCCTGCGTGAGCCAGGCCTGCATCCAGGCCGAGCTGATAACTGCCCCCAGGAAAGAGACTCGCCTGCTGGGAGACAGGCAGCTCTTGATTGAGTCCCAATTGGACACCTGCCTAATACAGGCATGGGTCCCTCCAAGGGGGGCACAGCTGTGAAACAGCGATGGGAGACAGGCAGCTCTTGGCTGAGTTGATCCTGAGCCCAAGTTCAGGTGACCCGTAAGGAGCAGCGAGCCGTAAGCACAGAGCTCGCGCTCCGACCCGGCTAACACCAGCCAGTCATCAAGGTAGTTCATGACACGGATTCTCGTCTGTCTCAGAGGGGAGAGAGCCACATACATGCACTTGGTAAAAGTGCGTGGAGCCAGAGGCAGTCCCAATGGGAAGACTGTAGATTGGTAAGCCACCCCATCGAAAGTGGATCTCAAGAACGGTCTGTGATGAGGGGCTATCTGTATATAAAAGCAAGCATAAGCGTCATAAGTTAACAATGACCCTTAAAGGGATACTCCACCCCCAAAAAATGTTTTCTCTTTATTTATTTTCATCATCCTCACACAGTCCGAAATGTATATGACTTTCTTTCTACAAATAAACACAAAATAATTTTTTAAGAAACATAAGTGTATTGGACCATATAGATCAATAACTTTACATCTGAAATTCTAATTTTGACCTTCTGGAGCCAACTGTTACGCAACTATATTGTAAACCACTAAACTGTGTAACATCTGTCGAAAGACATTTTTATTGAGAAAAGTATTACAATAGGAGAGGACTGATCACTGTTGGGGTCCTTTCTATTAGGGATTAAAAAATAATAATAATATTTATTTTAGAAAAACCTTAACTAAAGAAAAAAGTGTTTCACCTAAGGCATTGGTGAAATGGAAACAGGATTTTCATTCCCTTTTTTTCAGAATCTGTGGTCAGACAGTAATAAATATGTAATTCCTAATAAAGTCAAAGAAACTCACTTTAAAATAATAAACAGATATTACCCATGTAATGATTTTATAAGTATTTATCATATTTTTCTCCATTATGCTGTTTTTGTAAAGAGGAAACAGAAACAATTGTACTTTTTTTTTACTTATAATTATTCCAAATTATTTTGGTCCAAAGTTTCTGGTTATTTTTGAGGTGTTTTACAAAGTTGTCACTATAACTGATATAATGGTCTTGTTTGTGGATTGTGATATCGGTTTAAATGGATAATAAAAACTAAAATTATATTTTATTTGGGAAATATCATATACATAAAGCAAAATGTATGTTAACTGTACCAAATGGTAGACTATTTTCCACTGACTTAAAGTTTTATGACTCTCTGACTTCAATACCGAACAAGCTGTTAAGACATCTCAGCCGTTGACAGGGATAATTGATGTATTAGATGTATGATTGTTTTTTTGATACAAAATGCAGAATTGTGATCTTCATTTTTTATAGATTCAAGTGTTTTGTATGACTCTGTATTCCCCTATTGTTATTGTTATTGCAATAAAAAAAGAGGACTTATGGAACTCAAGAAAAAAAAGAAAAGTTTTTGTAGTACATCATTGTATGTCATGATTAGATTTCAAAGTATTTAAAATAATGATTCAATTTTTTTTGCTGTTCATGAGACAGTGCAGTTACAGGTTCTGTTTAAAATCAGTTGCTTAAAATGAGGGGGTGGTTTGGTAAGTCCAGATTCCTCACAGGGCCGGGAAAAAAGTTAGGGATTCTTGGGATTTTTCACATTTTTCATTTACCGCAGAAATTATATCAAACAGCAGCACCTAGCCACCAACTCACGTATGTGTTTTTAGAGTGTAAATCTACCATCAACTGAAGAGGGGCAGAAAAAAAACCCATTCAGAAACAAGAAACATTTCTCTTTAGACGAAACACTTCCATCATTCTAGAAGAATAAACAGATTCAGCCCTTTGAATACTATTGCTTCTCGTTATCTGCTGTCTGTGTAATCCTCTGTATTTTAGAAAGCTGGAAAATAACTATAATTTATGACAGAATTACCATAACAGGCAGAAACAAATAGTGTCTAGTGTGACGTATTCAGTTCTCTGCTACTGGAAAGTTCCGTTCTTGATTGTGGTGCGTGCAGTTTAAGGAAAACCACATACATCTCTGAATAGCTCAGCTTATTTTGCATAAAATGAGGGGGAAAAAAACATGCAGGATAAAAAAAGATTACAGTTTTTCACAATTGCTAAGACACTAAACCCCATTCTCTGAACTAAATTCTCAGTAGCCTAAACCCCTCTTTCTGCAAAACCTTAAACAAGTTTAGGCACTCAGACACTATTTGCAAATCTCATGCACTCGTTAGCACATTCTCACTCATTAAAACGCATCCCACTGTGATTCATTTGTGTCGCAAAACACTAAACACAACAGGCAAAAGTTCAACACAACTAAAACACAGTTTTCATTGTTTACACACAACGACTCAAAATTGTTCACACTTGTTGTTTCTAATGATGTGATCAAACCAACTGTACAAAATGTAAGGCAGTTTTCTGTGCACTGAATGTTGATACCAACTATAGATGGAAATTTTGAGAGGAAGAATGAAAAAGAGGAAGAGTACATATAAGAGGTGGTGGGCGAGGAGCAAGAGGATGAGGATTTGTTTCCTACTAAGATTTTTTATTTTATTTTGTACATAGCAATCTGTGATCCATTCACTTCAAATTATAAGCAGCTAATTTAATTCAGCTGAAGTAATTCTCATACAGAGTAACTATTGTTTGACGCTCCTTTAAAAGAGATACACTGTAAATATACTGCATTTCTTACATTTTCATCACCACACCTTCCCCCGTAAGCTAAATTAGCTATCCTTATCCGATCACTGCACATTTTTCCCAACTAAATAAATAAAAAACTACATAAAAATAAAAAATGTGTCTAGGCTGAGCATCGCTTGAGAGAGAGAGAGAGCGAGCTGTAACTATAGCCAGATGTTCTACAGCAGAGCCTCATTTAACCAATGTTAAAAATTCCTAAGAATGAAACTGCCACTTCACTTCACTGTGTCGTTTTCCTCTAGTATCAGTCACAAATAATTTGAATACACCCTTCTAAGCTAAGCACAGCTGAGTCAGAAAGTGCTGGGCAACACATAAGCCCAAAGAAAAGGATTACAGAGCGCTGAATGACGCATGATGCATTACCACAGACCCTGCTTTTAACACTGAACTTCAAAACGGCCCCTGTAAATGCAAATTAGAACCAGAAGTATTCATTGGGAGCTTTGTAAAATGGGTTTCCATGGGTGTGTGCTGCAGCCACAGATAGGCAATGCCAAGTATGTGCTGGTTGGTGTAAAGCTCATTGCCACTTAACTCTGGAATGATGAATCATGGTTTACCATCATACTCTCACATGGATGAGTTTGGGGGAATGGCAGTGTAAAGCTACTTGACCAAATTTATATAACAAGTTAGTCAAGCTAGAAAAATGGTCTGTGGCTGTTTTCCCTACTTTAGTTCCACTGAAGGGACACGCTTTGTGGAAACACTTGTCTATTTGTGTATGGCAAAACAACCTTGACATGTTTCTCATTTTTGTAAAACAGTTTACTTGTCATATTATATTAATTATATTATTATTATTATTATGTGTTGTATATGATATTGTATCATATTGCAATTCACCAAACCATATTGCTCTGGATCAGAGCAACTAAAAGCAGACAGCAGCAGCAGTTTAGCCTATTTATTGGTTGGTGTCCAGTGGTAAAATGAAACTTAGACATTTTGTCACATATTTGGCTGTTTATGCATGTGCTTAAATTGGCACATACACACGACACTGTGGTATGCTTTGTACAATCCAAATGCGATCGTTATTATTTCTGATTCTTGGTCATGTTACAAGCTCTCCCGGTCTAGGGTTGGGAGAGGGTAACAGGATTAAATTAAATCAAAAGGGAGAAACGTAAACGTGGTAGGATCCCCTTCAATCCTCTGCCCCAGAAATGAGAGCCAAAGTTTTTTTTATTTAAACAAAGATAATAGAAGCAATCAATCTTAAGGAGAGGGTCTAGCCTAAACAACAAACAAAAGGGTTAACTATTTGAAGGAGAACTAAACGACCTGTAGGCTACAATAAAAAATAAAAAATAAACAACATGCTTTCTTCCACTCCCAGACTAACCAAAAACAGGGATAAATGTATTACAAAAGAAAAAGTGATGTCAGGATCTTGTCAGGATGTCAGCTTCCTATTACATAAAAATAGTTCATATATGATAGATACAACAGCTTACCTTTCAATACCGAAACAATGTTATGAAGAAAGAAAAAAAAAATCACTACCTGATAGCAAAAGGACTACAGTGCTGTTTTGAAACCACAAACCACAAGAAAAATCACACAGAGTAACACAAAGTAAAATACATATCCAAAAACCTTTATACACAAAACGTCCTCGGGACGTAATAGTCATTGTCTATATACTAATATCTGCCAGCAGATGGCGCTGCAGCACAACCTGCCCAGGAACACAAAATATCACAATAGACCTTATTCACATCAGTGCCATCTTTAGAATGAAAGTGAGGCTGTGAGGGATAGAAATGCATCTCTTCAAGGCGCTGCTCTAAATAAGGTCTATAGCACAGTGAATCTCAACCAGGGGGGCAGGGCCCACTGGGGGGCCTCAAGATGACTTATTATATAAAATAAGACAAAATAAGCATTCAAATAGAAAAGGTAGAACATGTCGGCTTTGAATATTGTTGTGGACAATGGGGAACATTAAAGTCAAAAAAGTTGAAATCCACTGCAATAGCAGCACTGTTTCATCGTGGGAAGAGTAAATGTTACACCAAAATTATGGAGAAATTAGATTTTTGATCTCAGTGTAAGTAATGTGCAGTATTGTGGAATACCTCTTATATGAATCGGGTTACCTTTTCAAACAATTAAGAAACTGAAGGATTAATGTAACGTGCACACAGTCATGTTTTTTCCTTCCACAGTCATGATTGTGTAGGCCTACATTACAAGTAAGAAAGGTTTTATTTTACACAGAAACTGCAATATCCAAAATCTGAATCAAAAGAGCTTTATTCCTGTAATTCCCTCTTTTGTATATAGTCAACCCCATTCTCACCTCATGAGTGTTCCATAAAGCCAGCAAACAAAGAGAATTAACTAAGTTAAGTATGGCTTACACTCCCACAGACAGCTTAATTATGATTATTTGCACAATCCTTCATATGAACCAGACATTGCTGCATGAACTGAACAAGTTGTAAACTTTAGTTGCCATTCACTAGAGACCAGACATTCTATTTAAAAGACTTCTGAAACATATGTCAGTGTATGAAATATAAATTTACATTTTAGTATTTTAATTAAGATTATGTACTAGTCTAGAACTATATTTAGTTACAAAAAGAGGGCCCAATGGTTGAGAACCACTTGAGTATAAGTCTTTCTGTCTATCTGATTTCAGCATATTTCTGTCAATATGACATGTAAAGACTTCAAACTTAAAGGTTTTAATTTACATTTTACGTCAAGACAACGTCAACGTTTATCTTGACGAACTTGCCTTTCATGCATCATCGTATGTTGAACTGTTAAAAACATTATTTTGCATCAGCAAACGTTTTTTTTGTATAAACTAGAGTTTTGTGTACGGCATTTGCAAAAAAAAATTTTTTAAAATGCTTTATTCAGTAACAAAACATACAACAATTAAATACAATATATATATATATATATATATATATATATATATATATATATATATATATATATATATATATATATATATATAAAAGTATAGTATATAGATATCAATATTAATAATAATACAAGTAAATAAAATAAAAAAGCAATATAACAAATATAAACAACTATATACACAGGGGTATTGAAATCAAATCCATTTCTCTAACCACAAAATAATACAAAGGTCTTAAAAAGGATAACATTTCAAGGCTTTACAATAGTCTATAGTCTTTTTTGCCTTGGTGTTCCTCACACCCTCCAAAGATTTAAGATACTGACAAAGCTCGAATTTAAATTGTATAAAACTAGGTGTAGTTTTTGCCCATCGACATTTATGAATGTGATATTTCCCTAAAATAATAAACAAATTAAGAACAAAACAAATGTTCTTTTCTAAAGGCTTATCGTAGAAAAATATTATAGTCTTATCCTTCAGAGTAATGTCAATTCCAGAAATCCCCTTAAAAAAGATCTTAAAGTCACACCAAAACAATTGAGTACAAATACAATAAAAAAAGGATGACAGACTATTAAATTACAAAAAGGACATTTCAAATCAATATCTTTCTTATATCTTTTAAAAATGACCTGATTAACTGGATAAATACAATGAATGATTTTGCATTTGCAAAACATTAATCAATCTTTCGCTCTGGAAAAATCGTCATTTTCATGCGCTTTGTTTACGCGAGAGGATGTCATTAAGCCGCGACCACATCTTTGACCAATCAAAAGTCAGGATTAACCTCCGCGTTTGTACAGTGGAATGAAGGCTCTGGCTCGTAGCTACAAAACGATTACCACATTAATGCAGATTAAGAATAGTATTGTCGTGAGCTTTCAGTGTGGTTATTTATCGAGCTTTCAACAAAACCCAGGCAGCGAAAGGCTCAATTTGCGAGAGGAATGTGCGGGCTAGTTTGCTAATGGCAATGCTATAGTAGCTCGTCGTCTTTAGTTTCTCATTTCTGAGTGAATATTAATATTGTCGCAGCGAGACTCCAAAGGATGTGCGCTTCATTTTATAAAGCATTAAAATATTGCAACAATAACTGATAAAATAGGTTAGCTTTTCGTTTGGTTGTACAGCAGAAGAATTCGCAATGAACTCAAAGCGCAACAACGGTGAAAACGGGGCGAGCAGAATCAACCCAGTGTCGGCACCAACAGCAACAAACAGCTCATCAGCGAGCGCTTCTCACCGTAAACAAACTATAATCAACTCATCCCATAAGGGGGAGAAGGATGAGTGCATGCAAAACACGGTCCGGGACAAAAACTTCTCCATCTCCACACTCAGAACTCGCCTCGGACCGACCATCCGGTCCACTCTGTCCGCCGCAGTGGACACCCTTCTGGGCGAGATCGTGGCGGTGCTGTCCGAAACCCAGCGGGAGCTGCTGACCAAAGAGCAAGAGAACGAGAAGCTGAAGGTTCGGCTCGAAGTCTCGGAGAGAGAGCTCAAGACGTTACAGGAGTGTCTGTGTAGCGCTCAGAAATTAATCGACCAGCTTCAGGGCCCCTTTGGAAACCCATCCATGCCGGGACATCACGTCTACGCCACCTCTGGACCCTTAAACTCGAACCGCTTAACCCATCGGAGTGCGCCCGAGCCGGATACGCGCTGCTTTACTGGAGCTGAACCCGAATTGAGTGGCGCTCTGGGTGATGCCATACACGGCTTTGACTCCAGAGAAGAGTTCAAGAGCTGCCACCTCTCCATTCAGGCGGATGGGACGGTGACGAACAGTTTTTATGACCCTATATCCGTCCATTCGTCAAACATCTGTTCAGACATGAACCGACCTGGTAAGACAACGATCATTTTTACACCTGTAGGTACTGTTGCTCTTATGAATTGTTGATGTGCCAAGTGCCAACTGTCAACACAGAAGAATACAAGCATAAGACATTTCAATAGGCTGATTTTTGTGAGTTATCAGCTTACTGGTGTGTGCATGTAAGCGTGCTCAGTGTGGCAACAACAGGGTTAAGGGATGCGCAACAGATTGGTAATGGTACCATATCGGTTATCTGTCGACATTAGATATTGTTATCTGCCGATATTTAATTGTGCATACATATTTTCTATTTTTATATTTAAATGTCCAAACAGTCATAATTTAATCATATTTTTTTTCTGACATTAAAGGGTTACTTCAGGATTTAGCATTAAGCTTTGTATTAGTAGAAAACCTGTAGTATTTTCAAATTACCATGCTTTCCACCCTCATATCCCCCTGTGACGAGAGATTTATGTATTTTTTGTCTGGAAAAAATCCTCCGATGACGCAAAAATCGTCATTTTGCGTCATCGGAGGATTTTCTGTCCAGAGGCTAAAGACTACAGCCAGTAGATGGCGTTGTTCCGCATGTTTACAACCCGCCCATACAGGGTGGGATCTCACTCACAGAATGTACACAGTGTCAGCCGTCTTTCTTTGGAAGCTAAGCTAGCATGCTCTTGTTCTGTGGAGAAAGCTGAATAATAGGAGAAAGCTGAGTAAGTAGGGGTTACCATCTTCCTTTTCCCGGACTTGTCCGGCGGGCGAGACTGTTAAAAATGTCCGGGATTCGGCTTTTGCGTTCTGCGGTCGCCATTCATTGTTAACATGCACACCTCTCGTTTCAATCTGAATTAATTCCGATCGGTGAATCTGACTGTAGTGTTTACATGAACGCTAAACAAGTGATCGGTTGATGTGCTCTTTACCCTTGCTAAGAAAATTTCCGCTCCTCCGTGAGAGATGCGAGACCCGGCGCGTCTCAGTAATGACGCCACCGGCCTCGCGCCGTTCTCCCGCGGCCGTCAGCCTCGTCCTGCTCGCCACAGTAAACATGATGAATGAATGGCGACTGTAGAACGCAAAAGCCGAATCCCGGACATTTTGGGTCTCTAAATCCCTGGCAAACTCATCACTTACTTAGGCTAGCCTTGATGTTTTCAACTGTGCTCTCTAACCGGTAGGCGTGGCCTCCTAAGGCAGCGAAGCAAGTGCATTCTGGGAGTTGTTGTCTTTCATCCACATAAGCCAAAAATACATTTTCTGGCTTTTCTCAGTCTAGAAAGCTCCAAATTCAAAAATTTCTCCACATTTCTTCTACTTAAATGACCTATTTTAAATACACATTCATCTTCCCAGAGGTGAAGTATCCCTTTAAGTTTAATCTTTAGCAAATCTCAAAATGATAGTTGTCATACTGTATTTTTTCATACTAAAAAGATTAGATTCTTTTGATTAATATTATAAGTAGAATTCTTTTAATATCGTCTATTTATTGGTTTTCAACCATAATCTGAAAAGTTTAATATTTGTGCATCCTTGATTCCCTATTTCAGAGAAAGAGGTCAACAGATAATGTTTACAACTGTTTTTTTTTTTGTCTCATAACCATATAACTTTCCTTTGCTTTTCACAAAATAAATAGCCTAATTATTAGACTCAAACAATACAATTCATAAATATTAATGTATTTTATGCATTTTCAGTTGTTACCATTTAAGGTAGAAATATGTGTGAAAATTGGGGAAATTTGAGATTTTAGAAAGAACAGCTTTTAGTTGACTCAGTTTAACAGTTTCATAATTAGTAGGCTAGTTTATGAGATTATGAAATTGTCATGTCAAAGTTTTGACTGCCATTTCTCATACGCCATTTCGCTGTAAATCTGTGTTACAGGTGAGATGGTGGATGACAGCAGAAGACTCTCGCACACCAGACCCCCCAACCCTCCCTCACACACTAGCTTCTCTGTTAAAGAGGAGCAGGTTCCTGCCTCTGGACAGGTGTGTGTGCGGGGAAGAGAGGCGCCCGCAGAGGCCGAGCATTCAGCTCAGAGCGTGTGTGATCTGGCATTCGTCCACGTGGTCGAGGAGGAAGGAGGCTCCCGCTCACACCATCACCCCTCCAAATCTACACCACCGCCCCCCTCCAGGCCTCACAATGGACCCTCCTCCAGTAGTTCGCCTACGCAGGGGACCTCCGGACTTAGATCGGCCCAGAGAGATGCTCCTGGTTTGGGTATGACTCCCAGGAGGAGCCCAGGTGTGGACGGCTCATCGCCAGAAGAGCCTATGCGGCGCTCCATCTCGGAGTTGATGGGGGAGGCACCCGGAGAACGTCCTCACTTGTGTTTGGAGTGCGGCAAGACCTTCCGTCTGATCTCTAGCCTGAAAAAGCACCTGAGGATCCATACAGGAGAGAAACCGTACCCGTGCACCGTGTGCGGCCGCCGTTTCCGTGAGTCTGGGGCTCTTAAAACTCACCTCCGCATCCACACGGGTGAGAAACCGTATTCCTGCTCCGACTGCGGAACGCAGTTTCGCCATCTCGACGGCCTGCGGAAGCACCGCCGCACACACACTGGTGAAAAACCGTATGTGTGCAGCGTCTGTGGGAAACGCCTCAGTCGCCTGCAGCACCTGAAGCACCACCAGCGCATACACACAGGAGAACGGCCGTGTTGCTGCCCACTCTGCCATCGAGGCTTTAAAGATCCGGCCAGTCTGAGGAAACACCTCCGTGCCCATCAGGGGGAGCCTGGAGCGGATGAAGCAATAGGCATGGCCGGTTTGGGAGAGGGGGACGGGGGATCCATGGATGACGAGGATATGAGATTCGGGATGTGGGGGGAAGAAGAAGGAAACGAAGGCGAGCCTGCGGTGGACTGTGTGTAGTCAAGCAAACAAATAAGCAAAAAAAATGAACATTTTGGTCTTATGGTGAATTTAACCTCAGACTTAAAATGTCTTTTCTTTTTTTTTGACCAAAATGTGATGTTAACTCTACAATCGAGGTTACATCTTCAAACACTGTCAGTGGCAACGTAAAAACAAGCTCATTATTTGACAATATGGTTATGTAACTCTAACATCATGACTTCTCCTAAATATTCACATATTATATCCGATGATGTCACATCATATAGATGTGTTTTAGTGTTGGAGCTGTTGGAGCTGTTGATGCTCCCGTGGGACTAACAGGGTATTGTATGATCTGTTACTCACAATTATGGGTGTTGTCATTGGTGTAATAATCATTTCATTTTAATGCTCTCTTCAGAGAAAGAGCTATTGCGTAGGTGTTCTAAGATGAACGCATTAAAGCCTTAACTGTGGTTGTATTGCACAGGCTCACACTCCGATGTGCATCAAAAGCTGTAGTATTGTTTTAAATGAAGGTAACTTTCTTCTTTTTTGTCGTTGGGTGTTTGCAGGCTGCAGAATATTCTTTCAGTTACCTTGGAAGTTTGTTTGGTTCATTGGTAGATTTAAGAGCCAAGTTTGGAGGATGTTGTGTTCAGGGTGAAGAGTATATCACATGGTGCTGATCCAAAATATCAGAAATGTGACTGCCTGGGTTAATTCAACAGAGTTCAGCTGACTCATCTGTAAAAATGTATTGTGCAGATCCACAGCTAACCCAGAAATCAAGGTGGTGCCCTCTAATGGATGTAAGAGGGAAAGACTGTTACTGCCAAATTGTTTTTTTGGTTGGTTCTCCTCCAAAAATCGAGACGCTGTTTCTGTCATGACCATGGCATCAATCTGTGTGGGTTTATGAATACATTTTTTTTTTCACCAATTTTTTGTTTGTTTTTATATATATATATATATAAAAAAATGTCATTTTGTTCATTCAACGTGTATATTTTGTACATAGAGCTGAATAGGTTTAGTCTTTAAAATTTCATGCCAGAAACTGGAGCTTTAAAAGATCCATGACGAGTGTTTTAATAACTTTGGACTATTTAAACTTTTCACTTTGTTATAGTATTGCATTTGTTCCTGACTGTGTCCACATGTGATGTTGAATTTAGAGCTGTTGTTGCAGATGTTTGAAGATTGGTTCAACAAGTTCAACAAAAATGATTGCAGTTAACACCCCAAAACATTTTCTGTGTAAAAACACTCAATGGCTTCATGCTTAGTAAATATGCGGAACCGAATGTTTGAAATCATGTAAAGATCAAACATAATGATTTTTTTGGTAGTATTAAACCAGTATTTTGGGCTGGTCTGCAACACTTTATATGTGATACTGTAATACAAATTGAGAGACAGCAACATTTTTAACCAAATGGAGGGGAAGATTCAAAGTAGTTGTTCGTAATGTTTAAGTTTCAATATATGGTATGATCAATGTAAACTTTCATTCTCCAGCATTAAACTTCATTATAAGATATCTAAAAACAGGCCAGTTTTGATAAGAAAACATTACCATCTGCTGAGAATTCCTTTGCTATAACAAAACATCTCTGCTTGCATATCTTTCAGTTTGTATTTCCAGTCATTATATTCTTTTATTAAAAAGGGCACAGTCGTCAGCTCCCTAATATCTATAACCTTCAAGTTCACTCATATTCAGAATGATGTACCAACAGTATTATAATCACTGACCATTAAAACTTTCAAGTGTATCAATTATTGAATCAGAATTTGCAAGATTTTTCTGGCTTAGATGGGGACTGAATTTATCAGTGTGTGTGTGTGTGTGTATATACAGTATATATATATATATATATATATATATATATATATATATATATATATATACATGCAGGAACTTGGTCAAATGAATCAACAGTGTTATAGGTGGGGCTATTAGACATCTTTTCCTCTCTCTGTATTATATATAGTCTTTGTATATAGTTGTGTGAGT
Organism: Scardinius erythrophthalmus; assembly: GCF_964197995.2. NCBI lineage: Eukaryota > Metazoa > Chordata > Actinopteri > Cypriniformes > Leuciscidae > Scardinius > Scardinius erythrophthalmus. The sequence continues at coordinate 26,098,555 of NC_138225.1, forward strand.
AGTCTTTCTTTTCTGGGTGTTGACTCTGGTTACATTGGGATGAGACGTCTTACTCACAGGATACAACATAAAATAAACATGTATTTTGAATTTGAACAAATTCCTGAAAAAAGTCATGGATTTTCATTGTTGGAAAAATGAAAACATCTATAATTTTCAACAGGGCTTTAAACAGCGTTTTAATATATTTTGAAATGAGATTAATATCTTTGGCAAAACTGAATTTACAGCATCAGTAGTGTCACATGATCCTTCAGAAATCATTCTGACTTGCTGCTTAAGAAACATTTCTTATCAATGTTGAAAACAGTTGAACTGCTTAATTTTTGCGGGAACCATTATACGTTATTTTTTCAGAATTATTTGATGAATATAAAGTTCAGAAGTACAGGGTTTATTTGAGATAGATATCTTTTGTAATGTTATTGTCACATTTTGGCCAAAAAAAAAAACATTACTGATTTAAAATAGTCTAGAATTGTAACTTTTACAGAATCTGCTTTAACTATCTGTTTAGTTCCCCATCAGTCAATTTAACCCCCAAAGACTTTTATTGTAGTGCCACTGTGCTCTTTTGCCCCAGACGATGAGACATAGGTCAGCCAAAGTCTGACCCACATTTAGTTGATGTTTGGTCAGAGCTCTCCTCCCTTCTTAATTCTGAAGTGACTCATGTATCCGCTCAGGCATGATTATAGTCTCTGTGACGTAAGTCAAGACCACTCTGCTCTTTGAGCCCACACCCTGCCTCCAGACCACATTGTCCCTGCTCTCCATGCTGCGGTAAGCAGGTTTTAATGTCACATTGAGGGTAACATTTGTTGGCTTGAACACTCATCCCAGTGCTCTGTGTCATCAGACAGTGTAATACTGTCAGTATTATTCTGATGCGCAAAATATTTGTTTTCATTTACAGAACTGGTGATGTATGTGGTGTTGAGGTTGCTATTTAAAGGGGACCTATTATGCAAAATTCACTTACATGGTGTTTGAACATAAATGTGTGTCAGTAGTGTGTACAAAAACAACCTCATAATGGTAAAAATCCACCCAATCCAATTTCTAACCCCCATTAATCATAAGCAGTGTCTCCAAAACAAGCCGTTTGCAGATTCTAGCATATGTGTCACATTGCACAGTCCCCGCCCACGACTGTTGACGGACTCTGTCGTATTAGACCTCACCCTCAGTCCGCCATGTTTATCTCCTCGCCAGAGCATTTAACAGCAGCATTCAAGTAAGAAATGTTATCTTGTTAAAGCTATAAGTTATTCAGTCAAGAGCAGTGAGGGGTTTCTATTTTTATTTTGTTGTTTGATTCATATTATACTATGGGGCTGTTGATTGCCTGATTCTGATTGGTTGACGAACGTTCTATGTGCAATTATTTTCAGGGAAACGCACGGCTAGTAACTTAGTTCCAGGCAGGTCTTGACCACATTTCAGTTCCATTTCACTTTGCCAAAGGATTTCATTTATTTCAAAGGTCTTAAGAGTCTACAAAACCAAAACCCACAACGACACTGACAAAGCACATAAATATAGTAAACAATAGGATAAAAAAACGACAAATTATTTCCAAGTTCTTTTTGCTACCAAATTACATTTTATTATATATTATGCATTTATAAGTAAGCTCTGCTCTGACGATTTTATCAGTAAAATAGTTTTGCAAAAGCTACATGACGTTTCTTACTAGCGAGTGTTGTTTCGCTATTAGTAGACGCTGATGCCGAACACTGTTGAGAGACGCACAGACTGAGGTAAATCACAGACACATGCTTAAAGGGATAGTTCACCCAAAAATGAAAATTCTGTCAGTAATTACTCACCCTCATGTTGTTCCAACCCCGTAAGACCTTCGTTCATCTTCGGAAAGCAAATTAAGATTAAATCTGAGAGCTGTCTCACTCCTCCATAGACTTCTAAGGGACTGAAACTTGCTGGCCCAGAAAAGTTTTTAAAGAGATCGTTAATATAGTCCAAGTGACTACAGTGGCTTAATCTTAAGTTTATCAAGTGACGAGAATACTTTTTGCGCGCTAAAAAACCCCAAAAATAACAACTTTATTCCACTATTCATTTCCTTCTCTCTGGGCCTCAAGTGAGTTAACGTAGTGTTTTTGCGCAGCGCGTCAGTGTTGCACGTCACCACGTAGGCTCACTATTGGCCAACGCTGGTCATGTGTGTGACGCGCTGCGCAAAAACACTACGTTAACTCACTTGAGTGAATGAGACAGCTCTCAGATTTAATAAAAAATATCTTAATTTGTGTTCCGAAGATGAACGAAGGTCTTACGGGGTTGGAACAACATGAGGGTTGAGTAATTACTGACAGAATTTTCATTTTTGGGTGAACTAACCCTTTAATCTCTCTCTCTCTCTCTCTCTCTCTCTCTCTCTCTCTCTCTCTCTCTCTCTCTCTCTCTCTCTCTCTCTAATTGCAATAATAATGGCATTGACTGCTATCAGTTGCTCAAGTCTCCTTTACTAGCTCAAATTACGTTTTGGAATTAGCAACAGAGGCTTAGGATGAGATGCGTAAAGAAATTAGTCCTACACACAAAAACGTTTTAAGGACAAAAACTATTTTCTAAGGTGTGGTAACTGTAGCATAAGCCGAATAATCAATTATTCCTTACATATAGCAGTAGGTATTATGCTGCTTTCACTTTAATTCACAGATCTAATACACACATGCAATTTCTTTACTTGCTGTTTATGTTCACAGACATAACTGACTGTGTTTATGTGAACTTTGTGTGTTTTTGACATAACCTTGTGTGTGTATTTGACAGTTTAAGCGCAATAACACCAGAAAGAGAAGTTTAATACTTACACGACGCTCTGTCTGACATCCAGCTTCGGATGTGTGCGCTCAGACAACCATATATCAGAAGTTAAGACTGATATGGCTTTAAAACGCATGCACTTTCATAATGAACAGCAATGCCACATGAGCATGACCTGTGACCACGATAGAGATGATGTTTTGTTAGTTTTTGGCAGAGTATTGGGGGGACGAGCTGTACAGGTCACTTGTATTTAAAGATACATGCATGAAAGCAGCATGTTTTCACGCTTGAGTCTCAGGCCTCTTTATGATCATACTGTTGCTTTTTAGATATAGTCCAGTAACTTCAATTGTTGTACCCTTCAATATTTGATCCCATTTACTTACATTGTATGTGCCTTACTGTAACCAAGATTTTTATTTTTAAATAATTTTATTTATTTATTATTATTATTTTGTAAAACAACATGGTTACAAATGCTGTTGATTGAGCCTAACTTTGAACATGGACTATATCATGTAAAATATAAATTTGTTGCATATCTTGTATATCACACATTCACATGTATAAATCACTTTATTTGGATTTTTTTTTCTTTGAATGATCAGCATAGAAATATTCAATATTCAATATTCAATTCTACTTTGCTGAAAATACATAAACAACATGCCTGCACAATGCAACTGATTGCATGGTATACTTTTTAAATGTTAGAAATTATTATTTTATGTTTTTACAGTTTAACAATTATTGTATGGTCTATTGATGTAATATTGTTTATCTTTTTTTTCAATTTTAAAATAGTATACTGTCAGTGTTTGTATTCATTCTGAATATTAAAAAATGTCCTGGAGCAATTTGTGTTCACAATAGACGTTTTAGTGAACCGTACTCGGTTTGGTTTACTTTAAAAGTAAGGTCTGAGTGTTCACATATTGGCCAAAAATCCAGAAAACCATGCCCAGACCTCTGAAAAAGTGTGAAAACACCCTAAGAAATTCAATTAAATAGCAATAGAATATTTAGAGACTTTATAAGGAGAAATTCATTATGTGTTAGAAAAATGGAGACATGGCAAGGTGCTCAACAGCTTGCTTTTTCTGGTCTTGCGATAGCTCTCTGTGTGCATGTGTATTTTAGCATAAAAATTCCTGTGTGTTTGAGCAACTGCGCATGTCTGTTGTGGGTTTTGGTGCTGCATGCCTCTGTGTAGCCAAAAATGTAAGATCTGCCTGTGAACTCTCTCCATGTAAATGTGTGTGAGAGAGTGAGGAGCTATCATGCAGTCATTTCCTCAGTGACTGAAAGCAAACATTCTCACTTTACTTAAAGGAAGTGACTCAACTCACTTTCTCTATAACTTCACCTCTCCATCATCCTACTCTATCTTACTTTCTTTAATTCTCCCTCTCTCCCTTTTTGTTTACACACATCCTCTATAAAATCTATTATATTTGGCCACATGAACACATTTGTGTGAATATTCTCCTCTTTCCTTTGCTTGGAAAATAAACAGTTTTTTTTCTTTTTACTGTGTGCAGCTCATCCAGTCCGGCAACCATCGAGACCATGAATGAAATGGTAATGTATTATCAGCTTGATTCAGCTGCCATTACGCCAACATAATTTCAGAAACAAAATGCTTAATTTTTGCTCCTTTATAAAAAATAAATAAATAAATACATGGCAATGAGTTTGTGCTGCATAACTACTGTAAAACCAGTATGATTTTTGTTAGGGATTTTTGTCATTTTTTATGCAATTGGTGTCAAATATAGCACCAAATGTATTTTCACAATGTTGTTATACTAACAATCAGTGTAGCTTACTGATAGTACTGTCACTACAAACAATTGTATGGTGGGGTATTTTTTGCCTTCACATGCTAAACAATTCCAAAATAGGCCTACATAATAATACTTCAAAGATACCACCATGGGAGCGAATAGGTCATTTGGGTCTTGCAAGGTAAGATTTGAAAATGAAGGAAATGTACAGGAAATGCCTGTATTGTAGTAGCATAGATTGCGTTCTTGCTCCCCTCAGGTAAGCTAGTAAACACTAGAAATAAGTCTGGCGCATACAAATGTTTGACCCAGGGCACCGTAGCTGTCCTTGCCAGTTGCCACTGACGTTTTTCAGTGTTTACTGACCGGAACCGCAGCGGAAGATCGCGCGCAACACCTTCATCTTAGCGCTTGAAGAGTGCGAAATAAAGGAAAAAGAAGGGTGACGACGAAGAAAAGCACCGACAACAAAACCACTTTGAGTCCCGCTCTTGTACTGCTCTGGCCCTGCGCCAGCTCGACTGCCCGTGGATTGGCTCTTGCTTTGCCTCTCCTCCTCCTAAACTTTCCCAAACTGCGATGCGCACACACACGCCATCCACGCAGCGACTGAAAGTAAGGAGGACCTGGCTTTAAGGAATGAGGAGTTTTTCACCTTCAGGCTGTCATTTAAAACATGTAAGAATTTTAAAAAAGCTTTTAAACATGTCCCAAATGCACTCGATGCGGATAATCTGTATTTTTTATCCAACGAACCGGATGTAATTTTTCAAGTTTTTTACTTTAAACGGGACAGGAAGGCATCAGGAAAACTTTCTGCGCGAGAACTTTCACAGCCAGCGCTGCCTGGGAAAAGCGCGTGCTTGCGAACATTTTCCAAACTGGGCTCCAGTAAAACGTCTTCTGCGGCCGTGCCCGGAGGGACTGCCTGGTCCGCTCAGGCTTTACGTGGATATTCTGTTTGTGGTAGCGTGAATGCCCTGTGTTGGCATTGAGGGATGCCAGCATGCCCTCGTTGATTCTCTCCCATCTGCTCCTCATCTGGCTCGCGCTCCAGCGGCTGGCTCTATGCGCCGAGCGCGCGTCCACTCGCGAGCGCTTCAAAGTGGTCATCGCGCCACTCATCTGCAAACGGACATGCCTGAAGGGCCAGTGTCAGGACACTTGCGAACAGGGCAACAACACGACGCTTATCGGTGAAAACGGACAGTCGGCGGACACACTGACCGGGCCTGGCTTCAGAGTCGGTAAGACAATTCAAACACGTTTTTTTTAACGGTTATTATTTGGTTCAATTTGATGACGGGAATGCTCACGAGCTCTTATTAAAGTTTTCCACGCTTGAATAGCCTACTTAAGAAGAAAAAAGAAAGGGCCTTAAGTTAAAGGTATAGTTTGCCAAAAATAAACAGTTCAACTTAAATTAGGCTACTTGAAATAATTTATTTATGTTCATGCTGTTCCAAACCTGTATGACTTTACTTATTCAGTAAAAACACAAAAGGAGACTTTAGACAGATTTTTGGTGACAGTCTCCATTTACTTTCATTGCATTTTTTTCTCTCAATACAGTGAAAGTAAATAGTGACAAAGGCTGTCATTCGGCCTTTTTGTGTTCCACTGAAGAAAGTAATACAAGTTTGGAATGACAAGTGTGGATAAATTATAACAGAATTTATATTTTTGAGTAAAATATCCCTTTAATGAACAAACTTAATGGTCGAATATCTAGCACCAGCACGTGAGTTTGTGAGTGGAAATGAAATAATAACCCCCTCTCTTTTTCTCCCTGTATTTTTCTCTCGCTCTTCTTAATGGTTTCTGCATATTGTCTGGTTGGCAGGGTAGCTCTCTCTGAGCTGTATCAGATTGGATGTGGTAAGGCATGGTGCCATAAAGTCTACGCAGCAAGATCTGCACGGCATACACACACAAGCATTTTATCGTCTCTTAAACACACACATACTGTACATTTACATTCTCTTTGTCCACGTAAACACACACTTGCAGTCGACACACCACTAAAATATTTTGTGTGTGTGTTTAGTGGTCCCCCCCACCCCCACCCCCGCTGGTGGACCAGTTTGTTATTTCAAGCAAAGAATGCCAAAAGCTGATATACTTAGATGGTGTATCTTTAAGTGTGTGTGGGTATGTTTAGCTTGACATGTTTATTTTGGTTTTGCATCAGTATTGTGATGAAAGTGATTGTTATTTTAGTACAGGTTTTAGTATCAGGTTCATTTAGTGTGTGTTGTCTTTCTTTCTCTCCCTCTTGCTCTTTGGTGCTCTCCAATTTTGTCTGCTGGATGCCCATGTGCTTTTGAATGAGTCGAGTCCAAAAATAAATAAATGGGGTAAAAATAAAGGCGGAAGCTGAGTCACTGCTGAGTGAAAGCTACATTTATGGAAGTCCAAAGAAGTCCATGCACATCAAGCTCAAAGACTTTTACTTAGAGCATCTGTGGTTCATGGTGTATGAGAGTGTATAAGGATGTGGGATGACTTGCTTTCTAAATAGCAAACATCATATCTGCCACATATTCTCTGACTCATACGGTTTTGTTAGAATCTGGTTCTAAAACAAGCACAGCTTTATAATTAGAGTTAGACACATCTTTTTTTATTATTATTTTTATTTTTTACAGATATTCATACTTTTCAATTTTATCATTTATTTGTTAATTACTATTTGGTCTACAAACAAATTACACTGTTAAATGGTCTCAAAAGAAAAACACAGGTAGCTTATTTGATGTATTGTTTGGATCATTTTTCAATTATTTTAGCTTAACAATTAGACAGCTCAAAACAAAGATGAAAATAAATGTGTGAACTTTGCATAAATATAAAATGGCTTAAATAACAACAATAATAATACTAATAAGTTACTAATAGGTTATTATTGTACACTACCATTCAAAAGTTTGGGGTTGGTAAGATTTTTTCATGCTTTTTAAAAGTTTCTTATGCTCACCAAAGCTGCATTTATTTAATAGAATCTTTTGTAACTAGTGTTTGTTGTTATGTTCCTATGTTTCCTTTCAGTTCAGTTCTCATTTCTATAGTTATGCCACCATATACATGACAGACCCACAACAACAAGAATTTTATCGACTGCTTTTCACAGAACGGCCGATCGCTAGAGGTTTATGTGGAGGAGTACCTGGAACACTAACACTTTGTGATGCACACTGGGACGATAAAACTTTGAAACAGCGGTTCTGGAGCAGGATGGACAATATCCTCGGCCAAATGCTGATGTTGGAGGAGGTCTTTCATCCATTACGCCTTATGGATGTGCGGATTGTTGAGGACAAGGACACCATTTACTCTGACTCCCCAGGACGATCAACACCTTCAGCAGGTATCTCTCTACACACTCCAGAGAAAACACTTCGTCCCAGCCCGGAGTGTCCCAGAAACACAGAGAGATCTCCCACAAAGGACCCAGAGATGACTTCCATGCCCGCCATGGAGCCAGAGCCTGAACCAGCGCCCACCGCTGACCACAAGCTTGAGTTCTCTCCATTCCCAGGGAGAAAGAGCCGGTCACCGTGTCTGTCCCGAGACTGGAGTTGATTGCCAGGTCCATCGTGGAGTTAGTGCCGGTGAGACAGTCAACCATAGAGCCAATAAAGGAGGCCTGGCTCATCAATATCACAGCAGAGCCAGCTGCCATGCTTGTCCTTGCCCCTGAGTGCACACCTCCTCATTCTGCTGAAACACTACATAATGGACGACCTGGTCCCCATGTTCTGCCCACCCTATGGTCACCATCACCGCTGGTACGCCAAATTCTCAAGACTCACCAGCCTCGCTGATGTCTCACAGCTCCTTGGCTCTGCCAGTGCCACTGATTTCCACCAGCTCACCTGCTCCGTCTTGGACCCACTCACCACCAGCACGAAGTGGGGAAACTGACTCCATGGCTTCATCTTGGGCCTTCAGCCCCTTTGTTCCACCTCGGCCTGTTGCCCGTCGGCTCTGCCTTTGCTGTACGCTACCTCAGCTCCACCTTGGTCCATCGTTACCCTGGTTTCGCTGTGGACTTCTACCCCTTCTGATCCTCTGGGCTCCTCCTTCCCTCCGGTTTCACCTTGGTCCTCACTCGCTCTGGTGTAAGCCCGTTCTATCGGGCCCCGTCTTCGCCTCTTCCACTCAAACCTGTGTCATTGCCTAAGTCTTCCTGGTCTCCAAAGACTCCTCCCAAGAGGTCCATCAGGGATCCAGGTCTTCCTCGTCCTCCTCCAAAGCCACCATTGTACTGTCCATTACACCCCTCCTCGACCTAGGAGCACGGCAGCGAGCTCTCTGTCCCACCTGCTGTTCAATCGCTCCAGCACCACTGCCTCGGACAGCCATCTGCTGTCTCCGCTCATTTGCTGCCCGACCTCCTCAGCACCGCGAGGTCTCTTTGACAGCGTGTCCCTCCTTCCTCCCAGGTTTTGGCACCAGTGTAACACAGTTTGTTGTTGTGGGAAAAAGGAGGCGAGAACCAGCGAACGTTCAAAGACTTCAATAAACATAAAGTAAATAAACACAAAATGAAAGTAAAGACGGCAGCCCCTCACAGACGACTGCCGCCACACATAATAAAACAACACATCAAATAAAAAACAGTCCAGGCCTGGTCCTCTCTCGTCCATCACGATCGCCGCTCCTTCTTTTTATGCTTCCTCTCCTCCGTGAGAGATACGAGACCGGTGCGTCGCGCAGGTGTCGCTCATCATCAATCACGCCACCGGCCTCGTGCCATTCTCTCATGGCTCTCGGCCTCGTCCTGCTCGCCACAGTTATATTTTATTGTGTTTGTGTTCATGTTCCTATGTTTCTTTTCAGTTAAGTTCTCCTTTTTTGTCACCTAGGTTACTAATTAATTCCACATGTATCTAGTTAAGTTCTCTGTGTATAATTACTCCATGTTTTGTTCATTCCTTTTTCGGTTCTCGTCATTATCTAGAGTGGAATGAGTTTCTTCCCCTGTGTATTCTCCGTGATTATTATTTTTAAAGTGTTTATCTTGAATTACCTGCATCATGCAACTTCTTAATACCACCATATACGTGACATTAACATTTTAAGTCAATATTGACTTGTATATCTCTTTATAATAGTTCCTATCTTCATTATAAAGGAAGCTGTGATTTTATTTGATTCAAGTTAACTGAAAGTCATTTGTACATCATAAGTGAATGATGAATCCTGTCATCTAACCCTAAACTCTCACAGACAATTCAAAACCCTGACCCTTCTAACCACAACCCTACACCAATATGATCTTAATGTTTATATTGAGTTAAATCTATAATGTCTGTAATGTGAAAACACTTATTTTTTCACCCAAGTCCTTTTGTTTGCATGATATCTCTGAGATTACGAAAACAGACAAGAAGCTCCCATAATCCCTAAAACATGTTATCTTCAAAAATGCTGGTTAAAAAAAAAAATTCACCAGACCTGATTTTTTTTTCTACAACTTCTGTTTCTAAGGGTCCATTAGGGGAAAATACTCTCCTCAGAAGGTCTTTTTGTTACATTTATGTTTAGTCCTGTCATTTCATTTTGTTTTAGTTTGGTTTTCCCTTTGCCCGTTTGCCTTTGTTTCCATGGTTGTTAATTAGTTCTACGCCTGTTCTGTTTTCCGTTGATTGCTCCCTTGTGTATTTTAGCCTTTAGTTTAGTCTGTTCCATGTTGTGCCATGTTTATGTGAATTTGTTATTGCTATATGTGTTTCCTAGCCTGGCAAGCCAGACCCACATCAAGATGTTGGGTCTGGGAACTCACCATTGGCAAGGCTCAATCCGAGGGGCGGGATAAACCGTTGTCTTTGAAATTCCCTCTGCACGCAATAGGATAGCGCTACAACCAACCAGAGCGTTTTCCCACCAGCGGAGCTAGTTGATAGATTAAACTTTTGCCGTATCTGGTCGGCAAAACTACAAACACATCTTCCTTTTTTAAGAATTACTTAAGTGCTGTTCTTTGTTCTTTTCTCAAAGAAAAGCTTAAATCCAAGTCCTCCAGAGTCTCGGCCAAAGCCGATTCGAAAGACCGCTGTTCGCCAGCAGCAGCAGCAGCCATTCTTTGTTTTCAAGTAGCAGGGAACCGTCTCAACTCTGTCGTCATTATGTTAAGTCCACCCGCCGACTCTGTACACGATGTCATTGGCCTGACTAGAGTTTGGTTTTTCCAGCTCGAAAGCCAACGGAGAGTTGCTAGACCACCCTGGCTGCAAAATAAAATTTGCTGCCGCTAGGGTGCGTCTAGATTTCTAGGCTATGTATTTCCTAGAGTTTTCTCTATTGAAAAGAAAAAAAAGAAGTATTTTTGATACATCTTTTTTTGTGCATGGCGGGCATGCGATTTCAGCAAGGTACCTACTGAACGAGTAGATCGCATGCGATGTAAAGCTAAAGCTCAGGATTTTTGTGCTCACACTACACAGGCCGAACGTCGAGCTGCGACTTGACTGCTCACACTATACGTGTGAAATATGTGCGATAAACCACCGTGCCTGGTTGCGCCAGATGATATCATGTATCCAGAGATATTGTCAAAACAAGCATCAGCTATCAATGATTTAGCATTTCCAATATATGTATTAAATTATTATTAGTATTATTAGTATTATTAGGGAAGGCCTGCTTTTATTATTAAATTGATAGGCCATTATAATTAATTTGCCAAGCAATAATTTCACAGCGCATCACCAAAGGTGGGCATACACTGCGATTTTCGTCCGATTTTGAGCCGAATTCTGACTCGTGCAACTCTTTATCGGGTTGGGCCGATTTTCAGCTTTGTCGTGCGTTGTTTGTCGTGCAGTGTTTGTGCAGTGTACAGGGTGAAACGAGAGGCGAGAAACCTCTCACGACTGGCAATCGGATGGTCGGAAGAATTTCTGGCATGTCAGAAATTTTGGTCGCTCCTCGTGACTATATCGCACAGTTGAAGCAAAGCTACGAAACCGATTGCCCTAAACTCATATTTTTTTCCCTCACTGCACCTGCACGAAAACAGAAGTTTAACTATTTCATCTGCAGCAAGAAAGAAAATGAAAAGAGGGAGATCTTAATTTCTGTAGCTTTCAAACTAGCTATAAATTACTGTTGCTTACCTCCAGTTTGTGTTGCAAAATGGATAAACCATATATTACCCACGTCTTCCAAGCCACCTGCGATGTAGCTACCATGCCCCTTTAATTTGTTAAACAATGTCCATGTTAAACAAACTGTTTTTGAAATAAAGCTGTTTTGACTAAATTGCAGTGTTCGGAAATATTATAGACTTAATAATTTTAATTACAGTCCTATTGTAAGCTATTAAATTAATCTATTTAATTAATCTATTAATAATATTGTAATATTATTCATTGTAATCGACCTAAATGTTTTTAGACAATTTTCAATGTGGAGGAGTAAGCTTCTTTGTAATCTTTTATTATCCTCACAGCGCGTTAGTTATGCGGTGAATGGCTATGAAATTATTGCTTGGCAAATTAATTATAATGGCCTATCAATTTAATAATAAAAGTAGGCCTTCCCTAATAATACTAATAATACTAATAATAATTTAATACATAAATTGGAAATGCTAAATCATTGATAGCTGATGCTTGTTTTGACAATATCTCTGGATACATGATATCATCTGGCGCAACCAGGCACGGTGGTTTATTGCACATATTTCACACGTATAGTGTGAGCAGTCAAGTCGCAGCTCGACGTTCGGACTGTATAGTGTGAGCACAAAAATCCTGAGCTTTAGATTTACATCGCATGCAATCTACTCGTTCAGTGTGAGTAGGTACCTTGCTGAAATCGCACAGGCATCGCACAGTGTATGCCCGCCTTAACACGTTACAGAATACCGAACCTACATTTGATTTCGCTTTTTTATGGACTTGCCGGCCGTCCAACCGCTCTGCCTAGAGCAAAAGGAGCAAAATCTAGAGGACCACAACAAAGACCTCTTAGATCTGGCATGCCTCACATACTATCCAGATCGCTCTCTTTGTGTGTGTTTTACTTTACCAGCCTCAATGAGCGATCCAAGGCATGCCTGTCCAGTGTTGGTCCTCCGGGAGATTTTGGCACCTATATGGAGTGGGTGCTGGTGAGTAACGGATCTCCGTTCACCATCTGCCTCACAGAGGAGGACATCACTGTGGACCCAGAGCCCAGCCAGCCACTACCCACACACTGCACGGAGTGTATGCCAGAGCCCGCTGCAGACACAAAGCTTGAGCCTGCCGCGATGTCAGTGCCAGATGGAACAAAGATTGAGCCAATCATCCCCCGGGAGTCCACTTTGGGTGTCCTCTTGGAGTTCGAGGGCATAGGTGAGCTGCAGCTGGCTTCTGTTATCTATTATGAGGAAATAGAAGAGTATATTGCCCTGTATCTCCCGTCCCCACTGGTCCCACCCAGCTCCAATTCTCCTGTGTTTCTTCTGGTCCCACCCAGCTCCTGTGTCTCCAAGGATCCTGCCTAGCCTCCCTCTCCCACCTCGACTGCCCATAACATCCAGTTCCTCGGTTCCGCCTCCGCTGGTTCCCTTCAGTATCTTGGCTCCTCCTCTGACTCCTCTCTGCTGTGTGGATCCACTTTGGGACTTCTGGTCTCCAGCTCCCCCTTGTCAAGTCCCCTTGCTTTGCCTCCAGCTGCTGAGTCTGTCACTCCAGCTCGGCTCGTCGACATGTCGGCTCCACCTTGTCTCCCCCCTCTCCCTCGGGTTCACCTGGGACCATCGTCCTTACGGCTCCATCAGGCTCCCTCGTCCCTCTGGCTTCACCTTTGTCAGACGTCACTCTGCCTGTGCCATGGACTTCTGAGCCTCTAGCTGCGATTCGTCCCTCCACCTCTTCGGTTCTGTTGGACTCCGTCTTGGTCCTCATTCCCACCGGCTCCTACAGTTATGTTTACTTATGTCAGTTCATTGAGTATTAGTTTGGTTTTCCCTGTGCATGTCTACCTGAGTTCTAGTTCAATGTTTGTTTCCACGGTTGTTTGCTTGATTGCTCCCTTGTGTTTTTAAGCCTTTAGTTCAGTCTTTTCCATGTTCGGTATTGTTTATGTGAATGTGTTATTGCTATATCTATCTCCTAGTGTTTTCTCTTTGTTTAATAAATTAGTATTTTTGATTCATCTTTGTTCATGCGTGTCTAACACGTTACACTTTCCTTGTCCAGAGTCCATAGTTCATGCTGTGCAGTGGAAATAAGCACTGCAGCTATGCTCAAACTGTATTAAAGCTATAATCATCATCATCACGATAAACCTTTATTCTAATGCCAACAATGAATTTGCCATAAAGTATTTTACCTTTTACTTAAAGCCTGACTCAGCTGTCAAGATGATACATATTACATTTTTCTCTGACTTAGTCTTGTGGTTTCAGTCTTGGAATGCATCAGACAGCCTGGAGGATCAGGCACCTAAAGAAATACTCACATGTGGACCCATCTTATTTGACCTACTCTTTTAGAGTCTATACTCTTTTTTTTTTTAAATAAAATAAAGATTAGATTATATACTGACAGACAGTTTGATTAGCAGTTTGTTAAGTACAGAGAAAGCAGCCTCTCTTTCTCTTTTTGTGTCCCTCTGTCTGTCAGTGCCAGCATCTGGGTTCTGTGGTGAGAGGTCTGTAAACCCCAAACCATCCTCCACTTCTGCAAAGTGCCACTGAGTGCCCATAATGATGCCATCATGCAACACCAGCACTACCCCATACCTATTTCAGGCCTCATTCACACACACACACACACACACACACACACACACACACACACACACACACACACACACACACACACACACACACACACACACACACACACACACACACACACACACACACACACACACACACACACACACTGCCTCTCTTTCACATGCAAACGCCACATATTTCCTTGTATTTTGGTGACTTCTGTTCATTTCTTTATTTAACTGGGTTCTACTTGCAGCACAGTCTGTGATCCCTCTTTATTCGACTACTGTGGTGTGCGATGCTCAGTGTATGCTGTGATTTAGAGTGCTCACAATAGTAAGAGCCAGATTTATTACATAACTAGATACATGAAGTCTTTGGGGCTAATCAGGCTTTATTCCTTCACAATGCATGGAAAATCCTTGCAGCAAGCCACAAAGGAGCAGTTTCAGAGTGGAAAATGTTTCAGAAATCCAGTCGAACATTCCATAAGCATGCCAATCCTTGTGTGTTTGTGAGTGTATGAGTCAGTGGCCATCTACCATTTGTTTTATATGATGTGCAGTAGTTATTAGTGTCTGTTTCATCAACATTCTCAGTCCTTTCCCCTCACCATCTTTTTATCTAAGTTTTGCTTTTGTTTGTAGATCGTATTTCCCATTCTTCCTTAAAGTCAGCATGAAACGTAAGTTTCAATAGTCTTTTCGTCCTTATTGTGATGTATATCCGAGTTAAACGCCTTCTCAAAGAAGAAAAAAAGTTGGCCAGGACTTGATTTTGTCCAATGGGAATTGATTGGATGGTTGTGGTTTGCTATTGCTGTGATCTCATGTGTGACTAGCAGGTTATACCGCCTTCGAGCCGATAAACACATCATTAGAGGAGAAGAGATGATGAGGGAGGGGAAGTTAATAGATTATGAGGGCAAAAAAAAAAAAAAAAAAAAGATGTGCACAGAACAGATAAATAATTTATAATAAATACTGCTATATTTATATTCCATAAAAAATATGAATTGTCCATTTTGATTTCATTGTGACTTAAAAGATTCCATGCACCTTCTACACAGAAGATAGCAAAGAGGAGTACGACGCAGTTAGGATAATTGGTCTTGCCAGTCAGAGACTCTGAAACTCAAATTAGAGGTTGTGTTGGAAAGTGATAAGAGAACACTGTGCATAAGTGAGTGTCTGTGTTTGAGGGAGAGGTGGCAGCTGTGGGCTTTTTTAAAGGGCAATATTGAAACTCAGGCCCTTAAACAAGCATTCTGGTTTACTCAGAGTAAACTCACTGCTTTTCACTGTGGGAATGAGGCCAGTTATTTAAAGCAGAGCAGAGGAATGTGTGTGTGTATATATATATATATATATATATGTGAGTGTATTTGTTATTGGCTGCTTACCCTGTAGTTATTCTGAAGTGAAAACATCCAATGATTAATGGTAGACAGGTTTTTTGAGTGATAGGAGTCATTTAATTATTTTGCAAGCTCCATTGACAACTTTAGCACTTCATTTTTATAAGACGTCCCCTCCATTGTCCCTTTGTGATGTTCAGTATTTAAAGGCATAGTTCAACTTTGACTTTCTTCTTGGGAACAAAAAATATACTGTATTTTGAAGAATGTCTTAAGTGTTTTTTTGTCCAATGAGGTCCAGTTTGTTTTATATCCCATTAACTTTTATTGTATTGAAAAAACTAGTTCTTCAAAACAGTGACATGAGGGTGAGTAAATGATGACAAATTTTCTATTATAGGTGAACTTTAGACTTTAGTGAGGGCAGATGCCATATTGCATTTTACTCTGATGAAAACAGCTGTGTAGGATAGACTACTGTTTTTACAGTGGTACCTACTCTATATAGGTACTAGATCATACTAGAAATTTTTCAAAGCTCACTTTACTGTTTTATGGAGTTTTTGTCTATTGAAAATTTCTTTGGAAAGATCTTTTGTGAGTTAATTAATTGGCATGTTGTTAATTTACTATAAAAATCCATTTCTATCCCTTACAGCCTCGTTTTGCTTCCTGTCAAAAATGTAATTTGGCTATAACTTGACTAAGGTCTATCCCTTTAAGAAAGGCAAAGACATTTAAATATTACTGGTGGTTGATAACATCAACGTTCCACTGACTAATGATAGATCAGCCGGAGGCAGTGATGTCAACCGTTATGTTTGGACCCCTGTTTTTATTTAATCTGCAATTGCAGGGACTCTCTATTCCAGGGCCCGTGACAACACTTCTGGTTTTCTCTTTCATTGGTGCCCATGCAAACAGAGACACCAAAACATCAGTATTTTCTCAGTCAGACTAAACCTTACAGCTCCAGTTAAACACTGACAGATAAAGCACCTTGTCAAAACTCTTTTGATCATTCTGTATTCACAACAGCTGTTCAGTAGCAGCAGAGATTCACGCTCTAAGAAAATATGAGGTACAAATAGCTTCCAAATAATATTTTCAACAACTTTCAAAAAAGGAATTTCCAATGAGTCATTTAATCATAGACATAGTGTATAGTATTAAAAGTTAGTGTTTGGCATGTCTGGCCTATTTCCCCTCTGTAGACGGAATATCTGTAATATTCCATCCTTAATGTCTCCTTTCCTATTCCTTCCTCTCCATAAATACACAAATACCTGTCAAGCGCTGATGATGACATCACAGTCACAGTCTCTTGCTGGCATTCCATCCATCCACGCTGCCTGAATTCTCACATCTCTGTTTAGCTTTCAGAAACTGGAACCTCTGCTGTTGCCAATGTTACAACATGTCCTGGTCCCCTATGCGACAGTAGGGAAAGTCTTGTTTAAGAAGCTTGTAAAATGTAAACATTGAGGTAAAAGAGCAGGATTTCCCCGTGTGCTAGTTTTATTTGCTGCATTTGATTGTTTGTAAAGATCTGCAGGTGAAAGCTATTTTACAGTTGGTCAGACTCTTGACAAAAGTGGAGGTACTTTGAAGCAAGTTATTTCTGCGTTTTAGAACACTAACAGCATTTCAGCAACTTTTAATGCTACACTTTTTCCCTAGTTCTTATGGAAACCAAGATGTTTGAAAGAAAATGCCTCTGTATTCTCAAGAGAAAGGCATATATACATGCTAGAATGTCAATGTTTGTGTTTGTGTGGTATTTGTACATGTGTGGGTGTGTTTATGCATATTGAAATAGAGTACAGCACATGCACATGCCCTTTCAGTAAACACCCACTCTTATCTTTTCTAGATTCTGTCTAGAGGTAAGCGTTTTTTAAATCTCTGATGTTTTTATGTTTTATAATGAGTGTGTGTGCATGTTGTTTTTGTTATTTTTTCAGCCTACAGAAGTGAACACAGTCTCACTAAAGGCTTAGAAACTGTCAAGAAACTGAATTAGGTTTAATATTCTTTTGTCCCACCTTCTCTTTTGACTCTAATGGCCACTTCTATATTTTCGTTTGTTTGTGTTTAGAACAGCAAATTATAGTTGCTAACGCATAATTTAATGGGAGGGTTTGTTGGTGTGTTAGTAACTTTGTTAGCAGATAAGTTAGTTGATGTCGATGTGTTAGCGGGTGTGTTAAGTGGTATGTTTGTGGATGTTAGATTTTAGCTAATTGAAGAAATGTTTACAGTGGGCATTGAATTATATATTAATTATAGTAAATATTATAATATTTATATAATAATAATATTATATAAATAAATATTATATCAGAGTAAAACTTGTATGTACACACAGCTTTTATATATGCACATTACCATTCAAAAGTTTGGGTCAATAAGATTTTCTTTTTAAAATGAATAGTTTCATTCAATAAGGACAAATCTGTTTTCTTTTACAGTGCATGTTAAGGTAGTGTTTTACTGATGGTTTTTGGATCAGCCTCATGACCGTAATCAGTTTGTTTGGAGCACCAACCACCAATTACATGTCTGAGCATTTCTGCTTAATTGAGCTTCGACTTTATATGTTCATATATTTTTAAGCGTGATCTTTTCTCTTAATTACTCAATCCAGGGGTGAAGTAAGGATCTGAATATTAATTAGAAGATGTTATGTAACATCAGTCATCCAGTTGCAGGTCAGTGGTTGCCCAGCCATATTAGGATTACTGCTGGTGTGTTTATTCAATCCAGTGCCAAAGTGACCAGTTGGCAGAGGTGTCTATCTGGTCTTAAATTTGTTGTTTTGCATGGTCAGTTAAATTTTTTATTTTTTATTTTGAAAGTGTATTTGATGACACTACATTGTAAGAATTTGGCGAAATTAAACTATTGGTTGTGTTTACTTTGTTCCACATTTTATAAATCCCCTTCCCTTTATTATGTTTCAATGGGTCTCTCATTAACCACACTCACTTATCTGAACTGAATAACCCTGCGGATGAAGCATTCGTGACTAATGTTGACTGGTGCTAAAGTGATTCATCTGTGTGAGGAGGTGGATGGGTGTGAAAGAACTGCTGCTTTATTAATGAAAGAGCTCCTCTCTTTCTCTTTCTCTATACTTGATGTAATAGAATAATAAATATAATGAATAAAAACATCAGTGGTTCATGGTTATGTCATGTGTCTTTCTGCCACAGAGAGCCCGTGCTCTGTACGTATGTGTCTGAGCTTGCTGGCCTTTAAGCCAGGGTATCTGAGGAATGTGAACATTTCTTTGCTTCTTCACCACAGTACCAATGGCACTGGGACTGTACCACTGCACTCATGACTCTCATGCACTCTCTCTCTCTCTCTCTCTCTCTCTCTCTCTCTCTCTCTCTCTCTCTCTCTCTCTCTCTCTCTCTCTCTCTCTCTCTCTCTCTCTCTCTCTCTCTCTCTCTCTCTCTCACACTCACTCTCACACTCACACTCACACTCACACTCACACTCACACACACACACACACACACACACGCACTCAGTGGTCTAGTTCCTGCTCAGCCACTAGGAAAACGGCTCACACTTGGCACCTAAAACACGTTTGAATGTTTTAAACAGTCAAATTTTTTGCTTTACCACTATCTGTCATTTACTCATTTCGCTATTCATTTATTTTTTCATTCTCTCTGACCTTCCAAACCTCTGTCTGAAAAATTATTATATTCCTAGTTGTTTCCTTTGTTTTGGAAAATAGTTTATGGCCAATACTTTAAAACTAATTTAAAAGCTTTGTGTGTTCTAAGAAATTATTAACCGTGTGTTTCTCTGTGAGTGAACTGTGTGTGTGCGTGTGTGTGTGTCCCCAAAGATGACATTATCCATAATCCTTGTCCTTGTGGGGACACTTTTTGGTCCCCATGAGGACAGCTTATAAATCATACTAAGTGATGTTTTTTGGAAATGAAACAAGGCAGAAGTTTTTTGTAATGGGTAGGTTTAGGGGTAGGGTTAGTGTAAGGGGATATAATATACAGTTTGTACAGTATAAAAACCACTGAAAAGTCCCCATAAAACATTAAAACACAATGTGTGTGTGTGTATGTGGTTCAGAGAAAAGTCAGAGCACATAAATTTCTTCATACCTCTGCTTGCGAAAGGTAAATTATTTGAGTTATATATATTTATTGAGCATAAGATGAAATAAACAGTAACAGACAGAATGAGAGTCTACACTGGGGAACAGAAATGACTGACAACAACATTGTGCTAACAGTTTTAAAGTTTGTTTGATGCTTGTCTCTAAATTTAATAAGAAACTTTATTAACAAAGACCTTGAAATCAGAAAAATGCTTCTTTGTCTTACAAAAACTCAGTGTCTAACATAACATGATGGTGTTTAATATGTAGTTTTGTAAACACTGAACAGAATATTTTCTTATCTTATCTAATTATAGCCTATATCTGATGAATTATAGTTTGATGAATATTAAATAATAATGAGCCAAAGTTTGGCTTCTTTGGGTTGACTTGCACACATAGCCTACACTGTAAAAAAATTAATCATGAGTCTTGTAATTTAAGGTGATAATTAAAAATATTGTGTATATTTTATTAAGAAAATTGTGGTTCAGTGTTTTAGTGAAAATATTGAGAATATTTCACTAATAAAACCAATAGATACTTTTTCCTAATTTTTTAAAGGAAACATACACAATTTTGAGGCTTGAATTGAGGAACAACTGATAAAGCTGATAAAATTTAGGGAAAAAGGCTAACTATTTATTTTAAGAGAATTACCTCAATTATGCGATTTTATTTAGAGACACCATTGTTAGTTCCCAGCATGCTTTGCACATGGCTGGAAATGGAGAGTAAATATTGAAATTAAGCGTTATTAAATGTGTTTTTGAGTAAAGGGAAACATCTGTTAATGTTTAATGTTCAGTTATGTTTGAAATTTGAAAGAGTTATAATATGTTGAAGTTTTAATCGTTACCATTGTGCAGAAGAGTAGGGCTTATGGTTAGGTTGTGAATAACTGCATGTTTAAATATGTTGAATCATGTTGCTTTGTTCATTGAGCATTAACTTTGCTAATGATAGTGCAGTAACAAGTTTGTTGTTGTGCTAACAGTATGCAGTGTTTTAATAATACAATATAACTCAAAACCAAATTTAAACAGGTCATTTCCCTTCATTTGAATTCACACAATTTTTAGAGTAAAAAATACTTACAGAAGTTAAAGTAGTTAAAAAGCCTTAACTACTCAAAAATATTATGTGTTAGATTGTTACCATATTTTTTTGAAGTAAATAGCAGGAAAACATTTTACAGTATACCATTCAAAAAACGTTTTAATGAAAAAATATGCTTTTATTCAGCAAGGACACAAATTGATCAAAAGAGACCATAAACATTGTTTTTACATTGTTACAAAAATTATATATATTTTAAATAAATGTTGTTCTTTTTAAACAAAAAATTATTAACCAGAACAATTTTTTGATATCTGATGGATCTTGAGACACTGAAGACTGAGTTAATGATTCTGAAAATCCAGCTTTGCCATCACCAAATTACATTTTAAAATATCTAAAAAATAGAAGACAGTTATTTTATATTGTAAAAATATTTTTGATCAAATAAATGCAGCCGTTATGAGCATAAGAAACTTTAAAAACCTTTTAAAAACAAATCTTAACAGCCTCAAACTTTTGAATGTCCTAGGTAATTTATAGCCCCGTTCACACAGCGTGTTGATCCCGGGAAATTGCCGTAAAATTGCTAGAGTGCCTTCTGTGTGAACGCAAACACAGATCATAGTAAACTTAAGACGCCGCGTTAAGAAATCCACCAAGTGCACGACTACAATGGAAAGAGCGGTAGCGGAATATTATGGTGCATTCAAGTCATCTCACAAAGATCGTATTTGCGAGTTGAGCGCACATGAATGCCACCACAATGTCGTAAATACGATTTACGTAATAGGATTTTCTTTAAGCCCCGATCCTTACAAGTTGGGGGCGTCAGTGAGAAACATGGTGGAATACACATTTCTTTGTTCTTCAATTTATAGAACTAGAGTTTAAGAAACTTGCTGTATTTTTGTGTAATTAATTAAAAGAAATCACTCCGCATTCTTACTCCGACGAAAGTGACTTGAACACACATGCTGTCATAAACACGACTTCCCACCTCATAAGAACGGACTTCCCAGGAAGACTTGAACATACCATTAGACTGGCCTTTCCACAACACATCCTGACGTCACGTGTCTTTACGGGATGTATGTGAACGCACTCACAGATTCCGGAAAATCACTGGCAGTGTGAATTAACAAAACCAAACGATCCCGGGACAAATCCCGGGACACATTATCTGTGTATTTTCCGGAATCTCTGTGTGAAAGGGGCTTTATTGACATACAATAAGAATAAGGGGCAATATAAGTACTGTATTGCATACCTCTGATAAGAAATGTTTGAGTTCATAATGAAACCTCTGACTTTTGATTTAAGACTTTGGTATCTTGATAAATCTGAGCACAGTCTGAGACATTGTTAAGATAGTTAGATACTTTTTTGTGTTTTACCTAGATGACAGATTGAAAGCAAAAGTCTTAGTTTGCTCTCTAATCATATTGCCGTCTGGGAGAATTTACAGATGAAAGACATCTCATATGTAATTTTGATTTGGCACAGGTTGCTTTTTTTAAAGGAGCTTTTACCTGGTATTTGACTGAGGCTGAAGTAACCCACTGTCATGTGATGTACACTAGTTTTATAGAGTAGTTTGACTTACATCCACAATATATTTATCTTACATAAAACCAAGAGTTTACTAGTAGTGTGATGACCAGAAAAGAAATTAAAATATGAATTGAACTGATGTTCAAAGATCTTTTAAGAATCATTTAATCTAAGGTTATTTTTCCTTTATGTCTCAGATTAAAGCATTTACAGGCCCTGGTGTGTGAAGATGATTTATCCACTGATGTGGTAAGTTTATGGATTCAGTTGCCTGCTCTTTATGTTGAGGTGTGAGGAAGCTGGAATGAAGCTTTCAGCTTCTTTCTGTAAATACATAGTGATTTTCAGACTGGCAGTGGATTAGACGAGCACAGCAGACACACCCCTGATGAAAATCATCACACATTATATACGCCCCACCCATCTACACACACACACACACACACACACACACACACACACACACACACACACACACACACACACACACACACACACACACACACACACACACACACACACACACACACACACACACACACACACACACACACACACACACACACACACACACACACACACACACACACTCTCTCTCTCTCTCATATTGGGTCTGTTAAATCCATTACCATTCTCGTTGGCGCAGACAAAGAGTAAGAAAGTATTTGACATTCCTCAGAAATCATAAGCACATATTATGTTGTAAGGTTTCTAGAGTTTTTGTCAGTGTTCTGGCCCTTCTGGGATTACAGTAAATCTTTTATAAAGGGAAAAAGCTAAATTCTGGGTATGAGGACAAGATAGAAAAGCATTGCATGCCCTGAGAGCTAAATGCTGCTGGGAAAAGTCACATGTATGTGTGTGAATTAGTGGTGTAGTGAAGTCTAAAGCTGTATTTTTGAAACCTCTGTCTGTCTGGAGAACTGCAATTAACTCAGCAAGCACAGACACACTGAAACATTCCCACACACACAGAAAAGTTCACACACACACAAGCCTACATAAACCTATGAATACATATGCACATCATGGGCAAAAACACAAGCTTCTACATTAAAAAATCACAGTATATACACACCATATATATATATACCCACATTAAAGCTTTAAGGCATTAAAGCTTCACGGTACAGATGCAGACAGACAGAATGGCACTTTACAGTACATTCAATATCTCTGCTATGATTACTGGCCATTAGAAAGATAGAAAGTAATGAATCAAGGATGAAAGGTCATTTTTTCTGCTTTTAAGGTCATTTTTGTTTTATAGAAACTGGTTGTTTGTTGATGTCTGTCATATGGCTTGTTTTTTCTTTAAGTGTTTGTCTCATAAGCACATTCTCATAAAGTCATTTATTTAGTATACTATTTGAACCTAGAGTAAGAATGGCGGTGCTGTGCGAGCTTGAATCAGCGTGAGCGTGTGTAGGTGGTTATCATACGCACGCAGACAGACTCCCACCAGCTGTAATTGTTTCCGTGTGTTGTCCTCATCAAGCTACGGGAGAAGGCGAGCCGCAGTCTGCTACTGCCAGCCTGATCATATGCCTTTGTGCTCCTCAGACTCAGAGTGTCCCCTGCTTGTCTGGAATCAAGAATCTGATTTTTTTTTTTTTTTTTTAAGATATTTGCAGTCTACTGACTTCATGTTTGTTGGCTCTACCATGGCTTGTTTTTCTTGAAACAAAATGCTTTTTTGATTCATTTTTGTTTGTCTATATCTCAAAATAGGAATTTGATGTTTCAATAATATGTTTAAAAATAAATTCTTGTTGATTATGGGCTAGAAGTCTAAATCTGCATCTGTGATTTAGGATTTTGTTTTTATAATTATAGGATAATTATTGTTTGTATATATTCCAATTTTGCTGATTTATTGGTAACACTTTGCAATAAGGTTTCATTAGTTAACTACATTAGTTGACATGAATAATAATGAACTGCACTTCTACAACATTTATTAATCTTTGTTAATGTTAATTTCAACATGTACTAATACATTATTAAAATCAAAAGCTGTTTTTGTTAATATTTGTTAATGCAGTGTGAACTAACATGAAAAACAATGACTGTATTTTTATTAACTAACGGTAACAAAGATGAACAAATACAGTAACAAATGTATTGCGCATGGTTACTTCATGTTAGTTAATACATTAACTAATGTTAACAAATGAGACCTTATTGTAAAGTGTTACAGATTCATTTACTTCAATGGCTTGAGGGTGAGTAAATTTCATTTTAAAGTGAACTACTCCTTTAACCTGTTAACTGTCACCTACCTTTTTGAGCATATCACTTTAAAATTGTATTAAATTTAAACCAACGGTTCGTTTTGTCCATATTTGTGATCAAAGAATGATTTCAATATTTGGCTGAGATACAACTATTTGAAAATCGTGAATCTGAGGGTGCAAAAAAATCTAAACATTGAGAAAATCGCCTTTAAAGTTGTCCAGTTATGCTCGCGATTGTGCTGCATTCACTCACAAAAACAAATGTTTTATACATTTACGGTAGGAAATTTACCAAATATCTTCATGGAACACGATCTTTATTTAATATCCTAATGATTTTTGGCATAAAAGACAAATCGATAATTTTGACCCATACAGTGTATTGTTGGCTATTGCCACAAATATACCCGTGCGACTTGTGACTGGTTTTGTGATGCAGGGTCACATTTGACCCAAACATGGATTGAAACAACCCAGCATTTTTTAGATCTGAACTTAAATGGTTGTAATACATGAATGCTATGGAATACAGGTTGGTCTCTTTTTAAAGAACAGACTCGAAAGTGAAGCACTTAATACAATGAAAGTGTAAAAAAGTCATAGAAGTTAGTTTACTATAAAACTAAACAGACCAATTTGGTAGAAAAGCAACGCCATATGTCTGACCAAGTTGTGTTCCAAATTTCCAGTTGATATCACAAAAATTGAGCCAGCTAAAAAGTTCAAATGAGGTTGTAATCGTGTTCCCCCAATCTGCCCAGGCTCATGGTCACATGCATACACAGACGCTTTACTCCACTGGCACCATGTGTCTTAATACCCAGACCTTGACAGTTAACAGATTAAAAAATCATTGCTTTGCATTGATGTAGTACTACACTCAGTTACAACTTGGATTTTCATTTTACACTTTTTTATTTTACATATCATATGGTTTACTTTTTTCCTAATTGTAAATTTGGGAAATCCATAACTTTGGGTCCTAACTTTTGGTCCTCTGTGCATGACATATCTGCTTTTTTAGGCTTGCTGTCATAACTGTCCCTTATGTTATGATTTTATAATGGAATGTTTTATTTGTCATCCTCTACCTTTCATTCAACTGTTACCCAGTATACTGATGATTAATTTAAAGAGTAGTTCTTCATAGAACAGAACAGAATACGAATCAGAAACTGGATTTTCCCCTCCGAAACCACCATGAGCTGGTATTAAATAATGATGTTACTTGTGCCAGTGTTCCAGAATAATCTGGTTAAGCCTGGCTTGATTTTTAAGACCACATAAGAGCACTGTAACCAAACCACAGTCTGACGCACAACAATATAAAGTACATAGTCTGAATACATGTTTAAATCAGGTCTTATGCTTTTGTGACAGTGAAAAATAATAAAATACAGTTTGCAAAAGCATAAATAATTAGTCTGTGCTATTTTTAACTTTTGCAGCATGTTTCATTATTTTAATCTCAGTCCATGATATCTCTCATAGGCTCTTATCTATATATACAAGTGTGTAAAAAAGTTTGATTTAGGCTATATCATATCGTTAATTTATATATCAACTATATGATATACAGTACAATAATATATCAACCATATGATAGTTCATAATAATACTATATAAATATGTGGCATGCCTAATCTGTAGTCTGTGTGTGTTTGCAGTGGTGTGTCCTCTCACCTGTATGAATGGAGGAGTGTGCAGTACCCGCACACACTGTCTCTGTCCACCAGGCTTCACCGGACGCCTCTGCCAATTCCCACTTCGGACTCAAGCTTCTCGAGGCAACAAGCAGCCTGTCTACACCTTGCAGGTGCCCATCTCCTTTACACCACTTGCTCCACTGACTTATCTGTAAATGCACCCTTAGAAAAATCAAATACTGTTTTTTTCAGTTGCCATCTTGATTCGAAACGAACTGATGGGGCAGAGCCAGTCGTGATAGAAAGAATATACTGAATGTGTCTTGTGACCGTTAAAAGTTTTGTTAGATCCTGATGTTTTTAGAATAATAATTGACTGAGAATAAATGAATCTCCCAGAGTCTGTCAGAGCCAGGCGGCACAGGTGGGCGGCAGCAGATGACACAGACACACTCTGTGTTCACTCTGCAAGGCACTGGACATCACTCTTCTGAAGGTAATTGGTGCACAGGACATTTTCACTTTCCATTTGAACTGAACTGTGGTCTCATTCGCATACATTCATGTATGTGTGTGTAAATCTGGTGTGAGAATATTTTATTTAATGCAGAAATAATAATTGACTAAAGCTCGTTCTATAACATTCTTTGCATCTGTAGCTCAATATGGGATGGTTAGTCTGGCATATGCACAGGGAAACATGATCACATGTCATCTAGGTCTGTTTAGTCTAGGGGCCCTATCTTGCACCCAGCGCAATTGACTTTGTACATCCTCGCATGTATCATTCCTATTTTGCACCCGCGCAAAGTGGACTTTTCCCTCCACAGATGCACGTCTGTAAGTTAGGAAATACACTTGCGCTCCCCAGGGCGGTTCAGTGCAAAGAGGAGGCGTGTTCCGGCGCAAACGTTCCTTCATGCTATTTTGCAGGTTTAGAAAACAATTGCGCCACTAACCAGGAAAAAATAGTTTAAAGTCAGTGGTGCGTTGCGCATGAATAACATTAGTATGCTATTTTAAGGGCGCATGCTTGGCCATAATCAATGTAGCGTGCACAACGCGCACTTTGATTCTCTCATCTACACAGAAGCAGCAGTTTTCATTTTTGCAAATCATACACAGACAAGACATAGATAGACAGACAATTTATTATAAAAGCATACATCTAGCTTACACATTGACCCAAATTATTAAATTAAATTAAAAACTGAAAACTAAAATTCAAAATATTAATAAATACTCATCAATAGTATATAAATAATACTAAAATTTTTTTTTGTATTAGAATTTGTGATATCAAATAATATATTCACACTGATAAAAAATATTTTTTGGTGAAGTAAATACTAAAGAAAAAAACTGTGATTTACATGAAAAAGTTAGTTCAGGCAAGAATTAAAAAAACTAAGTGAATTATATATTAGTTCTCAATTCAAGCATGTAGAAATTAAAGCGTAAATATCAACGTTATAAAATTAAGTAAAAGTACTCAGCTTTTCTGATACTGGTGTTCCCATCATGCACCAGGCCTTGAATAGTTAATGATGTTGATTTTTCACTGTTTTCCTGCTGTATGTACACTGTTTTATCATTGCTTTTGTTGTTAGGATTAGTAACTCGCCATTTTGTGACATTTGGAGTTCATTTTCTACTCAAAATGACACATTCAAACACAAATACGATCCATCAAATGTTACCGTCATTGTGTATTGATACTTTGCACGTGACGTCAGTAGTACTGGCTGGCGGGCAAGAACGTCATTCTCTAGCAACGAAAACCAGTAAACTAATCAAGGATCTTGCCAGGACGTTGCCAGTTTTAATATACAAAAGTTGGTGTTTTGAGGTGTACACGACATGCCAGATAGTTGTTGTGCGATTGGATGCACTAACCGCGTTTGTTGCCCGCCAGATATCACGTGACTGCAAAGTATCAATTGTCTACCAAGTGATGTCTCTGCGTTCACACACATAAAATCACATAACACATACAATCTGATGTGTATATGGTGTCTCACACAATATCTATTGTATTAATTACTTATGATTCTAAGTTAAGCATATACTTTAAAAGTGTGGATAAATTCAATGTTATATTGTTTGAGTGAAATGTATTGTAAAGGAAACCTCAATTAAATGGATATTTCTCAATCTTTTACTAGCCAAGTTAAAATGACTTATTTTCTTTGTTACTTTCACTTAACTTAGATAGGTATAGTTTACTTGATTCCATTTTTGAAATGTACTTGTTTGTTTTTTTCAGTGCATGCTTAATGCTTTCTACACTTCATTATTATTAAGAAGTTGTTTAATAATGAATAACTGGATCTGGATAACCCCCTTATTGCTTAATTTTTATTCATCTTTCCAGTGCAGGTCAATGTCCGTGTTGTTCACGCGCCAGACACTTCAGTTGTCATTCATCCTCTTGACCAATCGGAGAACAAGCCTCACGGTACTAAGACTGTGACCCGCCTCCCTCCACAGACACATAAGCCCAAGGGGAGGTGCTTCCAGGAAACCACACCCAAACAGGCTGTGAGTGACAGAAGTAGATGAGATGATACAGAAAATCTGATTTGCCCTTGAATTATTATTATTTATTTTTGTAAATAATAAAAACAACCACTTTAATTCTCATTCTTTCTCTTTTTGTAGTGTAGTAGTAACCCTCTCCCTGGTCTGACCAATCAGGAAGACTGCTGTGGCAGTGTGGGTAATTCCTGGGGCCAAAATAAATGTTACAAATGCCCTTTACTACCTTGTAAGTTCTTTTCTATTATATGACATTGCTTTCTTTGGGAGTTGCATTTTGCTGTCTCTGCCTAAGATCAAAGAGTGTTACAAGCCAAAAACAACCCCTTCCCATTCCCCATTCTTTTAAAAAAAGTTCATCTCACCATCCCACTGCTTTAGTTTTTTTAATTCAACCTGTCATAGTTTCATGAGTGAGAATGTAACATTGCAGTCTTGGAGTTACGTTTCAAAATAGGCTAGAAGAAAAATTCTAGCTCAAAAAAATTCTTCTCTTTGTAACCCATTTGATGTCTCAGAGCTCAGACGGTGATCCTGGCCTGGTGAACGCATCTGTGTGTCAGCGGATGTGTGTTAGTGTTTGTGTTGGAGTGTGTGTGAATGTCTGCGAGTGTCTTCGTGCCTCAGCAACATCACCATATTTTCCTATGACACACCCTTTGCAGTAAAAGGAGACAAAAGTGAAGGATGGAAAAAAGAATGAAAAAATGTTGGCTTTGGCAAAAGCCTTTCTGGAAAGCCACTCTGTCTCTGTTCTCACATGTTCTTATACAGAAGAGAAAATATCAGCTTCAGAGAAATGTTCCCACTGCAGCCCTTTTCTCTCTTTTTCACACACACAGAAGTGAACCACATCACACACAGCACACCATGCTACCAGTTTCTTCTCAAACTTTAAATGAAATCCCCTCACAGACACTTCTTTCATCAATTCTCTCAACACTTTCTGCCACTTTCATTTATATTTAGCTTTGTTTTAAATTTCCCGTATTGGTTTGATGTTTCATTGTTATGCTCTGGCTTAATCAATCAAACAAAACAGCTCGTACAGATGCTTTAGTAAATGAAAAGTAATTCTCTGGATTTTTTTCATTCAGATGCAGGGAAACACCACACTATAGTAGAGGACTTTGGCTCCACATGCCCTCAGGGATACAAGAGACTCAACAGCACTCACTGCCAAGGTAATCTGTGTGTACTTGCTGAATTGTGTGTGTTGTATAGGTTTTACAAATTGTAGGTATGTTGGTTGTCAAAAACAAATGTACACATCCATAAGCATTACATGAACTCAAACAAGACAGCTGCCAAACAGTCAGCCACGTGCAGAAAAATAGTTTATACTTCTGTTTGCTGGATAATCAGACCAATGGTTTTTATTTTGTGTGTTTGATATTTAATTTTAAGTCCAACTGGTTTAAGGTCACATGACAGAAGGGTTTTATTTTTATTTTAGACATAAGATTCAAATTAAAATGATCAAATTAAACTTAAAGCTAAGACAGTTCATAAATACCTTCTTGGCATACAATAATTCTTGGCATCCACAATAAAAATCACTGAAATATCCATCAGTTTAAATGTGAAAAAATTACAGAGGATGAAACTGATGTGAAGTAAGGGGAGTTTGTGATAACTACCATTTGGGCCAACAAAATTCATTGGGCCATAGAAACCTTAAAATCAATTCAAAATCATGCTAGACAAAACTTTGGAGCTGTTTAGTAACATTATCTAGTTATTATCTTAATATAAATAATAAAATATTATTAATAATAATTGTTATAATATAAATTCAGATCATGTATTTAAAGCCACATCTATGGAAGAGGCGTCATATGTTAGCAGCTCCTAATCACTTACAGTAGCATCTGCATTTAGTCTGTTACAGAAATTGAAGTTGCTGTGCCAAAAAGGGTTTTATCCTAGAAATGCGAGTGAGTGTAGGGTAGTCCTGATATCTATTCCAGAACAGGAGAGAGATACAGAAGTCAATGACTTTCTGCCAGTTAGGAGACAGTTTGGATTACCATGGTATATAGACCTGAATAATTTCAGCTTCAGAATAATGGCACAAAGAACATAAAATATCAGATAATTTAGTGATAAGCTTAATTTATGATTTCATTGGTTGGGATGAGGCAAGCAAATAATTTGTACACCAGCAAAATGTCTTAACAACATCTGTCAGGTTTTAGTGCAAGCAGATGCTTCAGATCTCTGATATATTGTATGTGCCCTTCTC
This sequence comes from Scardinius erythrophthalmus, assembly GCF_964197995.2. Taxonomy (NCBI): domain Eukaryota; kingdom Metazoa; phylum Chordata; class Actinopteri; order Cypriniformes; family Leuciscidae; genus Scardinius; species Scardinius erythrophthalmus. Next base: position 26,129,627 of record NC_138225.1, read on the forward strand.
AATGAAAACATTTATCAGATTCAAACAAGGATGTCTATAGCAGTGGTTCTCAACTGGTTCGTCCATGGGATCCACGTTTTCCTATGGACATTAAGTCACGACCCAAATTTTTAGCAATTTAAACCAAGCAAATTTATTTCTCAAAATGGTTGACACACGCACAAGCACTTTACTTAAATTAACTTTACTTACCATACATATACTTATAAATTATAAGAATATCACTAACACTGATGAATAAACAGTATAGCCTAATGTAATGCAGTCCCAAGCTAGTTTTTGTTAATACAATAAAGTTAATTGGTTTGAGCTACGTACCACAGTCATCAAATAATATAGAAAATAACATAAACTGGTCCTTTAGGTTAAAGTGGCTACGTTTACATGCAACCAAATAATCCGTTAGTAATCGGATTGACGGCTCAATTAGACTGAAAAGCCCCATGTAAACACCTTAATCGATCCGATTGAGCTCGATCCGAATTAAATTTCGATCCGATTGAAAGAGTTAGTTTATTCTTTTTCTAATCCGATCGAGAGGACATGTAAATACTTGATCGGATTGAAAACCGAAATTGAAAGGACTGCACATGTGCAATGACGTTGAAATAGCGTAATGACGTATAACGCGCGGAGCAAGCTGTTCTTCCTGTTGAATAAAGTGTCATATAAAGGAGAATTCTCCTTTTACTGCGTCTGTGAAGTGGAGCAGGACAACGTCCCACCAGTCCTTGTTTCGGATTCTCATCCACAGACGACACGTAATAAATATAAGCAGCACAGCACAACAGTTCATATGCTCATTTACTCCAAATTATGACCAGAAATGGATAAATATTAAGTCTGCTGTTTAAAACAAATAAAAAACCAATGTAGGATAATGTTATTATGCGCAAACAGTGGGAGACTCAGTATATTCGTGCAGTGTGCACATGTCAAAAGTCTGTTCCGATTTGAAGCTTGTGACATAAACGCGCACATCAACCCGATCACATGTTTAGTGTTCATGTAAACACTACATTCAGATTCATCAATCGGAATGAATTTAGTCCGATTGAAACAAAAGTTGTGCATGTAAACGTAGCCAGTTACAAAAACTACAGTTACCATGGTAAATACACAATACTAACATCAACTGTTAATGAAACACATGGAAACTACTCCTGAGTCCTGATGAATAGAATGAACAAGATACCTTAATGCAAATCCTTCCCAGCCAACACACGACTTACCAGTTACATAATTTAACGCTACTTTTTGGTAATCTCATGACTTACTAATTGACCATGTAACTACGACGTTCCATGCTCGTAATTGAATTTCCTCTTTATATAGTGAAGTGATTTACACTCAAAACTGTATTGCGAGAAACATTGGTCGATAGAAAAGCAACCTTCCTTCAGTTCATCATCACAGATATTGTGTCCAATAGAACGTATTTTATCTGAAAAGCTACTTTGCTATCATAGTTGAGATATGTTAATAGATCTGTGAGCAGAAAAGACCATAAAGCAGAAAATCAGAAAAAGAGTCCCACAATTTATCAGGAGAAATGAAAGGTTAACAATGTGATCAGAGAAAATTGAACAATATATAGAAATTTAGGATTAAGTTGAACAGCAGTTAAATTGCACCACTTCTGCATATGATGAACAAACTGCATACTTTTTAGGTATTATCAGATAAAACAAGCATTTGCTTTAATGTTTCAGATGAGTATGAAAATACCCGTAGATATTATTCAGCTTCAGTGTAATCCAGATAAACAGAGAGCTACACACTTTAGCTGCCAAGACTGAATGCATGAGAACACTATATGTAAAGTTCTGGTCCAAAGAATAACCAAATAGGTTTTTGACATCATTGGCAGTATAAATTCTTTTATAGAAAAGTCAGTGTATAGCATTACATGATTTACAAGAAAAAGATACTTGAGTGCTTTCTCTTTTACATGAAATGTCTCGGTTGGTTTACCTGAATTGAATTTGCACTCTTTGAAGGAGAGTCTTTTGGCCATTGTAAGTTTTTTTTTTTTATTCATATTTTTACAAACTTATAACAAATACTAATGATTCATTTGTTGTTCTCTTGTGGTCTCTTCCTTTCTCTGTCTTAGACATAAATGAATGTATGATGCAGGGGCTGTGTCAGCATGGAGAATGTTTAAACACACAGGGAAGTTTCCGCTGCACCTGCAAACCTGGTTATGTACTGACAGAAAGGACACGCTGCATAGGTAAGACATTAATACATGTGCAAACTCGCACATAACTCACATATACTGTATGGCCAACAAGCATTATATAGCCAGCAAACCATCATTAAGATCTTTTTACTCTCCTACCATCAACAGCAACAGTTGAGCAGGGGCTCTGTTATCGTATGGTTACGGAAGCAGGGAAATGTGAGCACGCTCTTCCAACACGCCTTTCCCAGGAGATATGCTGTTGCACTGTGGGTAAAGCATGGGGAAGCAACTGTGAGAGGTGCCCACAAGATGGGACAGGTGAGTGTGCCTTGTGAGAGGGGATGTGCGCGTTATTCAGAATTTAATAGTAGCAAACAGGATGCAGAAATGCAATTCAAATTTGAATAAAAGCAATAGAATTAACATGAACTGTAAAAAAAACTTTTCAAAAAGTCTTGTTTGAAAGTTCTGGGGAAAGTATTTGAAACTGTTTGAATATTTTTAGGCCAGTAAGAATTGTTTAACATGCCACCTATTGACATTTATACTTAGTAGTAGTTTATATATTTAATCATATTTAACAAACTAACTTTTGTTGACCAGGGTGGAGGAACACTATTTCTCAGAATTCAACTGTGTTGAATTTCTTAGAATTTCAGTTCAGTAAATATCTCTGCTTTTCATTTCAATTCAACTTCCTTATGTGGCAGTTGAATTCAACTCATTGCTCATTTATTCAGAATTTTGGTCGATCCTGTTGTGTAAATATTTTTGTATATTTAAAGAAGGTTTGACAAATTAATCTTTGGTCTTTCTCGCTCTCTAATGCTTCCTTCTCACTCGCTCTGTCTCTCTAGCTTCCTTTAATAAGATCTGTCCAGCGGGGAAGGGGATGTCTTTCCTGACCTATCATGGCACTCTGTCCATTCAGCCCTTCCTGACCAGTATCATTAATCCTGACACTGGTATAGGCATTTGAATCAATTCTTAAATAAAGCTTCCATAAACTTGATTGCTGTGATTTTATTAACAGATTATTTATTGTATCTTTGTTTGTGTTCCAGAGGTCAAGCCTCCGGTAAGATTCTGGTTTTCTGTCAAAAGTGCTGAAATTAAAAGTCATCTTTGAATGAAATATTAAAAAGTCAGATCAACTATAGACACTTCACTTAATTGATTTTGCCCTCATGTCAACAGGAAGTCCCCATTCAGACGACCACACCCATGCAGCTCTCACCAATCAGCACGCATGGGCACCTAGGTACACTTTAGAAAGCATGTGTTTCTCTGTTGCTTGACTGGTAAAGCATGACAAATAGCAACACAAAATGTTTAGTTTACATTCAGTTGCTTTGCGTAAATATGGTATCCACAATTACTCACAATTTTTTCTCTACCTACCTCTCTATTTCTGCTTCCATCTCTTCAGTCATTGTGGCCAAGCCGACAACTCCTCCCATAGTCCTGCTGCCTCCTGAGAGTGACTCACTAGAGGTGGCCCAGACGCAGGTCTCACGTGAGTTCCATGACAACTTGTCAGTTAACAGGCTTGTTTGAGATGCGCCTTGCCTCGCTTGAAATGTATGTGAGAGTAGGCGGCTGCAGTGAGGGGAGGAGTGAAAAAAGTGCAGGCAAGTCGGACAGATCTCTCTTCTCGTAGTTGATCAGACACCTGCGAGATCAAAGGCGGATATCGCAGGATTCCCGGGATTCACGCTTGTGCATGGTGTTGATAATAAACTGGATATAATTTAAGTTCTGTTGCTTTTATATCAATATATGACAACAATCAAATAACCCTTATAGAGATCACACTGTCAGAGAGTTTGGGAATACTCACACATAATTTATACACATAAAAACATGAGATCAGAGATTTTAAAATCAAACAGTTTAAAAGAGAACAATACATCACGGTTGTTTAAACCAATGAGCATTAAGCTGTGTCGTCAGCAAGTCGTTTCCCATCATGCTTCTGATCAGCGCAGTCGGTGGAGGGAATCTCGACTGCAGAATCCGACACATCCGCCTTACGATCGCAAGGGTTTTTTGACATCCGTCAACATGACATCAGAGCAAGGTGGACCGCACTCGGACACATTTCTAACCGGTGATCGGTTCTGCGCAGATTTTGCTCATCATAAACAAGCCTATAGACACAATATTGGTTCATGCAAAGTTCGTTTTGGTTATAGGGGTCATGAACTGAGAAATAAAATTTTCCTTGAGGGTTTGACATATAAGAAGTCAAAACTTCCTTGTTAGTCCAAAATCAGCTTTTATTGTTACCAGGCCCAGCGAACGACTCGCCCTGGACTGTGGCTCTTTATGACATAATAGAGTTTTGAAAGACCGCCTCTTAGACCGATCACTTAGAACCCATTAGCGTTAGTGAGATGAGGAAGAGAGAAGAGCATAGGGTCACTCACTGTAATAAAATAACATTACCTTCCAAAGGATCCTAATGCTAGGATTGTGGTTATTAATTTTTCAATAATGTTTTTGTCTCAATTGAACATAATTTATTCGTATTCGGTACATTTCACTGGATTCTTTGGTAAATCAGTCCGCAAACTCTGCGCAGACTTTTATGATATAGAATCGACAGTATTGTCACAACATGCAAGTAACCCTGTTCATTCTAATGCCTGATCTGTGACCAGTGATTTCTGATGTAATGATTCATGTAGCTACAGTCAGATGTCAGGACCACTATCGTCTAATACGATTGACAATTAGCATACAGTTTGGATTGGCGGTATGGATCTGTTCTGGGCAAGAACTCCCTGCGCATCCATGCAGCCTAGCATGGATAAGAGCAGGGAGAGCAGCAATAACCCCCCTTAGGGTAAACAGAACAGAACCAACATGAATGTATTGCAGATATCATTAATTCAAGATTTTAAAATACAACATAATTCGAGAATTTATTCTGATTCAAGGGGAATCAGAATGCCAAATCCTGACTGATGAGAGGGGGAACTGGGGATGGAGGAGGGTAATTAGCTCCTGAGAAACGCCATAGCTGCTGATAATACTGATGAAGGAGCTTATACTGTATATGTATACAGTGATAGGCGTCGTATTCCTATAGGTAGACGCGAGTTTGACTAACGTGACCTGCCAGAACTGACGCTACGCTTGATTTCTTTGTCCTGGCTGTCAGTAAATCAAACCAGTGACTAAACGGTCAACTTCTTAGACTGTTTTTCTTAGTAGGGTGTAAATAATCTGTAATTTAAACTAATTGAATTATATATAGAAATCGATCAAAGAACGCTCCGTTTTCAATAGCTGTAGCTGTCAATCAAACTTGCGCCAAAACTCCGGTAATTATCAATCTCTTATTTACATTGTGTTTGCACTGTTAGTAATAGTAAAAACGTGCTAAAAGTTTTCGATAGAGTTCCACATGTAATACAATTTTAATACTATAACATATTTCATATGCAAAGCTATTAGCCAGTCATAGAAGTGGGCATTTACACTGAAGTCTCTCAGTAGACATGCCCCTTCAAACAGGGCGTTCAAATCAGAGGGCTAAAATCAGGCTAGGAAAAATGCCTTTCATTTCAAACTTATGACAATTCTTGCAGTAAAAATCATACTAACATTATAAGTGCACCCCAGGAAACATTATGAAACAATAAAACGATGCAGTTCATGACCCCTTTAATGGGAAAAGTTTTTTTTTTTCCTCCCACGATTATGGGTGTGTTTTGTGTTTGGGTATCACAGCAATGGATGAATGCAAGCTGAACAGGAATATATGTGGTCATGGAGAGTGTGTGAACACACAGAATGGTTTCATGTGCCACTGTTACCCTGGATACCGACAACATGCACAGAGAAAGAGTTGTGTTGGTGAGTATATACATGTAAATACACACATACTGTACAACCAATGAAATCACAGATTATGTATTCTGAATTCAATGCCTGCATTTGTAGTGCATAAAAATATAACACTCTACTGTTCAAAAGTTTAGAGTTGGTAAGATTTGTTAATGATTTTAAAAGAAATCTCGCCAATGGCTGTATTTCTTTGACCAAAAATACAGTAAAAACAGTCATATTATTACAATTTAAAATAACTGTTTTCTATTTTAATATATTTTAAAAAGTGATTTATTCCTGTGGTGGTAAAGCTGAATTCAGCATCATTATTCCAGTCTTCAGTGTCACATGATCCTTCAGAAATCATTCTAATATACTGATTTGATGCTCAAGAAACATTTAGTCTAGGTTACATATGGTAAACCTCGTTCCCTGAAGGAGGGAACGGAGACGCCACGTCGAGACCGACGAATAGGAATCTCGCTAGAGAGGCCAATCTATTTCGAGTGAAACTAAACGAGCCAATGCACATTGGCGTACAATCATTTGCATCAGCTATTCAGCCACGCAGCGGCTATAATAAATATAATAAGCAGAAGGTGCGATTGCACTTCAGTTTTTTGCTGAGGAGCTGAGCCGATAAGCTGGCTGCCCCAGCAGGCCGCAGCAGATGTGGCGACAGGACGTGGTGTCTCCGTTCCCTCCTTCAGGGAATGAGGGTTACCAAATGTAACCTAGACGTTACTCTTCAGTCGAATAGGAATCCCTACCAAAGGGCCACAGCTGCTGACCCAATCCAGCGCCATGTGCAAGCGTCTTGCCCCTTCTTGCCTGGAAAGACGATAGGAGAGGGCTAACACAGAGTATATATGTCACTGTTGTTCAGTGATAACCCATACAGTGAGATTGTTGGATAATAATAATAATAACCTCTGAGGGTAAGTCACCTAGAACCAATCAAACGCGTCCCATCCAGGGACCACAGATGGAGTTTCCAGAGGTCCAGACGCGGGTGCCATAGAGTGCCCCGTGCCCAAGTCAGAAGGTCCTTCCTCAGAGGAATGGGCCAGGGAGGGACTGTCACAAGGAGAATGAGTTCTGGGAACCAGGTCCGGGTGGGCCAATAGGGAGCCACCAGAAGGACCTGCTCCTCGTCCTCCCTGACTTTGCACAAGGTCTGTGCAAGTAGGCTCACTGGGGGAAACGCATATTTGCAGAGACCCCGGGGCCAGCTATGTGCCAGTGCGTCCGTGCTGAGTGTTCCCTCAGTCAGGGAGTAAAACAGCTCGCAGTGTGAGGTCTCTGAGGAGGCAAACAGGTCTACCTGAGCCTCCTCGAACTCTCTCCAGATCAGCTGAACTGCCTGGGGGTGGAGTCGCCATTCTCCCGGGAGCACAGCTCGTGATAGCTTGTCGGTCACACGGTTGAGCACACCGGGAACATACATGGCCTGAAGCGACCTCAGATGCTTCTGACTCTACAGGAGGAGATGGCGGGTGAGTTGCGACATGCGAAGGGAGCAGTGTTGTCCGTACGGACCAGCACGTCCCTGCCCTGTAGCAGCCTTTTTAAGTGGCTCAGAGCAAGACGTACTCCTTGCAATTCGAGACAGTTGATGTGCCAATGCAGTTGGGGGCCCGTCCACACCCCTGACACTGCATGCCCATTGTACGTGGCACCCCAGCCGGTGGCAGAGGCATCTGTGAACACCACAGCGTGCCTGGACACCTGTTCCAAGGGCACTCCTGCCCGCATCTCGGGACTCGGCCGTGCAGCCAGTGCTGAAGTGGTCTCATATGGAGCAGTCCGAGCGGTGTTACCGCTACTGCCGCTGTCATATGCCCCAGGAGCCTCTGAAAGAATTTCAGTGGGACTGCTGTCCTGCCTTTGAACGTATTCAGGCAGTTCAGCATCGACCGAGCACGCTCCTCTGTGAGGTGCGCTGTCTGTGCGACCGAATCCAACTCCATACCGAGAAAAGAGATCCTCTGCACGGGGACATGAAGACCCAACTGGCTGAGGTGCCTGAGCACGAGATCCCTGTGTTCGCATAACTGATCTCGAGAGTGTGCTAGTATGAGCCAGTCGTCAAGATAGTTGAGGATGCGAACGTCCTGTTCTCTCATTTTCTCTCACTTTCGTGAAGACGCGGGGAGACAGGGACAGCCCGAAGGGCAGGAGCTTGTACTCATATGTTCGACCCTCGAACGCAAAGCGCAGAAACGGCCTGTGCCGATGGAGCATCGAGACATGAAAGTACGCGTCCTTAAGGTCGATCACTGCAAACCAATCTCGAGGACGGATCCATTCGAAAATGCGTCTCTGCGTGAGCATTTTGAATGGTGGCTTGTGGAGACTCCCAATTCAAAACTTGCAGGTCCAAGATCAGTCGTAACCCACCGCCTATCGTACAATGAAGTAGGGACTGTAGTGCCCTGACCTCATATTGGCTGAAGGGACCGGCTCTATCGCGTCCTTCGCCAGTAGGACTGCGATCTCCGCTCTTAAGACATGGACATCGGCTGCTCTCACTGTAGTGGAGTGGATGGCCCGAAACTTGGGGGGACGCCGGGCGAACTGAATTGCATAGCCGAGCCTGATGGTCCGAATGAGCCAGCCAGATGGACTGGGGAGTGCTTACCAGGCTCACAGAGACCGTACAAGCAAGACCATAGGGACCGTAGGCGTACCAGCAGTGGGGCAGCGAGGTGGAACCCAGGGACACGGCTCGGGAGGCTCTCTCTGGGAGGCGGCCCGTACCGGGGTCTGAGTGTGCTGTGCAAAACTTACATGGTTCCACGGGGCAGGAGGCGCAGGAGGAGGCTTGGTTGCATTCTCGAACTGCACGCTGCTGCCCGCTGGAGATAGAAGAGGATTCTCTCCCCCCACTGCTCTCCGGGCCCTATTCGGACTCGAAATGGAAGAAACTACTCTTTTATTGAAAATTTGGGTACCGCTGGTTTTGACGTCAGCGGCGGAACAAAAACAAAAGGAAACACAGGATTTACCATCCAGCCCTCTTCCGGGGGAGGGAGTGGTGCGGTCACCATCTCCCGAAGAGCTGTCCCATCCATCTCCGGGTCGCCCGTCCTAGGGCCACTTACCCCTGGCTTTTCTGCCCCTCTTGGCGGGGGCCTGGTTGGGCGGGGCAGCCTGTCTGCTACTGGTTCCTAGGCGCCGCTTGGAAGGAGGCGGCTGCTGTGGCGCAGGAGTGAGAGCAGATGCAGGAGGACGCCCCCGGCGATGAGCAGACTGAGGGGCCGCGTCGAGAACTGAGTTCTCTACCGCGTTGCCGAAGAGGCCGTTCTGGGACACGGGGGGAGTTAAGGAACCTGACTTTGTTGGTCCCCCTCATGTCAGCCAGACACAGCCAGAGATGCCGTTCCTGGACCACCATAGTGGACATCGCACGACCCACCGACCACACGAACCACGAGGCCCGTCAAGGCACAAAGTTCCTGAACAACTTGGGGATCATGACCACCCTCGTGCCAAGGCACTGAAGGACCTGCAACAACGCCATAGCGTGTATGGCAGAGGTGGCTTCCCCACAGGCCTTGTAAGCCTTGCCGGTTAACTCTGACGAGTACTTACAGGCCCAGGAAGGGAGACACGGCTCTCCGCGCCAAGTTGAGTCAGGGCACAGCTGCATTGCAATGGCCCGCTCCACTGGAGGGATACGCGTGTACCCCTTAGCTCCCCCGCCGTCAAGGGTGGTGAAGGAGGAGGAGCCACCGGGATGGTTTCTAGCAGTGAAAGGTGCCGTCCACACCCCAGTGAGCTTCTCATGCACTTCCGGGAAGAAAGGCACAGGGGAAGGTTGCTGAGAACCAGCGCGCGCCACCTCGAGAAACCAATCATCCAGCCTCAAGGGCTTGGGACACGGTGGAGGGTTCCACACGAGCCCGATCCTGTTGGCGACCCAGGAAAGCATGCCATCATCTCTGGGTCCGACTCGGGCACCGCTGCCACAACCAAAGAGGGCAGCAGCGCCGAATCGTCATCCGCAGAGAAGTCTGACCCACCCTCCAATGCAGCGATCGACATCTGTTCATTGTGGGGAGTGCCGGAGGAAATGACTTGTACACACCTCATGGATGGTCCAGCATGTTCCGTCGGCGGCTCTACTGGCTGCGGAGCGTGAGAGGGATGAGGGTTCCTAGGGGGTTGGTTCCCCGAATCCTCAGGTCACCTACACCACTGCCTGAAGTAACCCTCTGTGGAGGGTTAGATCACGGCAGAGGCGCAGGGACTCCGCCCCTTTGCAGGAACGAGAGTCTCGACCGTAGCTCCGAGATGGTCATCTTTCCACAATGGGTACATGACTCATCCACGAACGCTGCCTCAGCGTGTTCAATGCCCAGACACGCAATGAAGCGCTCGTGGCCATCCCGCGATCTCAGGTAACGACCGCATCCAGAAACACACAGGCAGAGTGACATCCCGTGTAAGCTCTTTTAGGGGACTGCTCTCTTGGTGCTGAAGCACGCAGGGGAACGGTTGCAGCAGACACGGACAGGAATGTGCACCTGTCATGCGCTGTCTCTCTCACTGGTGATCTTACCAGCCGTAAGAACGGCCTTTCAGCGCTCTCACGGCGCACCTTACCAGCTGTGAAAACAAGCCCCTTTGTTTTGCTCAGTTTTTTAACAGGCAACAAGAGAGAGAGAGAGAGAGAAAGAGAGAGAGAGAGAGAGAGAGAGAGAGAGAGAGAGATAGAGAGAGAAAATCTACCCCACTGCCACACTGTATGGCGCACACCAGCCACGAGAGATCCTCTTGAGAACTCGTTCACACTCTGTAGATATCAGCATCGAAGTAAAAAGCTGAGGTGCAATCGCACCTCCTGCTCATTATATACCCGCACTGTTGAACAGCTGATGCAAATGATTGCACGCCAATGTGCATTGTGCATCGAATTTAGTTTCACTCGAAGTAGATTGGCCACTCTAGTGAGATTCATATTCGTCGGTCTCGACGTGGTGTCCACTGCCAGACTGAAGAGGAACTCATTATTATCAATGTCTAAAACAGTTGTGCTGCTTAATATTTTTGTGGAAACCGTGAAACATGTTTACAAGATTGTTTGATGAATAGAAAGTTCAAAAGAAATTGAAATCTTTTGAATGGTTGTGTGTAATATAGCAAATATTTTATCAGTATTACATAAAAAATGTATATTTAAAAATAACAAACTTTTTACAATGGTCTCACTCTCTCTATAGATGAAAATGAATGTGACTCGAAGCCATGTGGTAGAGGCACCTGCATTAACTCCGTGGGTTCCTACAGATGCAACTGTCAGCATGGCTATGAACTTGTGATGCATAATGGGAAACGCAAATGTATTGGTGAGTGACCAGCATCGGCTATTCAAAGACAGTGGACAGCTTCTATACATGACCAAATCAGTACAGATGTTGGCCAACACTTGTTTGCATGTATCTTTTCAGATATAAATGAGTGCTCTGAGCCTGATATCTGTGGCGTTGGAGGGTATTGCACTAATTTGCCAGGTTCCTATAAGTGTGGGTGTATGCAAGGCTTCCGGAGCAAATCCCGCAGACAGCCTCTTTGTGAAGGTGAGGACACCAACCTTTACTGAGCATAGACACAAATCAAATGTTAATAGTAGACGCCTATAAAGAGTTCATGTTCACCCAAAATGGTTTATTCTGTTTTTTTATTAAAGGGGAAATGAAGCAGTCAATCAAGTTTACATGATTTACAAGATGGATTTCCTCTTTAATCAACAATTATATAAGAAACATGACAAATGTAAACATATAAAAGAAAAAAAAAGAAAAACCGTTATATCTTTTGCTGCCAGGGCGCTGCCATTGTGTGCAGTATTCTAAAGTGTGACGTCACGGGGTTGGTTGGCTTTAATAAACCTGGCTGAATGTATTAATATCACGACGTCAAACTGTCTACACCACGGAGTTTTGACCGCGAACAACTAACGTAAGGTACAGTCATTATTAGCTAACAGCTGTAAGCATGAACTAGCTAACACTAACTTAGTGTTTAGCTAACTTTAGTGGAGTTTATTAGTACCAGACAAAAAGACGACGTCTAACGTTAACGTTATGTTAACAAACTGCACATGGAAACATTGTTCGCGATGTCTGCCATCATATTCATGTCTCTTGTCAACAACACCATGTAAGTTAGCATGTATTAATATATGCATTTGAGCCGATACGGCGTGGGAACCGAGCAGTGGTAAGTTACGTTGTTATGTCGAACAGCCGGTGGTGGTTTTGGGCGAAGAGCGGGTTGGTAAGTTGCAAAGCGGGTGGCTGTTGTAATGCGATGCCCACCGTGTCAGAGTCCATCTGCTGTATATAACATACGTTAGACTTCATTAGTTGTTTGCGGTCAAAACTCCGTGGTGTAGACAGTTTGACGTCGTGATATTAATACATTCAGCCAGGTTTATTAAAGCCAACCAACCCCGTGACGTCACACTTTAGAATACTGCACACAATGGCAGCGCCCTGGCAGCAAAAGATATAACGGTTTTTCTTTTTTTTCTTTTATATGTTTACATTTGTCATGTTTCTTATATAATTGTTGATTATAGTGGAAATCCATCTTGTAAATCATGTAAACTTGATTGACTGCTTCATTTCCCCTTTAAATGGCTGTGAATGTTTGTAACTTATTTTCTATACTGTTGCTGTCTCTCTAATGCAGACATTAATGAATGTTCAGACCCGAGTATCTGTCCTAATGAACAGTGTGAGAATACTGTTGGATCCTATGAATGTATACCCTGCCAACCTGGATACCAAGCACAGGGAGGAGTGTGTTACGGTCAGAAGACATACACACATAAACACACATGCAACCATGCATGAACAGTTTAGCTCACATGCATTCACAGAAACATATGGCTAAGGACATTCCAACTAACATCAGCTTCTCACACAGGCTCCAGGCATTTCACGAATATCCAAAACAACTCTCTTTGCACTACCGTGTGTGTCCTCAATAGAACAAAAAAATATTTGTCAATGGATCAAACATTTGTTTTATTGAATTCGGAATAAACATTATGTAAAATGTGTTACTTTCAGCATTTTTGTGCATGTCATTTAATGTCATTAACTTCTAGTATTATTTTTATCAGAATGGTTTCTGCTATTAGCCACATTCCTCTCTAGATATTGGCCATTGAAAAACCATGTACACTACCATTTAGTAAGATTTTGTTACTCCACAAGGACACATTAAATTTATTAAAAGTGACATTAAAGATATGTTACAAAAGATTTCTGTTTCAAATAAATGCTGTTCTTTTGAACTTTCTATTCATCAAATAATCCTGAAAAATATACCACAAAATATTAAGCAGCAAAAATGTTTTCAACATTTAGAATTATAATAAATGTTTTTTGAGCATCAAATCAGCATATTAGAATGATTTCTGAAGGATCATGTGACACTGATGACTGGAGTAATGATGCTGAAAATTCAGCTTTACCATAACAGGAATAAATTACGATTTAAAATATATTCAAATAGAAAAGAATAATTTGAAATTGTAATAATATTAACACTATATTACAGTTTTTTACTGTATTTTTGAGCAAATAAATGCAGCCTTGGTCAGCACAATCTTACGTTTGAACAGCAGTGCAAGTCAATAGACGTGTTTATCTACCTGAAGCAAGTAGGAAAGGTGATAATGTGGGGTGTTTTTGACAAATAAATTTGACAATAGCATAATCTTACAAGAGATGTCTGTCTTTCTCTCTATCAGATGTCGATGAGTGTCAGAAGCGTGGTGTGTGTCTGAATGGCCGTTGTGAGAACTTGGCAGGATCATATCGATGTCTGTGTAATGAGGGCTTCCTGCCTGAGGCAGACAGCAAAGGCTGCAGAGGTCAGTGGCACACAGCCAACAAAACTAAACAATGGAAAGACGCTTTCTGTGTGAATGGCCCCTAAATTATTTTAAATAAGATTTTATTACGTCCTGCACAAGTTCATTCTAAAGAGAATAAATATACTGTGCAAAACTTTTTAGTTAATACATAAAGAGAGATTTAAGCATGTGTGTATGTGTAATTGGAGGTTATTCGTCTGTTTGTCTCTCCACAGACATCAATGAATGTCAGGATAACCGTCTGTGTGCTAATGGTCACTGCATTAACACTGAGGGATCATTCCGCTGCCAGTGTTACTCTGGTTACCAGCCTACACAAGAGGGAAGCCACTGCGAAGGTCAGCTTATAATGACTAATCCAACACTTCAAGACACAAACTCAATACAGCACATAAGACGGCAATATCTGTACACTTAAACAGAAAAGTACAGATTGTATTAAGAGTGAAATACACTACATGACTTTTGTCCTGATTTTTGCCTCGTTTGCACTCCGGACGATTAGTCTGCAGATTTTGGGCAAAGTTTACAGATTTCACAGAAAATTGCGCAGATGGGCACAGACTCCGATGTGATTCTATCCAGTCAGAGGATTTGAAAAATGTTGGATATTTTGAGCGGACTGTAGAACACATTGTTTGTTCTGTTCAGAACGACTGATAATGTGCGATCCACGGTCGTTTAGTGCATGATGTTTAGTGCATTCTCTGAAACAAATTACAAAGTTGGCAATTGTATGATGCCTAGAGTTTTTAAATCTGTTCAGTTCAAATCTGTTTATTCCAGCTTTTAGCGTGACTGACACATAGTACTGACCAATTGTTAAAGCTGCAGTCTGTAACTTTTGGTGCTCTAGTGGTTAATAAACAGATCTTCATGCGTCTTCTGGAAGAACATTGTAGCCGTGGCTACTTCTCTCTGTTTATGTCTATGACGAGTCACGCAGGTACTGTATTATAGCTTATAATAATTATTACCCAATTTCACAGACCAGGCTTAAGCCTAGTCCCAGACTAAAATGCATTATTGAGCTGTTTTAAACTGAAAGCAACTTGCACTGCTATATCTTAAAATATGTCAGTGGCATTGTTTTGTCTCAAGATGCACACCAGTAATGTTTTTTTTCAAGGCACGTTAATAAAAGCTATAAATTCCTTAATTGTACTAAGCCCTAATCCTGGCTTAATCTAAGACCTGTCTCTGAAACCAGGCCTATGTGGTCTAACATGTTCAATAAAGCTAATAGTCCCCTAATCTAAAAATGTTGGGTGGGTAAGATTTTTTTAGGTTTTTGAAAAAAAAATCACCAAAGGCTGAATTTATTTTATGAAAATACAGTAAAAATAGTAATATTGTGAAATATTATTGCAATTTAAAATAACTGTTTTCTATTTTAATATATTTTAAAAATATAATTTATTCCTGTGAATTTTCAGCATCATTACTCCAGTCTTTTATAAGTAATGCATTGCAATACTGTGTTACTCCCTAAAAAAGTAACTGTTACTTAATTACTTTTTACAAAGAAATGCGTTACATTACTTTTGTGTTACTTTCTCACCTGGGCTTGGCTTGCTTGTTTGTTTTTAATAAAAAAAAATAAAAAATGAAACAAATATGATGTTTAGATAAGTACTTTTTGTTTATTTTATGGTTCAATTGGATCATCGAAGGTCAGCAGCAAAGACAATGGTTAATAAAGTGAGATTAAATACATAAAGTATGTATGTGTCATTTAACATTGCATAATCTTCTGAGTTCGCATTTCACTGTTTTTATATTTTTATTCCTTTTGAGGAATATTGAATCTGTTTTAGTGCCAGTGAGATGAGTCAATGCATGCTCACATTTAGTCTAGAACTACATGTTTACCCAGCGCACACAACGCCTCTGCACTTACTCACGATTTCTTTCAACATCGGGACAAGAGACCTGTCAGTCAATAAATGGCAAAACAAACTAACTTGCGTTTGAAAAAGTAACTCAGATAGTTTAGTGTATAAATATTTTTTGTGGAAACCGTGATAAAAAAAATTTTATTATTCTTTCGTAACATTATAAATGTCTGTACTGTAATTTTTAACCAATGTAATGCAGCTTTGCTAAAAAATCAAATTAATTTTGTTAAAAAAATTGACTGAACTTTTGAATGGTAGTGTGCATCTTTTGTAAACCTAATATAGCTGAAACAATTCACCAGTGCGCATGATATGTGAATCAGTAATATTGTTTTTGATCTGTTTAGATATTAATGAGTGTGAGCGAGCCTCCAATTGTCAACGAGGACGTTGTATCAACTCGATGGGCTCTTACCGTTGTGAGTGCCAGAAAGGATACATGCTTGTCAGTGGCCGAAGGTGCCAGGGTATGGGATTTCACACATTTTACATTTCCCAATTCTCCATCCTGGGCCCAGCCTTGGTCTCCTTGTTCACCCTTTCACTCTTTCTCTCTCAGACATAGATGAGTGCGCTGTGGAAAGGAGTCTGTGTCAGCCTCACGGTGTATGTGAAAACAGACAGGGTGGATATGTGTGTGTGTGCAATGATGGTTTCATACTGTCTGAAGACAAACACAGCTGTGAGGGTAAGAGTTGGTCTAGTTAATAAGTGTGTTTGGTAATCACATGAAATTTCTTTTCTTTTTTAACATTTGTTTTTCCCCCACATAGAAGTTGAGATGTATTTGGATGATAAGAAGGAGTGCTACCTAAATCTGGATGACACCGTGTTCTGTGACAGTGTCCTGGCAACCAACGTTACTAAGCAGGAGTGCTGCTGCTCTATCGGTGTGGGATGGGGCGATCACTGTGAGATCTACCCCTGTCCCGTCTACCACTCATGTGAGATTACAGACAAATACAGGGATTTATTGATGGATAAAAGAGGTATTGGTCCATCAATGGGTGTATAGGTGTTTATTTGATGTTGTCTGTTGTTTTCAGCGGAGTATCACTCTCTATGTCCAGTTGGCAGAGGATTTTACCATGAGGAAGGAAAGATAGATTATGGATTAGCCGTGCACAGAGGTATATGCGCACACATATGTGTATTCACGCACACAAACACACACTCCCTCAAATAATTACGGAATTTCTCTCTTTCTCGCTCTCTTCGTAGATATTGATGAGTGTGTATTGTTCTCTAATGAGATCTGTAAGGAAGGACGCTGTATGAACACACAGCCTGGCTTTGAATGCTACTGCCAACAGGGATTTTACTATGACAGCAATCTACTGGAATGTATCGGTAAAATCACAAACACAAATACACGCACTTGACTGTCCAAATACACACTTGCATGGGTTAAGTAGATTTTTTAAAATGAAATTAATACTTTTATTCAGCAAAGATTGACAGTATTCAATTATTAAATAATAATAATTGTAAATCTTTTTCTACTTATATTTTCATGCATTGTAATACATATATATATATATATATATATATATATATATATATATATATATATATATATATATATATATATATATATATATACACTAACGTTCAAAAGTTTGGGGTCAGTAAGATTTTTTTATGTTTTTAAAAGCAGTATCTTCTGCTCACCAAGGCTGCATTTATTTGATAAAAAAACAATAAAAAAACAGTAATATTGTGAAATAGTATGACATTTTAAAATGACTGTTTTCTATTTTAATATATTTTAAAGTGTAATTTATTCCTGTGATCAAAGCTGAATTTTCAGCATCATTACTCCAGTCTTCAGTGTCACATGATCCTTCAGAAATCATTCTAATATGATGATTTGATGCTCGAGAAACATTCATTATTATTATCAGTGTTGAGAACAGTTTTTTTTTCAAAATTCTTTGATGAATAAAAAAAGTTCAAAAGAACAGCATTTATTTAAAATAGATTATTTTTTAACATTATAAATGTCTTTACTGTAACTTTTGATCAGTTTAACTCATCCTTGATGAATAAAAGTAGTGATTTATTTTATTTCTTTCCCCCAAAAATAAAATTAAAATTCTTACTGACCCCAAACTTTTGAACGGTAGTGTTTAATGTTACAAAAGCTTTAGATTTCAGATAAATGCTGTTCTTTTGAACTTTCTATTCATCATAGCATCATGAAATAAAAATGTAAATAACTGTTTTCAACATTGATAATAATAATGAATGTTTCTCGAGCATCAAATCATCATATTAGAATGATTTCTGAAGGATCATGTGACACTGAAGACTGGAGTAATGATGCTGAAAATTCAGCTTTGATCACAGGAATAAATTACACTTTACTGTATATTCACATAGAAAACAGCTGTTTTAAATTGGAATAATATTTCACAATATTATTGTTTTTGTTTGTATTTTTAATCAAATAAATGCAGCCTTGGTGAGCAGAAGATAATTCTTTTAAAAAACATTAAAAATCTTACTGACCCCAAACTTTTGAACGGTAGTATATATATATATATATATATATATATATATATATATATATATATATATATATATATATACAGTGGTTCAAATAGTAGTTGTTATATTAGATGATTTTATAAAACAAAAAAACAAGAGTAAAAGTCATTTTCATTTTCAAGTGTGAAAGCCAAGTTTTCCTTTGCCGCGCTATCACCCGCTAGTGGTAGAAGGAAGGATTTTTTGTCTGCCACTAGAGAGCAGTAGAATGGCACAGCACTTCTAACTCACAAAAACATCAATAAACCTTAAATCTCTCATACTTGTTGAACTCAAACTCACTATAAAATTCCATAACAATCTCTGTTTCTCTCTTTCCCTCTGTAGATGTGGATGAATGTCATGATGAGTCCCTGTGTACCAATGGTCATTGTGTGAACACTCGAGGCTCATTCTACTGCACCTGCAACCCACCCTGGGTCCCTGATGCCATCAACAAGAAGTGTGTCTTTCCCACAGTTACAGGTAAGTCTTTCTAATTGAGTGTCACACATAGTAGTAAAGCTACCTCATCAAAAAGCTTTTGCCCCGTGTGAGGCTCGAACTCACGACCTTCAGATTATGAGACTGACGCGCTGCCTACTGCGCCAACAAGGCTGTGGCCCACACCAGCACAAGAGGCTTTATATAGTGTCATTCTTCTATAGTAACATTCTTCTCAAGTGGCTAAAAAAGTTTCGTTACACTTTATTTTAAGGTGTCATTATTACAGTGTAATTATATATTTAAGTACTGAGTAATAATAATCAACAACATGTACTTAATATAGGGATAGGGTAGGATTAGGATTTGGTTGAGGGTTAGTTGCATGTAATAATAATACTTACCCCAAACATTTGAACCGTCATGTATTCTTGCTTTAATTTTAAATTAAATACAAATGTAATATAAATGTTAACGATTATTTAACTATTGTATTTTAATAATTGTAGACTCAAGTATTGGTCTGGTGGCGAGTGTTTACGTTTCGTTATGATGTAATTTTTCACTGGTCATATTTCATATTTAAATTTTTTTTTTGCTGTAGGTGTGGATGAATGTCAGGACCCTGCTAATTGCAAAAATGGCCACTGTGTAAACACCCAAGATTCCTATTATTGCATCTGCACTCCTCCCTGGATTCTAGCCACCGACCGCAACAGCTGTGTCACACCTGAGGAACATACGGGTGAGTATAGATTCACGAGATCATCACCGTCATAATAACAGATGCCACGACTGTGGCCCGGGAATTTGACTGTTCTCTCTGGAATAGTAAAGACGAAATAACTCCAAGCTTTTATTCAAGTTCTCACCCAAGACTGTGTGCTTCTGATATCTCTCTCCTTGTCTTCCTCCCTCCTCCTTTTTTCTCTCTATCTGTCCTTCTCTCTGTATATCTCTTTAGTAACGGGTGTGTCTGTGGTGCACCTTTCAGATGTGAATGAGTGTGAGGATCCCTCCTACTGTAGGAACGGGAGATGTGTCAACACTCCCGGCTCCTTCCACTGCATTTGCGAGCAGCCACTCACCTTCAGTGCAGCCTTCAAGCAGTGCGTCTATGATGGTGGGTATCACAAGTAACCAGCATGCAGACTTGTGATGGGTGGAAAAAGTTCTTGTTACTTGTTTAGCCTTCATGCGGCTTGGCAGTCCAGAAGCTTTTGCTCTGAGCGTCGGTTGACCACATGACTGCTGAGCATTAAAGATGTTTTAGCTGTGTTAGCTTTGAGTTGGCTTTGTTTCCACCTACTTTTCCATTTCTTTCTCCTTCTGTGAACCCTGTGTATTTTGTTTATATTTTCATGTCCTCCATCATCTCCTCATCTCTGTCTTTCTCAGACCGCACCGCAGCACACAAGGACATATGTTTCCAGGAGGTCGACGAGGATCTTATGTGCACGATGCCGCGGAATGATCTTACGGTGACGTACTCTGAGTGCTGCTGTCACTACGGTCGAGGCTGGGGCCCGGAGTGCCGGACCTGTCCCAATAGAAATTCAGGTATTGCAAAGAAGTCTCTTATGCTCACCAAGGCTGATTTTATTTGATCAAAAATACAGTAAAAACAGTCATATTGTGAAACATCATTGCAATTTAAAATAACTCTTTTCTATTTGAATATATTTTAAAATATAAATGTCAAAGCCGAATTTTCAGCATCATTACTCCAGTCGTCAGTGTCACATGATCCTTCAGAAATCATTCTGATATGCTGATTTGAGGCTCAAGAAACATTTCTCACTATTATCATTGTTAAAAACAGTTGTGCTCCTCAATGTTTTTGTGGAAACTGATAAAAAAAATTCTTCAAGATTATTTGATGAATAGACTGTTTTAAAATGGATCATTTGAAATAGAAATCCTTTGTTAGATTAAGAAAGCTTTACAGTCACTGTTGATCAATTTGTATGCATCCTTGGTATTCATGTCTTACCTAACTGACCCCAAAGTTTTGAATGGTAGTGTAAATATCATTAAAACATTTTACAATGTTGAATTTTCTGTTTTATATTGACATGTATCCGTGTGTAAATTAAAAAATATATATATTTACACCACCATCCAAAAGTTTGGGGCCAGTTAGATCAATTAAAATTGATCAAAAGTGACAGTAAAGCTTTCTCAATCTAACAAAGGATTGACTCTCTGTGGTCATTAAAATCCCATGGCACTTCTCATTCTGGCCACATTCCCTCCATTGGCCTTTATCAGTCATGGCCTCCTAATAATAACCTCCATTTTTTCAATTGGCTCTATCACTCTCTCTCCTCTCCACCTATAGCTAGAGTGTGGTGAGCTTTGGGTGTACAGTAGTACATAGTAAAGCGCTATATAAATGCCTCGTTCATTTATTCATTCATTCCACATTTGTGTTTGGTAAAGCAAGTAGAGAAGGCTGAAATTATTATGTGCTGAGGTTGAATTTAGAAAAAAATTTAGACAATGGCAGAACACAAAAATGCAGTTGCATTTGAGCACATTTTTGATTGAATACAATAACATATAAAAACATGTTATGAATGTTATATTCAAGATAGCAAAAGTAATGTTCCTTTACTTAGTTTTGGTGTGTGTGCGCAGTGCTTTTTAACAGGTTATGTGAGATGCATTTGGAGACTGAGTCTGATGGAGAGGGGGACTTCCTGGCAGCTTTCTCTTACAACCCAGGTGACCTTGACAGTGTAATTCACCTTGAGCTAAACAGATTGACTCAAAACCGGCACAGTGTTTCATGATCTGTTCTGTTACTCTCATGTGTTCAGAGGGAGACAGTTCAGAAGAAGACTCAGACGAGTGTAGCTGTGCTAATGGACGGTGTGTGTGGTCCTATCTGGGTACGATGTGTGAGTGCAATACTGGATTTGTACTGGACCACTCGCGAACACGCTGCACAGGCGAGTATTAATGCAGATAGTTCCCTGAAACAGAGGTCATGCTCCTGAAATCGACATATTTAATCACTTGTGAATGTATGGACAGACATAAGTTAAGGCTCCATCTCTCTCTCTTCCTCTAGATATTGATGAGTGCGCGGGCCGAGGGACAAGGTCGAGCCCCTGCAAGAATGCACGCTGTATCAACACCCATGGTTCATTCAGATGTCACTGTAAACAGGGATTTGTTGCACGCCAACCTAACGTGTGTATACGCGCGAGGGCTCAACAGTTCCGCAGCCCACACACTTTCTCTCATGTACATACATAAATTTGATATGCCACCACTAATACACGTCATCAAATGTAGTATAACTGCAGAACATTATGAACATTTACCCACGTTTCACTTCCTCATGTCCTGTTTATCATTTTTTGATTTAGGAAATTAATCATTAACTTCTTAAATATGAATATGTTATGTTGCTTTTATTGTATACTTTTATTCATATCGCTCTTAATCTATTTGCACCCATTTGAAAATGTGTTTGTTGTTGTGTTGGATGAGGGATTGTCATTGGATGAAATGTCTTTTAACTTAAGTGGGCTCTTTTTATTATCTTGCAGCTCAGCACGTTATGGCTAACTTTATTATAGCTCACCATTTTGTTAAATATTGTGCTTTTTCTGTTTCTCTTCATTTTTCTTTTTTTTAACGATTAACTTTGTGAGAATTAAAGTGATTATTTTTTTCTTATTGCTTTCCGCCCTCTTTCAAACAGTTTGATATCAACGATCATTTGATTTTTGTGATATTTCTTTGTTTTAATGTCTGTTTTTGTTCACCATTGATAGTGTTTAGTTCTATTCATGTGTGTTGTACATTGTGTTCTTTATTTGATAATGCAGCCATGGTCATCTTTCTTTGGCTGCACTGAGCATATTACCGTGTTTATATGAAGTTCATTGACAGATGGCAATAATGGTTTTGGTTTTCTAAACCATTTAATTTGTGTAAAAAAAAAAAAAAATTCTACTGAAGCGAAATGAAAAAAGTATGTTTTCAGTTTCTTACATACTTTTTGCTTTCTTTATGAGACACAACTGTGAGAAGTTATTTTTCACACACACAAAAAAAACAGACTTAACTACAGAACCACAATACTATAGCAGTAAGAAAAGATGACATATACCAAAGAAATGAAGATTAATTAACAATAATTAAAAAAAGAAGCCAAACCCTCAATGCTGAGTGCTAGCTGACTGATTCTCTATCTTTAATTGTTTTATTTCATTAATTACAGTTGGGATCCAGCAAGGTGCTTTGGTGAATTTCTAAACAATAAGGCTGAGAAAATGGGAGATAATTGTTGCACTATGAAAACACACAGAGAGGGAAGCCTTGCTTGTCAGCTTGGTTATTTATCCATAGATATTATCCCTAAGTAACACAGAATATTAGTCCCACTCTTAATCATACCAACCACTTGATTTCAAAAGCTGGTCTAATTTTCCTTTGAGTAATGACAGCTGCTTTGAAAATGGCATCATCTGCTCAGACAAAGGGGGAAAAGTCAAGTACCAGCGTACCTGACAGACTCTGAGGAAGGCTGAAGGCCGAAATCCATCAGTGTGCAGTGTTTTAGCTATTTAATGTATCTATTGTGATTAGCCATGATGTGAATAAAGGCTTTTTAACTTTTTTTGGACCAGAAGAAGTGCCTTGTATTCTTATTCTAAGGTTTGAAACCCAACCAAAGGGTTCTGGGATTACTTCCCAAGGTCCTTTCAGCAAGTAGCATTGACGCTTTCTGATGTAGCAGCAATAGTAATAGAGTTGCTACAGCACATAGTGCTACTACGATGAACAAAATGGTCGGCTCTTAGATTTGTTAAATGATGTGCCTGGTTTGCAGGCTGTCAATAACAACCTGTGTACGTACACAGAGATAAAGAATAGCTTTTCATAACAACGTGCCAAACTGAAATTTAAAATGTATTTGCGTGACTTGTTTTAAAATTACATTCAAAGCACCTGTTAAAAGCACGTCTGAGGCTAGTTTACAATGTTCTTCACATTTTAAAATGAATTCTTCAGCGAGTCAAATGTTAGTATAATCATACTAATATTTCTAGTGTTCTTCCTCCGCCTAGTGGCAAAAAACAAAAACAATCAATTTTATTTCTGGCACTAGGGGGCAGTAGACTGTGATCGATCTTTCATAAACCTTTTTCACTTTTCACTTTTATAAAGCACTTACATTTTTTTTTCCCATATCATATCAAGCTTTATAATACATTTCCAGTTAGTTTCTCTCTTTCTGCCTGTAGATGTAGATGTAGATGAAGGTCATTAAAGGAGAACTCCGGTCAATTTTAACATTGAGCTCATTTTTTTGTACATTTGGAGTGCTGTCAGTACAGAGAACAACGACAAAAATCGGTGTTGCCTACACCGAGTTATTCTATTTTTAAAATTTGCACCCTGTTGACTTCAATAGGGCAAGTACTAAACCTGCTTTTAGGCTCTTAACATCCTTGATGTGTCATTACAAGTTCACCGAGTTCACGCGCATAGGTTTATCACGCGCGTGAACTCGGCAATCGACTACTTTGGACTTCAACCGAAAAACAGGATGTAAACAGGTATTTGCGCTGGCTTAAATAACATAATTTTTATACATATCTTTCACATCTACTGCAGTCAGATCCACTCGTGTTCACTCAGAAGGAATCACTCACATTTTCTGTGCACTTGTAATGACACATCAAGGATGTTAAGAGCCTAAAAGCAGGTTTAGTACTTGCCCCATTGAAGTCAACAGGGTGCAAATTTTAAAAATAGAATAACTCGGTGTAGGCAACACCGATTTTTGTAGTTGTTCTCTGTATTGACAGCACTCCAAATGTACAATAAAATGAGCTCAATGTTAAAATTGACCGGAGTTCTCCTTTAAGAGTTCTGTGTAGTAGGCCTACACTCGGACAAGGACCTGTGTGAGTTTACTGCATTCGCAACCTACCCTATATATCTGACGCTGCAAAAAAGTGGACCTTAACCACTGCTTTGTGCACATGACTGTACTTGTAGTGTACTGATTAAAAAGTCTTGCCCCGTGTGAGGCTCGAACTCACGACCTTCAGATTATGAGACTGACGCGCTGCCTACTGCGCCAACGAGGCCATACCAGCTCTGCATATAGGGGCACGTGATCAACTGACTCAGGGTTCACAATTACGGGTTCACAACATCTGTTTACATTTCAAACAATAATGTGAATCGTGAAAATTGTTTGGTCAAGAACCAAATTAGCCCAACTTGCTACTAAACAAACTCTACTAACTAAGGCAGGTGACCAATCGGGGGCTATGACCAATCCGTTACAAGGCATTCCGCCAATCAGTGGACATTTCGGGGGAGGAGAATCTTCGCAGTTACATTTTGTGCATCAACACAACAGGTCATTTTTGCTTTGAGTGATTACCCTCAGACACACTTCCCCTCTTAATCAGTGTAATTAATGTTACATCAAATGTAATAGCAAGGAATACAAGATCTTGTATAGTGTTGTATTCAGGTAAGCAGAGAGGGACAGAACTCCACTTCAGTATTAGTTGTGTCTTTAATCCTCTGCTTAACAAAACAAGCAATGGTCATTGTGGATAATAGATTATTAGATAATCACTTCATTGTGGTTGTATTTTTCTCTTGCTTAAGCTGTTTATCGAGTCTGGTCATGTTTAGATAAAAAGTAATTGTAGAAAATATGCATATCAAAAGCACATGTTAAAAACGAACACAAAGGGATACTTGACCTAAAGATTCTGTCATCATTTAACTTGCTCACCCTCATGCTGTTCCAAACTTTTCTGACTTTATTTTCCGGCAGAACACACACACGTACATACACGTCTGGTTCGCCATCTTTGTGGGGACTCTCCATAAGATATTCTGAAGAATGTTGCAACTGAACAGTTTTGGTTACCATTGACCTTTATTGTATGGACAAGTACACCAGTTGAAACATTCTTGAGAATATATATTTTTTTTGTGCCCCGGAGAAGAAGAAGAAAAGTCATACATGTTTGTAATGAAATAAGGGTGAGTAAATTATGATAGGCTAGAATTTTCACTTTTGGATGTAGTGCCCTTTTAAGATCTTATGCTGGGGAAACAAAATCAACAATCAAATATTGAATTCATATTAGTGACTTAGTTATTTATTCAATTAGTCGTTTATTTACATTCCAAAACAAATATTCAATTTTTATTCATGAAATGGTTAATCAACATTCATAGGCTGGGTATCTTAGCACCCAATAAAATCCTTTATAAACACAAAAAGAGCTAACAGGGCACAAATAACTAGGATGCAACCCAGAGTGATGGCAGAATACAAAGTTTTATCATGGAACAGGGGTGTCTTCACCTGGCCACGTCTGCCTTTTATTGTTATCCCTGTACTTGCAGTACTTAATCGTTTCCCCACTGTTTTTTCTTTGGTTCCAGTAGCAGTTTGAATCATAGTTGTAAGATTTATACCAGTAGCTTCATTTATTGTTGTTGGACCATTTAAAGTTTTTATAGCTTGAGTAGATTCTTGTGGTCTGACTGTGGTTGTTTCAACTTTAGATGGCTCTTTTCCTGTTGTTTGTAGTCTTTTTATGAATGTGCTTGGTGCCGCTTTTGTTTCAGTTATAAATGCTGCTGTTTTGAATGTAACGGTTGATCTAATGTTTGTTGTTGCTTTTTTTTCAGGTGTAATTTTTGAAGTTTTTAAATAAGTGGTAATGAAACGTGTTGCTCCGTCTGTCATTGGTTCAGGGATTGGAATTGCACTTTTGATATTAGCTGTAGTTGTAGTTTTAGCAAAACTGGTTGTCCCTGATTCTTGTTTTAGTACTGTGATGCCTACTTTTGTTGGTTTCTCAAATATGCCCACATCTGTTTCACTTTTACGTGTTTCACTAACAAGTATTCTCTCAGGTGTGGGTGTTTTTTGAGCTGTATTTGTCCATGTTACCTCAACAACGGTACTTTCTTTTATTTGTGTACATGCGGTGACTGTTTCACCTGGAGTTGATTTAGCTGTTTCTAGAGTTTCTGCCTTTTTTGTTACAGGTAAAATGGGTGTCTTAAATTTAGTCTCAGACATGGTGATTGTTCCCCCAGCTGTAGTTTCCACTGACCCGGCTACACTCACTGCTGCTGTCTCAGCTGTTGTTTGCAGAGAGAGTTCAGCTAAAGCAACGGCAGACGATGCTCTTGATACCACAGATGTTCCAGACATTTCTTTCATCGAGGCAGTTCCAGGAAAGTTTGTGATTATTTGTGCTTTCGGCGTTTTCGAGACACCTTCAGTCACAGCTAATGCACCCGCTAATGTTGTCGTCTCTGTTTGAGCTGCATTTGAGCTGATTGTGAATAGATTTGTGGAAGACTTCATTTTAATCTCAGTTAGTTCATACCTAGACAAGAATAGAAAACCTGTAAGCATGAAGAATTCTTACAGGACTGTCACATATTTTTAAAGAACTATATCATTCGCACCCCATCGTCCAAGATGCCAGCAGTCCAGTCACACTGATCACCCCTAGAGAACATAGTACTGAGTAGATCAGTAAGAAGGAAAAGGATTCATTTGAATGATTTTGAATTTACTGTGATGTGAAGCCACCAACCTGTGATGATCAGCGCACAGACATATCTGGAAGCCATCTTGTCTTTCTCTCTTTGCATGACCTGTGTGGAACATGAAAATAACTCCCACAATTACTCTGTACCATGTGGATTTGCTTCATGAAAGGACTGCTCCACCCCCAAACAAAAAGTCACACCCACTTCAGCCCCTCATTTCATTGAACAGATATGTCAGGTGATATTATATAAAAATTAAAGGGGCGGTGTGAGGTCCAAAAAGGTAGTTTGTTGCCTGAGGGCAACACCATGCCATAGAGGGTTAAAGCATCCAAAAATTTGAAGCGCTGTTGAGGAATTTAGTTTACTACGTTTACAAGCCTTTATGAATAAATAAATCAGGTTATTTCCCGGTAGTGACGCCAAAACGTAATAATTTGCGTATTTAATTTATGTCGTTGTGATGTTAAATAAAGCATTAAAAACCGAAAAGTAATTGTAATCAGCGGGAAACTTACGGCTCATTTAAGCAATAAGCCCCGCCAAGCTGTGTTTTAGAGTGGATTTAGAACAGCCACAGAGTGCCTAAAACCCCCTTAGCTGTTCTAAATCCACTGTAAAACACGGCTTGGTGGGGCTTATTGCTTAAATGAGCCGTAAGTTTGAGCTGCTTTTATAAAACGGTTACTCCATAAAAATATTCATTTTAATATTTATTTTATTCATAAAATAAACACCAGCAACACAAAATATAACGTTATAACACATTTATTCCAACGCCAAGCAATGCAGTTCCAAAGAGGTTGCTAAGCAACACATGCAGCAACAAAGGATCACAAACGGCAGTTGCGCAGTAATCACTGATCTATATAATGACATGTCATTCTATATAGATCAGTGGCAGTAATACATGTAATGCGGTCGCAGGTGTATATGTTTGTTGAGTAATTTACAACGGCTTCGAACGCGGCTCAACCAATCAGAATCAAGGACTGGAACTATCCGTTTTATAAATATTATTCTCTCATGCAGTTACAGATGTAGCATTTTGACTGTACCACTTCTTCTGTTGCTGCACCAGATTTCAAGAAAAGAGTGAGGCTGAATGTAGGGAATAGGGACGGGGAGTTTAGGGGGCGATTTCGGATTCAGCCAGAGTTTGCATACATTACCTCCTCCCTTACTGCAGAACTCTCGCTCTTTTTCAGGATGCGTTTAAATAGATAGTCCACCCAAAAAATAAAATTTAGAAAATTTTCATTTTTGGGTGCACTATCCCTTTAAATCTACAGTTAGGACACATTCACATAACACACATGCGCACATGCTGGGCGATTACGTTTTCATGCTGGGCGAAATCGGGGTTTACGCAAAAGCTGTTTATGACCTTACTCAGGAAAACGGGTTAACGCGTGATCACTTGCTTTATCGGATTATTAAGCATAGTCGGGTCAAGAACGTGCATAAACGCAGAAGAACGTGTTACTATTTGGGACTTTGTATAAATTAATGTTTTAAATGTAAATTTCATCTCATATATCCAACTAAACATGCCAATAAAATAAGTTGATTTTGAAGTGAATTTTGCTGGGCTTTTTAAAGAAATGTTTAGTGTTTCCTCACAGATTTGGATACAAATTATAGTAGTATCTTTAGGTGGATGTTGTAAATGTTGCAAACAGATGTGAATCCAGATATTGACCATACAATATATGTATCTGCAAAGCTTTCTGATTTAATATTTGTATTTATGAAGTTCCATTTAGTCATATTGAACAGTCCACTGGTGTCTCAAGCTTTTTGTTTTGGCATATTAAGACATTTTTTCAACATAATTATATCAAACATTTTTACAGATAAGAATGGGTGTTTTGCTTGAATTCAGTTATACTGATTAGAGCTAAACAACTTAATAAGCCTTAACAGTATTATAATGTTTTTTAAAGTATTTACACATCATCAGAAATTACTATCACAATATAGGCTATAGAATTATGTGAACAGTAAATATCATGTTTCTTTAGATGTATTCTTATATTTCAGACTGTAGGATTTCTGTAATAGTTCTTCGTTCATTGTACCATATGTACCATCCCCTGTCACCGAACAGCCTACAAACCCTGTCAGCCTACAAACATTTTAATACCACTCATGTCACAAATGGCTAATTTTGTTTTAAATAGCAGGTATAGTGGTATGTCCAAAACATAATAATTAATAAATATATTTACCTGCTAGACTATGCAAGGAATACCGATAGCACTGTCTCCAAAGGTCCTGTGACACTGAATGTCAGGACACGTGCATGTCATTCGATTTGCATGTTAAATAGAAAGACACCTTGTTCTCTAAGAACTGGGAATATGCATGTGTCTGTTAGATCGCTGCTCTTAGTCTATTATCATCCCTCGTATTTGTATTTGAATGTCAAATTGTAGCCAGATGATTTGAACATAAAGTGACTCAGTACACTAATTGCAGAGACAGTTTTGTGGAAATACCATGCAGGGGTTTGGTGCTTTGCTCAAGGACACAGTGATGAAGCAAGATTCTGATATTTCATCATTTCATGATGTGGGAAGGAATGTACCCCCGGAGCCTCAGCTACAGAGCGGTGTCGAAAACTGCCAAGAATTTAGACTCAGGCCGGCTTCAGTACACAATGTCATTATGTTAATCAACTGCTCTAAATCAGTTTAGCCGCTCGGGGGAGCCATCAGCCAATCGCCACAGCACATGGTGAACCCAACTGTCTGGGTGCTGCACTCAGATGCTATTGTTAGAGAAAAAGAAATAGGTGAAACTGAGATGATATTAGTAACAGTTTGACTGAAACGGCATATTAAATTTAAGTAAATAGTTTCCTTTCTTATTTATACTTCCATTCATCAGCCTCCGCGTTCCACTTGTCACCTGTATCTTTCTCTTTTTGTCTTCCCTCAGTAGTAGGCCTATATAGCATGTGATTAGGTCTATTGTTGTGAGTCATTCTCCAGCTCAGAAATACTTTCTCTTTGTCTCAGTGCAGTATGACTCACAGTTCTTAATCGGGTATGAGAAGAGCCTTAGTTTGACAATCTGTTTATCTAACTGTAGCCGTATCTCTTGTAGTTGGTAATAGGTGTTTACTGTCATTCAATGGGACTGCTGTTATTAGTTTCTGAATAGGCTACGTGCACGTGGCCGCCATTTTGGATTTCAGATCAGCGAGTGTGCGGTTAGACACTTCCGGTTTCGCATTACACCTGGTGCAGGGAACCGGAGAAAGCCGAAATGGATCTTTTGTAGTTGTTTATAGAATCAATTATCACTTAAAATACTACTAAGATCCATATTACTATCACACGATAGCCAATGGCAATTAAATGCACGCATGCATAGTCAGATTAATGAATGAAATATTAATGTTCACGAACAGAAGATTGTATTTGACTCCTGCTGCATACACATACGCAATGACAGTTATGCCTACTGTAGCCTAAATATAGAGTTACAACTACGATTACAGTTGTTTGCATTAAATGCACGTTAGCCCTGTGATAGGCTACAATTTATATCCATAAATACTATTTTCTCAATTCTGCATGCATTTTTACTTACATCAATTGCTCGATCAATATTATCATCACATATTTTACATTTACATTTTTTACTGTAGGTACCACAAACAAATATAGGTAAGTTTGTGTATATTTTACACGTAGTACTGTATGTGTTGCTTATAAACACCAGACAGATTATTATTATTATTATTTATGAAACAGATAAACTTTACTCATATAGCCAACTCATAAACAGATCAACTTTACTCATCTCACTTGCACAAAATAAATGCAGTAATAGAAAGCATAGAAACGCACAGGTGAAATACACTGAAAATTATATGCATTTAAATATTTGGTCGGGTTGAAGTCCTCCCTCCGGATCTCCTGTATCCACTCAGCCCGTACCGCAGCGTCAACGGGGAATGCATGAAAGCTGACTTCTCTGTTGTAACGTGACGAAATGGTACAAAACGGCATACAACGATGAAGAGCTGAGGCTGTCATCGTCTGAAAGGCAAGTCACCTCTCTTGAATACTCCTTGTGAAAAAATATCTCTGTGGTAATGGAACTTGGTCGCTGTTGTCTCTCGCTGTCAGATCACCGTAGTTTTCACTGGAAGTACTGGCCCACACACTCAAGTTCGAACAACTGTCGCCGTGCACGGAGCGAATTGTAGCCTATCACAGGGCAAACGTGTGAATGTTCACAGTGTATTTTATGTAAACAACTCTAATCGTAGTTGTAACTCTAAATTTACAGTAGGCATAATTGTAATTGCGTATGTGTATGCAGCACGAGTCAAATACAATCTTCTGTTCGTGAACAGTTGTATTTCATTCATTAATCTGACTATGCATCCGTGCATTTAATTGCCATTGGCTATCGTGTGATAGTAATATGGATCTTAGTAGTATTTTTAAGTGATAATTGATTCTATAAATAACTATAAAAGATAATTTTCGTCTTTCTCCGGCTCCCTGCACCGGGCGTAATGCGAAACCGGAAGTGTCTAACCGCACACTCGCTGATCCGAAATCCAAAATGGCGGCCACGTGCACGTAGCCTATTATCCTGTGTGTCTGTGTCAGATTATTTTACTGGTTACTGTCAAGATCCAGACCACAACAGACATTATGCTATCAACGTGCTCCAATCTAAAAAACATTGTGTGAATGTGTTTGAATGAATTGTTAGAGGAAATGATTTAATGACTCACTGCATGCAATCACGTACAATGTACTATAAAGAACTTACTTTGTGACCATTAAAAAAAGCATGTTCAATAAAGTATCCATGTGTGTAGTATGAATGCAGTCTGGTCGTAGCCTACTACATATGCCATGTTGGCACTGTCATGTGATCACTTGACTTGTGTTGGGACAAGTTGGAGCTAAACTGCAGGACAATGTCACTCCAGAGGCCTGTACCATGATGGTAGTTGAACAAACTCAGGGTTACAGGATTAGTTTCGAGTTGATAAAACCAAACCAATCCAACCAGGCTTTGTTGGTACCATGATGCTGATCATCAACATTCTGGCTTTGTTCCTGAGTTTAGGAGTTTAGATGTGACATCAGTAGCGAACAGCCAATCACATGCTCAGAAAGAGTGAAAACTGCAATTAAAGGTACAATATGTAACTTTTTGCTTTAAAAATAGCAAAAATCACTATATCTATGTTATATATATTTTTTTTTTGTGAACTTACATTATCCCGACTGTTTCCAACAACTTTCAAACCAGGAGAAATTTGTAATTTAATTCGAAGACACGTACCGTTTCTTTATTTCTGTTTTGTCGCCGTCAATGGCGTCATATCCGCGTTCTCCCTGGTTTCCGCTTGTACTGCCATAGCAACCAGAGCCCTCTGATAGTAACCAAGGCGACAGACGTGGACAACTGTGTAGTTCGCAATGTCTATTTGCACGCTGTTGTTGTTGTTTCGTTCAAACATTATGGACCATGGCAAGCAGACTTTGGATAAAAAAGGAGAACTAAAACG
This sequence comes from Scardinius erythrophthalmus, assembly GCF_964197995.2. NCBI lineage: Eukaryota > Metazoa > Chordata > Actinopteri > Cypriniformes > Leuciscidae > Scardinius > Scardinius erythrophthalmus. The sequence goes on from NC_138225.1 coordinate 26,162,536, forward strand.
GGAATCAATATCAGCGCGGTGTTTTCGAGATGCCTAGAGCTGCACGTCCGAGACTTCGACCTCTCCTACATGTACTTTATTAAACAGGTGAGCACATTTACATAAAACTAATCAATGTTATATAGTTCAACAATGATAAAATGTCAGAATATGATCTGTATGTTATTCTAATGTTGATCTAGCTTACTGCTAGTCTCATACAGACAGACTAACACATACATTTCAACACATTCAAATGCAGTTTAGTGCGATAGTGTAATGTTAGACCAAGTGAAACAGCGCTGCGTTACCTCACAAGTTTAATTTGTCTAATAAACTGACCTGCGAGTAGTAATTCTGCACTTGCGTGTAGTTTGGTAGAATGAAATGTCCATATTCCTTTTATATCCGTGGGACTCGCGTCGCGTGTGGAGCTGATAGCTGTCTCTTAGCAATCCCGCGATTCACTTCTCTCTTCTGCAGACTATTACGAGATTGAAAAATATTACGAATTTAAACAAATTTACACAGCAAGAAGAAAATAGCTGTCTATGAAAGAGGACAACTAAAAGAAAAAGTCTTGCTATATCAGTGCAAGTAAAAATTGTGAAGTTAGTTTAAACAGTTGATAAAGGTATAGAGAGAATTGAACTTTCAAGCTCACATGTAGTCATTTTATAGCTTAATCTGTTATTTATATAACCTTTATATATTTATATTGTTCATGTGATTAATTAATAATTACATAAATAATATCTAAATCATACAAAATTATTATTCTAAATAAGTGTTACTAGACGATTTTGTCTTTAAAAATCATTTGCTATGTAGTGATCTTTAGTTTGGAGTATAAACATGGTGGAGTGACTTTATCCTGAGCTCACAGCTGATTGGGCCAATTTCGGTTTGAGATCTCTTACCTGGAACATAACCTGCCCGGACCAGGCTAGCCGTGGAGCGTAAGTTACAATGGCGATGAAAACCGCTAAAACCCAAACCACTTTCATGGTGCCTAAAACCCAGGGTTGGCGCAAACTAAACAGAAACATAGCTGGCTAGCCACCTAAACCGGCTTCATGGTATAGGCCCCTGGACAGAGTTTGGACACCCCTGACTATTGTGACTATTGAACTAAATTTTATATATATATATATATATATATATATATATATATATATATATATATATATATATATATATATATATATATATATATATATATATATATATATATATATATATATATAAAATCATCATACATATTGATTTTCGCATTCTCTATTTAGTGTGGAAATGCTTGGTTTCAGACGCAGTTAGTCACTTGTTTTGTTTCGTAATTAATCAGTGATTTCGAACAAATTGTTTAGTGGATGATTCAAGTGGATTTTAGTGGATTGATCTCAAACAAAGTCACTTACTGGCATAACAAATTAACAATAAAACGACGTAGAAGGATTCACTGAGAAATTCCCACCATTAATGCACAGGCTGACAGTCTACACTGAAGGCACAAACACACTCTATCAAGGACTGAAACCAACTGTTGTACAATTTTCTTCATATTAGTTTAGTTTGAATTTTAGAATATAAATCGACATATAAACTATATGCATTGAAATAAGAATACCTCCTCACTGTGGTGCTTTCTGAATTCATATTGATCATTATAAACAACAACTTCCACAAACCTTAATCTTATACACAATTTTATTCTTCTCTAATTACAGTATCTGCAACATCTTTCAGAGAACTGCACCAATGAACAACAATCCTTTAGAGTCTGTCTCGTGTTTATTTAAGGATCTCTCATGCATTACCTCATTGTGCCACTGCCAATGATGCAGATGGATCTGCGTTTGAATGGTTATGTAGTGCCATGCACAGCACAGCACAGAATAACCACCATCTCATATTCCCATATACCGGTTGCATAGCAACAAGAAACATCTCATGTTCTGATAGCCTGTTCTTATTCCAGTTGCAGAGAGAGAAGAGAGAGAGGTGGGGCAAGTGGTATTTGAATATACAAAAGACATAACTTGTTATGTAAGCTGCACAGTCTGTTACGTTGTGTTATATGTGTTCAAATGTATAAATAGATGTGTTATTAATAATATTACACTCATATTATTGTGACTGTGTGTACAGCTCATCCTCATGAGATAATGCTGGCTTTGTTTGCACGCCTCAGCCCTGTTAAGTCGTAATTAGCATAATAAGAAAGGCACTCATGAAGAGGTCAGCAAGTCCCTCGGAACCAAACCCAGAGGTGCCCAAAATATAGGACACACACATTCAAGTGACTTAAATGCTCTTAGTGAATTAAACACGCCTGCTGACACACATACAAGGAGTTGAATGAATTGATATGGTCGTTCGAAATATATATGAAATTACATTTTTGGGATAAGTGATGTTTGGTCACTGGGAGATCCCAGTTGTTTTGATTCTGGAATGCATGAATCTGCGTTTCAACCTGCAGAATGACGAGCCGAACAAACCTCACGCTTCATCTTGCTAAATCTCAGTTGACCTGATTCATCTACAGCACAGCCTCAAACTCTGTCTGTTTCTCTTTCTCTCTCTCTCTCTATGTTGTTTAATTCTCTTTCTCTTTATCCCTCTGCCACTCTATATTTCTAATGAGGTCAGAGATTGAGTTTGTATCAAAGTCACAGCTATCCAGCAAGTGAATCATGCAGCGTGTGTCTCCAGGCATATCATATTAATGAAAACAGCATCAATGTCACCACCTGTACACTACAAATTTCAGAATGGGATGCTCTAATGAACTTGTGTATATGAGAGAGAGGGATTGTATCTGTGCGTCCTGGTTTCAGATGGCTATTTTAGGTCGGTGATTGATTAAAATAGTTCTTAGCTAAAGTTTGAGGGCAGAACTTTTTTGGGGGGGATATCTGGGTTATTTCATGTAACTTTGTCTAAACTGAGTGCGTTTAGGGAATAACGCCGCCCAGTACACACAGCGTGAGAATGTGTGTCCTTTTTCTCATCACTGCGTCCTCTCATCTGTTCATCGGTTTTAATTCTTTGTGTAGTTTTATCCACTGTCAGATATCGGTGCTAGATTACTGTTCTACTGAGTGATGGCACAATCTAAAGATTATGTAATGCAGCCTACACACACACACACACACACACACACACACACACACACACACACACACACACACACACACACACACACACACACATTTGTTTTAATATGACAGTGTGGTCTATTGTTTTTGTACTAAGCTAATGATATTTTCTATCCCATAATCGTACTCCTAAACCTCACATAAATCTTTCTGCATTTTTATATTTTCACTAAAACATTATTTAGTATGTTTATAGAGCCGTTTTCCTTGCGGGGAGCATTGGCTGCATTCTGCTCCCCATAAATATAGGTGATTTCAGTGGTTTACTATATCTTGTGGGGACATTTGGTTCTCATAACGTAGGCAAAACTTGCCCCCCACACACACTTGCGCAGCCATCTATAGCTCCTTCTAAGAGATATATCATTTGTCCACACAATGCATTCTGGGAAGGATCCAGAGATAAAACTACCAGAGAAATAACCTACTTGTCATCTTCCCATCCAATTACCCATTCTTTCTCCTTATATTTTCCTTTCAGTTCTTTTGGCAATTTTGTCAAACCCTTCTCGATCCTTCATTTATTCAATCCTCTCTCCTATCATTTGGATTCATAGCCATCACAACACAGATACTCACAATATCCACTAAGACACTTAATAATAGCTGTAACACTTTCACAACAAACTACATTGCACAAAAACAAAGATCAAAATGTGTGAATAAACAGATATATCATAGGCAGGATCACCCTGCTGATTTATTCATGCCGTATGTTTCTGAGGGACTACTAGAGCTGCTTTTAGAGTTGAGGGTAGCCTGGTTTCTTTAGTGTAACATAAGTCAATCTACTTCAAATGCTATCATCTAAATTACAGTGCATTCTCTTTGGTTTCATCCTGATCCCCTTTTCTTCACTTTGCATCTAATATATCTCCTACATCCATTCTATATCCTATTTTTATGCCAACAATTCTTGTGGTCTAAACTGGAACAGCTAGGTGACCTTCAAAAGCTTGTTTCTGGAGGATAGGTAGAACTTGGTGGTGTGAAAATGAGAAAGAGAGAGAGAACAGAAATAGTTTGCTTGTCCCAGTGAGATGACTTGAGGAGGTTGTGAGAGGAATATAAATATCTTTTAGTAAGTAGGTCAGAGAGAGAGAGAGATAAGAGATAGAGAGAGAGATAAGAGAGAAAGGGAAATATGATAGTTTATATTTGTTTAATCATATGGTTTCTCTTGGGTGCAATTGTGACTTTAGCAACAGGATACATCAGTCAGTGGGATCAAGAAGCAAGAGCTACACAGTCATACTTGCTGTGTGAGTAGTTTGTGAAATATATATTTAAATATTTCAATGTATAGATATATAAAAAAAAAAGAAAAAATTATATATATATGTATCTCACAAAAGAGAGTCAGTCATGGCTTGGCTTCGCGAATGAAAATTTAGGAAGGACATCCACATCTTCTACAGGCACGCTGGTGGCTGATGAGGCCTATGCGGGACAGGCAGGTCCTGCCACAACGGCTGCAGGTAAAGGTCTGGTCCAGGATAGGTGCTGAAGGGACACGGTTCTTTCTTCTTCTCCTTTTGTCCTCCGTACTGGCCCTGCGGGTATCTTCAATATCTTCAAGGTATCCGGCGGCCTGATGGACTGTGCGCCGCCAGGATCAGCTGCTTGTGCTGCCCACTGACAGTGATCGATGCAGCAAGCAGTGAGGGACTTCTTCAGGGAGTCTTTGTATCGCTTTCACGGTGCCCTGATGTTGCGGTAGCCAGAGGACAGTTCCCCGTACAGCACAGTCTTAGGTAGGCGGTGGTTCTCCATCTTGGAGACGTGCCCTGCCCAACGAAGTTGTACCTTGAGGACCATGGCCTCGATGCTAGTAACCTCCGCAGTGTTGGCAACGAAGACACTCCAACGAATGTTGAGGATTGTGCGGAGGCAGCGCTGATGGAAACGCTCAAAGTCTCTCAGGTGATAACGGTACATGACCCAGGACTCAGCACCATACAGGAGAGTGGTCAGCACAACAGCTTTGTATACACTGACCTTCATGTCTTTTTTGAGATTGTTGTTGTTGTTCCAGACACGTCCGTATAGTCTGCTGAATGCACTGTTTGCCTTGGCCAGCCTGTTGTCAACTTCTTTGTCGATCTTGGCGTCAGACGAGATAACGCACCCCAAATAGCTGAAACGGTGGACAACCCTCAGTTCTGTTTGTTCGATGGAGATGCTTGGTGGATGGTACTCTTCTTGTGGTGTGGGCTGATGCAGAACTTCAGTCTTCTTCAGGCTGACTTCAAGGCCGAAGATCTACTCTAAAATATATCCAAGTTTCATTTCTAGAGTATTGTCCCTTGAGAAGATGTATACTAAAATGTTTGCTGAAATGTGAGGGGTGTACTCACTTTCATGAGAGGCTACTGTGTGTGTGTGTGTGTGTGTGTGTGTGTGTGTGTGTGTGTGTGTATATATATATATATATATATATATATATATATATATATATATATATATATATATATATATACAGTACAGGTCAAAAGTTTGGAAACATTACTATTTTTAATGTTTTTGAAGAAGTTTCTTCTGCTTATCAAGCCTGCATTTATTTGATCAAAAATACAGAAAAAGAATGTAATATTGTGATATATTATTACAATTTAAAATAATTGGTTTTCAATTTATTATACTTGTAAAAAAAAAAAAAAAAAGCAGCAAATTTTTTAAAAATAGAAATCTTTTGTAACAACAATATACACTACTGGTCAGTAATTTGGGGTCAGTAATTTTTTTTCTTTCTTTTTTTGAAATAAATCAATAATTTTATTCAACAAGGATTAAATTGATAAAAAGTGATAGTAAAGAAGATTTATATTATTATAAAATATTTTTTTATTTTGAATAAATGCAGTTCTTTTTAACCTTTTATTCATCAAATATATTATATATATCAAATATATATTATATTATATTCATAATAAATCAGAATATTAGAATGATTTCTAAAGGATCATGTGATAGACTGGATGTCACATGTGACACTGAAGACTGGAGTAATGATATATTCAAATAGTATAATATTTCACAATATTACAGTTTTTTTTTCTGTATTTTTGATCAAATAAACGCAGCCTTGATAAGCATTAGAGACTTCTTTCAAAAATATAAAAAAGTAATGTTTCCAAACTGTCTCTAGTGTCTTTGGACAGCTCTTTGGTCTTGGCCATGTTAGTAGTTGGATTCTTACTGATTGTATGGGGTGGACAGGTGTCTTTATGCAGCTAACGACCTCAAACAGGTGCATCTAATTTAGGATAATAAATGGAGTGGAGGTGGACATTTTAAAGGCAGACTAACAGGTCTTTGAGGGTCAGAATTCTAGCTGATAGACAGGTGTTCAAATACTTATTTGCAGCTGTATCATACAAATAAATAGTTAAAAAATCATATATTGTGATTTCTGGATTTTTTTTTTTAGATTATGTCTCTCACAGTGGACATGCACCTACGATGACAATTTCAGACCCCTCCATGATTTCCAAGTGGGAGGACTTGCAAAATAGCAGGGTCAAAAAAAAAAAAAATCAAATACTTATTTTCCTCACTGTATATATATATACACATACATTTTGACAACCCCACAACCTGTTCCACTACCCCTCTCCACACACACACACTGCCATGTGCTGTTGGAGGACAAGACAGAGAGGACAGATTTAATAGAAATACAGAGAAACTGTAGACAGACAGACAGACATTAAAAGAGAAATCTGAATAAGAGTGAGAGACTGAATGTGCTGTAGTGAGCAGAAAGCAGTTCTATGTAAGCAGAGCTTCAGCCAGTCTGTCCCAGCTACAGAGGGCCCCAGTGCACAGATACACAGCGCTGCCCACTCAGCTCTTTTCCTTTGTCTCCCACACTATTGTATGCTCTTTCAAAAGAGGGGACCAGGTAGGGACGGGGAGGGGACCATTGTAGGTGGATGGGTGGAGTTTTGGAGAGAAAGAGAGAGAGTCAGACAGACATTAGTAAGATATATACATTTTTGCACTGCATTAAAAAAAAAGAATCAACTCCTGAGTCAGGAAGAAAGCTGATCTGTAGGCTGGTCAAAAATCAGTTTTCATGTTTGTATCAGTATCAAAAGAATACTTGAGCATAAGGCTTGTGCTTGTGTTGTGTGTGTCTTTATGAGACAGTTATGAGAGTGTGTGGATCTAGACGTTCATGTCTGTTGAGCAATAAGTCTTGTACCCACAGAGAACTCAGATAATGAGCAACGGCTAAAAAGATCTCTATACATGCAAATTTATAAGTGAATAACTTGTGAGACCCAATGGGACAAGATAATGGCACGAACATGCTCAGTTGGCAAATGATATGTTTGAATATCTGCTGTTATGTAAATGTCATTTGACAAAGTCCATTATGTGCTCCATTGGCAAGAATATTCTTAGGTGGGAACAGACTAATGTTCAGTCATCTTCATCAGGACCAGTTCAGACAGTGTGTTGACGTGTTTTTCCTATAGTGTAAGAGCCTCTTCATCATCCGCAATATGTTTCATTCATGTCTAGGTGTAACTACTCGCTATCAGATCTGGCATGTCCTGATGCATTGTATATGTGCTGGGTTTGCGATTACCGACCAGCATGTGGGGCATATGCCCAGAGGCCCCAAGCAGTCTGACCCACCCCCAAATAGATCGAAGACCCCATCCCCCATGAATCACCCATCTGGAAAAACACAAGAGCCCCTGATTCTTTAATGTATCTATGCAAGCCTATGTAATGAAGGGCCCCATCTCTGTCACAAACAAGAGCAAGGGGCCTCTGAACTCCTATTATTTACTAATCAGTCAAAGGCGTCCCTTCCCAATAATAAAACATAACAGTGGATACTGGTCTTTTATCAGTAGGCAAAAAGCTATATGGAGGCCCCATAGTCCATTGTTGTTAAAGTCTGCATGAAACAAAAATTACGATTATGTTTTCTTCCCTTATATTGTGATTTATTATATCCGAGTGAAATGACTTCGAATGAAAAAAAAAGAAAAAAAGAAAAAAGAAAGTAGGTAGGGCAAAATTTTAGGAATTGATTGGATAGTGGGATTGTTGTTAGTTGCTTATTGCTGTGATGTCATTAGAGTGACAGTTTTCTGAAAAGAAGGGATTATTGTCCCACCCTCGCCATCAGAGAAGAGATTGCAAGAAGGTATAGGGAAGGTTAATGTTTTTGATTCAAGATTAAGAGGGCACTTTCATTTAAAAATAATTATGATGTTGATGGATAAATCACGTATATGAAACCTGGCAATACCCCATAAAAAATAAGAATTGTTAATTTTGATATTGTGGTGATTTTAACATTATCTAAGATGTAAAAACTAAAGGCATGTCCTACCAGATGTGATGCAACAACATTTAAGTCACAAGCAATCTGTCTGTTCACACCAGATGGTGATATGACTGATTGCAGAGCTGAAGCCATTATGTGACAGCAGTTTCAGGACAGCTGTGCCATGCCGACAGTATCAGACTGGAAGTTAGGACAGAGCTAATGAGTGCCTAACCCACCCCAACCACTAACCTAAACTTAAAGGCCCACTGAAGTGCCTTGGACCGCGCCACTTTGTATGATGCGTTGACGTAATTTTCACAAAACAGGAAGCTGACGTGGGACATATTGAATGGCTCCTCCCATTTTTTCAAATAGCCAATAGCGTTTAGTTTGCCTCACAGACTGCAAGTCATACATGACAGCACCATGGAAGCGAATCCAAGCGCTGATGATACGTTGGATTCAATAGAAGTGTGAATAAATTCTAGCCATTTTATTCTTAACCAAGGTACAGTTGGAAAACAGAATAAACTCAAGCGTTTGAGCAACCGAACACACATCTCCAACCCATATTTCTTCGTGAAGTGTCAGCGGTCGCTTTGGCCAGGTGGTATTTATAGCATAAGGAGTGGGACGCTTTAGATTCTAGAGAGCATTTGATTGGACAGAAGATGTGATGCGACGCTGAAATCCGCGGTGATGACATAAAAATGTGAGAGACTGTAAGTTTTGAATGCTTATATCTCCTAAATTCGAATTTTGTTATTGTTTTTGAACACACCAGCTTATTCATAACATTAAGGCTAACATATTCATACTAAAAGCTAAAAAACTAAAATTTTGATATAATGAGGCTATAATCTCCACCCTAACTTCTGGTCTGAGACTGCTGGCCTGGCGCTGCTGTCCTAAAACAGCTGTGATAATGAACCATAAACAAACATGTTTGTCAAAAGAATCTCAAAGGCTTTTATTAAGTAAATCAAGGGCTGAATTACTCACCCACTGCTTTAAAACAGATATCTATTGGACTTGATTGAAATTAAACGCACAATAGCAGGCTCACAAACACTTCTTATTTAGTAAATCTTACTGAAAATGGCCAAATAAGCCGTTTATATTCTAAAATCTATGTTTAAGTTTTGTTCTTTGTAAATGAAGGGTATGTTACAAAAATGTACTAAAAACAGACGACAACATTGTCAAAACTATCCCAGTTCACACAGACCTGCGAAATGTAACTTAAAAAAGGCTGCATTATGCATGCCAGGCCAGTAGTTGGCGATGTTACTTTGTCAAGAAACACGTAATACGCATGCGTATAACGTCACCGTTTTCACAAATTCACGTTTTTGTTGTTTACATGGAGACGGTAAAAGCAGTTTTCAAAACCTTGCACTTTGAAACCCGTTTTCAAAAGCTTGTGTTTTCAGGCCCCCAAAACGGCATTGTTGTGTAAATGAACAGGGCAACAGGCAAAAACACATAAAACGTTTTCCGATTTCAGTTAAAAATGGTGTTGTGTAAAACATACCCTATAACATTTGGATTGTAAATGGTCCTCTTCCTGACATAAATGCAAGAGCCACTACAACGGAACGTCCAGCGGATCAACTTTATGAGATTGCCCGGATCCGGAGTCATCAAACACAGCATCAGCATCTTCATCTGACTTTATTTTGGTTGGGTCCAGATTTCTTTGCAGTTGTTGAATGTTGTTAAAAAAAAGAAGAAAAAAAAGCTGAATATCCAATCACGCCACACAGGAGGCAAGCAATATATACATTGGCTATTATCTGCCAAAATGCAGATTCATCACAGGACAACTTCGAGATTGGGGTAGGTGTTAGGTAGGAAGTTTGATTTGATTTATTAATGTATTTACAAAATAATTAAAAAATCCTTAAAATAACTACATTATATGCTTTTTTGTTGTTGAAATGTTATTAATTAAAAAATATTTAGTAAAATCGTTCAGTCGCGGAGGTGGGTGGGAATGTTATTCCTTTTCCATGTTAAATATGCAAGAAGTAAAATCATTTTTCAAAAGTTACATACAGGCCATACGGGTGTAAATTTACCCTACAAAGGGCCCAGTGGCCCTTGGATCCAGCCTTTGGGTATACACTGTGGAGTGTGGACCAATGTTTAAGCATAGGCTACCATACATGACAGATAGGACTATTAAATAATATAATATTTACTAGAGAAACAGACCAAATTACATTGTCACACATAGCTACAAATTTGCTTATCTCATTCTGTATATCTAATTTGCATAATGGTGGCAAATATCCATCCCTTCACTGGCACAATTGTGGTTTTAAAAACCCAGTAGGCTTTACGAACACTGTATTTACGAGAGAAAAGGACATCAAAATTAATTCGCTCCTTGTTGTGCGTCCGTGGGCGCGAAATGCGTTAAACATACTAATCAGATGTGTCCCGCTCACTCGCGCTGCTGTCTCTCGTGTGTAGGCGCTCGCGCTGTATGTATGAGCGTGATGATGCGACTGGGCCCCCGCAACCCCCCCTCGATCATTCATTCTTTCGTCTATCAGTCGGACTAAAGAAAGGCGAGAGCGACACGCCGGAGGTCGCGTGGACACCAAGGCTGTATGACAATTACCAAGGAATTTAGAAAAAATCGAAGAGAACTGAAATAACGGTTTGAAATCGGCGTGGTTACCTGAGCTCACCGTCACGCGAGGGAGTCGCTTTATGTTTCATAACCGCCCGCGCTGCTCGGGCTGATAAAATACCCACACTCACACAATGATGCGGATTTAAAGGAAAAACTATCGAGTTATCGGGCTTTTAAACGGGAGGAAAACAGAAACACCTATATGATCAGGACGAAACCAATCCGCTTTGTCTTCGCTCAAGAGAAACGTTGAGATTCGTTGGATTTGAAAATACAGCCACGCCATCGGTAAGTCTGCGTATCTGTAACGGTCTGTTCATTTAGAGATTAAGCTTTAGTCAACACGAATTGATAATGGCCACCACATATTACACGGTTGTCAAAATTGTGAGGTAATATAATGCTCAGTTCTCTCACACTGGCCCCACTGGTGTGTGAGTGAGCGTGAATGACCATGCTGCTCGCCTTTTGTTTCGGCGTGTGTTTGTGCGTCCACCGCGCACATTCACTCCTGCCCAGACTACCATGTGAGCTCTCCACCCAAACATTACGGTTCAACACACTAATGTGAGGGATATCTGTACGAGTGGAGGCTATCTGGCGTTTTAAACGCAATGTGATGTGATGTAGCTCGCATCTCGGGCTTCTTGCATGCTATATCTACTGTGTTATTTTGATTTGTCATAGGCGGTGGAGGGGGATGCATGGCCTCGCTAGCTGTTGCTCTGTCTGAATCCAACACTAGAGAAAGAATCACCACGATATTGCCGAATTATCATGGAAGGAGAGGACAGGTAGCTACTAAACCTAATGCACTTAAGTGTTCTGCACAACATCCTTTAATGCCAGTGTATTGGACGTATATCTTTGGCAGATTAGAGCGTTTAAAGGTTGAATTAAATCGGACATGGCAATGCATGCTTTATAAATAGTGTGATAGGGCGAGAACACAGGATTTGATGACATTAACGCAGCATGCGGCGGAGGATGGAGGGGGATTACAGCCGGATCTACGGTCAGCGCTCGTGCTGCTGTTGACCGTCAGTGTCTCTTTCGGTTGGACAGGCTCTCGTCTCCTCTGGATGGGGATTTCGAGGCGCTACTGGTATCCTTGCTGTTTCGAGCACGTTTGATTTATTTTTAGTCCCTCTGCTGGACTTTTGAGTCATTTTTCAGGTAACATGACAAAATATTCCTCCAATTGAGCAGCAGCTGAATGTTTGTTGAAGTTCTCTCCCTGTTCTTTCTTCCACGCTAAACTGGTTGAGTACGAAATGTACTTTATGTATCATGTTCTGGTCAAACAGTACATTTTGGAAATGTTGAAATATGGTTCTTATGTAATCACTCACAGTAGGCCTTTAGCTTTTAATAAAAAGGGAAGCATTGCTTTAGTCTCTGTGTGGAAATATTGGTTTAAGTCCCATTTGTCTTCTTAGGATGTGCAAGGATAAGTGGCCCTTGCATCTCTCTCTCTCTCTCTCTCTCTCTCTCTCTCTCTCTCTCTCTCTCTCTCTCTCTCTCTCTCTCTCTCTCTCTCACATGCTGACCTCATTAATTATTAGCTTATCATTAGATATTCCCATAATGCAGTTGTGCCTGTTAGGTACTGAAATTACTAGGGCTGCTTTTGCTAAATATGAAACGTGATATAAAGTTCAAACCTTTAAGGAAGAGTTCACCCAAAAATGAAAAATCTGTTTAGTTACAAAACTGTATGATTTTTCTTCTGCAGAACTCAAAAGAAGATATTTAAAAAATATTCGGTAAACAAACAGATTTGGTTGCCAGTGACATCCATTTTATGGACAAAAACATTTCTCAAAATATTTTCTTGTTCCAACAAAGTAATCCAGGTTTGGAACATCATGACAGTGAGTAAATGATGACAATTTTATTTTTGTGTGAACTATCTCTTTAACATTTCATAGTTTTGCTCTGAATATATCAAGGGTAATATTACAAATAAATAAATAAATTAAATCACATGGGAATAGGAGCTCTCAGGTTGAACAGTGTGTGCAAAAACTACAAACAAGTTGCCCATAATCTGCTGCCAACAGGAAGTTCTTTAAAAGAACAGAACTCAGACATGTTTTATTTGAGCCAAAAGTGAAGCCAGAACTTAGTTATGTGTTCTATTTGTACCTGGACTGATCTCTCTTGGTCTACATTTCATCCACCTGTTTATTTATTTTTTTAACCTAGTCAATTTGAGAATTGTAAAAATTGTAATGCAATGTAATATAAAACATATTACATGAAAATGCTTGTTAAGCATTTATTTTGATATAGAACTGAAGGAAGATCAATAGGCTAGTTTTTAGTGCGCTTCTCATTTTAAATCTGGAGACATGCGGTCAACTAATCCTGTTCTCAATATTTTACCTTATATTTTTATATTAACACAGTAAAAATATTTAGAAATGTGCAAATGGGTCATTCCTGTTTTGAAGTACTTTTTGAACTCTTGATTGTTTTTGTGCTGCCCCAGGAACTGCTAAGATCTTGAACCCCATAGATTGGCATGGATGGATGGGCAGATTGAAAGATAAATACATAGTTGGATACATACTAGCTGACAGATGGACAGACAGATCTGCTCAGATGTACTAATGAATCATTGGCTGGAAGTGGCTGTGTTTGCCGGTTTGATGAATGGATGAAGAGATAAATGGATGGATGCATCAGTGTGGTGGCAAAGATGAGAGGAATGCGACATTGGCCCCCTAGAGTGCTGACGGTCTAAATCCCCCCCATACTCCCCTGTCTGTATGATGCTGTGAGTGAGACCACCATTGTCTCGATGCACAGGGCGCTGTGTTTCTGTAAGCCAAGTCATCATTACCACTGCCGGTGCTTTTGTTTCCACTAACGCCCCTACATTCCTACCCACCGCCACACTAGAGCACGGAGAGCTGAGATGGGCATGGAGATTATATGATCAGCATTTAGGGTTAGTGTGACTGTGAAAGTTTAAAGTCGTAAAGCTTTAGGTTTCATGATTTTTTTGTTATTATTGATATGGTGTTGGGTACTCTGTCAGAGCAGGGTAAAGGGGAGGCTTTTTTCCAATGTCAAATCAGCTGGAGAGCTGCCCACACATCCCTTAGTATCTCCGTTTGGTTGGAGGAAATGCTTTTGAGTGATACCTGCCACAAAACCTGATTCCTGTGTCAGGGATATTTTATTCACTCTAATCTACTTTATCTTGCACGGATTTTAACTGTAGCAGTTTTGCAAGGATACATTTTGGCATGTTCAATAAGTGCAGTAAATATGATATTTGGGTCTCACTATGCAGTGCAACTAACTGGGTGGATCTGACTGGTTGACAATCATGGCCATTAGAAGTTTAGGTGTTCAACTAATAGCAACAACGTAGCAAATGAACAGCCAACTGCACATATATTTTTGCAGTACTTAGCATTTCATTTCGATGTGGTTGATGGCCTTTTACACATTTCGAATTGATATTGCTTGGCAGAAATGAAACCCGTTTGTTTCTGGAAAAGAAAGCACTATTATGAGTGCTTCTTCATAGCATGTAAGGTTTTTCGTTTTAGAGGTCTTGTAGCAGATTTTTACTTCAAAATGTCTAATTAAGCACACAGAGTATTAAATCATTCATTTAATTTTTTTTCACAATCAAAAACTATTACCTTCAACTATAATATAACATTATACCATTTTGGAACGCAGGGACGTCACCACGAGAAAAAAAAAGTGCTGTGTATTTTAAGCTATGTGAGTTGCCGTAGTTTGCTGTAGGTCTCAAGTAGGACTACACGATTAATAAAAAAAAAATAAACTGCACACGATCTGGCAAAGAACATGAAAAGGACATACTGCTTGAAAATGGACAGCAAGCAAGCCTCTTGAAAGCTGTGCAACACACCACAGTTCCCTTTTGGATTAATTGATTGCTATTCAAATTAAATGCCAAGAAGATTATCACAAGGTAAGACTTGGCTATATTGTTACTGTTTGTTGTTTTTATAACAGCACCTTTTTTTAATTGGTGATGAATATGCGTGCCTTCAGATGCTTCACGCGTTTATAAAATAACACTGACTTGGTGTGTTTGTTGCAGGACATACTGATAAAGAACGAATGAATAGTAAAAGGTTGCGTTTCTTCCTGTCATGTGGAGTAAAGAGAGAACGTAATCGGGAATACCGTACCAAAATGACTTGTTTTTCACGAGTCTTAAGTCAAGTCTCGAGTCACTTGTTCACGAGTCCAAGTCAAGTCACAATTCTTTCTCTGCGTCCCAATTCGCCTACTTGTACTACGCTCTAAACGCATGTATTCTTTTTGTGAAGTAGGCTAAAAGTAATATTTAATTGTGTAGCAAAAGAATAGACAAGCTTTGGGACATACTATCACGTCATTCAATTGCGTCTTTAACAATTGCGCTCTGTCGCATCCTGACACGCATCCTGTCACCGTAAACTGGCCTGTCAATCATCTTGTCACAGTTATAATCTTACACATTTTATTTAATTTCCTACCGTATCGGAGAGAAATGCAGTAGCACGTTGATCAAGTCCCGGGTCTTGCATGTGGAGAACTTCCTCATATTAATGCATGATGATGCATTTAAAAGTAAATGGCCAAACGTATCTTTATAAAAGTCCGCATTGTTATTGCAGATGAAATATAAGGATAACATTAAATAGATATTTTTTATTAGGTTAAACTTTTATTAGTCACTCAAACCTTTATCTAAACCTCTCACCGTCGGTCGAGCATATCTGCCATGTGTTGTTGTTTTTTTTTAAACACTTTTTACTCGTGTTTGTAGTTCTGAACTGAATCCTCCTCCAAAGCGCATTAGGTTGTGGGCAATATTAGCCTTTAAAGTGTGCATGGATCCAAAATCTACCAGAAATAGTAGACCATCCAGGGACTTCTCATTTCAACATACTATGCTTTGGGACACACTTATTTTAATCTCACATACTATTTAGGATGGATAGTATGGACATTGGAATGCAGGGTTATTTATTTATTTAATTATTTATTTTTTGCGACTTAAGTGCTACTCGAGTTCAAGTCACAGACTCGAGTTTCCATCTCTGCAGAGAGAGGTTGGTTATATTGTTAGATGTATGTGATATTTTTCACACTTCGCCCAGGAGTACCCCAGGATCACTTTAATATGACAATTGCATGATTCCAAATATGTGGCAGAACATGTTATCATACAAAACAATACAACATTGAGGCTATTGCTACATCGTCATCTGTAGCCTAGTCATCATTCTTTGTGGCCACACATTTAAACTTGTACAAAACTTTTTTTGTTCCTGTTTTTCGAATTGAAAATTTAGGAACAGTGTGAAAGCATAAATAACTGGGTTCTTTTTAACTCAAATTTACATATGGTTCATGTACAAATAATTTATTTCTCATTATTATGATGGTTTTTCCACATTGTAGTTGAATCAAATACAATTAAAAATAATTCTCATGATATCAGTGGCTTAGAAAATGCTTTTTTGTTGCCCCATACCATGAAAGGCCTGTATCACAGCCACACCATCTACTGCATGCAGACAACTGTCAGTATAAAGTCAAAAGACCACTGGGACATATAAGTGAAATGTAAAAAAATAAAATGACTGATTACACATTTAATGGTTAATCTTCCCCTTCAGCACTAAACTGGACCAGGCCAAGGTTTAGAGTTAATTAGAGGGATGGATCTCTTGTGTACAGTTTGTTTGAAGAATAATTGAAATGCAGGCAGTCTAACTTATGATTAGTATGCTTATAAATATAGCTGTGAAGTCATGCAGTTAAGCAAAGTAAATGTAATTTACCCAATGAATTCTAGTCATTAACAATAAGGCATTATTTTGATCTATTACCATATGAACAGTAGCATTTAATCATGCAGATGCTACTTTTCTTCAAAGCAACTATATACTTCTACATTATCAGTTACAACAAACTTGATGCTTCAGGTCCTGACCACCCCATCTGGGTTTATTCTGTGATAACAACAGGCTGGATGTAGGCCTGTCGCGATAGTCGATAAGTCGATTAATCGCACGATAAAAAAAATTAGCTCGATAATTTTTCCGGCCGCGATAATTCCATTTGCATGCTTGTTTGTTTTCCTCGTCTCTCTCTCTCTCTACCAAAGAGACTGGATGACCACTCTCGGTTCTTTAGCGTATAGGAGGAGTGAACCCTCTTGTTGTCAGTTGCATGGTCTTTGTGTGAGAAGGCGGCGCCGCGGCGCTTGTCAGTCACATGGTCTTTGTATGGGAAAGCACCGGCGGGACTGTTTGCGGCTACTGCCGGGAGAGAGAGAAGATGCTAGTTGTGAGTTGCGACAGCGAGCCCGATCACATGAAAATGCATATCTATACCACGAATGTTATTTCTCGTGCCATTTATACGCCAAAAATAGTTTTTGCGTGCATATGATACGCTCTTTATGGCGTGTAATACGCACGCACTCCTCACCCCTAATCCTAACCAAGTATTTTCAGTGCGTAGCATACACACGCAATAAAGTGCGTCTCCGTCTTCCCGACAGTACACAATCACTTGACAAAGTAACAGGAGGACAAAGTAACAGTGCAAAATAGTGCGATATGGCTTGTTGAGGCTTTTTTTTATTTGTTTACAAAGGTCCTAACTGTCAGTTTTGCCTGTTATGGAATGTATCACCATTTAATAATGTCTAAAGCCTAATGTTTAATATTTTTTGAAGTGCAATTTTGTTTCATTTTATATATTAACAGACATTTATTTTGTTAACAGACACTAAGAGTCCATTGCTTTCATTGTTTTTGGTTGTTTTGTTCATTTTTTTGGATATTTAAAATGTTTTCCGTTTTCAATGTTTAATATTCTTTAGAAATAAAAGTTTATAGATCGTTGAAAAGGTGTACCTGCATTATTATGCCATTATAATTATATTAAATGAAAATGGTCTCAGAACGACAATATTATCGTTTATCGCGATAATTTCTTGGACAATTTATCGTCCAGCAAAATTTGTTATCGTGACAGGCCTAGCTGGATGTACATTATCCCTTACTTATCTCATATAGGATACATTTGGTTAAGAATTAACACGGTAGTAAAACGTGCCAGTGGTCAGCTTCAGCTTCAGTGCATGCAGCGCAAACAGAAATGCTCAATCACATCGACTCATTTTACAGTCTACAGTTTACTAGCCCATTATTTACAATAAAAATCCTTCTCATTCATTTGCATACCCTGTCATGCTATTGGCTATATAAAGCATTAAGGTAAGCATTATGTAAGCATTAAGGCTAACTAACAATTAATCGATTAATTGATCGTTCATTTATACGACGAGGATCATGAGAATTTGTGTAAATTGACATCCCTAAATCAGTGCCATGAAACTCAAATCCTTTTAATTTTTTTTCCGTTTGACTCGTTGTAGCCTGGTAACTTTTTATCTTGTAGTCATTTTGTGTCTAGTATTCATCAGATGGTCCCTGAATGTCTAAAGCCAGGTGCACACCGTACGATTTTTGCTGTCGTATGAGCTTGCAGGCGATCCTCTGATCATATGATAGGAATTAGGAGTTGAGCTGAGTACCTTAAAAGTACCTCCCAATAATTTTTAGTCAGCCTGAATTTGACCAGTGTATAGGCTCTTCCCTATTCCCAAACCATTCAACATACATGCATGCATACATAAATACATCGTGCAACCAAATCACATGGGCAACAGGGCTCCAGACTAACTTTTCCACTGGTTGCACTGGTGCTACCAACTTTCTCAGTTGGTCACACCAAATTGTTTTTTTTACAACCTGGAATTAATCAATGCATGCTGATGAATAGTTGTCCTAATCTGCGTACCCTAATTTTGCATTGATGTAAAAAGACTGACAGTGACACAAGACCTCATGTTGGCAAAATGTTTTAATCTTTTAAATGAAAACCATTAAAAATAACTATTAAAAAAACACCACGTATGTTTTTTTAATGTTTTATTGTATTTTATTTAGTACTGTCAGTCGATTAAAACAATTAACTATAGCCTATTCGCGATTAATCACACTTAACATTAAAGTTTTTAATAATTTTTTATATTGTAATAATTTCACATTTAATCTCCAAATTAATGTAGAAACAACATAAAGTATATTTTAAATATTTGATCTTTTAGGTAGGAAATATACATAAATTGAATAAAGTTATCAAACACCTCTCAGTCTTCACTGTAATTTTTTTCTTTTTCTTTTTTCTCTGATTTTTTTACATTAATGTATCACAGAAGTGGGTTTATTAGGCTGCTGTCGCTTTAAGATCTGATGCACACAACGTGGATCTGGATCTGACAAGCATCCGATATTGTCACAAGAAAGAAGAAAGAAAAAATCTGATGCTGCATTAATTGCATTAAATATTTTTAACGCGTTTAACTGAAAAAATTAATTGCATGTGTTAACATGCATGTAATTGCATGTGTTTCATTTTGACAGCCCCAATTTTTGTATAATCAAACATAAACATAATATGTATTTGTTATATTCCTTTGCTCACTTGGTTCCTCCCTGTCCGCACCTGTGCTTTGGTCATCAGTTGTGTCTGAGGCTGTATGCTGGCTCGTTGGCTTGTCCTTTCCACCAGCATTCGTAATCAGTTATTGACCTCTTCATTATTAGACTACTTAATTCCTGAATTCCTAATTTGCGCACTTCATCAGTGCGCATGTATGTGTATGTGACTGATTTTTTTATTTTTTATTCTATTTTTGTGGATTTACTTGTTCACGTGACAATTCGCGGCAGCATATTTGCGTCTGTCTCCTGGAGGACAGGAGGAGAGAATGAGAAGAAAATGGGTAAATGTCAGTTCAATTGTAAGTTCATTCTTTATGTGCTTAGGAGTGTGCAGTAATGTCTATGATGATATTGTAATCATTGTTTTAACTATGTACGAGGCACTGCGAGCTGACATCACATTTGTCTCTCGTGCTTTCACTCCGTGATGTCAGTGCAGTTATATAGGTAGGCTATGCCCCCAAATGAGTTTTTGTCTTATATATATATCATATTATGTTGTTGTATTAGAATATCACATGAGCAAGAGTGCCGTTTTCCCGTGCACAATTGCAAATGTGCTATTTATTTTATACAACAGTTAAATTAACAATAAGTTAACATTTGTGAGTTACTTTTTAGACACAATATTGTCAATATTATTTGTTTTCCCTTTATTTCGCAGACAAGAATTTCAAACTGAAACTGTAGCAGTTTGAGTCCAACAGACAGCAACTATTTTTTTGACTGAAATCCGCGTTTTGAACAAATCATTTTAATGATTCAAAGAACAATCACTTGCAGCTGTTTGAACAAATCGGTTGAATGAATGACTCCCTCAACTCACTTATTAAAGGGATGGTTCGGAGTAAAATCAACCTAGGGTCCTTTGCACCATGACCTCGAGCCAAACACCCCCCAGAAGCTTTTTTTCCCTTGGTTGAACATTATTAAAGTTAGAGCTTATTTAGAGAAATCAGCCGGATGGCGTAGTGCAGGCGCTAATGGAGATAATCCTCTAATAATAACCCTCTAATAATGCCCAGAATGGTACCAAACTTATACAGTAGTACAAATAGGTTCTGTACTCATAAAACGAGGCATTGGAAAGTTTGTAAGTACATGAAGAAATTTATTAAATAACACTTGCCTGACGGCTCATGCTACTGCTAACCCGGACGTCAATGTCACTTCAGTGGTTTGGGAAAAGCCCGGCAGAAAGCGATGCATAAGCATGTAGTGTAACGGCGAATTATTTTTTTCCGAAGTGTTAACCACTTAGTGTTAATTAATGGCGCTTTTCCATTACCAGTACCAGCTCGACTCGACTCGTCCTGGCTCGGCTCGCTTTTCCCTCCGTTTTCCATTGCAGATAGTACCTCCACAATAGTACCTGGTCGTCATAGCGATGCCACAGGAAACTGCCTGACTTAATCTTCTACGCGAGACCTTTATTTTACTGTCTATGCACGAGACAGAACCGCTACCCACACACAAAGGACAATGGAGGAAATTGAGTGTATGCTGTTTTTGGATGTTTTAGTTTTTGCTGTTTTTTATTCAGGATACTCCGTCTGACGCGTGCAATGATGAAGCGGTGAATAGTGACGATTCTCTCTGACCAATCAGCAGTCTGCCGCGTTTTCACGTCACATTTTAGTATCGCCTCAGCTCGCTTAGAACCTCGCCGGAGGTGGTACGAAAAAAAGTACCTGGAAGCAGGTACAGGTACAACTTTTATACGGTGGAAAACCAAACAAAGCCGAGTCGAGGCGAGCCGAGGCGAGCTGGTACTGTGTAGTGGAAAAGCGCCATAATAATTGTTGCAAACTGGTACTACCAACAAAATATTAGTGCATTCCTGGAACTGGGCGTTGTTACACTACATCCTTATGCATTGCTTTCTGGCCTAAACCAGCCATGGTACCAGTACAAAAACACAATCAGTAAAAAAATCATCTAATTATTAACAATAAAACTTTGAAAATATCGAGAGAGCCTATATTTCTGTCAATATTCCACACCCCTAATGAGATTTCTTCAGTTCTTAAAAAGGTCTTAAAAAGTGTGCAGCAACCCTGGGTAGGCAGGCACCGATAGGGTACTCGCACAAATGCGACCATGTCAAATTTTAACTCGCACATTCTCAATTTTTTTTCCGCATATGTTGACCATTTTTGTCGCAGTCTGGAGCTCTGGGCTACTAACAACCCTATAGTGTTTGTATACACTGACACACAAATACATCCTCTAGTTGTTTTTGTTGAACAGAATCACTGGGCATCATTAGGGCTGGGACAATAATCAATGCATCTCCAATTTGTGGATCGATTCTGAGATTTTCAGTATGCATCGTGATTCTCTTTTCTGAGCTTAGTTTTTAACAGCAGATGGCACTGTAGGCTAGTTTTTTACCATGTGCTCAAATGCTCACGAAGAAGAGCGCTTGTGCATTCGGCTGTGTGTCCACGTAAGAGGTTTAATGTCTCTCATACATTTCATTTTTACAGCGGGACTCTGTTGAAGTTTAAAACTATTAGATCTGCCTTGAGCCACTCTGGATCTGCCATAACCAATAGCTAACGTTTGGTCGTGACGTAACCCTACAACTCAAACTAGCGCACAACATTGATTTATTGTCCCAGCCCTAGGCATCATACTATCACTGTAGCTGAATAAACAGACGATTGAAACACTTTGATTAAACATGACTAATAAACACACAACTATGACAATATATGGTTTGTGTTCTTCAAGCCTTCTCCGGTATTTTCATGATAAAGTATTTTTATACTTCAATGCTGTGTAAGAAGCCACATCATCTCACAGAAAGATGTTTTCCAACACTCAACCGATGTTATGAAGTGAGTAACAACATGTTATTAAATGTTAGAGGTTCATAAATGCTTCTCGTGGTTGGAAAGATGTTTGACGCGTAGGGCTGGGCGATATGGAGCAAAAAATATATCTCGATATATTTTGCTATATCTCGATATACGATATATATCTCGATATCTTTACAGGAAAAATAACCCCCCAAAAACTACTGCAAAAACAAATATGCCAAATACCACAGTCTTTTTTTATTGAAGTGCAAATAGGTAGGCTGTTCATGTAGGAACAAAGTGCTTCTGCAGCATAAAAAAAAAAAAATCCCTGTATACAAAAATAATAATTTAACTGTAAAATAAAGGAAGAAATAATACATATTGTACTATTTTTAATAAACCTGTATAGAAATATCATTACTAATTTTGGCAAATAAATTAAAAAAAATGCCATATATCCCCCAAAAACTGCACAACTGTAGAGTAAAACATTAATTAAAAAAAAAAGTGATAAAAATGCATCTAAAAATTGACATGATTGTTACAAAATAACACTGTCTGGGGCCTCTGGGGAACTCAGAACAACTGCTAGCATAAAGTTTAAGGTAAAAATAACTGCCATTAAATTATAGTATCTGACTACTATGCAATTAGATAAACTGTTCATTCATTACATCACTTTACCTCTGTCTTTATCCACCTTTATCTTCTTCTCTTCTTTTCGGCACTGTATATAGCAGAATAGGTAACTTAGGCTAACGCTAATTTATAATGTGTCATGTAAATTCCGCCATCCGTCACAATCAGGAAACTTTCAACGTGTCTAGAGCTGGCGCGAGCTGCCAGGCCCGTTTCTAGGGGAGCATGTTAAGTGTGAGTGTTAAGCGCCCTCAAACAAAAGCAATGCGGCGAGAGGCGACGCTACACAAAAAAACACCAACAACAACTGATCGCGCGCGCACTGTTTCTGACGCACTTCAAGCACTCGCTGGGCGGGGAAAGATTGATGTGCCTGACCGGACTCGGGGGACTTGAATGAGACAACACGCGAGGGCGGGGGCGAGCACAGCACAGAGAAGGCAAACAAGCAAATTGGCGAAATCAGAATTAAATATAAACAATATATCGATATATACGATATGTCAAAATCCATATCGAGTTTAAAAAATATCTCGATATATCGTAAATATCGAGATATCGCCCACCCCTATTGACGCGTGTTGTTTTTTTCAAATGCACGTTATAAGTAGGCCTGTCACGATAACAAATTTTGCTGGACGATAAATTGTCCAAGAAATTATCGCGATAAACGATAATATTGTCGTTCTGAGACCATTTTCATTTAATATAATTATAATGGCATAATAATGCAGGTACACCTTTTCAACGATCTATAAACTTTTATTTCTAAAGAATATTAAACATTGAAAACGGAAAACATTTTAAATATCCAAAAAAATGAACAAAACAACCAAAAACAATGAAAGCAATGGACTCTTAGTGTCTGTTAACAAAATAAATGTCTGTTAATATATAAAATGAAACAAAATTGCACTTCAAAAAATATTAAACATTAGGCTTTAGACATTATTAAATGGTGATACATTCCATAACAGGCAAAACTGACAGTTAGGACCTTTGTAAACAAATAAAAAAAAGCCTCAACAAGCCATATCGCACTATTTTGCACTGTTACTTTGTCCTCCTGTTACTTTGTCAAGTGATTGTGTACTGTCGGGAAGACGGAGACGCACTTTATTGCGTGTGTATGCTACGCACTGAAAATACTTGGTTAGGATTAGGGGTGAGGAGTGCGTGCGTATTACACGCCATAAAGAGCGTATCATATGCACGCAAAAACTATTTTTGGCGTATAAATGGCACGAGAAATAACATTCGTGGTATAGATATGCATTTTCATGTGATCGGGCTCGCTGTCGCAACTCACAACTAGCATCTTCTCTCTCTCCCGGCAGTAGCCGCAAACAGTCCCGCCGGTGCTTTCCCATACAAAGACCATGTGACTGACAAGCGCCGCGGCGCCGCCTTCTCACACAAAGACCATGCAACTGACAACAAGAGGGTTCACTCCTCCTATACGCTAAAGAACCGAGAGTGGTCATCCAGTCTCTTTGGTAGAGAGAGAGAGAGACGAGGAAAACAAACAAGCATGCAAATGGAATTATCGCGGCCGGAAAAATTATCGAGCTAATTTTTTTTATCGTGCGATTAATCGACTTATCGACTATCGCGACAGGCCTAGTTATAAGCAACTCAAACTCAGTGCTTTCAAATGGAGCAGCATTTACTACTGATCACAGAGCCATGCTTCACTGACAAGCAGCGCATAAAAAATAATCGCTGCCTTTGTGATTTCATAAATGCAGTAAGCCAAATCAGTTAATTGTGATTTAATTGTGCAGCCCTAGTCTGAAAAAATCATTGACTATGACCATGGATATAATTTACCGCCTTCTTTTATACTAAAGATGTCCTTGTGAACCCTACTTGATCTTGGTAAGAATCTAGGTTTTTAACACAGAGGGTGCTGGTTTCAATTTAGGTTGGGGCAACCCTATTACAAAGATCAATTTTCTTGGCTGCTCCAGGTTGTAGTAGTGCCAGAGGCAGACTAACAATCCATGTCTACTGTCATGACTCTCTCAGTTCAAACTGTTATCAAATTTAAGTTGCTCTGAAAAGGACCACTAATGTTCAGAGGGTGCAGAAATGTTGCTGATATTGTATGAGATCTAGCATAATGCTCAGTTCAGATGTTGGCACAGACATTGGGATGATGAAACCATCTCATCTGCTTTTGATTTACCTGCTCAGGCAGCAGGAGGAATTTGTCTGTCTAGTGTGTGCTGTATGTTAATGCTGTCATCCTAACAGAGTCAGTGTGTGTGTGTTTTTGTATGAGGCAGACTAATCTTATAACTGGACGTCTGAATGTGCGTACTGTATATGTGATGCGTTTCGTGTTATGCTGGCTCTCGTCTTACTGATAACTTGCTAATAGAGATTTCTTAGCATTTTCTTAGATTTCTTATTTCTTAGCTTTTCTTGAAACGTCTTATTATTTTGGCCGTTGAATAGACATTACAAAAAGTCACTTTAGAAGTTTTATTTTAGGAGTGTTTTATTTCCTTATCATTCCATATTACTTTTTCTTTTGTTGTTCTACATTAAGGCTAGGCTGCAAACAGACATGTGCCAGTATCGATAATATGATATCTCACGATAATGAACATACATGATATTGTTATCCTGGGCACTTAAAAATACCATGAATAATTATTTATTACAAATTATAATTTTTTTTTTAGAATGCATTTTAAGAATACTTTTCCCAACAACCGTTTAAAATGCACAACACTGCTGTATGCTGCTTCAAAGAGGCTTGCGCACTCAGATGTAAACAAGCTCAACATGCATTAGCAGTGCATGGCTGAACGAGTGAAGGACACGTGTTGAATGAAAATGCACTTTCACTCTCTTACAGCAGGTGGCGCTGATAGAACAGGACAGCAGACATGCAGCGGTTACCCCGGTAACCCCGTAAACACAGGAGCTGCTCTCTGAACAGTATTTAAATGGTTCAAACAGCCATTCAGAGTTTTGTATTCGCAATGGTGTTCATCTCGGCGCCAAATACTTAATTGATACTAAACTTAATATTAACTAAACTTAATAGGCTATTTATTTTCAAACTTATTTTTTTTTTTAATATTTTAATCTGGACTACAACAACTGATCTGATCTATATAGATAAGTGACTACAACATGCCCTAGATATTGTTTGAAAATGTTATGAGTCTTTACATTTACATTCATTTCGTAGACGCTTTTATCCAAAGCGACTTACAAATGAGAACAATAAAAGCAGTGAAACTAACAACAGGACAACAATATGCAAGTGCTATGACCCTTCCCAGTTTAATCTAGCGCAGTACATGTACTTTAAAAAAAAAAGTTTTTTATAAAGATAATAGAAGATAAAGTGTTAGTATTAATGTATTATAAATATTAAATAAAAAGTATTAGTATTAATGGATCAAGTCTTGATTTTTTCAAACACATTATACCATTTGTTAACATTAGTTATTTCATTACCATATTGTTCCGAATATAAGACTCATTATATAATCAGGGCCGTCTGCCCCTTTTTCAAGTTGTACTTTTTTGAAAAAGGCTTTTTGATAAAGAAAATGCTTTTATTTGAAAATAATTTAATAAATATTAATAATAAAAGAATATAAAAAATTCATTAATAAACAAATATTTTTTTTTTGTATGTATGGTTAATACCACTGATCTATATAGAATGACAGGATAGCTCATGACGTCATAAACAGTGAAGCCACCGTGCTTCGTATTGGTATTCCCTAGTGAGCTCACGCGTTCTATTGAATCAATAGGAAATTTTATGATTTGACTGAAAAAACATTGCCTAACGAGACACAATTTTTAAATCTAAAGTCTCCCTGTACATTCTCACAACGCAAACATCCTAAGCATTTAAATGGGTATTTGTTTAAAGTCGGACATTTTTCCTGCTTATTAAAAAACGTCAATTTCTTTGCAAAAGGAATAAAAAGCTGTACGAGAACACTAGTCGGCCTTCACTGAAAAGCTATCTTCACGGGTAAGAAAAACAGTTTGATACTATTAATTAAAGGAATACTCCACCGTCTTTTCATATTAAACTATGTTATTCCCTTAACTAAGACGAGTTGATACATACCTCTCTCGTCTCAGTGCGTGCACTCAATCGCTCTGGCGCGCGGCGAAACTTTGTTCACTCAGTTCATTCAATACGGGCCAAGCAGAGAAGCTACCAAACACCTCCACGGTTTCCCTATTTAAACACAGTTACTCGCGTAGTGTAACTCGACCTAGGACGGTGACACAAAACAAAACGTTGCGCTTTTCTAAGCGTGTAAAATGGATAACTATATTGTATGGCGGAATACCATAGCAAGTGCTTATGAGCACTTCGACTTGGCGGAGTAATATCTTCACTCGTGAAAAATCCTCTCACCGGCCCCCGCTCCCTCTGGTGAAGATATTACTCCGCCAAGACGAAGTGCTTACAAGCCCTTGCTATGGTATTCCGCCATACAATATAGTTATCCATTTTACACGCTTAGAAAAGCGCAACGTTTTGTTTTGTGTCACCGTCCTAGGTCGAGTTACACTACGCGAGTAACTGTGTTTAAATAGGGAAACCGTGGAGGTGTTTGGTAGCTTCTCTGCTTGGCCCGTATTGAATGAACTGAGTGAACAAAGTTTCGCCGCGCGCCAGAGCGATTGAGTGCACGCACTGAGACGAGAGAGGTATGTATCAACTCATCTTAGTTAAGGGAATAACATAGTTTAATATGAAAAGACGGTGGAGTATTCCTTTAAATAGTGAAAGGTAAAGACCTATATTTTTGTGAATTGATGAATATTCAGGTGAATATTGTTTCGTAGCCACGAATTAATGATAATACCTCAGCACGTTATACTAATTTGTTCCCTCGTTTTATTATATTGTAGCACGTTGTAATTCGTTAAATCAAAATGAGGGAGGGAATTAGTTCATCGTTCAAGTCATCGTAACAACAAATTATTTAGATCAGTGGACAGGGCGCATAAGAACAAGCAGAGAGCGCGCACTCTCATCGCCTTGACGCCTTCAAACAACACGAGCACTGTATTGCTCTCTCTCCCTCGCGCATATCAACATCAATTTACACAATACAGTAAAAGGTCGGTAGACCGATTAGAAGTTTGTTCATATAAAGTGTTTGATTAGCAAGTACATGTTCAGAAAATGCATAATACAAATTGTATGGGTTAATGTAACGGTAAACGGACTCTGCACGAAGCTCTTTTGAAGCTGTCAAATGGTGTCGCTGTTGGACACTTGTGATTATTGCTGCTCTGAGGTTTCTTATAGGCTAAGTTACTGTTGACTGTTTTATCGTTGTTGCTTTTTTGAAGAAGCAGCAGCTCTTGCCTCGCAGAAAACAACACGGGCATAGCGACAATTTTGCATATAAATTACTACTTATAGGGCTTGAATTACAACCTGTGGGCAGTTTTTCCTACATCCTTTTGTGAACGTTGTTTTACACTTGTATGCTGCACAGCGGGTCATCTTAAAGGAGAACTCGGCAACTCTAGCGAACTCTAGTCACTTCTTCGCTGATTTTCCCTTTTGTTGTCGCATGTTTTCCCCACGAGCTCCCCCTACAGCTGTGGGGGGGCGTATATTTCACAACACGGTCGTAAAAAACTCACTTGCGGCGGCCTCCTCCCCCTCTCTACCGCTGCTCATGTGCGTTTGTTTTGATCGGAGCAAGCCAACTGAATCGTGTGGAGTTATGTCTACCGAGGTGGGTAATCTGGTAATACATCATACATGCGTGTGTGTTTATGTTGAATTGCCGTAAAGCGATTCGTGTTTCGCGCTCGTTCTCGTTCTCGTTCTCGCTTCTCACGAGACTTCCAATTTCTATTTTGCCGGGACGGTAGTCCCCAAGTTGCAAGGTTGGTTTTCCGCCTGGGAACGCTGGGGGGAGTGGGGAAAGTCACCAATATCACCAGAACAGGTTGTTTAACCATCCAAATGATTTCTAGACAGTTTTATTAAGTTAAAAAAGTTACCAAGTTCTCCTTTAAAAGTGCCATCGGAGCTACCAATCTCTGTATAACGGGCATTGGAGCCCTCTGCTGGTAGGGAATCGTAAGATGGCCGCACGAACACTTTCGGTGGCTTCACTGCCTAGTGGCAGTTTAGAACGTCATGAGCTATCCAGTCATTATATAGATCAGTGGTTAATACTGGTAAAATGTACCAATAATCACATTTAAAAATAAACACTTTTTGTCATACCATAAAAATAACCTGTAGCCCAGGGCTATTCAACTAGCTTCATTCGAGGGCCGGATTATCAAATCGAAAAGTTGAGGTGGGCCTGTGGGTTGGTTTGGGGGTTTATCATATTTATTAATAAATAAGCTAAAGTAAACCTAAAAAAGTATTGTATTTACTTGGTAATGTGGTACCCAACAGTATGCAGTTATATAAGACTGTAAATGATAATTTACAGCTGTGTACAACTATTTTCCCATAAATTGGAAAGAAATAAGAATTATTTTATTTATAATTGTTATGCTTAAATTAAAATATTCTGATAGTGAGACTTGATTTAACCACAGGCTACTCACTCCCACTGTATAAAAAAGATGCCTAAACACCGGTTAAAAACTATACGCACCTTTACTAAGAAACTGACATAATTTCATAACAAAAATGAATTATATAGGCCTATTGCTCTACCCACCTAATACATCTAATGCAATATAAATGACTATAACATAGTATTCAATATAAATATTCCACATTTCTGCCCAAACCATGGTCAATTACTACAGTACATTCATGGTAAATGTTTGTAAGGGTGGTGATTAGGGGATTTAAAGTCTTCTAATTTCCTACTTTCCTCAGTCTTGTTGGGAATGTTGAGGCTGTTCCATCCGATTTAATACTAGTTAAATCATCGAGAGATTTGTTGTTTGTAACAGAGAGGTGTCTGTCGAATTGAAACGCTTCCCACTGGTGTAACGCGTTTAGAAAGAATCGAACCAAAACAATGATTAATGTCGCTGGTTCAGTCGACATAAATACGGGACACACATAATAACTGCTGAAATATTCACACGTAAAACGCTTCTCAGGTCAATTGGAGCGCGTATCAAACTAAATTAGCCGCACCGTCAGG
Source organism: Scardinius erythrophthalmus (assembly GCF_964197995.2). NCBI lineage: Eukaryota > Metazoa > Chordata > Actinopteri > Cypriniformes > Leuciscidae > Scardinius > Scardinius erythrophthalmus. The sequence goes on from NC_138225.1 coordinate 26,192,762, forward strand.
AAAAGAGGAGGAGGGAGGCTGGTGCCGTCGGGCCGGATGGAGATGATTGGCGGGCTGCCAGTTGAATAGCCCTGCTTTAGCCCATCTGAATTATATAACAGTAAGGCTGTCCATCCCATAGTGAAAACCATGTCCTACCAAAATTTCATTAACAGTAGAAGTGAAATATTATTTGTTTTGAAATTTGGGTACATGTAAATCCTGTACAGGGTAAGTTTGGTCCCGTCAGCGAGGCATATTTTCTAATATTCAACGGCCCGGAGTTAATTATTCCACTTATACTAGTTACCACATCTCGAATCATTGTTCAGATGATGTATTTATTTATTTTGTCATTAAAACACTCTTGTATGTAGGACTAATTTCTTACGCATCTAATCCATATGCCTCCGTTGCTAATTCCAAAACGTCATTTTAGAGTTAGTAACGGAGGCTTAAACCACTGATAGCAGACTTACAGTAAGTGTGTCCTCGCCTAATGCAGTTATGAGAGAGAGAGAGAGAGAGAGAGAGAGAGAGAGAGAATGAGTATGTGCATCAATATTATTATTTATTAATTCAATTCGTTTTAATTAATTCGTTCATTCTTTTTTTTCTTTCTATTATTGACAGTAGACTAGCCTAATAAATGAAACACAAAGCCCTTTTAACAAGTAGGCCTATTAATAATTATTTAATTGTTATATCTGCAATAATTACAAAAACCCGTGCAGCAGGACTAGGCTGTCAATTTATTTATATATTCAGTTTAATTTTCTATTGATTATAGATAGGACTATATACTTTATTTATTAAAATTAAACTGCATGTTTCCATTGATTGTGAAGTTAGACATCGAAAATTGCAGATCAAGCGCATGGGGCTACGTGTTTTTTCTTGTTATGAATTGAATCCTTTTTTCTGTTATACATACAACCGGCACATCCGGGAACTTAACTGTCAATTTTGTAACCGCCCCTTTTTAGGGGAAAACAAACCAGACTTCCCATAGACTTCAATACAAAATAGCGGCACAAAACAACGTCCGTACACAGCCGGCAGACGTGTATAACTTCAGAAATCACTTAGATGAAATACGTTGAGTAATTATATGTCCACCCTGCCTTCCATAGAGCGTGAACGATACATTTATAAACTTAATTTGGGCAACTTAAAAACATATCCCGTTTCATTCTACCAGCGTCAAATTGGTCTATCAACCCCACCCAGTGGCTTACCCGGACATTTACTCGTACCTCATCGAGTCACCAGGTAGCCAGTGAATGATTTTACTACGGTTTTAATAAGTAAACATCTTTAAATGTATAATATTGTGTCTTTATATTTAGAGTAGCTACTGAGTGCACGTTTCTGTCCAGCTATACAACTAGCCTGATTTAGCTTTCGATAGCATCATCCGTAATTCATGATATTTCCATAACAGCACGATATTGATGATGATGGCAGGCAGAGATGGGCATAAATACATGGAAATGTATTTAAAATAAAATAAAAAATACAAAATACTGTGTGGAAAAAAATAATTAAATACAAATACATAATAGGGGTAGCCTACTGTGTGAAAAAAAAATGTTTAAATACAAATTACATGTTTGTAAGGGTTAGTACACGTCCTCAATCCGTTACTGTGTATGGCGCTCGCCGGATTGTTTTCCCCTAAAAGTGGGCGTGAACCTTTTCAGAGACGTTCTATGACGCTACGCCGGTTGTATGTATTACAGTTAACCCTCTGGAGTCTGAGGTGTTTTCTGGGCCCTGGAGGTGTTCTGACATGCTCTGACATTTGTGCTTTTTTCAGTTATTTATAAACATGTTAATGGCAAAGGTGTAAATTCACTCTATATAGCACAAACAGGGCTACCAAAATATGTGATCACCATGCATGTATATTTTTTTATTTTTAAGAGAATAATGCTTATGCGTGGTTATTGAAAAAATTAAAAATGAAAGTTGCTGAAAGAAGACCTCAAAACTCATAATAAATATGCATGAATAAGACTTTTGAGAAATGGATGTTCTTCCTTCGAGTTCTGGCTTCAAAATTATGTGAAAATAGTCTTGCTTTATCGTTCAGATAAAACAATACATTGATTTAAATTGATGTAAAACAGGTTTTGCTTGGAAAGCCATTATGCAAGTGGGCGTGAACAAGGAGTGGTTTACACCTTGGAATACAAAATGTCCCACCCATTATGCATAATGACTCTGCATAATTAGCCATTCATTCAGGTGTGACTCTGACTGACTGAGCCACAATGCAAGGACAAAAAATTAGAAGAAGACTTATATTGACCATTTAAGATTTTGCTTACATCTATCTTGTAAATATGTTTTGCTATTTTATTAAAAAGGTTACAATTACAACAATAATTAAAATTTCAACAATATTTCAAGTGTACTCTTTCTTTGTAAAAAAAAAAAAGATTATAGGCCTACATTTTAGGCCTATCTATGTATTCATTAGTTTGAATATAGCCAAAATTGGAACAGCTAACATCTTAGTTGATGACTTTATTTTATATATATATATATAAATTGCTAAACAAAAGCTTATTTGATATATATATTCAGTATATTCTACAGTAAAAACTGTACTCAAATCTAGTCAACAAAATGTTGTCTTTCATATTTCGCCTGACTGTAACGTTGTTTTTATGAAATATTAGGGCATATAAATGTTAATTTGCAGTTTAATACGTATTGCTTATACAAATAGCCTACATTTTATTTCAACATATTTCAGTCGATTTTTACTCATCTCAGTATAGTAATACAGTTTGCTAAAACATCATCATTCATTCACACACGCGATTTAAATTTAAACTGTCTTTTTGCGAGCTGTGGTAAACAGCGCGCATCTCTGCCGTTCATTCATCAAAAACAGAAACCCGATTCACGTGAGAAGAAAAAAAAACTTACAGTATTCCTCAGCTCGCTCCTCGATATACCCGCACTTCTGAGGTAGGCTACTTTTTTCATCAAAAGCTTATGTGGCAGTATATTCTACAGTAAAAACTGTACTCAAATCTAGTCAACAAAATGTTGTCTTTCATATTTCGCCTGACTGTAACGTTGTTTTTATGAAATATTAGGGCATATAAAATTGCAGTTTAATACGTATTGCTACGTACAAATACGTACAAATAGCTAGTGCTGGGCGGTTTGACCAAAAATCAACATCACGGTTTTTTTCTAAATTATACCGGTTTCACGGTTTTTACCGGTTTTTTTTTTTGTGTGTTTTTTTTTCTCAAGCATGATGGGTGTTTACCACATTTTCTACTGAGTGAGAGAGGAAATAGTGCAGTAGATTTACTTATAATGCCCTATTTTATTGTCATGAGTGAATATTATAGAAAAAATCCACACTAATATTAATAATACAGGTTTGCAAGGCTGTTTACAAAGAGGTGCCAGCAGGACGCGCTTTAGGAGCGGCAGAAACAGTGGTTTCCCCGGTAACGGCTGTACACAAAGCAGCAACGCTCATAAACACTGCTTTATCAGGAAAGATAAAGAAAGATTCAATCGTAATAACAAAGAAACTTTTCTTAAGACCGTCAGTTCACTTCAGATACGTTAATACAGTATAAAAACACGCGCGCCGCAAGAAAAAAAGACTCTCACCCCCACACGTCTCGTGCCCATTCTAGTCAATGCTTGTGTTTCAGATCGAAGCTTCCCAGAAGCGGCTCTCCGCGCCGCTTCGCTAAATATAGGCGCCTGGTCTATTTTGACGCACCACGTGGAGGACGGAATAAAACCTTGTCGCAGCCGTAAAGCGCCGCAGACGTGTGTTGTGAGGGGTGAGACTGTGTCGCGCAGCGCCGCGTTCCGATTAAAGCGACATACACCGGTTTTGCGGTATATTAAAAATTCATATCGTAACAAAAATAAACACCGGTATTCGGTATGAACCGGTAAACCGCCCAGCACTACAAATAGCCTACATTTTATTTCAACATATTTCAGTCGATTTTTATTCATAGTAATACAGTTTGCTAAAACATCCTCATTCATTCACACACGCGATTTAAATTTAAACTGTCTTTTTGCGAGCTGTGGTAAACAGCGCGCATCTCTGCCGTTCATTCATCAAAAACAGAAACCCGATTCACGTGAGAAGAAAAAAAAACTTACAGTATTCCTCAGCTCGCTCCTCGATATACGCGCACTTCTGAGGTACTTTTTTCATTATTGTTATTGCTCACAGCGCTGCTGAGACGGTGTTAAAGTAATGATCTGAATAAACTGATATGTGGGCGTTCACAGGTTTGCTTGGATTGCCTCATTCATTTGCGTTTGAATAGTGCGCGCTCTCCGTAGGCAGAGTCACATTACATTTGAATTAGCTCTAATGAGGTCGACTGGAATCGCTCTCTTTTAATACAGATTTTACAACATGAGAATATTTGTTTTTTATATAAATTACTTCATTTAAGAGAAGAGAATTCAAGCTTCATGCCTGTATGTCTGTTTGCCTGTTTGACTGAGTATTCGCTGAGTTATTGTTCATTTTCGGACGCGTTTCAGAATGGACGACACTGGCAGATAGAAGGCAGAACTCGCATCACGTTTATTTTTCTTTATTTGGCAAAAAGCACAACACTTTGTTTTTATTGTGAGTATACACAAAAATAATACACATTTAACAGAATCGATTGATGTATGAAACTTGTTTTGTAAAATCAAAATCAAAAGAGTATTTTGGGTCTCAATTCAACTCATAAGGAAAAAAGCGAGCAGATCACGCCGGCGTGATCTCCGACCTCTGAGGGTTAACTATGCGAAGTGATATGGAACTGTAATGCGGTCAAGACCTGCCTGGAACTACTTTAGCCGTGCGTTTCCCTGAAAATAATGCACACCTTAGAACGTTCGTCAGATTAGATTCAAGCATTCAACGGCCCTGTAGTATAAGAGTAAATCACTCACATATGTGAGTACATTTCATATTGGGCGACTAAATAATGTCTATCATTAGCTATTGGCTAATACATTCTTAGATTTTACTTGCCAGTGTGTGTGTGTTAGATGCCAAGTATACATTTAGTATAGATATATTTTCACTCGCTGAACACTGACTGAGCGCTTGAGTTTCGCTCTTCGTCAAGCGATTAGTAATGGGTCGTTTATTTTGTGTTGACCGCGCATGCGCAACATCCTATAGGTTCTGTACAGGGAATATAAATGATTAGTTCTTCTCTCGAGTCTTCGGGTTCGGGTCTGAGTCTTTCGTTTTTCCTGTCAGTCCCATAGAGGCTATACTTTCAGTACCGGAAAGAGAAATTATTAGTTCATCTCTTGAGTCTTCGGGTTTGGGTCTGAAGTCGATAGACTCAAAACGTGAACTAATCAATTCTCTCTCCGGTACTATACAGACTGCATAGCTCAGTTTATGAGGATGTCACAGGATGAACGAACAGCTCAGACCGGGAAGTGAAGTAAACCACTGCAAAGCTCAGTTTATTGGGATGTCACAGGTTGAACGGGAGATCAGTTTATTTAGATCGGGAGGTGAGTTAAACTATAACAGACTGCATAGCCTGAAGACCCAGATAAATCAATTAATCGTTTCTGTTTTTCATAATATGGCCTTTTCCTTGTATTGTCAAAAGTTTAGGCATTAAAAAAGGCATTAAAAAGTCTAGACCCTGAATAAAATCAAAAGTTGTAAAAGTTATTGTATTTATATGTTCAGAGTTTTTTTTTTATATATAATACAAAAAGTTATTAAACCTGTTATAGTATGATGACAATTTTTTTTGCAACATTTCAATATCATAATACCATATACCGTGATAAAAGCTTCAGCAATAATCGCAACATGAAAATTTGATGTCACATGCCTAGTTGTAAATATTGATTTCTCTATTTTAATTGGTTCTCATTTTGCCGAACCAATATTGATTTTACATCCCAAGAATTTATCTTTTAGTCTGCTGTTTTCAGTGGATGCGTAAACATAACTTTACATTATTTGTAGGACGCTTCCCATCCCGTAAATCGCAATAAGCTTTGTTACTTTTGATATAAAACAAAATCTCAGATTTAAAATTCTGTCAGTTTTATTAAAATCAAACAATAAATGCCATTTTCCATTACTACTAGTTATAGCCAAAATGAACATGAATGAACATCAAAAGGTATGTTGTTTACATGTAAATGTTTGTATACAAATCAGTTTTTGATTTGAACCTTTAATAGTAATAAATCAATCTGTAATAAATCAAACTGTGAAGTAGTGATTAGTGTAGTCAGTGTTGTCACGATACTGGAATTTCCAATTTGATACAATACCTTAAATATCAGTTTTGGAATTTGTATTTTATATTTGACCATTTAAGTCTATTTGGTACTAGTGAGCTATTATTGATCCGAGATGATGAACGGTCTGCGCTGAGCAGCACAAACGAGTAGCGCAGTTTTGTTCTGCTTTCGTATGGTTTGCCGTTAGATGTTAATCATATGCAACAGTTGAGCAATGTGGTGGTGGCACCAGTGCGGCTTCTAACAAAATTAAGTTGCACTGGCAGATAACATTTGACCATTTGGTCGCAATTTGGAGCTATGTACAATTAATTATACATAAAATGTGATAAAATAGCTTATGCTTTCAATAATGCCCAACTCATGTAAATTCCACAATAATAATTGTCAGTCAGTTTCTTTCAGAGACATTCATACTCAACCCCAATTCAATATTTATATTTTTCTTGCTATATTTCGAGCATCGCGAACAGTGAGCTTGCTCTCTGTTCTCCTCTTTGCAACCCTTATTGATTAGCTCAGATGACACATTAGAGTATTGACAAGACAAACTAAAACCAGAATTGCATAACAGGGACTGGATAATATGCACTTATATAGTGTGTGTGAATTAAAGTCCTATTTAGAAATAGGGCTGTCGCGGTTAAGAAATTTCCCTTGCGGTTATTTCGGGTGGCTCAATAGCGCGATATGCGGTATTACCGCCGTTTTTTTTTTTTATCCTGATTTTACTGCATACAACCCTTATTTGTTGCTTTTTGTTGATATTGTTGCTTTTTAACTGACAGAGAGACACGTTTTATATTACATTTTTGTTTATTGTTAAATGCCAAACAGCAACAAGAACATGCTTTTTCCCATTTAAAAAATAAAAGTTCTAAAGTATCACATGAAAACAAGTAATAAGAAAAAGTCTTTTTCTAATTTGAAAAACGAAAGAATTCTTAAGTAGGCTATCACATGAAAACAATGTGTAGACCTAAGTGAACATACAGAGAGTAAACTAAATATTACTCGGTAACGAATGTAGTTTAGACCTGGGTTATCATGTCCTTTTTTCGTGCTAGGAAAACCAACATATGTGGTTTCAGGGAGGATCGCACGGGGGTAACGATATTCCCTGCGGCACTAAAAACCCTTTCCGATGGTGTGCTCGTTGCACAAATGCACATGTATTTTCGCGCGACTTTGGACAACAACGGAAATCTAGACTGATTATAGCGCCACCAGGACAGTGGATTCGCATTGGAGTCGATGCACTCCTCATGCAGATAGCGTGTGAGCTCGTTATCTGCTCGCGCTCTCTTGGGAATGGGTGCTGACGCGGAGGTTGTCCGTGACTTCAGCAGTTCTCCAAGAGTCTTTTTCTTTGCTGCAGGTGGCACCACTGCTTGCCCTTCGTCTCCAACCACTGACGCACTGGCAGCGGTCTCTTCGTCCTCCACTCCCACCATCTCTTCGATGAGTGCGGATTTTGTCTCCGTGTCATTGATATGATCACCCCTATATCGAGGATCTAAACAACACGCCTTTGCCAAAAGTTTTTGTAAGGCAGCTGGTTCAACATCGGACATAAAGCACAAAATGTGTAGTGTTCTACAAGGGAAGTGTAGAACACTACACATTTTGTGCTTTATGTCCGATGTTAAGGTGGTATCCTTGTTTGATGGTTTAAGCATATCTTCTGTCAAGAGCTTCAGGACGGGTTTGATTGAAGACACTGTAACGTAGCTTTCGCCAGACAGCAGAGCCGTAAACTCAGCCGCGGGTTTCAGTGCTGCATTCACGGACTCAAGGACAGCGATGTCCTGCCAGCTTGAATTTAGATGTTGGTGTCTCCGGTCATCCAAAACTCTTCTGTTAGCCGGGATTTGCTCCAAAACCCTTTCCACCTTTTTCTGTTTGGTGCCCCATCTCGTAGCGCAATCCTGAAAAGAGTATTGGCCGTTAAATCATTGAATAGAAATTAGCCAAGGACAACATCTAGCCTACCAAAATAAATTATAGACTAGGCTACATCTTAAATTATTTATTCATTTCAATATATTTTTTCTAAACAAAAAATGCATTTAATTTACCCCAACTGCAAAATAATTCATATTAATTAGGCTAAATGTGCACAGACAGATAGGCCTATATTGACGTTAAATTGAGCTGAAGTTAGCCTAAATGTTTTTTCTTCAATATATCTTAGCCTACCTTTTGAATAATTTTCGTTTCAAAATGTTTATTTTAAACGAAAAATACATTAAACCCAGCAAGCAACAGACAAGTATGCTATTGTATATCGTTTAATTTCTATAATTTAATTTTTATTTATTGCCTAATAACATGATCGATAAGTTAGCAAATAGTTTACATTTTATAACTTACCAGTATGAGGCCATGCTGAGGAATTTGAAGTTCCGCTTGTGCTTTCGCTAGATCTCTTCTCTTCAACCAGCTCTGAGAAAATGTACTGACCAATGTGTGACACAGGCCCATTGCTCGGGCTGTGCGGTCCTTTACGCTTGCCATTGCGTTTGTAACTGCCAAATGTAAATTGTGACCAAAGCAGTTCAGCCACGGCCAGTTCAACTTTTTGACTGCTGCAACGATGTTGGACCCGTTGTCTGTAGTGATACAGGCCAGTTTTTTCTCATCCAGGGACCACTCTTCAAATCCGTGCCGAAGAGCATCCGAAATATTGTCGGACGTGTGGTTTTCGGGCATAAACATTGTTTCGAGGCACCGTGATTTCAGAATCCATTCCATGCTGAGATAATGAACCGTTAGACTCATATAAGGAGTCATATTGACACTTGACCACATATCGGTTGTGGCAGAAAAGTAATCAACATTCATAAGCTCGCTTTTGATCGATGTCTTTACCCTGCTGTACATTTTCGGCACAGCATTTTCTGAAAAGTAAGTTTTGCCCGGCAACTCGTACTGCTTGTCAAATTTTTGAAGCATTGACTTGAATGCAGGTTTCTCCACCGTGTTGAATGGAACCGTCTCCTGAACTATATACTGCGTTACAGCGGCTGTAAGGCATTTATGCCGGTTACTTTCACGGCTGTATTTTACAGATTTCGCAAAGGCTTCAGCTACTCCTAACTGTCAGCCGGTACCGGTTTTGATGTTGCTCCGCGACCTGATGCTTGAGGGGGCAGCTGCGCTTCAATGGCTGGATGACAGTTAGCGAGATGACACCTCAAATTAGATGTATTGCCGCGTGTCACAGGAACCCTTTTGCCGCAAATTTTGCATATCGGCTCATCTAAATTCGCTGGCTCGCCCTTTTCATTGGGTTGAAAGCCGAAATGTTCCCAAACTGGCAACGTGACATTGGGTTTTGGGACGAGAGCGCCTGCCATCGTTTCAGCAGGTCTATTCAAAACAGACGAAACAGCTACAACGGTTCGCGGGAAAATAACAGTCGTAATCATATTGTATCATTAATTTATTTAACATTGAATGCACTATGACTTGTAAATTGAAATTGTGAAATTGTAAAACAAGAAGGCCACAGCCTCATAAAAAAAAAAAAAAAAAACCTGAACACTGCGGTTGCCGTGGTTTCTGCGGTTGCTATCCTTCCTCTGCGGTTTGCTTGTCAATAGCTTGTGTAATGTATTACAATATTGCTGTTATCGCTGACAGCCCTATTTAGAAAGTGTTCTGAAACCTTATGGTGGATTTTTCCATATTGTGTGTATGCATGTGATGGTGGTGTGCTGGAGTGTGTGTGTGGGTGGAGGAGGGGGAAGGTTGTGCATGTGTGTGGGAGTGAAACAAATTATGTTTTTTCTATTCTCTACTATCACATACATCCAGTCAACATAACAATCATGTACTCTAGCTGTACTCAAATCACGAGAGGTAGAGGATGTAAACAGGGATAAAATAGAGGCTATTTCTGTGGCGGTGGGTTGCCGATATGAAAGACCATCAAGAGGAGGACAACAGAGAACACACACGCACATATAATGCCCAGGAGGCATGTGGTCTCTTATTTGATCTCTTTATTAAAAGTGTGCAGCCAAAAACAGATCAGCCAGCTGAGATACAGAGAAAGGATAGTTAGAGTAATCAGAGTAAGGCTGTGAAGAAATGATATTCCAGTGGAAAATAAAGGCTGTAATGTGTGTTGATGTTGGTGTAGTTGTGTGTTGAAATATAATTTAAAAATAAATTAGGATATTAAATATGAATACAATATAAAGTATAATTTGAAAATTGTTAATATCAGCAAAAGCTGTTATGACTCATAACCAGGCCTGTCGCAATAATCAGTATATCGACTTATCGCACAATATATTAGCCTACATGACCTTGATTATTTTTGGTGACGCAATATATCGCCCATGTTTACATAATCAATGTCACCAACATTTTGCCGATCATGATGTCATCTGGTCTGTTCTCCATGTCTGAGGCGAAAGCTGAGCTCGGGCAGTTCCTTCATACAAAGAGCGGTCATCGACAGATGAAAAAAGGTGTCATTTGAGGCATTATAGTGTTTTCCTGACAACTACAGACAGTTTGGAAGAACAAGTCCAAATGCACTGGATTTCAAAGCCGCATCCACTGTTCCGCTGCCAATATAAATGTTACAGCGCGAAATTGTGCACACTAAAATAGTTTTAGCAGCAGATATGGCCTGTTGAAGCTTCTGTCTTTGTTCATATGGACATCTGACTGCTTTGTGTTTGTGTTTTCAGGAATAGTGTGCATCCGTACTTTACAGAGAAAAGAAGGACAGGGAAAAATATGTAAATGGCAAAAAATCTTCATAAGTGCCTTTTGTGCATTTGCAAGCGTGTTTTTTTTTCTGCTTGTTACTTTTTATTTTTTAGGAAGTTTTTTTTAATTTAGCATATTGAATTTTTTTGTCACTTTCATTCTTTCAACACTTCAACATTTCCATGATCTAAAGAATTAAAAGGTTGTCATTTGAAAGTGTCAAGGACTACTTGCCTTTATTATGCTGTTATATCATAAATATATAACCAGTGCCATAAAATGGGCTTAAAATGACAATAAAATCGCTTATCGCAATTATTTCTAGGACAATATATCGCACAACAAAAAGTAGTTATCATGACAGGCATAGTGATAATACAATAAATCATTGCAGCGGCACAGAGCTCCAGACTAAAATGGTCACAATTACAACAACAAAAAATGTAGATAGGAGCCATTGGCAACAGACAAGAAAACTTCATCCGTTTTCAGCTGGTGCGGAGGCGTTGGTTAATTATATCTTTAGAGATGAGCAAGAGTTTTCTGCACCTCTATTCAGAAGCTTTCTGCCTCTGCACACAACAACAAACATCTGATTCACTATTGAATGACTCAATGAATCAATCTCGAACTCAGGCGTGATCTAATTTGAATGTAATTTAAGTGGGCAGCATTTTTAGACTGAACAAAATCTGAAGTGATAAAGCAGAAATAGATGAAAATAAAAAAATAAAAAATCGAACCTTAAAGGAATACGCCGACTTTTTGGGACTTTAGCTTATTCACCGTGTCCCCCAGAGTTAGATAAGTCCATACATACCCTTTTCATTTTCCTATTTACATGTTGTGATTTGTATAGTCACTGTGTGTACAAATAACAAGGTCACATGAGACACAGCCATCTGATCTTCTAACCGTATACATACTGGGAACTATATTCTCAGAAGGCGAAGCACTGATACTTGGGCGGAGTGATTTGCTCGCTCAGAGTTGGAGTAAATCACTCCGCAGAAGTAGCAGTGCTTCGTGCTAATATACGGACTTATCTAACTCTGGGGGACACCGTGAATAAGCCAAAGTCCCAAAAAGTCGGCGTGTTCCTTAAAAATGGCCCTGGTTTTGTAACGGAATTGAAAACTGTGGTAAACAATAGTATTTCTCTGTTTTAATTTTGTAAAAAAAAAAAAAAAAAAAAAAGCATTTAGATTTGGAAATGTTTGTTTTGGTTTTAAATCTCTTTATACTATTACATCTCTCTAATGGTGCCATTTATATTCTACAGGGCTCTTAAAGTGAAATAAAGAAAAAAAAAAAGAAAAAAAAAAGTTACATTTAAAAACATTACTCTTGGTAGACAGTTCAGATAAATAGGTGTTATTTTATTTGTCGTCTTACCCACAATGCTACTAATATACGGTTATAGTCACACCATTGTTTGTCCTAAGTGTGAATACATTTTATTACCCATTTGAAGGATAGATGCCCTGACAAAGGCATGAGTGTGTGCCTTTGTTTAATGCAGTCTGGACCCTGCAGGCATACTCTGAACATGAGGAGCAGTCAGACACAGACACACACATACACACACGCCCCTAAAACTTTATCGATTTCCTCTCCTTCTTTTGTCGTCTTGTCTGTAGTAGCAGGGATCAAACAACCAATTAGAAATGGCCAAGTGTGTGTGTCTCTCTCTGAGATTTTGTGTCAGTCTGTTTCATTTTATGTACCAGACTTGCTTGTCATTATATTATTGACATTTTACAAGCTCAATGGAGTTAAAAGGTTTTGAAAAGAGAATTTCGGACATACGTGTTTTGTCCGTCATTAAAGCAACTGCATCTTAGGCAGTAAGTGCAGTTGCAGTTTATAACCTATTGTAACTTAGAGGTTATAAAGTTTACTGTAGCTATGTGGGTGCTCAGAATTTTCTGTCACTTGGTCAAAATCTCATGTTATTAACCTGAAGGCATTTTTAATGATTTCATGTCTAAGTTGCATAGTTAAAAGTAATGGCTTATAAATCTAAAAAAAAAACGTTGGACGTTGGAGTTTTTCATTTTTCCCTCTTCCCTCTTTTGCACCTCGCTTTTAAATAGCTAATTCGAAAGTTGTATTTGAGAATTGTAATAACCCTCTAATGGTAAATTCACTTAGGGCATGGAGAGCTGTATGTCGTTATGAGGGAAGAACTAAGTTAACCTCTGCACTCACCCCAATTGTGAACAATCTGGACTTTCCTCCAGGTATATTTGATGGGAGGTTTAAATTTTGGGCGAACCAAGGTATTAATCGGCTTATAGACCTGTTTGATGTCTTTTGAGGAGTTGAGTCAACGGTATCAATTATTAAAGCAGGACTTTTTCCGTTTTCTACAGATTAGAAATGATATCTTGAAAGATAACTCATTGTGTCATACCAGAAGTCCTTCTCCTATAGAAAAAGTGTTATTTCAGACACCTGGGGAAAAGTCGGTGAGTCAGTTATACAAGACTCTTAAGGCGACTTCTGAGGGAAATGTAATTCTAAATACTAGACTTGTTTGGGAGAGGGAACTTTTTGTCTCTATAAGTGAAGAAGAATGGGGTAATATTTGGAAATATGCTAAATCTATTAGGGCTGTGCAAAAATATCGATACAGCTAACTATCGCGATATTTTTTTTCACGATAGTGTATCGATATTTCAACCTCTAGTATCGATATAAAAAAAAAAAAAAATAATAATAATTTTTCATCAAATCCCTCTGTGTGCGTCAAACGACCTCCTCCGCCGCTGCTGTAGTTGTCGCTGACTCACGACAGTTGTCAACTGTCACTCAACTGTCCAGTTGTATGAGGCGCCGGACTGGACAAAAGCGAAGCAAACTGCGCGAGCGAGCAACAGAGCTCGAGAGAGACCGAGTGTATCCACGCGCGAGAGAAACCGATGTGTCTGCGTGCGAGAGAAACCGATGTGTCTGCGTGCGAGAGAAACCGAGTGTGTCTGCGTGCGAGTGAGACCGAGTGTGTCTGCGTGCGAGTGAGACCGAGTGTGTCTGCGTGCGAGAGAAACCGAGTGTGTCTGCGTGCGAGTGAGACCGAGTGTGTCTGCGTGCGAGAGAAACCGAGTGTGTCTGCGTGCGAGAGAAACCGAGGGTGTCTGCGTGCGAGTGAGACCGAGTCTGAGCATTAGTATTGGACTGGTACATACATAGTAATATAATTACTATATAAGAGGCATGGAAGTTCGATTAATGGACAACAATAATCAGTGCAAACGTCTTGTTTTGAACTATTGTTTAATAAATATAAATAATTTGAGCACACAAACTTCCATATGGAGGATTAAATAAGATTGAATGTATGTAGTAATAATATATAAATATTATATAAGAGGCATGGACGTTCGATTAATGGACAACAATATAAATAAAAACAACAATTAAATTATTATGACCGCCGCTAGCGTAGCTAGCGAAAGCGGTCATATAGGGATTGTCAAAGTTTTTTTTTTTTTTTTTTTCGTCACCTTACTGAATTTTTCGTCAACGATACCAGGGACACCGAAGCACCGGGGAACATGAAATTTGGTGGGCATGTAGCCCCACTAGACTTCTAAGGAAAAATTTCGTTTGGTCCCCGGGGGCCACTCCCCCCCCGCGCTGGGCCCCCCCAAACCCAAAAAAATGCAGTTTTTCCTAAATAACTACCTGAACCGTGGCACCGAGGATGAAGAAATTTTTATGGTATGTTGGTCTACTAGACTTTTACGGAAAAATTTCGTTTGGTCCCCGGGGGCCACTCCATCCCCCCCCCCCCCCCCGCGCTGGGGCCCCCGTAAATTTTTCGTCAACGATACCAGGGACACCGAAGCACCGGGGAACATGAAATTTGGTGGGCATGTAGCCCCACTAGACTTCTAAGGAAAAATTTCGTTTGGTCCCCGGGGGCCACTCCCCCCCCCGCGCAGTTTTTCCTAAATAACTACCTGAACCGTGGTATCGAGGATGAAGAAATTTTTATGGTATGTTGGTCTTAAGGGCCCACATCAACCTAGCCCATAATCACTCATTTGTGATTTGCGCCCCTCCCATAAAAAATGAAAATGCAATATTATTCTGCTTTAATCGCCCCTATCTTCAGTGGAGATGTTCAGAACTGCACCATATTTCATGTGTATGATTAACTTGACATCCTCTGGGGGTATCCTCTGCTAAGTTTCGTAGAATTTCATCCATGGGGAGGGGGTATAAAATAAATTCATTTATGTGCACATTTAGTGACTGTACACTCATCGGCCTGTAGATGGTGCTGTTGAGCGAAGGGTTGCTGGTTTAGGATGATACTGTCACACACACACATGCAGGAATACAAACAAACGCAAGCATGCACACACACTGACATCCACACGCACAGACACACACCCATACACACACAGACAAATCCACATGCACAGACACACACACACAAACACACACGCGCACACATGTACGCACACATACATACACGCACAGACACACACACACACACACACACACACACACACACACAGACACACACATACACACACACACAGACAGACATGCACACACTACTACTTTTTTTAGGTATATACATAAACACGCAATACAGCCAAATTACTCCACGTCATTTATTTTTGTGGAAAGCCAGTGCAGGCCTGAGCGGCGGTCATATTTCGTAAGTACACATTGATGGCCTAAGACACGAAACGAGCGGTTTGTGTGAGAAAACGAACAGTATTTAGCCTATATCGTTTTTAGCTCTTATACACAGCCACGTCCAAGTGATCTGAGGGCGCGCGCGCATCCTGGTGTGTGACGTGTATGCAGACTGGTGCATAGATATATACACCAGATGTCGCCTTGTCTACGGCAGTTCATTGGAACGAATGTCTTTAAGGCGGCATCTGGTGTATATATCTATGCACCAGTCTGCGTACACGTCACACACCAGGATGCGCACGCGCCCTCAGATCACTTGGACGTGGCTGTGTATAAGAGCTAAAAACGATATAGGCTAAATACTGTTCGTTTTCTCACACAAACCGCTCGTTTCGTGTCTTAGGCCATCAATGTGTACTTACGATGGGGAATTGTTTAATTTGGACGATGGGGAATTGTTTTAATTTGGACTCTGTGCTTGCTCTTTGAGACAGTGACCACAGACCTGCATGAAATGACTGACAGACAAGAACGGTTTGACCTAAAAATATCAAAAAAGACACCTACATCTTGGATGCCCTTGTGGTAAGCTAAAACATACCAAAATTTAATTTCAAAGTGAACTATCCCTTTAATTAGACACTTTTACATTTTTCTTTGAAACCAAATCTTCTGCCATCGTCTTGTCATTCAAGACTGAGGCGAAATGGGTAAAGTGAGGTGAAATCTGACTCCTGCTGCTGATCTGTGCTGCGACTCTCGTTCGGCTAACGCTGCATCGAGCAGACATGCTTGGTAATTTTAGTGTCTGTTCTCTAACTTGAACTAAATCATTTTTGTTACTATAAAAAATCTAAACGAAGGTGGGGGCGGTGCCGTGGTGGGCAAGCGATGTAACCTCTGTTGCGGCTGAACACCGGTAACCCAGACTATCGCATCAAGCCTAATCACTGCTGAGAAAACCCAGGAAAAGGGATGCAATTTATTGATTTTATTTTGTTATTATTGATGATTGACATGATTACTATATGGATGCTCATAAAATCAAGTTTGGACTTGTTCACAAAATTTGGCCCAGATGCAGTTGACATGATTGTGTTTATCTCAAAAGCAATCAAAAGTTATGTAATTTGGAACCATGTGGTAGACTTTTTATCAAAAGAAAAAACCCTCTCCAAACAATTGATCTGAGTGATTTTTATAATTACATAGAATAAGTAACAAGTAATTTAGATCCTGGTTGATGAGTCTTGATGATCTTCCAGCACTGTTTCAGCTGTGCGCTCCTATAGACCTTATGCGCCAGAGAAACGAGGGCGCCGCCATCTTTAGAATATTGTCTTTGAACTTTCGTTTTTGTGGTCGCTCTGTATATTTCTATGGCATTGCTGTCCAGGAGTAATTAGCTTTTGAAGTGGATTTACTTAATGTAAAGTTAACAAAAGTTATCATGAGGATTGTAATGTTTAAATCAGATGTCTTAACAAATGTCAGTAGACCGGGAAGATTTTAAAACGAGCCGTTCATTCATAAATATGCAAGATCACTGTGAAAATACAGACCGGAAGTCAAAAGACAACGAGCGCAGCGCTGAAAAGGGGTGGGGCTACAATAAGGTCTATTCTATGGCACACTGTAAATCAAGACCAGTCAATCAGGGCGATCAACCCTGTCCATGTGCGCTCCAGCTGTATGAGAGTGTCCGATTGCTCTCTACACATCATCCCATCCCACCCTGTCGCCAGTTTGTGGTTTGTCCCTCTTCGGACCACTGTTGATAAATTCTCACCACTGCTGACCGAGAGCAACTCACAACTTACCATTTCATATATACTCTGAACCAGTCACCTTGCCATTACAGTTTGGCCCCTTGTCAAAGTCGCTCAGATCTTTATTCCTGCCCATTTGTCCTGCATCCAACATGTTGATTACAAGAACTGATTGTTTGCATACCATCTAATCTACCCAGAACTTAACATGTGGCCTTGTTAGGAGATGATAAACGATATTCGCTTCACATGTGACTGGTCAGTATGTTTTAGCCTTTCTTGAGTAAAAAAAAATGCTGCACTTATTCAGAGAACAAGTTCTTCATTTACCCTTGCACTGCAAACTAGCAGAGACGGTCCAACTGTCCATGCGGCACTTTCTTGATGACAGAGGCGCAATTGAGTTATGAGATTAGACCGACAGTTTTGAGGATCCAATGGGAGTTACAAGGTTTAGGTCATATAAAATATTATTACTTTTGTTGCATATATGATTTCATGATTGTTGTAAATTTTAAACCTGTAGGCTATTTGATGTTTAACAGCAAATATTATTTTGTTCTTTCTTTCTATTTTGCACTGTTTGATTGATGTTTGTGCACTGCACTCAATGAAGTAGGCTACTTGACATTTAACAATTACAGTAGCCAGCAGTTAGGTGACCTGTTTTGTATAACTGAAATGCTTGATTTATAAGAATATAACAATAAAATGTTAAAGAAATATTTTTTTTCTCTCACAGAAATACTTTAAAATGGTATCACTGATGGTCGTACTCTATGGATAGCACAAAGTCACGAATGATTGATATATGAAGATTGTTGATTTATTATTTTATTGTAGCTGTAGTTGTCTTTTGATTGGCTGAATGTGTGTTTGTATGTTCTCAACCACACTGATAGTGCCATTGATGTGTAAAAGGCATGAGAGGCAGGACTAGGCTGGTTCATTTTTTTTTTTTTTAAGACACCATTAGTGTCTTTTTTTAATTTCTCTTCCTCATTCTCTCTTTTAACATTAATACAAACTTACTTATCCTTTTCTACTCTATTCTTCTTTTCTTCATAAACACACACAGTGTCATGGGCTGGAGTGGGATGGGTGTGTCTGATCTGCTGTGTTACAGCACCCCCACCCTACCAGATTGGGATTATAGCACTACTCAGATTTTAACACTCCTCAGCAACACCCTTCAGGCGGGTTTTTGGAAATGTACACTAGAGCGGTTAAAGAGATTTGGAAGCTAGGACCTGCTTTGTGTCTGGAAGGGCTGCACCTGAGTCCCTGTCCTCGGGGGAGTTTCTGTGTGTGTGTTTGGGTATATATGCATGCACAGATTATGTTCATTACAGATACAAACGATTGGTTGACTGGCCCACCATTTCTCTATGGAACGGTCTATGGTTACCTCACCATGAGAGTCTTTTTTGAGACGGTACAGGCTTGTCTCGTTTTAATGACCAACAAAGTCTGTTGTATGGTGCTTTTTGTTCTTTTTGGATCTTGGCATCTTAAATCGCCAGTCAAGATCTCATTGTGTGTGCATCACAGCAGAAAGATACAGGTTTGGATCAGTATGAGATTGGAATGTTCATTTTAGATTGAACTATTTCTTAAATGTTCATTTAAGTGCTCTGAATGCTTTGATGAATAGAGCTACAGGAGGAAAACAGAGAAGAGGAAGTGTGGTTTTTATTCTGCAGGGATTTGCCGATATATAATAACTGAAACTGTATTATTTATGAGAAAATAAGGTTGTTATAAATTACCTCATAATTTTTGAGTCCGTTAACTAAAATACAGGAAGAAAAAATCTGAAATAGCCTACTAATAGTCATCAAAGACTTTGTCAGACAGGGTTTCACTCTTAACACATGTTAATGTGTTAAAATATGTTCCACAGTTTGTTAAATTTGCTCTACAATAATTTTTATGGTCAAAGTGCGACTTATGATTTATGAGCAACCTGAATCAATGTATGAAAACCTGTTTCATTGAAACAGTGATATGAAGCATCTGTCACTGGTGTTATGAAACTGCTACTGAGAGCTGAGCAAATCAAAATGCTTATTTTAATAACATGCCTGGTAGATATTTGACAGATGATGTTTGTGTGTGTGTGTTGTGTTAGTAACTGAGGCGCTAGAGGAGTGTGTGGGTGTAATCCAGGATAACTGCTCTATGTCCAGTCTCTATTTTCAGCACTTCCTTATTCTACACGCTAATGGGATTTTAAACTGCCTTCCTTCTCTCTTTGTTTGGGTTGAGATCCCTCCAAAATACGGGTTTATCTATGTGTGCCTCATGCACACAAACTACTGCTCGCACACTTTCATTCTGCTGTATCACAGAAATATACCTGTTTCTTCTCAGACCAAATAATGATGCAAAATGTACTATCTTTTAGCCCTTGAGGTTGATTTGACTCACTGTGTATTTTCTAGGGTTGGGTACCGTTCACATTTTTACTGCTACCTGAAATTCGTACAAGATAGATAGATAGATAGATAGATAGATAGATAGATAGATAGATAGATAGATAGATAGATAGATAGATAGATAGATAGATAGATAGATAGATAGATAGATAGATAGATAGATAGATAGATAGATAGATAGATAGATAGATAGATTAAATAAAATGCTAACATTCACTTTTCTTCCGTCCAGTGATAATTTGGAAAGAAAACACGATGGAAGCCTAATGTTACTATAGCAGTGAATGACATGGCTTTCTAAAACGTGGCGATTTTATCCACAAAAATGCGTCCTATGTGAATGACCCTGCCCTAACTGACTGAAAGATGAACAGGACACTCTTATTGTGCTGTTATTTAAGAGGACTGTTTGCCTCGTACATTCCATGCAATAAAAGCACGTTCTTAAATGAGCGATGTTTGAATCAAAAATCAAATCAGAGCTGTGTATTAAGATTTAAATTTAAATAAGTAAATATGAATATACATATTCACGAAGATTGCTACAACTCGTAATTTACACCTTGATAGCACGCAGGGTCCGAAATTAACTTTTTGGCTCACCTGCCACGGGGACTGGTAGATGAAAAAAATGCACCAGCCAAGCATATTTTTTACCGGCCAAAATAATAAACAGCCTTTTTTTTGGTCACACATTACACATACATTCATTCAAGTACTTTTAATTGAGATTATAAGGTAGGCAAATTATGTTGAATACAAACGTAAAAAATTGTCCAGAGCAAAATTTGAAATGTATAATTAAAAAAAATAAAAACTATATATATATATTGATCAAAATATATGAAATATTCCTATCATTGGGGTGAATTTTTTTTTTTTTTTTTTTTTTTTTTTTTTTTTTTTTTTTTTTTTGTCAGTTGTTTCCTGACTCATGTGGAAGGGAAGGCAGAACGTCCTCGGTTAAGTTACTTACGTAACCTCGGTTCCCTGAGATATAAGGGAACGAGTATTGCGTTGCAAACGCTATGAGAAAACTAATATCGAGAAAAGAACGGCCAATATGTAAAGCAGAAGCTGCCTGGCCAGCGGCGGAGTATGCACGATCCGCGAGTGCTGAAGACGCTCTGCACGGCTTATTTGGGGCGACCGCTTCTTCCAGTGGCGGGAGCTTCACATATCCTTTTTCCTCAGCGCCGTCAACAGATAGAGCGTTAACTGTACGTAGGCCTACACACGGCCGCCGACTTGAGCTGCAAAGAAGCTCTGTCAAAAAGTCCAGGAAAGCTTGACGCTTGTCCGCTCTAAATAGTGAGTGCGCGCGCGCTCTCTCTCTCTCTCTTTCTCTCCCTGCTCGGAGGCAGAAGAGCGCGTGCGCGCTGACAATTTTATTATTTTGGTATGAACATTCACCCGCCACTGTGGCGGATAGCCTTTTGAGATATACTCGCCAAACGGAAAATCTACCCGCATTTGGCGCTTGGCGGGTGTTAATTTCGGACCCTGATAGCACGCAAACATTTCTGCCCGTTTTCGTGTGTTTTTTTGTCAGCCTCTGCTTTTCTGCTACAGACTGAAACGCTAGTAGCCTATATAACGCAACGCACCGTTACTTTCAGTTAATAAAGGAAAAATCCTGCAGATTTCTGTTGTTATTTTAGCGAATGTTTGGGGCATTCTACAGCCCTTCATCAAACCTTTCAACACAGAACCCACTTCAGATTGCTTTTAATCAATGAACAAATTGTAAAAACAGATCAACACCATCTGTTCCTAAATTTTGACTGGGGGGGGGGGCAAGGCAGACGTTTGGGTGGGCTCAGCCCACACCTGCCCATGCTAGTTTGTATTCTTAAAGGTTGTATCAGCGATTTCAGGCCCAAAAAAGGCCCAAACATAAATGATCACATTCATAATCTTTCCTAACGATCCGCTAGCTGCCAAATCAACGACGGTGTTGTGAGGTTTTGCGCTCGTGTTCTCCGACTTTGCGTGCAGCCGTGCACGAGCGCAAAACCTCACAACACCCACCCCCAGTCAGGGATTGGTTGTATCACTATTTATTTTGGTTTTGAGTGGTTGGTGAACCCAATTGTTTTTGTGTGCAGATCTCAGAGCCTAGGCTGCCTACAGAGACGTGTTTTTTTGACGGCCTGCTTATGGGGAGGGTATCTAGTGGATCGTTAGGAAAGATTAGATGAATGTGATCATTTATGTTTGGGCCTTTTTTGGGCCTGAAATCGCTGATACAACCTTTAAAGCTGCAGTGTCCAGTTATGGCACAAACAGGTTTCAAGACAGCCTACACACACAAAAAAAAATCACAGTCAAACACCTGAATACTATTTAAGCCTTGTCAAAGAGTATCTATCATTTGTCTTAAGTTTTTTCAAAAATCTCAGTTCAGAGTAACGTTTGTCTAGATTATTATTAACATATATATTTAACATGATAA
Organism: Scardinius erythrophthalmus; assembly: GCF_964197995.2. Classification (NCBI taxonomy): domain Eukaryota; kingdom Metazoa; phylum Chordata; class Actinopteri; order Cypriniformes; family Leuciscidae; genus Scardinius; species Scardinius erythrophthalmus. The sequence continues at coordinate 26,215,081 of NC_138225.1, forward strand.
ATGAATAACTGTAATACACTGTAAATCTGATCCCTCATAAGGTCATCAATAAATCCGAATTTTACCATCATGAGCACCTGGGGTTCTTTTGTTTGTGTGTCCCTGGAAGGCCTTTTGTATCCTCTAGTCTAGAGTCGTCCCCCACCCTTCTTGCTCCCCTTATGACTGATGGAGCTGTCAGTGAAGTGATGCTCAGGGTGAGGCGAGTGGATTAAAGCTGGACCCTGCTGGGAGAGAACTGGCACATAGATACACGCTTGCTCACACTGATCAAGATCACCATACAGCCATGCACAAAGACTTCATAAATCACTGCATTTGAGGTACATTTCTATGAAAGGATGCACACGCTGACTCTGTCCCAAAACCTATTGGGCTGCCTTGTCTGCTAACATAGGCAGCTGCCTTCTAAGGTAGCTGTTACGAAACCTCATAATGGACTGATTTGGTTATGTTCTACTTAAGGGACATACAAAAACATCCTACAAATAGCACACAGAAGTAAATGGGAGACTTCAGACTTAATTGTTTAGAGTTGGCGTTAGCATGTTGTGAAGATAATTTAAAAAAAATACTTCAAGTGTAAAATTACATATAATCAAAAATCCAGTTAAAAATTATTTTATAATCTTAAATTATGGTATTGCATTCTCTGTGAAGGATACATACAATGCTGCCTTACAATTTTGAAAGTATCTAGAAAGAATCAATAATTTTGACAAATGCGTTTTGACAAAAGGTGCCTTTGCTTCCTTAAAATGCTCACTAGGTTTGGAGCCATCAACTTCAAATTTTAAGTTACACTGATGCTCTGAATTTGTTAAAACAAAGGGATATCATAGTGGGTATTAATCTTAAATGTTATTAGTCCCCTTTTTATCAACCTATGTGTGTTTGTTCATCATTGTATATGCATACTATCTCAGAGATAGCCCAGTTGTATGTTTCACAGGTGTATGTTTCAGTGCAAAAAATATAAAAAAAAGAAAGAACAGTGAATGAAGGAAGCACATTTTTCCTGATCTTCTGGCCCTGGAGGTTTGTGATACCCTGAAACATTTATGGGATAAACTTTGTCCCACAGGCAATTCTCTTTTTCCTTCCAGAATCTCTGGATTCTAAGAACTCATCTTTATGTTGGGATTAGCACAAGGGATTGCTCAGTCTGAAAGGGCATGAGGGATTTCATTTAATCTGTATTTTTGTTTAGGTTTGAATTAATCTTATCTTATCTTCATGTTAACTATTTCTTCCTCCACTGAGAATTGTTTTGTGCTTTTTCTCTTGATGGAAATAAAGTGTGTTGCCTTTTGTAATATTTTGTTCTGCCATAACATTTCAGCAGCACAGATGTGGGGTCCAAATTTAATCTGCCAAAAATGGTTTTAATTAAGAGCATTTAAAGACAATAGATATATTTCTTGCCAGCCATGAACCTGTATTTTAAATTATATTTATTTTAAAAATAAGCAATTTATTTTATATCTTGAGGGATAGAATATCATTCATAGAATATCAAAAATAATTTTTTAAATAATAAATTGTTGCAGGTCCTAATCAAACATTTTTCTTTTGTTTCCGTTTGTCACTTGTTAATTATGGCCCTTGTTTTGATGTTCTGATTGTGATATCTTGTGCAAATAAAAACTGCAGATTGCAGGTGGGTCCGGTTTGTGCTGTTCCAGGTTAGACTAACCTCATCCTCATCCTCATTTTGTTACTGAGATATATCTATTGCTGTCCCTTTTCCAATCTGCTTTCAGTCATATTTGAATATGTAGTTTATACAGTATTTGATTTGATTGAATGTATTGACCCACCTTGTCCAGCATACAGTATAAGGCTTGTATTTTTTTGCTGCTAAATGTGCAGAAACTGTGATGCAGATGTATTTTGATGTCCTATCCTTCAGCTTTCCTCTCACATTAACTGAGATCTCTAATAAAGAGTTAATTTGTCATTGTCTTACTTTGTACTTCTCTGATTTCCAGGGCAGCTGTTGAGTTTCCAGCTGAGACCATGAGCACCATCTCACCGACTGATTTCGACAGCGTCGAGATCCAGCAGCAGTACAATGACATCAACAACCGCTGGGACCTCACAGCCGAAACAGAGTGGGATAATGAGAACAGTTCTGCACGTCTATTCGAACGTTCCCGCATCAAAGCTCTCGCAGGTCAGTTAATTTTTTTTTATGGATATGTGTGTGAGTCGAGGTTTGGTTTTTGCACCCATGTGCTTCCTGTTTGTGTTTTTGTTTGTTAGCATGCTTTCTTAAACAGCTAGTTTTCAACAGGTTGCATCATGTGATTCTGTCCAGTAGGGGGTGGCATGAGGCAACTTGTAAAAAACAAACAAACAATTGAACCACCTTGAACACATTCTGCATGCTCTTACAGTGATCTTAGAGAACTGTATGCATGATACTATAGTTATAATAATAAAACGTTTGAAGTGTATGTTTGTAGAATGGCTTTACATTGTTGAAAAGGCATACTATACAATGAACGTCAGTGCATAACACAGTAGTTGATGTGTGTTAAATGCATTAAGATACCATCTTTTGACAAGCAGTGACTTGATATCCACATTCTTCCAGGGCTGTTATTCACCCTGTTACGCCCCCTCATTCTCTCTCATCTCCAGGGATTTTTTTTATGTCATTTTTATGACCTGCTGTATCTCTTACTTGTTTTGTTTCTGCCTGTCAATGGATGTGTTGAAGCCAGTTATAGTTATAGTTATAGTCATGCTCTTTCACACATCTGAGGCACATAATGAATCAATTTGTACATGCTTTTAAAAGTTGCACTCAAAGATTTGAACTTCGTTGAGTGTACATATACAGTAGGGGGCCACAGGAGTCAGCTAAATCTGACAAAACCTCCCTTTGGGGAAATCCTCAGTGGTATAATGTTTCATAAATAAAGTAATTAATGACTGGAAAAAGAGTTACACGAGGCTTAATATGATTCATAGCAGCAGCTGCTGGTCTATGTAATTGAGTGTCATTTGTGAAGAGTTTAATTCACTCTGTTGTCTTTATGCATCAAACCCACCATGTAAAAACCACCATATCGATCACATAAACACCAGGCAAAACATGAATTCTTAAAAGCATGGACAGGAGAAGGGAAACTGAGAATACTGAGCTAGAATGTCTCTTAAAGGACAGAGCAGAGGAGGGGTCTCAGAGGTCCAGCACTCTGTCTCTCACACCCATACACAGTTAACCTCTGTGCCTTTCTCACGCTCCATATCTTTTTTTCGTTATATAAACACACATAGACATCAAGTATTATCATTATAACAAACACATTTTATTACAGCTAAATGCAAGCCATAGATAGACAGTATGGTAAGTGGTTATGAAAATTCTTAAAAATTTGGTTTCATTTCCATTTATGCATTATTTTTTTGCCAGTGCAACCTGATTTTGTTTAAATATTAACTACTACGGAAATTCATATCACTATCGCAATACTTAATGAACAAAAAAACGTATATATGAATGAATATATATGGTACTTTGACATTGAGAATATGGTATTATCAAATCCCTGTCCCTGCTTTCTTTATCCTCCACTTCCTCCCATTTTGTGTGGGTTTAGAGTTTGCTTTGATAAAATGCTCTCCTCCAGTGACACGCTGGCTTACTGTTGGCTTGATGCTTCTGGCCATGGTATGACCTTTGACCTCTGCTCTTTGATGGTCACTGCTGGTGACACTGCTGCTAATCAGCACAACCTGCCACTGTACTGGTCTTCATTACTCCACTTCCTCTTGTAAAATCTGCACGCACAAAAAAATGTGTGTGTGTATTAGCAGTTCTGTTTGTGAGGGGTAGAAATTCCCTGAACAAATTTTGATCATGCACTTATAAAATAGATGGTGTTTTCTGAACCATTAGGCCTAAGTAGGCATTACATCACAAGATGAGTTTTCTGTAACCGCCAGCATTGCCAGTTCATGGGTGTGAGGTGGTGCACACTTGCACAGGAAGAAAGACAGCGCTCGCTTGTTGAGTCTTTCTCAAGTACTTCCTTCCTGCCTTAACGTCTTATTTTATCTGTGCACGTGCTTCAGAAGTGAGAGAGGGACTTTTTGACATGATTAATTGAAGGCAAAGGTCTTATTACCCCTTAAAATCACAACTCAATTTTACATAAAAATCAGGCAGGCATAAATTAAATGCAAACTTTTTTTATTCAATGCTGCTGACATCTGATCACCTCCTGAGGTTGGTCCCACACGCCCATCTCTCCTGTGAAACCGTCCATCTCTTGACTACTTCTCCACCCCCAGTCCACCTTCAGAAATGGTTCAGCCCACACCTCCCCTCTGTCTGTCTTTCTTGCTCGCTCAGCCTGGGATTTGCTCCTCCCACACACACCTTATGCAAATGCCAAAGCTCAGAAACCGAGAGAGAGAGAGAGAGTAGGAGGCTTTGTTTACTTAGGAAGCTGAGTGCAGCTAGTTCTGCAGGCTTACTCAAACAAGGTGTGTGTGCGAGAGAAGGCAAGAAGAGTTTTGCACTGAGAGAAAAGTGCATTTGAAGAAGAGAAGAACAGAGAACGAAAATTTGAGTTGAAAGAAAAATATTTTGTTCTTACTATTCCTTTTTCTCACTTCAACGGATTGTGGGTTCCTTTTTTGCCAGAAAAAAAGAGAGAGTCAATTAAAGGAAGAGGTTTTTTTTTCTTTTTTCAAACGGATGAAGCAGTATGGCGCGGTTTAGCATGCACTGAAACGCTCGGATGCATGCGCGCACCTGGAGTGTGTCTGTTTCTAAAGCCAACTTTTTTTTTTGGACCTTTGAGGAAAGTTGAACTTTTGGACTTTTCATTTTTCAACTTTACATTTTATCTGCTATGCTTATGACTTCTGGCTTTACTCTTGTGGGGTGATTAATTGTTTTGGATGAAAGTTGAGAGTGAGGGTTGGAGGAACGATTCACAGTGAAAGCGAGTGAGCATTACAGTGAAAGAGAAGAGACATGGATTTTGATCCACGTGAACATGAGCCATGTCTCTCGCCAGCTGCCTTTGTAAACCAGGTGCAATATTCCAACATCCTGGAAGGCCGTTTCAAACAGCTGCAAGGTAAGACTGTTTGTTCTCGGCTCATACCTCATATTCTCTCTCTTTTTTTCTTTCTCAGATGCATCTGTGAAAAAGTAGCTTAGCCTCCCAGCTAACCTTAAAACCATGTCAAATAACTTGTCTTGTCTTTTGAACCACTTAAACATTATGAATCCCCTGAGACAGTCAAGAACCTTGAATGTCACAATCAAAAAGTTAATGTGACCTCAATCAGATCTAACTGGAAGACATGTTTTCCATGACAGACTGAACCCCATCATCATCTAACTTTCAAAGGTTAGGTGGTGCACATATGTGGTGGTTGTGAAATCACAAAGTGGTAAAAGGTTAACTCATAATTATTAATCAGCTGTATTTGCTGTTAAAACAACATCATAAGAAAAGTATGGAAATCACTTCAATGGCACTGAATTTATATTTTTAGGTTTTAATGTGGTTATATATGCTGATGAATTTAATTGTAGTAATGAACAACTTTCTTATCTCTCTCTGCACCAAAAATGGTGCAGATGAGGAAATTGGCCTACAATGATTTATTTTTATGCCTGTGCATGAGAGAGAGAGACACAGAGACCTGTGCTGGTCTCCTAGAGAGTGGCCTTATTTCAGGTACCGCAGGGCTTTTGCCCCAGATCCAAATTACACCATGTTAAAATGGGAGCGAGAGGACGAGAGGGAAGTATAGCACGTAAAGGTGTAGGAGAGGGAGGATAAGAGGGGAGAGGAGAGGATAACAGGGTTGGAAAGAAGTGGAGAGGAACAGACGGGAAGGAAAGAGGATAAGGGGAGTGCAGAGGGTAATAGGACTGAAAAGGAGAGGATAGAAACTCCTATTGTGTGTATTAATATAGAGTTCATTCGGAAGAATGTTCTTAGAATTTGTTTTTGTTTTTTGTGTGTGTGGGTGTATCATTCATTCGATATATATATTTTTTTTTTTCTCTTTGAAACCACAGTTTTTACAGGCGCCACATAGCATGTGTGAACTCTTTCAATCCCCCCTGCAGGATGTGAGATCTGATCTGCTGTGTGTGTGTGTGTGTGCGCGCTTGAGGTCATGGGGAGTGTTTCTCAGTTAACAGGGAGATAATGACTCAAGCATTGTACTTTTCAGGCCTATTATCTGTTGTGTAGGAAGAATGACATCTGCAAAACAGGCCTTGAATATGAACACACACCTCAAGAGTCCCTGTTAGCAAATCCTAGTATCGTTTTATTGTTTTGTAAAGTTAACCCTGTATTCTGTTTCTTGTTGTCCAGTCATCTGTTTTGAATTTCTATTTAAAATGATTAGGTTGAGTTTTTTGTTTGACGTGTTTGCTCCATGTTATAGTTTCATGGAAAGCTCTAGACCAGTGGTTCTCAAACTTTTTGACTTTGTCCACAACAATATTCAAAGGTCCCTTGACTTTCGTGTCGTTCGTGAATTTTTTACTCGCAATTTCTACCCGATAAAATATTTCAGAAGGTATTCCTTTTGTATTCATAAAATGTATCATATCTTTGAAGTAATACGATTGACATTTCCAGGTCTATAAATCAACATTTTAAAATTGGGCTGGCAAAGGCTATACTTTCAGGCTTTTCAAGACCATGTGAATCCTGGTTCTTCAAAGAAAAAGAAAATATTTGTTGAGGGAGTGATTTAAAATAAGATTTTTTTTGATTTGTAGTTCTTTTGTTCTACAGTTTGTTCTAAAAAAAGTCTTTTTTTTTTAAGTCATCTTAAGGCCCCTATAAATGTTTACTGAGGCCCTCTAGTGGGTCCTGGCCCCCTGATTAGAACCCCTGGTTTAGACTGTGCAGGTTGATGGATGTCAAACATAAATGTTCTATGCTTAATGCATAATATTGTTTTCATTTAGGCCTGTAAAGACACTTAAGAGAACATAGAGATTTTAAGTACGAAAGAGAGAGAGCTGCTTGTAAGCTATGTGTTAGTGATTACTGTGGTTGCGTCATTACTCCTGTCTGAAATCTGGTGCATACCTTCAGCAGCATTTTGACACACATTCACAGACACACACACACACACACACACACACACACACACACACACACACACACACACACACACACACACACACAGTGTTTCTCATGTATCTTTTCTGCTCGGGCCGCCTGTGATCCTCCCCTCTTCTCACGTACTCTCTCACACACACACACACACACACACACACACACACACACACACACACACACACACACACACACACACACACACACACTAGTAATTCCGGTCAGGTTGCCCTTAGGCTGTTTAAAAAAAAAAAAAAACATTTTAAAGTAGTACAGGTGCATTTAATCGGGGGGGCTTGCTCAGACATGGTCTACATGCTCGGTTAGGACAGTTCTCCTCAGTGTATGTGTTTGATGCAACACCAGTTCCTCTGTTGTGATCCTAATTATCTTTATTTAAATAAATCCCTGCAACAAGGTAATAGTGCATGTGTGCCTGCGGGTATTTGTGTGTGTGATGCCGTGAATAGGATGGAATACGAGTCATTTTGAACAAGGTTGTCACTGCTTCAGTTGAACTTAATGTGTCACTGTCATTGCAAAACAGTTTGGATAAATCAGCAACCCAGTTCTCCATTACACACATCCCCCCCCCCTCTTTTTGTAAACTCAGGGTGTAATGTGAAATGTTGTTTGCATGCTCAATGTATTGCTTATAATTCAGCTTATGAAATCCCGACGATGCAAGAAAGCCCCATTTACAAGATTTTGAAACCGTCTGTTTTCTCCAGTTTTGACATGCAGAGTGAATCAGGGTAGTTAATAATATGTTTAAATGGATGTTCATATACTGTAAATAAATATTTTAATTATTTATATGCAAGACCTGTTGTTTAATTATACACAAAACATTTTATGTACATTTATAGTGATTTATTTAATGACTGTTAAAATAAAACATGCACAATTTGTAAGGGGCTTTATAAATTGTTGTACGCTCTTTCTTTTCCCTGCATATTTTTGATTTATTAAGCATAATCGTATGAAATTAAGTCTTTTCAATAAACGAGTGCAAGTGAGAAAGTCTGGGTTAGTTGCACACTTCAGAAATTTGCAGAAAATCTTTTAAAAATCTAATTTGCTGTGCGTGTGCGTCCCAACAGAGCTCTAAGAAACAGAAACGGGCGGAAATGGTGACCCAGAGCTTTAGGAGTATGAGCTGGAGAATATCAGCATGGATAAAAATTTCGTTCTTAAATCTCAGTGAAATTCTGCTGATAAGCAGTGTGTGTTTGTGATGGTGCTTGGGTTTAAAAGGTTTTCTACCCCAGTGTCAGTCACCCTGAAGAGGTAAACACATACTCCTCTTCACCTCTCCCTCTCAGTTATTACACAGAGATGCACAGAAATTCTTCACACACAGACACAAACAAAGATTTACTAAAATCTCATGCAGAGAATTCAAGGGCGTCTTGATACTACAAGTACTCAAACACAAACTAGTAGACATTCATGATCACATCACACTAAGGCCCAGTTTACACCTGGTATTAATATGCATTTTGGTCGATGAGATCACAAGTGTATGATGCTAAATACAGGTGTAAACGGGGTCTAAAGTGCTTTGAGCTTGTCTACTTTCGATCATTTCCAGAGGTAGTGGAATACGTATTAGAGCGGGTTGCTTATGTGGTCGAATATGTTCGATCAGCCACAAAAGAACTCCTACTCTCCACCTACTGACCTAATGAATAAACATTACGTGAAGCGCACTAGCCAGACTGGATTTATTTTTAAGTTTGGTTTGACGTAAAACGTACCAAGCACAATGTTCTCTAACCATTCCTGATTTCTATAAAATCATTATTTTGGAAATTGTGCGAGCTTATTTTGTCCATTAGATCAACCCATATATAGACCCTCTCCTTGAAGAAATCAGGACAGAAGCGGTTGAAAGTGGACAAAAGAGATGGAATACCGGTGTAAACGGGTATGTTTCACTCGTCTACTTGTGATCCGATCGACCAAAACGCATCTTAATATCAGGTGTAAACAAGTCCTAAGACCATGCAAGTGACTAAATGCCCAGTTTAGAAGGTTAACAGCCATGTGAGATAAGGGTGATTTGTGTAGCTGCATATATGACAGATATGTGTGTAAGTGAAAGGGTAGAAAGTCAAAAGCAGCATTATCACAGAAACACCAACACACACATACTCCCACATTAACTTTATCAGATTGAGATAATATACTTCAAATGAGATATAGATATGTGTGAATATCAGCTGTTGTGATCTCTTTGGCTGTTCTTTCATATAAATGAACCATTACATTTTACACTTTTTTTTCTCTCCACCCAGATGTAGAGTTAAAGGGAGAGTTCACCTAAAAATTTAAATTGTCAATATTTACAATCATATGTTCATTTCTTTATTCTGTGGAACATAAAAGAAAATAGTCAGAAATATGAAGATATTTTTTTTTATCATCCAGTAATAAAGTAATAATTACCAGAGCTTCTCAGTGATTTTAGTCCCGTCTGAATGTGCCATCTCAGTAATCATTATGGACAACGTCAGTAAAGATTACAGCAACTTTTACCTTCAGTAAAAAAGTCCGGAAAAATTACCTCAGGTAATACTAATCCCGTGCGAATAGACCCGCTGTAAATAAATACGTAAATATTTTGTCATTTCCTGTTTAAAAGTAGTTTTCCGTGGTTTTTCAGTTTTCAGTTTAAAAGCATTCAGTTGCGTTCTAGACGCTGGGACAAATCTGTGGCAAAACTCAAGTGTTTTTCACATACCATTCAGATCAGAAAGAGATCGAAAGCACTTGTTAGAGGCATGAAACATCTTTTAGCATTAGGTAAGTGCCTTTTACCAACACAGTCCACATGAAGTTAATACATCGTTCGACCCGACTTAACTGTTTTATATAAATATAGGTTATATGTGTTTGCGCACGTGATATCAGAAAGCAACGCAATACGCACATGACGACAGGAGGTTGACGGCGATGCGCAAATCAAGTTACCCCTCCCACTTCTTCTAGTTTTACTGAGATATCTTATCCCGTGCGAATTGGCCATTAATATTCAGGGCTCCAGACTGCGACCAAAATTTGAGAGTGTGCGACTAAATCTTACATCCAATCTTACTTACATCCTACATACGTGTGTGTGTGCGCGCCTGCGCACAAGTGAGTGAGTGAGTGAGTGAGTGAGTGAGTGAGTGAGTGAGTGAGTGAGTGAGTGAGTGAGTGAGTGAGTGAGTGAGTGAGCGAGCGAGCGAGCGAGCGAGCGAGAGTGTGTCATGTGAATATGTGTGTGAGACGGCTCGAGATGACTGGTCGTAAAGCAATGTGTAGTCTGACAATGTTTCTTGTCCAGAAGAAACATTGTGCGTGCGTGTGTACATGTGCGAGTGAATATGTGTGTGAGACGGCTCGAGATGACTGGTCGTAAAGCAATGTGTAGTCTGACAATGTTTCTTGTCCAGGACATGACAAGATTTCTAGGAGTCGAAATCGTGTAATCTGATACATTGACTATAGTAACAGACAAAAAAATTGCGTATTCTGAACCAGGCATAACTATAACTATGGTATACTGTGGTTATGAAAGTAGCCTACACATCTTTTTACAGCACTTCAAAACTATATCCTATTAAAATGATTTTTTTTTTTTTAATGTGACGACCAAAACATTTTTGTTCATCCTTTAAAGATTGTCTCTATTTATAAAACTGAAAGTTTCAAGAAGTAGGAAAACTCACACTTATTTTTTTTTTAAAAAAGAAGACTAAATTACCATTGTAAACAGCTGCTGAGGGTGCTTATTGGCTATTTTCACTCCCTAATATCTATTTTGTCACTCATTTTGCTTTTGAAATAATATTAAGACATTATGAAGGATAATAATTAAATTTAACTTTATCTATACACCTTTACACTTACACCTTTACACTTTATCTAAGCTCAGTGCTTTGTCATCCCACAGTGCGACCAAACACTTTCTGTAGAACTTAGAGCCGCGGCCCTCAGATGTTAGTCTGGAGCCCTGTGATCTTAAAATAAAACTGCACCATAATTTCTGTACGCTTAATCTATTTATTATCAAAGCATTTGTCTGTAATAGTTATTTAGGGGGAAAATGTGAAGGTGTGCCCCTAAATTTTCTGCTTGCGCTCCTAAAATTTTAAGTCAGGGGCTACAGCGCTCCTAATAAAAAAAGTTAGTCTGGAGCCCTGATATTACTGACGTCCTGTGGTAAAATTACATTACTCCATCTACCCTTGTAGTTAATCCCGTCTGAATAGGGCTTAGGTGTGGGACAAAATATCGATAGGGCAAAATATCGTTGTCCTCCTTTGTGCGATACGAGAATCAATATGCTGGCGCCAAATATCGATATTTTAATTAATAAAATAAGGAGCTCTAAATAGATTTCCCTGCTCCCAGCGTCATTCCCAGCGTCACTCCTTCAAGGCTCCTAGAGGTGGCACTCAACACATGAATGAGGGAAACGTGAACATAAGTTAACTAGCCTAAGAAAAAGTCTGGACCCACTTCGAGTTTTATACCATTGATGGGACAAACGTTGTAAATACTAAATAGACATCTTTGGAAATCATTAGGAATCCGCTGATAGACGCCTGCTTTCAAACGCTCCCGTGTGTATCTCTGTAAGCGCTTGTTGAAGAGCGTGAAAGATGCATTTGCAACTTGTTTTGGAAGCGTTAATTATTGTAGCCAATCACAGATATATATGTTGAGCGCATGAACACAATGGCCAATCAGAAGTGTTTAAGAATGCTTTCACATCTGTAGTTTGGCTCATTTGGTCCGGACCAAGGGCAAACAATTATACACTGTAGCATTTTTCACCCGTTTTGTATCCTTTTCACACCACACTGATTGCTCTGATCCGAATCAGTTGACAAGTTGGTGAAACGAACCAAAATGTAGTCACGTGACAACATCCACATCACTCGTTGGCCAGATGTGCCTTTGAACGCATTTCCTAAACTGTTCTTTGATTGGTCAGAATTAACATGCTGGAAAATTCCAATGGAACTCCCGGAAGTAAACAAAGAGAGGATGAAAAGCCATCAGACAACATGCTGCTTTTGTAAACATAAATGGTGATGAAAGCCAAAATATTAAATGTCACAGATTTATATTTAAAATAAAAAAAATTCTGAAGTTTACATGTCTTTTAATTTAAGAAGTGTAAAAGATATCTTAATGTCATTTTATATTCTTGTTCTTATGAAACTTTTCTTTTGGAATCTTCATTTTTAAGGCCCTATATGGTTCAATCTCATAGATATATGGATGTCAATGTGGTAACATGTAGTTACGATACTGCATATTTTTATACTCTTGGTAGCTTCAGAAGCTGTTAAAATGAACTAAATCCCATCTTCCAAATACCCCTTAAACTGATTCAAATATAGATTCTTATAAATACACTTTTGAGAGAAAGTGAATGTGCCTCAACCGTTTTCAGCAGAATTTTGGTACTCATAGAATTGTTTTATGCTATTCATTTGATATAGGGAAACAAGATAAATTTCTAGTTTAAAAATGTATTCTTAAGTTCAGACATTCCTCTTTAAATGCAATAAGTATCAGCTGTGTGCAAAGTGAACCACATTTGGTTTTCGATCACTGAAAATGGGTAAAATTCAACAATTTGAACATGGAGCTGCTTTAAGATCCCCATATCTATGGGACTGAACTAAATAGGGCCTTGAAGATGAAGATTTCAAAAGAAAAGTTTATTACCAATGAGAATCAAGAAGGATATTAAGATATCTTGAATACTTTTAGAGTTACAAGCATGCAAACTTTGGAAAAACAATATTTATGGCACTGAGACAGGTATGTGCTATGCAATTGAGTTGATAAAAAAACTCGAGATCCATTTCTAGTTTTTAACATTATTTGTTTTTCAGATATTCCTCTTTAAAAGAAAAGGTATCAGCTGTATGTAAAGTGACCCACGTTTGGGTTTTGACCACTGAAAATTAGTACAATTTACTCATGGAGCTGCATTAAAATCTCCATATCTCTGGGATTGAACCACCGAGGGCCTTTAAAGGTTGTCTAAGCGATGTCAGGCCAAAACATTTTTTGTCACATACAGCAAACATCTCCTCACTATCCGCTAGCTGCCTGTCCCCTGAACACACTGTAAAAAACGCGGTCTCTGTAGACACCACAGGCTCCACAAACGGCAACAAAAACAAACTGTGCTCACCCGCACCCCGAAACATAACAAACAGAGCTCCAGCCAATAACCGACAAGAAGTGTTGAAGGGTGGGGTTTGCGCGTTTGCGGGGTTAGTGCGCGTGCACATGAGGTGGGTGTGTGGAGGAGAGAGATGAAGAGGGAAGTTTGAATTATGGCCGACACACGACCAAAGAGACAACGTTCCGATGAACAGAACAACTTGCAAGAGGGACAAGGATAAGGAACGCGCGAAGTCCCGAATTTACATCGGAAAAACCTTTGAAATGTGGCGAGACCTCCGCCGGCAGAAGGGATTAGCTAGCAGCTACTATCCGACACTCAGTTGCTCTGTTTTTGCAGAACAGGTAAATCCACTTTTCTTTCTAAACTGACGTTCATGTTCGCCAAACCAACACAAGGATGTAATTAGCTAGATTTATGCAGTCAGCGTTAACTTTGGTGAATACAACATGTATGTTTCTAGCAGCGATCAATCTCTATTGTAAATGATCAAGCAAATTCACAGTAGGGCGACAATTTGTGTAAGTTAAGGGTTGTTTTCACCCACGGTTTGTCGTGAATTTGAATGTTCATTTATAGGCTATTGACAACTTTGACTAAATTGGTTTACAACGCCGCCGTTGTTTATGCTCACTGGGAAACGCGAAGCTAAACGTTATCTTGCTATCATTGCGTCCTTGTATGGGAGCTATTTATAACCTCAGGTGGCAAAACGATTTTAAGATAATTTTTCTCTTTTTCTGCATTCTGTTCTGCAATATATAAAAAGCATTTATCTAACTTGGCGACATTACACATTGAATGAAGTATCAGTAAAACTTAACTTTGTAGTGACTATTTTGACTTTCCTTTATGCCGGAAGGGAGGGGAGGAGGGAGGAGACGGGATGAGGAGGAGGGAGGGTCTAGCCAGCCTCCGTTTTGTTTGACAATAATTCGAATGTCAACAAGAAGAAACGTCTCCCGGGATCGCTTAGACAACCTTTAAAATGAAGATACCAAAAGAAAAGTTTGTTAAGAACCAGAATCTAAAAGGATGTTAAGATATCTTTAATACTTCTTGAGCCATTTTTGAACTGTCACTTTTGGCATATAATGAAACAAAGATTGCTAAACTCAACAGATTTGACTAATAGACCTACCAATCTCTGTGTAAAAATAAAATAACGATGCTGCTATCTTTCTAAAGTCATTTTTACACCCCTGGAAATTGGCTCCAAATCAAAAATGGTCATTTTGACCCCCTCTACAAAATAATGTATTACTCAGTAAATCTACATCTGTGACATTTAATATTTTGGCTTTCATCACTATTTGTGTTTCATCACTATACGTCTTTCTACAGAAAAAAAATATTAACAAAATCAAAAATTTGAGCTGGGGAAGTTTCAGAAATTTAGTTGATTTTATACAAAATGACCCAAAATTATTTTATTTAATATACGTTGCTGTGGCATCAACATGCTTATCGTTACAATCATTCACCATAAGAACATCTACCTTAACCCTCTGGGGTCTGAGCTGTTTTTGGGGCCCTTGAGATGTTCTGACATGCCCTGACATTTGTGCTTTTTTCAGTTGCTTATAAACATATTAATGGCAAAGGTGTAAATTCACTCTATAAAGCACAAACAGGGCTACCATAATATGTGAGCCACGTGTATGTACATGTTTTCATTTTTGAGAGAAAAATGTTTATGCATGGTTATTGAAAAAACTAAAAACAAAAATTTCTGAAATAAGGCCACAAAACACATAGTAAATATGTGTCAATAAGACTTTTGAATAATGGATGTCCTCGCCTAGTGTTTTTTCTTCAAAATTATGTGAAAATAGTCTTGCTTTATCGTTCACATAAAACAATACATTGATTTAAATTGATGTAAAACAGGTTTTGCTTGGAAAGCCAAAATGCGAGGAGGCGTGAACGAGGAGTGGTTTACAACAATGTCCCACCCACTCTGCATAATGACTCTGCATAATTAGCCATTCATTCAGGTGTGACACTGACTGAGCCACAATGCAAGGACAAAAGATATATTTAGAAGAAGACTTATATTGACCATTTAAGATTTTGCTTACATCTATCTTGTAAATATGTTTTGCCATTTTATTAAAAAGGTTACAATTACAACAATATTACAATTTCAACAATATTTCAAGTGTACTCTTTCTTTGTAAAAAAAAATGATTATAGGCCTACATTTTATCTATGTATTCATTACTTTCATATTTCGCCTGACTGTAACGTTGTTTTCATGAAATATTAGGGCATATTGTTAATTTGCAGTTTAATACGTTGCTTATACAAATAGCCTACATTTTATTTCAACATATTTCAGTCGATTTTTACTCATCTCAGTATAGCAATACAGCTTGCTGAAACATCATCATTCATTCACACACGCGATTTAAATTTAAACTGTCTTTGCCAGCTGTGGTAAACAGCGCGCATCTCTGCCGTTCATTCATTCATAAACAGAAACCCACGTGAAGAAATTCATGTGAGAAGGAAAAAACTTACTAGTATTCCTCAGCTCGCTCCTCGATATACCCGCACTTCTGGGGGACATTTTCCATTATTATTCCTCACAGCTGCAAGACGGTGTAAACAAGTAATGATCTGAATAAACTTGTGTTTTTTCTCGAGCTGATATGGGGGCGTTCACAGGATTGCGCGGATTGCCTCAGCCATTTGCGTTTGAATAGCGCGCGCTCTCCGTGGGCGGAGTCACATTACATCTGAATCAGATGTAATTAGCTCGACTGGAATCGCTCTCTTTTAATACAGATTTCACAAGATGAGAATATTTGTTTTTTATATAAATTACTTCATTAAAAAGAAGAGAATTCAAGCTTCATGCCTGTGTGACTGTATGCCTGTTTGACTGAGTATTCGCTGAGTTATTGTTCATTTTCGGACGCGTTTCAGAATGGACTACACTGGCAGAGAGAAGGCAGAACTCGCTTCGTGTTTATTTTTCTTTATTTGGCAAAAAGCACAGCACTTTGTTTTTATTGTGAGTATACACAAAAATGATACACATTTAACAGAATCGATTGATGTATGAAACTTGTTTTGTAAAATCAAAGTCAAAAGAGTATTTCGGGTCTCAATTCAACTCATAAGGAAAAAAGCGAGCAGATCACGATCTCCGACCTCTGAGGGTTAACCATGAACCTAAAATTTGGCTTCAATTCCATTTTTTTTTAAATAGTTGCCCTCACGAAAATAATTTTAAACAAATTCAAGAACAGTGGAAATTATTTGCAACACCCAACATAACAGGACGTTATGTTTAACATTTCATAAAACTGGTTTATCCGGGGGGGGGGGGGGGGGGTTCTGCACAAATTGCAATGCAAATAGCCTAAGTAGCCACAGCTGTCTGTTGACATTAATGTTTTTACAAGATCTCGCATAGTTAAGTTTGGCAGAATGTCCCTTCGTGACTCACCAATCGTTAAGTGTTTTGTGTAGTGGACTGAAACACAGTCTCGGATTTCAAATTACGTCCATTTTCTTACGAAAATTCAAAAATATAAATACCGTTTTGGCGCTGTGGCGTGAGATCGCTCTGGCGCAGCTCAACTGAAGAGAAGCAGCACATGATCTTCTCTTCCACCTTAATACCAGTTACAGCACAAAATAAACATGAATGAGCATCTGAAAGTGTGTTAAAAGGTAGAGTACAACTTATTGAAATCCGTATCATGTGACATGGAATCACTCAGTGAGTGTTTCAACGGTGGAAAGACATCAGTAAATCAGCTTGTAAACAATGTCATGTCGCATTTACCTCAGAAAAACCATATCCAGTGACCATAAACACATTAGTCAGCTAGAAAAATTAACTCTGGAGAGAAGAATTTTGCTAAATATATGCACCATATTAAAAATCCATTATAATTTTTAATGTTCTTCAATTTTTAATGCTTGTTTGAATAAATCTGCCAGGTTTTTATGACAGCCACCATTTAATTGTTTATATTTCATATAACTTATAAAAAAAAGTGTAATTTAAGTGTTTGTATACAAATCAGTTCATTTTTACCTTCAATATATTAGTAGGCTAATGTAGCCTTGTAGGCTACAACTGACTCCCATAGTTTACAGCATTAGGTAAGAGATTTGTTTTCCTTGAGAAAATTTGCCATGTACCTGATATCCAAAATAATCAATATTGAATCGAATCGAATCGGAATCAAAATCGAATCAAATTGCAAGCTTGTGAATCGAAATCGAATCGAATTGTGAAATTTGTGTCAATACCCAGCCCTAATTTTGAGCACTTTTAAGCGGATTCTTAGGGTACGGTGACCGGGAGGGGACATGTTCGGTTCACTTATTTTTGTCGTGGCCACAACATATAAACTCGTGGGAACGTGATATTAAGTCGTGGGAACGTCATAATATCTCGTGGGAACGTCATATTAAGTCGTGGCCACAAGATCATTTTGTTGAGGTAACGACATCATGTCGTGGCCACGCGATGCAAAGTCGTGGCCTCGAGATCATATGTTGAGGGAACGATATATTTTTCTCGTGGCCACGAGATCATTTTGTTGAGGTAACGACATCATTATGTCGTGGCCACGCGTTGAGGGAGCCACCGCGGCCAATACTGTAACCGTACCATAGACTGGGCTACAGCAGAGATGGAGATGACTGAAGAAATAACATTTTACTTTAAATTAGGAATGTCATATAAAGATATAGTGCGGTCTTTGGCATTAAGACATGGGTACGTTATAAAGATGAGCGCATTCTTAGACTTTTTTTTGTCGCACGCATATTTAGGGACCGTCTCAAAATTACATGCGACATTGGCATAAACGTTTCTAACTTCAATAGCATTTGAAGACAATGACTTACAGTCATAAAACCAATTGTACATTGTTCACCCAGGTCTCATGTATGATGCACACCTTTTAGATTTTTGATATTTATGACAATAAACTGCTGAATATTATGCAAATATTGTAGGCCTATTTCACATCTCTACTGTATGGGATCATACACAAAATATGACAATATTTAAAGCTCAATATCATTTGAAGACAATGACTCATAAAACCAACTGTATATTGTTCATATAGGTCTCATGTATGATGCACACCTTTAATATTTTTGATATTTATGACATAAAATGCTAAATCATATGCAAATATTGCTATGTATTTCACTACTGTATGGGATCATATACAGAATATGACAATATTTAAAGCTCAATAGCATTTGAAGACAGTGACTTACAGTCATAAAACCAACTGTACATTGTTCATATAGGTCTCATGTATGATGCACACCTTTAATATTTTTGATATGTATGACAGTAAACTGCTAAATCATATGCAAATAATGCTATGTATTTCACTACTGTGTGGGATCATATACAGAATATGACCACATTTAAAGCTCAATAGCATTTGAAGACAATGACTCATAAAACCAACTGTATATTGTTCATATAGGTCTCATGTATGATGCACACCTTTAATATTTTTGATATTTATGACATAAAATGCTAAATCATATGCAAATATTGCTATGTATTTCACTACTGTATGGGATCATATACAGAATATGACAATATTTAAAGCTCAATAGCATTTGAAGACAGTGACTTACAGTCATAAAACCAACTGTACATTGTTCATATAGGTCTCATGTATGATGCACACCTTTAATATTTTTGATATGTATGACAGTAAACTGCTAAATCATATGCAAATAATGCTATGTATTTCACTACTGTGTGGGATCATATACAGAATATGACCACATTTAAAGCTCAATAGCATTTGAAGACAATGACTTACAGTCATAAAACCAACTGTAGCCTACATTGTTCATCTAGGTGTCAGGTATGTGGCAGTAGTGAAATAGGCCTACAATATTTGCATATGATTTAGCAGTTTATTGTCATAAATATCAAAAATCTAAAAGGTGTGCATCATACATGAGACCTGGGTGAACAATGTACAATTGGTTTTATGACTGTAAGTCATTGTCTTCAAATGCTATTGAAGTTAGAAACGTTTATGCCAATGTCGCATGTAATTTTGAGACGGTCCCTAAATATGCGTGCGACAAAGTCTAAGAATGCGCTTCATGTGTCTTTCACTTATAACGTACGCATGTCTTAATGCCAAAGACCGCACTATATCTTTATATGACATTCCTAATTTAAAGTAAAATGTTATTTCTTCTGTCATCTCCATCTCTGCTGTAGCCCAGTCTATGGTACGGTTACAGTATTGGCCGCGGTGGCTCCCTCAACGCGTGGCCACGACATAATGATGTCGTTACCTCAACAAAATGATCTCGTGGCCACGAGAAAAATATATCGTTCCCTCAACATATG
Organism: Scardinius erythrophthalmus; assembly: GCF_964197995.2. NCBI lineage: Eukaryota > Metazoa > Chordata > Actinopteri > Cypriniformes > Leuciscidae > Scardinius > Scardinius erythrophthalmus. The sequence continues at coordinate 26,234,768 of NC_138225.1, forward strand.
ATCTCGAGGCCACGACTTTGCATCGCGTGGCCACGACATAATGATGTCGTTACCTCAACAAAATGATCTCGTGGCCACGACTTAATATGACGTTCCCACGAGATATTATGACGTTCCCACGACTTAATATCACGTTCCCACGAGTTTATATGTTGTGGCCACAACAAAAATAAGTGAACCGAACATGTCCCCTCCCGGTCACCGTATTAGGGTGCTTTCACACCTGCCTCATTTAGTTCTGTTGAATCGCACTAGGTTCGTTGTCCCCCTTGGTGCGGTTCGTTTGGACAGTTGTGAATGCAGCAATCACACTCGGGTGCGCACCAAAAGCAGACCAAACAAGCAGTCAGTTGTTAATATTTTCGGAAGATGAGCATGTCACAGTTTAGCAAAATTTATGCTCACCTCCTCCTGAAGTGTCTTGCGATTCTTTATTTTGTGAGGACGACTGGCAAGTGGCAACAGCTGGTTCTTAAATTCTAAGACTAGAATCTTTAGACTCTGCGTCATGTAGTGTGTTCCTGGCTGAAGCGTTGTTCAGTGTTGTTTTATACTTCACTGACTTTCATTGTACGGACAAAAATAGTTTTAAAAAACATTGTTCAGAATAGTATCTGTTGTGTTCTGTGGAAGAAAGTCATACAGGTTTAGTACCACATGTGGGTGAGTCAATTATGACAGAATATTCATTTTTGAGTGAAGTGTCCCAGACCCTTGCACTGTCCCTCTCATCTTATTTTACTCTTCGTACTTGTGTACTGTTCTGCTTTTGGAAAAGTCACAGTGATGAGTTGTTCCGGGGAAAAATCCTCCCTTCTCCCAGTTTTCCACAATCCAGATGTCTATGTTGAGCAATTATACATGAATATATGGACTTGGATGGGTTTTGTTTACATACTAAATATAAATGCTCTCCTTAGCCAATAGCAATACAGAGTACTTGATAAGGCCAATGAAGGCTTATTTTATTGTGTGAAGAAACTTTAACAACTTAAGTTAAGCACACTTTCACAAAGCCCAATAAAAACATGAGATATTTACTTGGGTTTAGAGGATGCATTTTAATTAGCAGGAAGCGTGTGTAATTTGTCTTGCCAAACCACATTACACATGATCTTAAATATGTGAAAAATGTCAATGCATTGTTCAAAGCAGAAAGATCCTACAGCTCGACACCACGCCTAACAATATGAAGCAGAAAGCCTTTTTTTACTAGCATGGTTTTTGTCGGAAGGAACAGGCTAGTTTTAACCAGAAAGTGTAAGTTAAAGTCAGCATTTTTAACAAATAAAATATTGTTCCGTTTAGTCCTCTACTGCATGTCAAATAGTGTAATAATTGTTGAACTGTATAGTAAAGCACACTCTGCCATAAGAAAGTTTGGCTCGGACCGGTACATCGGCACTTCAGTGAAGTAAGTGTTTTTGCCCGCAGCAGAACTAGTGGCTCTTCAACAACATGCTACTGAGATTTTTTGGGCTAGTTTATGCATGTTCAGTTTGACGCAGCAGATGCAACATAAATCACATACTTCTCAGCTCTGGTACTCTAAAACACAGAGAATAAACAGAGTAGTATGACTCCAGAAGTGTGCGCGCCTGTGCGGTCATGTATCTTGAGTTCCTCTTTCTTAAGTTTGTGTTAAACTGTCGTTTTTACACAAACACAAAATTCAGACTCTGTGTTATGGTGAAATCAATTCTTCAGTACTGAGGTTTTTTTTAGAAGAAAAAAACATTTTAGTTTCAAATGTGTCAGCAGCTTTGGCTGTAGTCATTGCAGATGGTAGGTTAGGTACTTTCTGTTGACTAAATTGAGGTCCATTGCATTCATTTTCCGTTGACTTATGGAACATATGACATTCATGTTCTGTAGTAAGTCAGAGTTGCTTTCGTGTGATTTTTGTGCATAAGTGTACTGACATAATTCATTAAGACTAAATTGATACTTTGTATTTGTGTTGAGCTTTACTTTATGGTGCATTTGCAATATCAGAAATAGACAAAAGCACAAGCACACCATCATCTCACCCCTGGAGTTTTAATAGAACTGAGACTGAATGAATATAATAGCTGAACAGACATAAGAGAGTCATGCCCCAAACACACCATCTCCTTATAACTGATTTAAACAAACTAAACACAGTAAAAGCTCTCTTAAAAGAGATGTAGTTTTTTTTTTTTTTTTTTTTGGATGTAGTCAAATTTGGGTAAAAAATATAATTTTGAGTGTCTTAACAGGATACACTCAGAACAAGCTGTCACTGTTCTGTTCTCCATCCTCCAGTGTCATTTACATTCTCCAGACATCTCAAATAACTCTGAGCCCATCATTTTCACCTCTGTGTGCATGCATTTATAAGAATGGGGTTGTGCAAGATATTTTCCCCTCAGTGTACCTACATATAAGCTGAATTCCTTTGAGAGCCTAGAATTGCACATTTAGGAAACATCTTATTAACATTGCTGAATAAAAGCATTGCAGCAAGGCTGATGTCAGGGAGGAAACATGAAGATGTCAGGTTTCTATATAAGATGCCTTCACAGGTGGAAAATCCCTCTTAGTTATAGCCATTAGAGGTGTGTGTCGTCTTTCTCAGTCATTTAGTTACTATTGTGCGTGTGTTGTGTATGTGTATGTGTGCAGTAATAAGTACTTGGTTCTCTTTGCTGTAACAGGCCGCTGTAAACATCATGTGGTAATTGATGCACACACACACAAGCGTTTTGTGCCAGTTTTAGTAGAAACTTAAATTTTTGAATATGTATTGAATGTTGTAGTTCAGTTAAGAAAAATAAGTTTTTGTCAAACAAAAAGGTCATTATCAATGTTTTATAAGTTAATCCAATAAATTAAAACCGTTTCTTTAGGTGGTTTTTCATTCTAACTGACCCACAGTGAGTTTCTGCACATGAATATGTGAAGAACTGTGACAGACGAAACTTATTGTTTCGAGGAAGTAGTCACTGCAGTAAGATGTTTCTGTCTCATCAATGCACGTACCTATCAAGTGATTATAGGACACACCTCTGTGATTTAAAGTTCATCCGAAAAAGACAGTTGTGTCATCATTTACTTAACACATGTTGTTCCAAACCTGTATGACTTTCTTCCGTGTATCACAGAAGATGATGTTTTGAAGAACTTCTGACCTGCTCTGTTCCATACAGTGACAGCATACAGTGTCCATGGGCTGTTATGCTCACAAAAGGGTGAGTAAATTGTGACTGAACTTTCATTTTGAGTGAACTCTCCCTTTAAAACTGGTTTGCATCACACATTGCAGTGTAGAAGCTTCTTTATTGCTCAGGAATGGGCTGTCAAACTGTCACACGGCTCATTTACCTCCAGTGACGAAGGTTAGGGCATCTTGTGTCTGCTGGGTAATCCTTAACCATGAGAACAGCAATAGTTGCTATTGTAGTGATTATTAGTGATCAGAGATGGAAAAGTGAGCAGGAACACAAGCAGAAGAAAAAGGCCCGGATGACGTAGGGGTTAAAAATAATCACAGGAGAGAGAGATGAAAGGATAGAATATACGGCTCCTTGCAGCACACCCAAACAGCAGCTAGACAGCAGCAATTACACCACTGCTACCAGGTGTGTGTGTGTGTGTGTGTGTGTGTGTGTGTCTGTGGTTTGTTACACCCAGCAAGTTCGTTTTAAAAAGTTATTGTAAAATATAATGTTCTATTACCTGGATTCCTATAATTCATTTGTGGTTGTTTATCATGATTTCAAAAGTGACAGTAATGACTTTTACATTGTTGTAATAAAATTAATTACAAACAAATTTCTGAGAATTTTTGTTATCAGGGTTTCCACAAAAATATCAAATATCAACAAATGGTTTCAAAATTGCTGCTAATAATTAGCCCGGCTAACGTCAGACGACGAATGCCCAGAGCCGTTTATTGGACGCTACAAATGTCTTTCAAATGCGCCATGCGAAATTCGACGAAGAAGACGACGAAATAAACTTGCGTTCTAAACTGCTTAGAACACTATCTAAGGCTGCATCGAAAGGTAACTTCGCGTCTGATGCCACGTTGGACCCATAGATATAAACAAACTGCTTCGGTGTGTCGCATAGACGTCGTCATCGTCTTGCTGCTCCCTCCCCGTTCTGTGATTGGTTCCCTTTTTGAGGGGAAAATCTGGTCCATGGTGTCCAGGCTGCCTAGCAGCGTGAATAAAATCGTGCTGCGCGCAAGGCAGAATGGGGAAACCCAGGCTAGCTAATAATATTAATGATGATGATGATGATTTCTGAAGGATCATGTGACATTGAAGACTGGAGTAATGGCTGCTGAAAACTCAGTTTTGCCATCCCTGGAATAAATGACGTTTTAGAACATTTTAAAATGGAAAAAAGTTATTCAAGTGTAATAATATTTTCAATTACTGTTTTAATTAGGGATGCACTGAAATGAAAATTCTGGGCCGAAACCGAAAATTCTGGATACACTTGGCCGAAAACCAAAAATTACTTATTTTACTTATTAAAATAATTATTATATATATTTTTATTATTATTATTATTATTATTAAACTTTTAAATTAAATGCAATAATTTTACTGAATCTGAATTAAAAAAAAAAACTACAAACCAATATGATAAAATAACCACACGCTTATTTAAAGTGACAATAATTTGACACAAAATAGCCCTATATTAAAATAATATTAAATAGCAATATATTATTCTTCATTGCGGAGCTGCTCGCAAATTTACAAAACATGCTGCATGAGAGTGAAACCTGATCGCTGAACACGGAAGGCCGGGGCGGCATTTTTTTCGGCTTATATTTTGTGCCTTTTTTCTTTTTGGCCAAAAAACGAAAATATCATTTTCGGCGGCTGGAATTTCGGTACACCCCTAGTTTTAAATGTATTTTTGATCAAATAAATGCAGCCTTGGTGAGCATAAGAGACTTCTTAAAAAAAAAAAAAAGTATAATCTTGCTGACCCCATACTTTTAAACGGTAGTGAAAGTTGAATTAGAAATTGCATGAAAATTCATATCAATCATCTTCATAGACAGCTGGTTTTATACCAATGGATTTGTGTTGAAAATCACCTAGGATTGTTTCTTATTTTTATTTTATTGTTATTTCTTAGGCTAAATTAAGTTTAGCCTCAAGCTAGAAAATCAGGTGTAACACAAACAGAAGTCAGCTACCACAATGCATCTGTATGAGGTGTGGATCACAGGAGAACATGGTGTGTAGCTTTGACACTTCGTGTAGACGGCCATAAGTTGGTTGCTTCCAGGGCAAATAAAATGTGAGATGATATCTCAGCATGAAAACATGAGTTTAACAGCTTATCTTCAGAACATCAGAGTTAATGCATTCCAGTTATTGTTTGCACAGTGATCTTGTTTTCTCAACTTCTGACCTGGAAGAGAAGGGTGTAGAGATGTGCATGTGTGTGTTTGCAGATAAATATGTTGTGTACACATTTTAATACCTCTCTCAGTGTGCTGTCAACATTGCACTAGTCATTTGCAGGAAAAACTTCAGACTCACACACATACGTCAGCTTTTAGACATACCTTAACGACGTATAGTAGTGTAGTACAGAACGGTTTGTGCTAACATTGTAGAACACAGACATGCTCAAAACAAGTGTCAGTTAACACAAGATTTGGATCACAAGACAGAAGGATCATGAGTGGAGAAACAGCCAGCAACTTAATATGAGGACTTTTCCATGTGATGATGAAAGAGGAAGATTGCAAGAGGAGGATTAGGAAAGTTTATTGTCCAGTATTCACATTTGACACTTTAACTCCCCATCAGAGGTTTCTGTTACGTTATGACTCCATCATGTCAGCAAGCATGTGGCTGTGCTGTCTCTTTCTATCACTCTCTTGCCCTGTCTCTCGCTCTGTTTCTCCTGAACATCACCTCGGGAAAGCAGCCCTGTCACAACACGACCAACCACCTACTGTGGAATTTGCAGACATGTTAAAGATTCACAGAAATACATGTAGAATTTAGGAGTATGTCTCAGGTGTCACCCAGAACAGAAAACGTCCCACATCGAAATCATGTGCAAAAGAGATAATGGAAACTGTTTGGTAACTGAAAGGTTTCTGTGCACATTCCTTGTATTCCATTGTATTTAAGTTTGTGCTTCAGGCCAGAGAGTTGATGTATGTATGAATGTATGTCTGTTGTAGTGTGGAGTACCTGTCATAATCATTCTTACACACTCACAGAAATATCTGATTTAGACTTGGGTATCTTCCTGTGTTTCCTGCACCAGGAAACCAATGGCAAGACAATACATGTTTCTAATAAGTTTTCCTGGTGGGCTTCACACAAAAACAAATTTGACCAGTGTAGTGCAATTCACAAATGACTCTTGTGTTCTGGTTCTTTTAGGGTACTTAGCGCTTTTGGTGTAAACCCAGGTTATTTGATGTCAGAATTCAGTTTATTTGAATGATGTGAATCCTGTTTTCCAAACTCTTTCACACCTGCAAACTATGCAGAAGTCTGCTTTAAAGATGTGGTCTGGTGTACGGTTCAACTATGTGATGCGGTTTGCTGCCGATATGAACACAGCCATACAAAATGGCAGACTTGAACTACCGTTGATTTTAATATGATCCAGTAAAACTCTGTGTTTGTGTGTGTTCTTCTCACTCATTTTGACTGATGCACTGCAAGCAGAGGAAATTTATTTCTCATTACTGTTCACCTTCAGCAGAAATTGACTTTTAGAACATTTGCAGTACATTCATGGCAGATAGATGCAAGAGATGTGTCAATGCTTTGGAAACAAAAGCAAAGGTTAAAAAATCAAAGTATAAAAGTGAAAAAAGCACCCTTAAAGGTATAGCGGAGGATTTTTTACTTCCGGGTGGATCACCTATACTATTGGTCCTCCTAATTGTCAATCATTCTGGTGAATCAATCAAACTTTTCAAAAAGTGGAGAGGGCGGGTCTTATCTAAAATTCGGAAAGATCCTCCGCTATACCTTTAATAAGTCTTATAGATAGAAATTGTTTTGAATCAGTCTGATGAATGAACTGAATGACTCACTGAATTGAGTTCTCTTTCTTGTCTACTTGCACTTGAACGGACATATTCACACACAAAAAAAAACATCAAAATGCCCGTATTGGCAAGTATACTGAAACACATCAGGTTCAGGTTCAGGTTCCTTTATTTGTACCCGTAGGTAGATTTGGTTTGCAGTGTCAGAGTGTCATCCATACATTTAGACAAAACACAAACAATAAACATTTGACGATACAAAAACTGAAAAATAAAATGAAAAATATATAAATAATTATAAAAAATAACTAGCATAGCTTCTGTGTCATCTATGTGTTTTGTTCCTCTGATTAATGGCTGCTGGAACAAAGGTATTTTTATACCACTTAGTTCTGCTCTTTGGAACTCTATACCTTCGCCTGGATGGAAGAAGTTGAAATTCACTATGCAAAGGATGGGCATCATCGTTTAAAATTGAGCCAGTTATCTGCTGTAACTGTCTGGTATACAGGGACACTGGGCTTAACTGAGACTCTCCAATCAACTTACTAGACCATGTAACAATTTGATTTAGGGAATTTCTGTTTTTTTAAAGATAGATTCCCAAACCATGACACCATACAAACAGATAAAACTGATTCAATAAAAGCTTGATAAAATAGGACCATGATGGTTTTGTCAACCTTAAAGTAAGATAGTTTTCTCAGACAAAACAGACGCTGGTGCCCCTTTTTGCACACAGCTTCACAATTTGCCTCAAAATTCAATTTTGAGTCGTTAATTGTCCCAAGATATTTGTAGGATTGAGTACATTCAACTGTTTGACCTTTTGATGAATGTGACTTCATGTGTATGAGTATGTTTTCTAAAATCAATGATCATTTCTTTTGTCTTTATTATGTTTAATTGAAGGTAGGACTCCTCACACCACGTGACAAAGTCATCAATTATCGGGCCGTGACAGGTTTCATTGTCCTGAAGCCTACTGACAATTACAGAAACATCTGCATATTTTATGATGGTCCTATTTTCATATCTACTCTGACACATGTTTGTGTAGAGGATAAACAAGAGGGGCGAAAGTACACATCCTTGAGGGGAGCCAGTTGAGGAGGAGACTGGGTCTGACAGTGTTGCATTTACCTTAACTCGTTGTGTCCTATCAGTTAAAAAATCTAGAATCCAACCCACAAGATTATTACTCAAATCGAACTGTTCTGCTAGCCGACTGATTAAAATATGTGGTTGAATTGTATTAAAAGCGGACGAAAAATCAACAAACGAGTTTAGCGTGAGACCCAGTTCCTTCCAAGTGTTTAACAATTAGATTCAGCAAGGTAACTGTGGCATCTTCTACTCCTCTGTGTTGCCTGTAAGCAAACTGCATTGGGTCCAGTGCATGCTCCGTTTTCAGTAGTATATCTGACCTTACCAATTTTTCTAAGATTTTCATTAAAATCGACATGAGAGCAATCGGTCTAAAATCATTATAGGTTTTGGGGCAACTTGATTTAGGAACAGGAACTACCACCGCATCCTTCCAAACCTTGGGTACATGCTGTGTCTGTAAAGATTTATTAAAAATAAAATGGAAAATAGGACTAGGGTTCTTTTGCAAAAAATTTAAGTAAACGACCACATATTTTGTCAGGTCCGTGACTCTTAGTTACTTTTACTGAGCGAAATGCTTTTACCACACTTTTGTGGTCTATTCTGAGTACTGGTTATCTTCAATTTTTTTTCTCAGATCCTGAATTTCATTTCTAAAATCAAGCGTATCAAAACGGTAATAATTAAGTCTTTATGAATGAGACCCCAGTCCATTCAAATTTTTTTTTTTTTTTTTTTTATTATTTTGTTCAAATGAAACTTTTAAATGGACTAAAGCAATGAATATTTTGTCAGAACCTCTAGTTTGTATGTTATTTTGTTTAGCTGTCTGATGGTTTTTTTCTTCAGAATCAAGGGGGAATCGCAATCTCTATTTTACACAAAATCGTGCCAGAATTGTGCAGCTCTACCAGACATTAACCTTTAAAGGACACTGTTAATGTCCACAGACTTTTCAAATTGAAGTGACTTATGTTTCTATGGTAACACTTTCCTTATACCGGGAATAATGCCATGCAAGTTAATGAATATGAGTTTTGTGTTTGTTAGCAATGAAATCGAAGTACAGGCTCATGTGACGTTCTTGTGCTAGAAAGGTTTGGCTGAGATTAACATCAGCATCAGTGACATCAATGCAATAATGAGAACGGAGCTGTGTTGTCTACACAAGTGATGTTATGTGTGTGTGTGTTCTGTGATCTGTTTAAAAGCTGTTTACTGTAGTTCAGACCAGAAACGGACGCCCCAATACTCTGTGTCTAGATGTAGTGGTAATGAGCACGCGCCGACAACTCACACAGATATCATTTACATTCACGCACATTAGATATTTTGTTAGATCTCTTTGTGAGTGTTGTAAACGCCCTTTTCTTGACTGTGTGTGTCTGTTCTGAAGGCTTGGTAGATGTATGCAAAGCTTGTGTGGAGTGGCTCTATTGGTCAATAGGCTTCCTGTCTGCCAATCAGCACATTTGTTCACTGGAAGCTCATGAAGATGCAGCTTCAGAGATCCTCATCGTGTGTGTGTGTGTGTGTGTGTTTTCAGGTTAATCTGTAATTGATGGATTAGTCGGCAGTGAAGATCAGCTGTTGACATTTACAAGAAACATTTACACTGTAAAAACAAATTTTTTCCCGGTTTTACACAAATTTAATATGAAAAAATATTTACCTAGTATATCAAGTCAACAACCTTTTTAGCGTGAAGTGCCACTTTATATTTCATTGTAACATTAGCTGTCCCTTAAAGTCTAAAAAAAGATTAAAAGCTCTTAATCAGGACTTCAGGAAACATGAAGTGAAATGCTTCATGATCATCAATGGCTTTTAGCTGCTCCAGACGAGGGACACAGATCATCAGTCACGCATCTCTTAGACAGTCCCGAAAGCCTCTTTGAAACCTTGTGGACTGCAAACTACTTAGCCTAGCTGTTTCACTGCTACTTTTTAAAAAAGTTTCTCAATGTATTGAGAACAGCCATGGACTCTTAGATCAAGTCTCATTACCTCTACCTTGTTCATTGTGTAATGTAGGTCATATGTGTATGCTGTAACTATGTGAACTATCGATGTGGAAGGGGCAGCAGACAGATGGGTGTGTGCAAATCGTTTTGAATAGCAGGCAGGTATGTACTGATAATCTGTTCATATTGACCGTCCATCTTAATGGTCAAATGACTGCTGTACCCTCTTATTCCTATTTGCATTGTAAAGCAGGTCAGAGTCCTCGGACTCCCTTCTGCTTCCTGTGTGTGTGTGTGTGTCTAGGTCCTCCTCCTCCTCCTCGGTGTGGAATGCTCAAGGTCTCCTCGTTTCTAAACAGATCAAGGCTGAAGTACCAGAACTCTACAACTCTGATAGCACACACACACTGACCCTTCACTGCAATTTTGGGCCTGTTTGGTCAACACACAAATTCCTTTTATTTGGTAAAAGCTAAATATTTATACTTTCAAAGCACAATGTCCTTGAACACCTCATGTAGCATGTGGGTGTGTGAGTTACTACTGGCAGTTATATCACAAAATTCCATTCAAATATTTGATCGCACAAATTTTTTATATTTGAATAGATTTTCATATGTAATTAAAACATCAATGTCAGAAACTGTACACTATATCCAGGTGTATAATGTGTTTTTCATCCACTTATGAGCGGCCAGCAATTCCTAACAAGGAAAAGCTCCAAATATGCTGCAACATGAGCCTCATGTTTTTGCATAGTAATAGAAGACATTGCAACGAACTGGCCAGAGGGTGAAATTATCTAAGCATATAATCAAAGTCAGGCCCTACTAAGGCTAGTTCAGGTCTCTGCACCTAAACCAGTAAAGCGGAGTGTTTTCTGCCATTATGTGTGAATATGAGCGTATTTGTGTGCTTGAAAACTTCGCCCCTCCTCTCACCACTGCTGACCAGCAGAACAGGTTTCCTCAGCTGGTGTGTGGAGTTTGTTGGCGAGAGTTTGATCATATCAGTGTAAGCAAAAGGACCAAGCCCTGTTCTCTATTCTAAATTCTTATATATATATTTTGGTTACACTGATATGATCAAACTCTCATATATATATATATATATATATATATATATATATATATATATATATATATATATATATATATATATATATATATATATATATATATATATATATATATATATATATATATAATCTCGTATAATATAATTGTTGAAAATATTCAAATCAGGAATGTCAGAATCACGATGTGTTATTCGTGCATAAATGTCTGTCAAAACCAACACATTTTATGAACTATGTTTGATTTTTGGGTAATTATAAAACGTGCTGGAGATGTTCGAAATGCTTTTTGTGTAGTTATTATTACGGAATTATTACGGTTAATTTCGCGGCATAAATAAATTACGTTACTCTGAGACTGGCATGTTATTTTTTTGGGATTTTTCTTAACTAATCTTGTCCAACACATTTATCTCAAAGTATAATATTATTTATTGTATAATATCATTTAAAATATTTTATATTAAAATTCTACATTTTGTAAAGAAATCCAAATGTGGATTCAATTAATACTTTAAAAAAGTTTAAAAGATTAATTTCTAAAATTATTTTCTACAAAAAATAAAAAAATCTGTGACCTGGACATGTTTTTGTGAGGTTCACATGTGCCTGTCCTGTATGTGTGTGTGTGTGTGTGTGTGTGTGTGTGTGCAAGGAAGCTCATCTTATCCAAGGTTTCTAGGCTCTGTGTGTGTGTGATTGTCCCACTGTTAAGCCCGGGACACACCAAGCCAAGGTTCGGCTGTCGGGCAGTTTTTGTGTGTGGCCGACTAAGTTCTCTCAGTGTGTTCCACACGGTTCCACACAGTCGGCTGAAATTGGTCCTCGTTTTTTTTTTTTTTTTTTTTGGCCGATTCGACATGTTGAATTGGCGTCGGGCCGTCGATGAGAGAGAGTTCTCTGATTGGCTGTTCAGCTTAGTGAACGAGTCAGTGCACGAGAATACTAGCAAAACAGCGAGCAAAGAAGTCAAAACAGTAGAGATAGAAGCCTGTTCTAATGTTATGTCATCTTACCTGAGTGTTCCTTGGCGAATATTTCAATATTAACTGTTTCTGGGGATTCACTTTTTATTTTACCTACCTTTTGTCTTCTGCATTCCCCTTACCATTGTCTCCTGTTCTTCTCTCAGACTCGTCCCCCAGAAACAGTCCCACGGACCCAGCCCCAAACCCCATCTCTTAAAAATTAATAAAGGCTGGTTTAAAGTACTTCTTCCCTTAACTGGGTTCCATTCAGACCTTAACATTAAGTATTTTACTGTTATATGCGAACAAGATTCAACAAGACATTTTCACCTGGCAAGACCCAGTGTTTAGATCTGTTGTGGTATTTATGCAAATTAGCACATAATTAGATTATGCACCGTTTGTCCATGTTAACAAACAATTTCAAAAAACTTGTAATACAATTTTTGTTTGTCTTGATGTAAGTAATCAACTCAGTAATTTTCATGGTGATATCTAAAGGTTAAAAATTGTACCCTATTCACCCAAGGAAAAGAATGAATAGGCTATATTTGGGTCTTTTTCAAAACTTTCCCCTAATGGGATTCTTCTGGACTTTTTTTTCCTTACTCAGGACATATTGAGGATAGTTTGCTTATGTTGCAATTTGTTCAACCTTTTTCCATAAAATGACTGGACTATAGACAGTTATAGACAGTCTCATTTACACGCAGACGCAGAACGCGCATTCTAGCTGACACTGACAGTCGCCTGTAGTTCTCTCGGTGTGTTCAAGTGCAGCTTTTTTCCCCCGACGCAGGCGACGCCAGGCGACAACACAGTCAGCTTTCATCAGCGCTAGTTCTTTGGCGTCGGTTTGGTGTGTCCCGGGCTTTAGAGATATAAGCAATTTCTGAAAGAAACTGTAGAAAAGTGTTTCATTGATAATTTTGACTGAGAAAGAGTGTTAAGATAAAAAGACATGAGAATTTAATCGGGGATAAGAGACAGCCTTCAAGGTTTTACCGTCTGTGAAGTGTGTTTTATTCTGTAATGGGTTTCAAACCATGATCAGGCCTCTACAGACACGCACACACAGGCTTTTCAGATGTGGTGTCCTTTACTATTCAACTACCTTTTTAGCAGCACAGAAGTCAATCACTGTGTGGTTTTCAGTCGTACATGTACAGGTGTTTCTGTGTGTTACAGTGTGATCCAATTCCCTGTGAAATAACAAGCTCAGCCCTAATGGAAGATTGTGTGTGTGTGTGTGTGTTTGTGCGTGTGCACGAGAGAAGATCTGTGACCAGATGGCTCTGAGGCTGACCTTGTGTTGCCTCTCACTGCTTATTTGCTCTTGCATTATTTTGTGTGCTTGTTTTCAGTGTTTACAGGGAGAGTGTTTGTTTAATGACTGAGGCGTTTTGTGCTCATGACATTTTTCTTATCAGCAATTAAATTACCATGCTTCATTTAAACTTGTTACAGGAATTATCTTGTCATATTAGCGCATACGACACAACATTCAGCTCTCGCTCGGTCTTTCTGAATATAGGTGGTAGTGAGGGGGAGCTTGTAGTTGTAGTAGTGTTTGTGATAAACAGCTTGTTGTTCCTCTGTAAAGGTCAATCAGATGACAGCAGTGGGTTGAGCCTCTTACTGACCAGCCCCATATGCTTTCACACAAGTTCCTGTGACACTAATGCTGCACTCTTAGTGGACACTTATCTGTCTGCAGTCATATCAAGCATTCTTGTTTCTGGTCTCTTTCCGTCTGTCTGGCGGTGTTATTTTTTAAATTCCGATTATGGGCAGAGAAACATAAAAAAATGTAGGATGCTTTATCTCGTCCCAGTGCTCTGTGCGGTTGAGTCCCGCCCCTTCCGTCACATAATTGGCTGGCTGTGAGTGAGGTCTGCTCTGATTAATGTGGGCAGCCATCAGTCAAGCTGTCAGCATGCTGCAGTAATTGAGTTGCTTTAATAGTTTAGAGTTACAGTCAGTCCTCGGTCTGCACGTCATTCTTGAATGTTCATTTTATGCACAGTTGTAAAATGCAGGTCCTGACATGGCTTGTTGCAGTAAAATTTATGGAGTCTTGTTTTTCTGCCTTTAAATTAGTGACCTAATGTTTTTTTTAGCAATATGTGTAATTTTGGGGTAATTTTTGAAATGCATTCGCACTCTGTGTGGTTTATGATTGTTCCAAATTATTGTGTGTGTGTGCAGGGGCTTTAGTGTACCAGAGTGAATGTTGTTTTAACAAGTTTGACCTCCAAACCTCTTTTTTTTTTTTCTCTCTTCCAGATGAGAGAGAGGCAGTGCAAAAGAAGACTTTCACTAAATGGGTGAACTCTCACCTGGGCCGTGTGACCTGCAGAATCGGTGACCTCTACACTGACCTCCGCGATGGACGCATGCTTATCCGACTGCTGGAGGTTCTCTCCAGTGAACAACTGGTCAGCATCCATCCATCCCTCCCTCTAAACCTGTTTTTCTTGTCATATTCATCCGTCAGTTTCAAACACTTCATTGCTGTGAATATCCATACACTTTCATTTCATTAATTGAATTTCTTGTTCTCTCTCTCTCAGCCAAAGCCAACCAAGGGCCGTATGCGCATCCACTGTCTGGAGAACGTTGACAAGGCTCTGCAGTTCCTAAAGGAACAAAAGGTTCATCTGGAGAATATGGGTTCTCACGACATAGTCGACGGAAACCACCGCCTCACACTTGGACTCATCTGGACTATAATCCTCCGCTTCCAGGTAGGATGATGTGGCTTCGGCTAGACTTAGGTGTGTGTCTAAGCCTGTGAGTCAGGTGATACAGCATCTCTCACCCGTCATTGATAAAATGGGAACACCTGTTTTTAACTAAATTATGTCAATTATTTTGGTGCACTAATTATGGTTGTGTAGGGAATCTCACAATATTAAATATAGTCCTGACTTTGGAATTTGACTCAGACACACAGCCAAAAAAAAAAGTTTGTGTGTGATTGTCATTATTGTGATCTTTTGTCTTCTTTTAACCCAGTTCTGTTCTTTTTGTTTGTCTTTCAAATGGCTTGATCAGTGTCATCTATTAATATTGAAGAATAATTAACATATTTTGCCACTTCATTGCCCCTTTTTTTAATTTGCTTGTCCTTTTTTTTAACTCAGCTCAATATTCTTTCTATTGAAATAAGCTAATTATCAAAGCCCAGTGATCCAGACTGCTTAATGCGTTTCATCACTACTTCTGATTATTTTGTGAAGATGTTGCTGATTTGTGTTTTATTATGTTGCTGAAAAGTGAAAACAAGATATTGAAAATCATTTTTTCTTTTCTTTTTTTTTTTGCTGAATGAATTGAAGCAGATTATAAATTATTGTACAGATATACTCTGGAATGGATCTAGATTACTTTTTTTAAAATAAATTATTACTTTTATTAAGCAAAGATGCATTGAATTGGTCAAAAGTAATGACAGTAATGACTTTGATATTGTTACAAAAAAACTATTTAAAAATAAATCCTGTTCTTTTGAATTTATATTCATTCTGAAAAACAAAACAAAAACAACATTTCCACGAAGATATTAAACAGCACAGCTGTTTTCAACATGAATAGTAACAAGAAATGTTTCTTGCGCTCCAAATCTACATATTACAATATCTGAAGTATCATGTGACACTGAAGACTGGAGTAATAATGCTGAAAATTCAGCTTTGCAATCACAGAAATAAATACATTTTTAATGTATTAAAATAGATATTATTAAATAGATGGTAGTGTATAAATAAAATTTTATAGTTTTTTTGTTTTATGGTTGGTTTGTGTTAAATAACTTAAAGGCCATGAACACACTACAGCTAAATACATCTGTCACTGCTCTTCTGAGTGTCATGTACTAAATCATGTTTAGTGCACACAGTGTTTGGTTATTTATATGACAACTGCATTCTACAACTTAATTTACTCCCAAACATTCAGGTAGTGATTACAGTATTTATGTTAACTTGCCAGTAGTGTATACATAACTGAACTAAACAATAACTTACAGAACATAAACAAAACAAAAAAACAGCATATATGTTGACAGGAGTCTACTAAAAAATGGTTAAAAACTCACCCAAACCTAAAATCTAAACTGAGAGGTAAAGATAAGAGGTTTACACAGTTAAATGTTTTACGTCTCACTTGTTTGAACAGATCCAAGACATTAGCGTTGAGACGGAGGACAACAAGGAGAAGAAATCCGCCAAAGATGCTCTGCTGCTGTGGTGTCAGATGAAGACTGCAGGGTAAGAGAGGAAGAGAAAGAAATGAAGTGAATCGATGACTGAATTATGCTCCTCTTTTCTTGAACACACACTAGTTCTGGTTCTGTACTAATGAAAGCTACTCTCCTTTCAGGTACCCGAATGTCAATGTCCACAACTTCACCACCAGCTGGAGAGACGGTCTAGCGTTCAATGCTATAGTGCACAAACACAGGTATCGATCTGAGCTCACAAACTAACATTAAAGTACACCGGTACAAGGCCTTTGTTCTCAAACACATGACAGGCTTTGGTATGACTGCAATTTCCACATAGTAGCATGTGCTCATGCTCTTCACGGCCCTTCATTCTTCAGCATGTTCCCACACATACAGAGAGGTCTGCAGGGGCCTCCAACGGCATTCTGGAACTTTAACTTTGTTCTGTAAAAGTGTGTATAGATGAATACATCAATAAGTTGAAGGAATCATTTTACTCTAAATTTTAGTGAGATGTGTAAATGTGTAAAGACAAGTTAGTTATGTTAATCCAGCTTTTCACTTTTTTTGTTATGCTCATAAATTGTAATGAAAATATATTTAAGTAAAAATAACAAAACATGCAAAATGGAAGCATGTGCTCTCAAAGTTTTGGTCCCAGCTGTATTGATACTTTGCAGTCACGTGATATCTGGCGGGCAACAAACGCGGTTAGTGCATCCAATCGCACAACAACTATCTGGCATGTTGTGTACACCTCAAAACACCAACATTTGTATATTAAAACTGGCAACGTCCTGGCAAGATCCTTGATTAGTTTACTTGTTTTCGTTGCTAGAGAATGACGTTCTTGCCCGCCAGCCAGTACTACTGACGTCACGTGCAAAGTATCAATTTACTGTACATTGTATGATTTGTATATTTGAGGTGAGATTCCTCTTTCGTCTTCCTGTGAAATCATTTAATCATAAACTAATTGGGCCACGTAGGATCTCTTGCTGTATCAGTCCCACCATCCCCTCATTTTTGCTCTCTTCCTCTCAACTGTCGCCCAGCAGCTTTTGTTCTTTCTGCAATTTTTTTCATGCAGCATAACATAAAAAAGGAAACGTTGAATTAAGTTGACCTAAATAAGGAAAGAAAATCCCTTACAGTGATGGAGTGCTTCCCTCTTTTGTTGGAGATGTGTACTGCAGTGTTCTTAGTGACAAACTGAAATGTCCTCTTGGCAAAGAGTTTTACCGCCTCAAAATAACATTCCTGTTGATTTTCTTCTTTCTTTCTTTCTTTCTCATTTTTAGGTCAGACTTGATTGACTTTGATAATCTTAAGCGTTCTAATGCCCACTATAACCTGCAGAATGCCTTTAATGTGGCTGAGAAGGAGCTGGGTCTTACCAAGCTACTGGATCCAGAGGGTGAGATTCAGATATGTGCATAAATAGCAAATACATGCATCATTTTTAACCAGATAGTAAAGACACACCTACCCACAGACACTCGACAAAAACAATATACTCTGAGATACACACAGAACCTTTGGGTGGAAGGTGTCCAGACAGACCAAATCAAGAGACAATCTGCTGAATGAAAAGAATGAACAAAAGAGCGTATTTTTATTATTATTAACTAGCCAATGTATTTCTGTCATATCTCTTGCTCTCTAGATGTGAATGTTGATCAGCCTGATGAGAAGTCCATCATCACATATGTAGCCACATACTACCACTACTTCAGCAAGATGAAGGCGCTCGCTGTAGAGGGAAAGAGGATCGGCAAGGTACATTGAGAGAATTACACTCTGCCCTCATGTTTACATAGCCATTTCCTGAAGTGTTTCTGTAAGTGTGCTTTATTAGTCTATAAAGTGAATAGGGGTGTATTCGACTGTTTCTGTAGGTGCTGGACTATGCTATCGAGGCAGATCAGCTGATAGAGAAATACGAGACTCTGGCATCAGAGCTGCTGCAGTGGATTGAACAAACCATCGTTACCCTTAATGACCGTCAACTCGCTAACTCACTCAGTGCGGTTCAGAACCAGCTACAGGCCTTCAATACCTACCGCACTGTGGAGAAACCACCTAAGTGAGTGATCAAGTAAAAAAATGGTGTAAAAGAGTGGTGTCAAGGCAACATGAAGTCAAGTTTGACCCATTTGCTTTTTTAATGCACGTTCCTGGTCTTACTGATCAATTGGTGCATATTATTCCATAGCAGAAAATTATTTGTAATCTAGCAAACAAATCTAGCTATTTGTACTGGAAAACAATAAACATATAGTAAGTAAATAATTATTTGCACTGTTGGATAATGTTTACCAATGGCTAAATAGATGTGTAGGCATTGTTTTAGCAAACTCGCATTCAATCTGGCTGTATTGTGGTGTGTAACACGCAGTTTACACTATCCAATCAAGTTCTGTTCAACAATTTTTCTCACTGAATATCCTGTTTAACTCAACAATCACATTACAAAAGAGTAAAGTGAGCTATACTGGATTTTTATGTTGACTTTAAATGTTTGATACCTAAAATACATTCTAGATGCATCCCTTTATTATTGTATGTTTTGACAGGTTCACTGAAAAGGGAAATTTGGAGGTTTTGCTCTTCACCATTCAGAGTAAAATGAGAGCAAACAATCAGAAAGTCTACATGCCAAGAGAGGGAAAACTCATCTCTGACATCAACAAGGTATATACACATTAAATGCTATTGTATATGTGAATCTACTCAAATCTAGCTTGAGTTTAGAGTGATGCTCATGGCCTGTTGTGTTTGCTGTTTGTCTGAGAAGGCGTGGGAGAGGCTAGAGAAAGCGGAACACGAGAGAGAGTTGGCACTGAGAAATGAGCTGATTCGTCAGGAGAAGCTGGAGATGTTGGCCGCACGCTTTGACCGCAAAGCAGCCATGAGAGAAACCTGGCTCAGCGAAAACCAGCGGCTAGTGTCACAGGTGAAGTAGATTGACACTTAGAAGAAAATATTTGTAGTATGATGTGAGATGATGGCTAATATAAAACATTGTCTCCACCTTTAGGACAATTTTGGTGTTGAACTGGGCGCTGTGGAGGCAGCCACTCGCAAACATGAGGCCATCGAGACCGACATCCAGGCGTATGGTGAGCGCGTAGCAGCTGTAGAAGCTGTTGCTCGAGAACTGGAAGCGGAGGGATATCATGAAGTGCGGCGCGTACTGGCACGGAGGGATAACGTGCTCAGACTGTGGGAGTATCTGAAGGAACTACTTGCGGCACGGCGAGAGAGGCTGCTAGCACACAGAGACCTGCAGCGCCTCCTACAGGAGATGAGCTACATCATGGACTGGATGGAAGACATGAAGGTATGGACTAGGGGTGCACGATATATCGAATCAATATCGTTATCGCGATATCACATTGCTCGATATCATATCGAAAGTCTCGCGATATTTATGCGATATTTTGATGATGCGTCCTGTCCGACATGCACCGTTGCATTTCCCCCGACTGATTTCCTGGTTCTACTTATCTACTTTTCCTGGTTCTATCAAGGAGAGGGTTTAACATTTCATGCTACAGATTTCCAACAGTGGTCAGAAAGAACAGGGGAGACACTTTGTTTCACTTCTCCCGTGCTCTACCACACAGTCCCCACAACACACACACTTGCCAGCTTGACGCACACACCAGCGCGCAAGTATAAACATCAGGCCACCTGGCCACTTCATGCGTTATCACAGATCGGATAGCTATCTAATTTATCAAAACGATTCCTTTTACACCTGTTCACATAAATGTGTTTTTTGCAAAACGGATATAAATTCGATCTTCAATTCCCGCGCTATATGCAGATTTAATGGAGTTCACGTCACCGAACACAGTTATGAGCTGCATTATATATATCATCAGCTAAAATGTCAAAATCAAATACCGCACTAATAGAGAACGGCAACAGCCCTGGTAAGATCATTTCACTTCTTTACTTTTAATGAAGATACTTGTGTGTAAAGCGTCTGCAACTTACTTTCACTTTGATTTGCGATAGTTTCGCGTTGGCTTGACCGGTAGATGCTCAGCTGCTCATGCGGTGATGCGTGTTGCAGACGTAGCGTCGTCATATCTGGCCATAACATGACATGTAGCCTATAGCACGTTCTCACACGTTTATTTTTTTGTGTTTTTGGGAGGAGTACATTTTACATATGTGGTTTCAACAACCAGATGCATTTACACTTCGTCCAGTTTCGTCTGGAATGCGGCCCAGATCTCCTCCTGAAGTGGTTTCAGCGATCAGATTCAAATCCGTCTCGAATGCGCTCAATAAACCCTATGCTGTAAGGAAACTTGTTTTATTTGTTATGAATCTATTTTGATGCGTTTTCCCATAACTTTTGTAGTTTTACATATGTTTAAAAATATCGAAATTCATATCGATATCGCAATATCACCTTTTGTCAATATCGTGCACCCCTAGTATGGACTCATTCAGACTATGGCTGCACAATTAATCACAATGAAACCGCAAGCGATTTGGCAAAGGCTGCGATTATTTTATGTGCAGCTTGTCAGTGCAGTGCGGGTGATCGGTAATAAATGCTGCTCCATCTGAACGCCAGAGGGCGCTCTCACGCAGACACGCCAAATATGCCCTGCGATAGCACACATCATTCCAGGAAATCCCTATCACTGTAGCTGAATAAACAGAAGATTGAAACACTTTGATTGGTTAAACATGACTAATAAACACACGACTGCCTTTTTCTGTGTAAGAAGCCACAATATCTCACAGAAGGATGCTAAACTGTCAAATATGCAATAAATATTCGCTAAATATTATCTGTAATGTATATGTACTTGCTATTGAGTTGAGATGCTGTAGTAAAATATTTTGGGATACATTTTTTAGAATGCAGAATCCAACTGTAAAAATGTACCATTTGTTCATTCTTTATTATTATTATTATTATTATTATTATTATTATTATTTATTTTTTTACCAGTTTGTACTATGAAAAAGGATCAGTCATTTATATATTTTTGTTTGTGTGTTTAGAGTCGCCTGCAATCCCAGGACAGTGGAAAACACCTTCATGATGTGGAGGACTTGTTGCAGAAACACACACTAGTGGAAGCTGATATATCCGCACAGGCAGAGAGAGTCAAAGCTGTGCAGGCTGCTGCGAAGAGATTTACTTCAAATGAACAGAGTGAGCATACGCCCCACACATAAACAAACATGTGATGGTCTTGAGCTCACAATTAAAACACAATTGGTTCTCCTCTCTCTTTAGGTTATAAGCCTTGTGACCCTGCGCTGGTTGAAGAGAAGGTGGACCTTCTGGGCCGAGCATATGGAGAATTGGGCCAGCTGGCAGCGGATCGACGAGTTCGACTAGATGACTCGCGCAGGCTGTGGCAGTTCCTGTGGGAGCTGGGAGAGGAGGCTGCCTGGATCCGAGAGCAGGAGCAGATCTTATCCGGAGGAGATTATGGAAAGGACCTGAGCTCCGCTCTTCACTTCCTGTCTAAACATGAGGCCTTCAGGGACGAGATGGCAGCCCGGTACGGCCCTCTGGGGAATAGCATTGCTGGTGGAGAAGCCCTGGTGAAGGAAGGCCACTCTGGAGCACCTGAGGTTACAGAGCGAATCAAGGACGTGAAAGCACAGTGGTCACACCTCGAGGAGGTACAGAACTAGCGAATGGCTTAAACTTTAAAGTGGAATGTGTGTATTAAACACAGCACCACATTTCACACTCTCTCTTTCTACAGGCCTCAGAGTTGCGTGAGCAGAGGCTCAATGAGTCTGTAGCTTTCCATCAGTTCCAAACAGACGCCAACGACATGGAGGCCTGGATAATGGAAACACTAAGACAGGTAAAACAAACACAAATATGTTTTACTGACTATTTGTACACGTTTCTATTTTGTCCTGTTCTATTTCAAAGGAATTCATCATGGTGTAGCCTTGCTGCTGAGTTTAGTCATTAGACTAAATCTTTTCTCTGTTTGTTCTGTTTGAAGGTGTCTAGTCAAGAACTGGGCCATGATGAGTTTTCTACACAGACCCTGGCCAGAACGCAGAGAGAGGTGGAAGAAGAGATTCAAAGTCACCGATCACTCATCGACTCACTACATGAACAGGCCTCAACACTGCCTGCAGCGTACACACACTCCCCACAGGTACACACAAAACACACACACAGGAAAGAAATGATCAATTGACTACAGATTGATAACCAATATTTACCACGATTTATATATTTGAATAGATTGACGCCCCTATTTGTACATTTAAAAAGTTAAAAGTTTGGGGTCAGTTAAAGTTTTTTTTAAAATAAATTATTACTTCTGTTCAGCAAGAATGCATCCAATTGATCAAATGACATTAAAAACATTTATATTGTTACAAAAGATTTGTATTACAAATAGATTCTGTTCTTTTGAACTTTCTATTCATCAAAGAATCCTGAAAAAAAGTATCATGGTTTCCACAAAATATTAAGCAGCACAACTGTTTTCAACATTAACATTAGTAAGAAATGTTTCTTGAGCGCTAAATCAGGATATTATAATGATTTCTGAAAATTCAGCTTTGCATCACAGGAATAAATTGCAATTTAAAATATATTAAAATAGAAAAGAAAAAAACTTTTTTGAACTGTAATCCTATTTCACAGTTTACTGTTTTTACTGTATTCTTATCAAATAAATGCAGCCTTGGTGAGTATAAGAGACTTCTTTTAAAACATTTTTTTTTTTAATTGCTGAACCCAAACTTTTGAACAGTAGTGTTTGTTACTCATATTATTTATTTAAAAGCCTCTCTCGTTCTTGAACAGGTGGAGGGCCGTCTCCCAGCGATAGAGCAGCGCTATGAAGAGTTAGAGGGTTTGTCTTCGTCATGGCGACAGGCCTTAGATGGGGCACTTGCGTTGTATCGCATGTTTAGTGAAGCTAGTGCCTGCCAGCTGTGGGTTGGAGAAAAAGAACAGTGGCTGCACAACATGGAGATTCCCACCAAACTAGAGGACCTGGAGGTGGTCCAGCAAAGGTTAGAACAAATACAATGATCCTTGTGTAAGTTTTAATTATTAAACTTAATGAAATGGCATATATTGGTGTAATATGGTTTGCTTTGACTGAAGGTTTGAAACTCTGGAGCCAGAGATGAACACACTGGGCGCTCGCATTTCTGATGTTAATCAAGTGGCCCAACAGCTGCTTGGATCAGACAACCGCAACAAAGAGCAGATTGACCAAACGCAAAACCAACTCAATAACAGGTACAGTCACCAACACAAAGAGCAGGTTGACCACACCCAGAGTTATCTAGTTATATAGTTGACAAAACTATAACAAAGGAAAGATTAACAGCACACAGAACCAACTTAACACAGGTATACACACAGAAAAGGTTCATAAAGTTAGATGATCAGAAATGGCCTCACACTTCTTCTTCATCCTCCTCTGAAGGTGGTCTGATTTCCAGAGTCTGGCCAACCAGCGTAAACAAGCTCTGGAATCTGCACTGAATATCCAGAACTATCATCTAGAGTGTAATGAGATCAAAAGCTGGATGAAGGAGAAGACCAAAGTCATTGAGTCCACACAGAGCCTTGGAAACGACCTGGCTGGGGTCATGGCCCTGCAGCGCAAGCTCACTGGTATGGAGAGAGACCTGGAGGCTATACAGGTAAAAAAAAAACCCACATCATTATATATATATATATATATATATATATATATATATATATATATAATACAACCAGACAGAAATTGTAGCTTTTATACTTTTTCTTACTTGTTCTCTTCCCGTTGTCTTCCACAGGGCAAGTTGGATGATATGCGCTCTGAGGCCGAGAAGTTGGCGTCCGAGCATCCTGAGCAAGAGGAGGAGATCAAGGGTCGACTGGCTGAAATCCAGGACGTGTGGGAGGAGCTTCGAGCCACCATGAAGCGGCGTGAGGAGTCTTTAGGCGAAGCCTCAAAGCTTCAGGGCTTCCTCAGAGATCTTGATGACTTCCAGGCCTGGCTGTCTCGTACACAGACCACCGTGGCATCCGAGGACACGCCCACCTCTCTGGCCGAAGCGGAGCGTCTGTTGGGACAACATGAGGCCATAAAGAATGAAGTAGATAATTACAGGGAAGATTATGAGAAGATGAGAGCTACTGGAGCTGAGGTCAGTTAGTGTAAACGTGGAAAAACCTTCATTGCTATACACTACTGTTTGGGGTTGGCAAGATTCTTTTTTTTAATGTGTTATAAAGAAGACTCTTATGCTGACTAAGGCTGTGTTATTTGATCAGAATACAGTAAAGCTGTAATATTGTCAAATATTATTACAATTTAAAATAACTTTTCTATTTTAATATATTTTAAATTGTAATTTATTCCTGTGATGGCAAAGCTGATTTTTCAGCATTCTCCAGTCTCCAGATCCTTCAGAAATCATTCTAATATGCCGATTTGCTGCTCATGAACAATTTCTTTTATTAATGTTAAAACAGTTATATTTTTGTAGTACATTTTTCAGGATTCTTTGATGAATTGAGTTAAAAAGAACAGCATTTATTTGAAAAAGAAATGTAATAACGATTAAATTAAGTGATTAATTTATCCTTGATGAATAAAATTGATTTATTTTTCTTTCAAAGAAAACAAAAATCCTACTGACCCCAAACTTTTTACCAGAAGTATATATTTTACTGAAATTTGACAAATACCTGAAAATAGTTGTTGTAAAGATAATTAAAGCAAATTATCTTTGTATCCATTTGTGATTGTGTGTGTTTAGGTAACTCAGGGACAGACTGATGCCCAGTACATGTTCTTAGCCCAGCGACTGCAAGCATTGGACACCGGATGGCACGAGTTGAGAAGAATGTGGGAGAGCCGCCACTGTGTCCTTGCCCAGGCCTTCGATTTCCAAACCTTGCTACGAGATACAAAACAGGCAGAGGGCTTCCTCAATAGCCAGGTGTGTGAATGCTATACTGCTTGTATTTTTGGTATTGCACAACTAAATACTGTACATTTAAAACATTCCATATCTTTCCAGGGGAAAGACACAATTTTAGTTGAACAATCTGCAAATAAGAACTCCTGATTGGTGGGTGAAACCTTAATGAAAGCTAATAACCCAGTCTCTTTTCTCTTTGCCCACAGGAATATGTTCTGTCACACACAGAGATGCCCTCCAGCCTGCAAGGGGCTGTGGAGGCCATCAAGAAACACGAGGATTTCCTGACTACCATGGAGGCCAGTGAAGAAAAGATCAATGGTGTGGTCGAGTCTGGACGGAGACTCGTATCTGACGGCAACACCTACGCAGACAAGATCCAAGAGAAGACAGACTCCATTCAGGAGAGGTGAGCAGAAACTGAATAAATGAAAAGAAGACATGATTAGAAGATCACTGTGACCAAAATCATCATGTTATGAGTATTTTTAATTAAGTAATTGAATCACTGTAATAGTACAACAATGCCACAATATAGCTATTTTTCCCATAAATTTGTTTTCCCATACATTTGTTATATAAACTTACACAGGTTTTGCACCAGTAAGATATATTTGTTAAAGAAATTAACACTTATTCAGCAAGGAAGCATTAAATTGATCAAAAGTGACAGTAAATAAATGTATAATGATACAAAAGATTTCTATTTCTAATAAATGCTATACTTTTGAATTTTTTGTTCATCAAAGAATACTGAGTATTTGAATGATTAATATAAATAATAATTTTTCCACAAAAATATTAAGCAGCACAACGGTTTTTAACATTGAGAATAAGAAATGTTTCCTGAGCAGCAATTCAGCATATCAGAGTGATTTCTGAAGGATCATGTGGCACTGAAGACTGGCGTAATGATGCTGAAAATTCAGCTTTGCCATCACAGGAATAAATTATATTTTAAAATATATTAAAATAGAAAAGTTATTTTAGAGTGTAATAATATTTCACAATATCTTTGTTTTAACTGTAATTTTTTATCAAATAAACACATCCTTGGTGAGCATAAGAGACTTCTTTCAAAAACATAAAAAAAATTAAATATTGAGTGCATTCTGCAAAAAAATACTTAAGAGTACTTAAGAAGCTGTGCTATATTGGAAATATATTATAGCCGTGCCATATTCATCTCTATGGATCCTGGCAATGGTGTGCATTAAATACATGCCCAGCCCTCAACAAGCCCATTATATCCAGTCCAGAACTTCAGATAACATGTTTTTCATCTCATGTTCCTTCTCAATTTCCTTCAGACACCAAAAGAACAAACAAGCTGCAAATGAGCTTTTGGCTAAACTGAAGGATAACAGAGAGCTGCAGCACTTCCTTCAGGATGGACAAGAGGTAATAATACATAATACAGAGCAATTATTATAAGACAAAGTCCATTGAGAAAGATAACACATTCTCATATTAACTACACCAGTGAACCACAGCACATCCTACAGGATGAATCCAGTGGTGCCACGTTCAGGCCTTCGTGGGATTAATAATGCCGCATTTACATTGCCATAGTTCAAGTGACCCAATTCCAATTTTTTGCTCCCATGAGGCACAGATCAGATATGACCCAAGAACGTGTAAGCAGGAAAAAAAAGCATGAATTCTGATATTCACAGATCGGTTTCAGGCCTCATTCAAATGTGGAAATTCATTTGCGTCTACCGTGCAAGCGGACAGATCAGATATTCTCCTGTAAATGCGAGTCGTACATCATTGAAAAAAGTGACTTTAAAACATTTCGCGGTTCAGATATATCTATAACAAATTAAACATCTCTAGTTAACTAGCAGAGTATACATTTCATTTGTTTGTAAAATAAGAGGCGATCTGGTGCTGAAATACTTTTGAAATCATCCTGAGTGACGACGGCTCATGCACAGATGTACAGATGATTCAGTCCCATTCTGGAGACACTCTATTCGTTCCAGTGAAATCACAAAATAAAATGCATACAAACTAGGGGTGTAACGATACCCTCATGTTACGATTCGATACATATCAGGATAACTGATCTTACAATACTTTATTATTGCGATACTCCAAGACATATAATAAAAGGTTAAAAAAAATTTTTTACTGTTAATTAAAATGCTAAATTTGGTAGTAGATTGTGGGTGTAAATGAATAGGCTTGGACTTGGTGCTGGTAATCCAATGCACAGGACAAAGGGTGACACCAGAGTAAAAAATATTCATGATTCTGAAGCTGAAAACAGAATTATTTTAGACAAATATGCTTACACTCACTAGATATATTTAAAATAATGTAGGCCACTTTTTACTGGTAACATAATACATTTGGCATTATCAGGACCCACATATATGTCCTTATTGCATTATTATACATTATATTCAACATTATATATAGTAGTTTAATGTAGTACTGACACTAAAACTCTAAACTAAACTTGAATTTTTTCCTCACAAAGAATTTTTTTTTGGGTGAACTATACACAATACATATTGTCACTATCCACGATACATATTGTTGCATTTTTGTATTGCGATATATTGAGACACGATATATTGTTACACCCCTAATACAAACATGTCCCTGCTCTTAATATACAATCTCTGATGGAACACATTTGGTTTTAATGAGGACAAAAAACCTATACGAGGTCAGAATCGAACCCAGAACTTCTAACACGCTTAACAAATGTTCTACCACGAGACCATTAGTAAACACTAACTTTTATAGCGGATCTGTGTACATAATCACTGTCTTGAAGAATTTGTGCGATATAATGATTTTGATAGGCTATAAGGATGAAACTATTGCATTAAAAATGTTTCTATGAATTCCATGTCAATAAATAAAACTCAATGTACTATTGAAATTGATTTCTTGATATCATAATGTTGTTGTCTTAGTTCGTTTCTTAAATCTTAAAGAAGATTTAAGCAGGTCTTTAAAAAAAAATCGGAATTGGGCATCAAGACCTGCAGTGTAAATGGGGCCTAAGTCTTCTTTTCCCTCCCTGTCTCTGAAGCTGACTTTGTGGATAAATGAGAAGATGTTGACGGCTCAGGACATGTCCTATGATGAGGCCAGAAACCTCCACAGCAAGTGGCAGAAGCACCAGGCCTTCATGGCTGAGCTGGCCTCCAATAAAGACTGGCTGGACAAGATTGACAAGGTATGTTCCCATCATCTCCCAGTGCATTTAGATATCTTATGTACCTCTCAACCAATTAAAAAATGTAAATGTAATGAAAATGTATAACAATTCTAAAAAGTAATAGAAATGCTCATCTCTGAACTATATTATTTGTTAGGAATTGCTCTTTTATGTGGAAAGTCTGGAAATATGGAAATTCATTCATCAAATGGCTTCATCAGGGCCATACTAAATAAAGAAAAAACAAGGAATGTAAAACATATAAGCAGAGGTCAGAATAGCTACAATGATTACCTGTCTCTTTCTTGTTCTCGCAGGAGGGTCAGGTGTTAGTGAAGGAGAAGCCGGAGCTGGAGCAGACTGTATCAGAGACTCTGAGCAGCCTGCAGAAGCAGTGGGAGGAGTTGGAGAGCACCACTCAAGCCAAAGCTCAGTGTCTGTTCGACGCTAACCGAGCTGAGCTTTTCACACAGAGCTGTTCAGCGCTGGACTCCTGGCTCCAGAACATCTCCTCTCAACTGCAGAGCGATGAATTTGGAAAAGATCTCACAAGTGTCAACATCCTGCTCAAGAAACACCAGGTAAATCCAAGGTCAAGAAAGATCACAACTCCTGATACTCTCAGATCACCTTTGTATGAAATTAAACTGTCCTGTAGTCCGTGGGACAGAACATTTGGATGGGCAGTCATTCTCTCTGGAAACACTACCAAAAATGTGGAGAAAAAAAGTGTTCTGTGTAAGTGTAAGCTTTCAAATAAATGACCCCTTATGTGACCCTGTACTTGTGTGTGTGTGTGTGTGTGTGTGTGTGTGTGTGTGTGTGTGTGTGTGTGTGTGTGTGTCAGATGCTGGAGCATCAGATGGAGGTGCGGGAGAAAGAGGTCCAGTCTCTTCAGTCACAGGCTCTGGCCTTGGCCCAAGAAGAATCTGGGACAGTGGAGGTGGATGGTCAGCAGAGAAGGGTGACAGACAGCTTTGCTCAGCTGCAGGACCCTCTAAAACAGCGGAGGCAGCATCTTCTTGCTTCAAAAGAGGCTCATCAGTTCAACAGAGACCTTGAGGATGAGATTGTGAGTCACAAGCAAGAATCGCTACACTGTAAAAAAAAAAAAAAACAGTACATTTGACAAGAAAATACTTTCAATCTTTCTTCTTGAAAAATTCACCTTTAATTCAATGTGTTGCTTTATTTCTTTTTAATTTTTGGTGAAAATTACTAGCAATTTTTGAGTGAAAATAGTTTCAAAGTACCCTACCGTTCATCAGTAATTTTCTTTTTTTAAATAAATTAATACTTTTATTCAGCAAAGGAGGATTAAATTAGTCAAAAGTGACTAGAGACATTTATAGTTCTACAGGATTTGTGTTTCAAATAAATGCTGTTCTTTTGAACTTTCTATCCATCAAAGAATCCTGAAAAAAAAAAGTGTATCACAGTTTTCACAAAAATATTAAACAAGAAAACTGTTTTCAACATTCATAATAATGAGAAATGTTTCTTTAGCAGCAAATCAGCATTTGAGAATGATTTCTGAAGGATAATGTGACAGTGAAGACTGGAGTAATGATGCTGAAAATTCAGCTTTGATCACAGAAAACAGTTATTTTAAATTGTATTAATATTAATTAACATAATATTGTTATTTTTGCTGTATTTTTGATCAGTTAATTGCAGCCTGGGTGAGCATAAGAGTCTTCTTTCAAAAACATTAACAAATCTTACCAACCTTAAAGGGATAGTTCACCCAAAAATAAAAATTCTGTCATTAATTACTCACCCTCATGTCGTTCCAAACCTGTCATTACTTTCCTTAATCTTCATTAATGACTTTTATTAATCTTCGGAACACAAATTAAA
The DNA here is from genome assembly GCF_964197995.2 of Scardinius erythrophthalmus. Classification (NCBI taxonomy): domain Eukaryota; kingdom Metazoa; phylum Chordata; class Actinopteri; order Cypriniformes; family Leuciscidae; genus Scardinius; species Scardinius erythrophthalmus. The sequence goes on from NC_138225.1 coordinate 26,265,115, forward strand.
AGGTGATTAAATGGTGACAGATTTTAAATTTTTTGGGTGAACTGTCCCTTTTGAACTTTTGAACAGTAGTGTAAATAGTGTAGTGTAAAATTAACTTTTTGGTATACTCATACATGCACGCCATATTAATCTGGAAAAGTTTTGAGTAATTTTTTGTGTTTTTGTCTAAAGTTATGGGTGAAGGAAAGGATGCCCCTTGCCACTTCAACAGACCATGGTAAAGATCTGCCCAGTGTTCAGTTGCTCATCAAAAAGAATCAGGTAATCGATTGCTCAATCAATGTTTTTGAAGTTATACAAATGTTTTTAATTTTAAGCAGCTAAACATTTTAATGTTTTTTTTTTTTTCGCTGTCTGACTGAATTTCCATTATCCTCTAGACTCTGCAGAAGGAGATTCAGGGTCATCAGCCCCGTATCGATGACATACAGGCTCATGGTAGAAACATGTCTCCTGGGAAAGAGTCAGAGATGGACAGGGAGAGGAGAGCTGCTCTTGATGAACGTCTGGCGGAGCTGAGGGAGTTGTGGGCCCTTATGATTTCTGAGACAGAGAAGAGAAACATGAGGCTAGCAGAGGCTAACCGAGCACAGCAGTTTTACGCAGATGCTGCGGAGGCTGAGGCCTGGATGGGGGAGCAAGAGCTTCATATGATGTCAGAGGAAAAGGCAAAGGTCAGTGAGACTGAACCTATGTAGGTGTTATTAACAGCTATTCAAAAGATGCTTGAAAGAATTTTGCACATGGAAGTATAATGAGACATACACTGCCATTCAAAAGCCCCGTATACAATAGACCTCCTTAAGTACTGTTTAAATGCATCCCAGTTTGAGACTGTTTGATCATGAGACCTTTCTTTGAAGAAGCTAAAATGTTTGATTAGGTTCAAATTTTTTGTCCCAACAAAATTCTCATATAGTAGTACAGTCATTCTATAACTCTGAGTTTAAGTAATTTGCTAAAGTTCTGTGCTGTTATTGGAGTGTTTATGTATGCAGTGTTTAAAGTTTTTATGGTTGTTATAGGATGAGCAGAGTGCTCTGGTGATGGTGAAGAAACACCAGATTCTGGAGCAGGCTCTTGAGGACTACGCTCAAACCATCCACCAGCTGGCCAATAGCAGCAGAATAATGGTGAACAGCGAACACCCAGAGAGGTGGGGAGTATAAAAGAGTCGGTGGACTTCTCAGATAAAGCGTTTGAAGTGAAGTATTGGTATAATCTATTTTCTTTCTCCTCTTGTAGTGAAAGAATCACTCTGAGGCAGGCCCAGGTGGATAAACTGTATGCAGGGTTGAAGGATCTGGCTGAAGAGAGGAGGGGTAAACTGCAGGAGAGACTGAGACTGACCCAGCTGAAGAGAGAGGTGGATGATTTAGAGCAGTGGATCGCTGAGAGAGAGGTCGTCGCCGGGTCTCATGAACTTGGACAAGACTACGAACATGTGACGGTATGAAATCTATTTTTCCCTCCTTGCTTCCTAAATCTTAACTCCTGGAATTGAAAAAGCTTCATTAAGTTTATCATATTTATGTGAACTACTTCAAATTATATCTATACTAATCTGGATACATTTGAAAACGCACCTTTTTTTTTCTCTACGGTTTGACCTTCCGTCCACACTGAGACACCAACACTCAGTCTTGTGAAAACTGAGATTTTTTAAAGATGCTCTCTCAAGTTAGATACATTTTAAAAGCAGTTTTCGCTTTGTTTTTTTGCGACCAAATCGAATCAGTAAGTGGTGAGATATTTTGCTAATAAAGTGATTGTGCGAGAAGAATGTCGTGGAAACTTTATTACGTCTGGTTTCTCTGTATCACCTCGGTGAGCTTTTATTACATTTTACGCATGTGCGGTATGACGATTTTTGCGTTTTCTTTAATTAAAAAAAAAATTAAAAATTAGTTTGGCGAAAATCGCTTGAAAATGTTGATGGAGCTTTTTCCACTACCTTTTTCAAATGTATCCGGATTAATGTAGATGTAACCTTAAACTTTCTTAGAAGATTATACAGTGGGATTGCCATCTATAATTCTGGATGTTCTCTCTCAACCCTTCAGATGTTGCGTGATAAGTTCCGGGAATTTGCGCGGGACACCAGCACAATTGGCCAGGAGCGTGTGGATGCAGTGAACGCTCAGGCAGATGAACTTATCGAGTCAGGTCATCCAGAAAACGCCAGCGTAGCTGAGTGGAAGGATGGGCTCAATGAGGCCTGGGCCGACCTGCTGGAGCTCATCGACACGCGCACACAGATGCTGGCCGCCTCGTACGAGCTGCACCGCTTCCATCAGGATGCCCGGGAAGCTCTTGGGCTCATAAGGGAGAAGAAGGAGACACTAGCTGGAGCCGAACTCGGACGGGACCTGAACACTGTCCAGCACTTGCTTAGACAGCATACGGCCTATGAGCATGATGTGCAGGCACTCAGTGGACAGGTTAGAACCTTCCTTTAACCGTTTCCCATATATGCTCTGCATTTTCTGATGGCTTGATTTTGACGGTTTATGTGTCTAAAGGTTAAACATCATTCTTTGACCCTTCACTGCAGGTCACTCAGGTGCAGGACGATGCTGCACGTCTGCAGAAAGCGTACGCTGGAGAGAAAGCTGATGATATCCATCGCCATGAGTGTGCGGTCACAGAGGCCTGGGAGGGGCTTCAATCTGCCACTCAAGCCAGACGGCTGCTCCTGCTGGACACTGTGGAGAAGTTCAGATACTTAAACATGGTCAGAGACCTCATGTTGTGGATGGAGGGAATCAACTTACAGATCCAGTCACATGACAGTCCGAGGTACATGCAAACCATTCACATTGTGAAGTCTAAATCAAACATACACTACCGTTCAAAAGTTTGGGGTCGGTACGATTTCTTAATGTTTTTGAACGAAGTCTCTTATGGTCACCAAAGCTGCATTTATTTGATCAAACAGTTCAGTACAGTAATTTTGTGAAATATTGTTACACATTTAAAATAACTGTTTTATATTTTAATATATTTATAACATAATATGGCAAATCTGATTTTTTTTGCATCATTACTCCAGTCATCAGTGTCACGTGATCTTTCAGAAATCATTCTAATATGATGATTTGGTGCTCAAGAAACTATTATTATTATTATCATCAATGTTGAAAACAGTTGTGTTGTGGATGCTTGTAGTTTTCTTCAGGATTCTTTGATGAATGAAGTTCAGAATAACAGCATTTATTTGAAATATAAAAGGCTTTGTAACATTATTTACATGTCTTTACTGTCAATTTTGATCATTAATGCATCATTGCTTAATAAAAGTATTGTTAATTTTTTTTTTTTTTTACGGTAGGGAATATACACTGATATAGTATACAATTCATTCAAGTACACAAAATAATATAAAAAGGATTAACAATTGTACACATACAGTGTTAGGAATCTGTTTAAAAAGAAATTACATACATGAGTAAGTAAAGAAATGGTGAGAGTCATGTATGCTCTGTGTTGTTGTAGGGACGTCTCGTCAGCTGGTCTGGTCATCGCCAACCATCAGGACATTAAGTCTGAGATAGACACTAGAGCAGACAGCTTCACTGCTTGCAGTGAAATGGGACGGACCCTCACCAATAACAACCACTATGCTTCAGATGAGGTTTGTCCACACCACATACACACAAATGAACATGTACATTCACATATTAATCACTGCAAGGAAACCCACATGCACCCACTCACACGCTGAGGTAATTGGATGTCTGTGATTTCTAGATTCAAGAGAAATTGGATCAGCTTCAGGCCAAACGCACTGAAATTAATCAGAAGTGGCAAGAGAAAATGGACCACTTACAGCTCGGTGAGAATGTGGGAGGAAGCTTGTTTCTGTGGCTCGTAGCATGCTAAAGAGATTTGCATCTAAGGGGGCAGTTTTGATGCATATTTTTTTTAATGTTTTTTCTAATTGTGATATTGTTTGACCATATGGCATCCTTGCATTCATGTGATATCTCATACTCTGTTATTCCTCTGCTTCTGTGTGTATGTCAGTTCTGGAAGTGTTACAGTTCAGTAGGGATGCGTCTATGGCCGAATCGTGGCTGGCTGGACAGGAGCCGCTGGTCAGGGCAGCAGAATTGGGCTCTAACGTAGACGAGGTTGAGAGTCTTATCAAACGCCACGAAGCCTTTGAAAAACTGGCAGCAGGCTGGGAAGATCGTTTCACACAGCTAGAGAAGCTCACCACGGTTTGTTAACTACACACCTACACCTATAAAAGTGCATGATTTGTAATGATAATGCTATTTATTGCATCCTCCTTTAAATGTTCTCACTTTCTCATGTTATTCTCTGTCAGCTGGAAGAACAGGAAATTCAAAGAAAAAGGGAAGAGGAAGAGAGGGCCCGACGACCACCCACACCTCCCCCCGTGGAGGAAGTAGTACAGTCGGAGATTAACGATTCTGCTGCAAGGTAAGAAATAGACTGTACCATTCTACTCCGCTAGAGGGGTGGTCATTTTATCCTGTTCGCTTTTTCACTTTTTTTGCTTGTTACTGCTTGCTTGTTTTTTTTTTTGTGTTTTTTTTTTTTCTTGTAACCAATGTCAAAAACAAAAATACTCACCAAGTACAAAATGCAAGTAAAAATAGGCTTGTCATGGCTCGAAGGAAAAGTCAAGGATTCAATAGCAAGTGAATACTGGTGTTTATTAACACAATAGAAGAGGAAGTGCAGGTAGAGATATCAGGCAACAGTAGAATAACAGGCTCGGCAACGCAGGACTCAGTGGGCAGACAGCAACAGATGAACCGCAGACAATCCTCAAAACAGGCAGACGAATCTCAGAACAGGAATACAGGAGCTGGAGCAAGGAAGAGAAGACTGTGAGCTGAGCCTGAGAACCTCCACAACCATCTGACAAAGACAAGACGAGGTGACAAACAATATATAGGACATTCTCATTCAAAACAGCTGGCGCTGATCAGCTCATCAGCGATAACGAGCCGTGCTGATGAGCCGCGCCCATTCATACAACACGTACACACATAGCAAGGGCGAGTCAATGAATCCATGAACCGTGACAGTATCCCCCCTCCTAGTAGGGCTGAACGATATTCTGTTTTAACATCGACATCGCGATGTGCGAATGAGCTATAGTCACATCGCCGGAACATGCGATGTGAGGGTAACGTTAGTAGTAGGCCTACCCATAGTGTATTAAGAGAACGGTAGCACCAGGTTAGCACACCGTAAAAACGAGTTTGTTGTATGGCTTTTTGCTGTGGTGACATACGCGTTCTGCGTGCCTGCACAGTGATTGGTTCGCTGTGCCGCAGCTCACCGCTAACAGCCAATATTCAAAAATGCGTGACGAAGAGGATCCGCCGCAAAAAAAGTCAAAATCAGCTATTTGGGACTAGCCTATTTCGTCTACAAAAAGAAGGATGTTGTCCAAAAAGAGGTAGGCTACTTTGCTGGAGTGTTATAAAGTTGTGGATGGTTGTCTTTTTTAAAAATTCGTTTATTTTTCGTGTTCGCATTTATGAGGAAAAAACAGTGTTATTGTGACATTATGGATGCGACCGTTATGAAAGCGGCTCTAAAATACTGCTTTAAAACTTTCACAGAGACCTCAAACAGAAAGCACAAAGCCTTTCTTTAAAACGAATTTCGTTTTGTATTAATTGTATCTTAATTTTAATCAGTATTTCATTATCCAATTTCCTGGATTTAATATATAAAAATTAAATATAGCAGCTAGCGCCTGAACTGGAGATTAAGCTATGATCCATGAACCGAAACTCAGCGTAAAAGGTAGCCTACTCGCCTCACACACAAGAAAGAAATATATCTATTATCTACAGAAATCTCTACTTTTAAACAGAACCATTAAAAAAAATATAGCTATATTTAATCTGTATAAAAGTGCATTTCTCCTGATCACTGCTGCGAAGATCGCGAGTCAGTATTGTCAACTTCATCTTTACAGAAAACACTTGTTTATTAATAAACAATTAAAATGTCTCATTGTAATATTTTACATATTATTAATCATTACTTTTGCTGGGTCTAGGTGCCGTTTACATGAACGCGTCACTGAATCAGCACAGAAAACATAATTTTTCAGGTCCTAGAACCCGAAGAACGTTAGGTCCTGCGTAGAACGTTCACCGAATTCTGAGAGAAATATGTTTCTGGAATAAAATATTAAGTGGCCTTTTTGTTACTTAATGAAGCTTGCTTATTAGTGAAATTATTAATAACATGGAATGGTAATTATTGACTTTAGCCTGGATTGATGGCTCGCAATATCGTGATATATATCGTTGGGAAAAAAATATCGCAATGTAATTTTTTTTTCCAAGATCGTGCAGCCCTACCTGCTAGGAATGCCGCCTGGCGTTCCCAGACACCCTTACCTGTCGATTGTAATCATCGATAAGGGAGTGATCCAGGATGTCCCTAGCAGGAACCCAACTTCTCTCCTCCGGACCGTAACCTTCCCAGTCCACCAAGTACTGGAATCCGCGTCCCCTCTGCCTTGAGTCCAGTATACGATTGACCGAATAAGTAGGTTGCTCATCTACGAGTCGCGGCGGGGGGGGAACCTGGGCAGGCGGATTAATGTGAGAACGAAATACGGGCTTAATTTTGGATACATGAAAGACGGGATGAATCCTCCTGTACGCTGGAGGGAGGTTAAGGCGGACTGCCACCGGACTAATGATCTTGGTGACGGTAAACGGGCCAATGAATTTGGGAGCAAGTTTATTAGAAACGGAGCGGAGAGGAATGTTCCTGGTTGAAAGCCACACTTTTTGACCAACGACGTATACGGGAGGCTTAGACCGGTGGCGATCGGCTTTAGCCTTGGTGCGCACCCCCACCTGGAGTAAAGTCTCACGGGCTCTAGTCCATGTGCGGTGACACCTCTGGACGAAGGCGTGAGCGGAGGGGACCGCGACTTTGGATTCCAGACTGGGAAAAATTGGTGGCTGGTAACCTACACTACATTCAAACGGAGATAGGCCCGTGGACGACACTGGTAACGTATTGTGTGCGTACTCCACCATTGAAAGTTGCTGACTCCAGGAGGAAGGATTCTTGGAGACCAAGCATCTTAACACCCTTTCCAAATCTTGGTTGGCTCTCTCGGTTTGACCATTGCTCTGGGGGTGAAACCCTGAGGACAGACTGACAGTCGCTCCCAGTAACTTACAAAACTCTTGCCAAAATTTGGACACAAACTGGGGTCCTCTGTCAGAAACCACGTCTATCGGGAGGCCATGTAAGCGAAAGACGTGATCAACAACGGTCAATGCTGTCTCCATGGCTGAGGGTAATTTGGGCAAGGGAATGAAATGAGCCGCCTTCGAGAACCGGTCCACCACAGTCAAAACGACCGTATTGCCCTGAGAGGGTGGGAGGGCATACATCTGCTCCAATGTGGCTGCACTCGCTGAATCCATGATCTGGTCCTGTCATGGCTCGAAGGAAAAGTCAAGGATTCAATAGCAAGTGAATACTGGTGTTTATTAACACAATAGAAGAGGAAGTGCAGGTAGAGATATCAGGCAAAAGTAGAATAACAGGCTCGGCAACGCAGGACTCAGTGGGCAGACAGCAACAGACGAACCGCAGACAATCCTCAAAACAGGCAGACAAATCTCGGAACATGAATACAGGAACTAGTGTCCGATCCTCGGAAGAGGCAGACGAATCTCAGAACAGGAATACAGGAACTGGAGCAAGGAAGAGAAGACTGTGAGCTGAGCCTGAGAACCTCCACAACCATCTGACAAAGACAAGACGAGGTGACAAACAATATATAGGACATTCTCATTCAAAACAGCTGGTGCTGATCAGCTGATGAGCCGCGCCCATTCATACAACACGCACACACATAGCAAGGGCGAGTCAATGAATCCATGAACCGTGACAGGTCTTTGACAGTGAAATAAAACCATTATATTTACACTACCATTCAAAAGTTTGGGGTTAGTAAGACTTTTCCATTTAAAGAAATTAACACTTTTACTCAGCAAGGATGCATTAAATTGATCAGATAGATCGGACGGTCAATTTTTTTTACATAGTTATAAGTTTTCTATTTAAATAAATGCAGTTCTTTTAAACTTTCTATTAGATAAAGAATCCTGAAAAAAAAAATGCATCATAAGCCGCGTTTCCATTACCCTTCAAATTGCGCAAATTGAAATTGCGAATTGAAAATACGCTTAATGGAAACACGTCAATTTCGCAAAAACTCCCATTTATCGCAAAAAAGTTTTTACGCTCTCATGAGGTGGTTTTTCAGGCAATTCGAAAAAGGAATATTTCGCAAAACTGCAATGGAAACAGTTTTTGCGCATTTACAGTCACCTGACTTAGAAGACGCAGTGTGTTTGAAGTCCATGTATAGCTACGCAAATAATAATAATTTTATATTATTTTATTATAACATTTAATAGGCTATATTTAGAAGACGCTTTTATGCAAAAAAGAACAAAGCTGAGCGTGGAGCGCGCACTGTATGGCACGAGGCGCGGCCGCGAACACTTGCATTTTCCTATCAACAGTGGAGACAACTTAAAATACTCTATCATTTCTGGTCAGACAGAAAATAATAATACATTATTCTCAACCACTTTTATTTGTGTAAACTCACAATAACAAGAAAACGCTGTGCTTTTGTAAAATAAAAGAAAACAATCAGACGCACTTTCATGATCTCCGTAAACTGGAGCGCGAGAACTGAAACAAAATATAGCCTATGTAGGCTAAAGCTTGAAATGTCCACTTTAAAACGAACAAATTCGAATCGAAAGCTAATACCTTCTGATTATGTAGGCTAATCCGTATGAAAGTTGCATTTCTCTCTAAAAGCGCATCTGCTTAACAGCGGAGATGGAGATGTGATTTTAGCCGACACTTAGAAAACAATAGTTTATTAATTATATTAATGGCTCTTCTCATTCAGCACTGCGGGAAATACATCAATTCCAGTTTCTAATTTGGCCTTAGAAAACCAGTCAAATCGACATGTTTTCCATATTAATTTTGTGAATATTTTAAATGTTTTATAAAGGGGCAAAAAGTCATAAACAAAGCGCAGCAGTTGGTGTAGCCAGTTCAAATTAAAATTTTGGTGTTCAACTTTGCGTTTTAAAAAGACAACAACCGTTAATTTTTCGTTTTTCAATTAGGGGTTAAAAAAGGAAAAACAAATAGACACAAAAGTAGCCTACATGGATCGTTTGGACAGAATACAGAATTCTTTATTAAATTCATAAAAGAAACAATAATTAGCCTATAGGAATACTGGATTCTAAATCTCAAAGAAATGCCACAATCAAATCCTCGGAGCAGAAAGGGCGAAACACCCAGAAACTCCTTATATGTGTCGTTCGGGGGTCTTTCCCTGTTATTAATGCTTGAATAACACGCCATGTCTCCTTCTAATAATAATAATAATAATGTCTAATGCAGTGGCTGTGATATTATATAAACCAACGTCCGTTGCCGTGATTTTTGGAATGACTTCTCGCGAGAGAAAAAAATACGTTTTAGTCGCATAACATCGGTTAATGGAAACGCCGTCATTTCGCAATAGTTTTTTATCGATATTTAGATAATAGCGCAAAACATTTGCGCAAATCTGTAATGGAAACGCGGCTAATGTTTCCAAAAAATGTTAAGCAGCTCTGAAATAAACGTTTCACCAAATCAGCATATTAGAATAAGTTCTGAAGGATCATGTGATGCTGAAGACTGGAGTAATGATGCTGAAAATGACTGAATAAATTACAATTTAAATTATATTTAAATAGAAAATTGTACAAATATTTTGTACTGTATTTGTGATCTAAAAAATGCAGCCTTGGTGAGCATAAGAGACTTCTTTTAAAAACATTAACGAATCTTGCCAACCCCAACATTTTGAATGGTAGTGTAAATATTTATTAGTTTTTTTTATGTTTTTTTTTTCTTCTTCTTCAGGAAAACATTAAATCAAATGATTTAAGTTGATCAAAGAAAAAAAACGATATTCAAAAAGATACCTCTGGACCATAGTTGTAACTTTCTGTTTTTAATGATGACTTTACACGTTTGCTTTGTATGTTTGCTTCTCTTTAAGGACGAGTCTGGACCAGACTACATTGAACCAGTCAGTATCTGTCAATGGTGTCTACAGTGACCAGGAAACATCACAGGTCAGATATGTGTGACAGACACTGTGCTTGCATTAAATTCTCTATTCATATTGATCGAGTTATGCATTCACTTTCATACATGATTACATCACATGTACACCGTTTTAAAATTCATTTCAAGACACACGTCACAGTCCCGTCTCGATTGTGCTGTCTTTTTGTGTGTTCAGTGTCTTTTTCCTTGTTCCTCTCAATTATTCATGTTGATATCAATGTTCTGCTGTAAACTCTTGAGTCTCTTTGAGTGTGGGAGAATGTTGCAACAAAATGTGCGTCTAACAAAACTTTCAGTACGTTTTCATGGTCATACAGTGTGGATGTCCTTTTAATTGTCAGAACAATGTTTCAACACAAACAAGTGCTAATTCAAACACTCTCACATGTTAACACATTCTTGTGACGTCTCTTATCTGCAGTCAATATCGGTCTCTGTATCTGAACTCAAGAAAGCCGAACATAAACCAGAGAGTAAACCTCAGTCTAACCCAGTTTCTAAGCCTGTGCCTAAACCCCACAAGGCACAGGAGCGTGTGAGTACTAACCCCCGTAGCGCCAGCCTCGCCTGTAGCCGTAGTGTAGCATCGCTGCCCCATCGCTGCTTGCGCTTAACAACCCAGCAGCCTTGCAGCATGATGGCAGCTATACCACACCTGCTAGAAGGCAAAGTCACATCTTTGCTGCTTTCTATTGCTTTCAGTGAATCAGTCTTGTGCTTTTTATGTATGTATTTGGCTACTGTAATTTTGAACTTATGATATTTTTGTCTTGCTTAGGCCTGAGCTTCAGCATCAGTGTTTGCGATGCACTTTATCACTTACAAATGTCTATTTTATGATGTTAAAAGGCAGCATTGTTGTTCTGTGGAGTGCTGTTGTTTTACTGTTTGTTGTCAGGGGATCTTAACTTACAGTAGGTCTAGGCCTGGTTTCACAAATAGAGCTCAGATTACGCCTTAGTTCAATTAGGACATTTAAGTATCTTTTATAAACGTGCCTTGGAAAAAAAACATTACTGGTGTGCATCTTGAGACAAAACAATGGCACTGACAAAATTTAAGAGATCTCAGTGCAAGTTGCTTTCAGTGACAAAACAGCTCAAACATGCATTTTAGTCTGGGACTAGGTTTAAAGCCTTGTCTGTGAAACCAGGGGCTAGTGTTCGGGTACATCACAACAACTAACAACTAATTCCCTACTAATCCAACTGAGACATTGTTTCTTTATTTCCTTCAGTTTCATCGGATTTTACTTTATTCCAAGGCAACTATTTTTCCTAACATTTGTATTTACTTATTTGGCTTAGAATATAAAGTTAGTTTAAGTAACTGACTGTTTTAGGCAGATGTGTCCCAGTGTCTTTGTGGCAGTGTTATTTCATTATTACCCCCAGCTTTTCCATACTGCCCCACGTTTGTCTTTGGTGGAACATGCCTGTGTTGGTGTGCGTGTGTGTATGTGGGTTTTTTTGTCTTTGAGTTTGCCTTTCCTTTCCTTTTGTGTGCATGTACATATTGTGCTTATTGAGTTTTAATATTTTGATTTATCTGTTCATTTGGATGATAAAGTATTATCCAGGAATATTTGTTTGTCATTAGTCAGGGATTACACCTCAAAATTCAGTTAGTCACAAAAGAATAACTGTGTGGGTTTAAGTTAATTTATGAGATTTATGAGAATACTGAGACAGGACATGTTATGAAGGGTCAGTACGATTTTGTTTAAAAAAGAAATTACTACTTTTATTCAGCAAGGACACAAAGATATTTAAGAGTGACAGTAAAGACTTTTACGTTGTTAGAAAATATTAATATTTCAAATAAATGCTGTCAACATTGATGATAATATATATAAGATATGTTTCTCGAGCACCAAATCAGCATATTATAATGATTTCTGAAGGATCCTGTGACACTGAAGTCATGTGACTAATGAAAATGTAAAAAATTACATTTCAATGAAAACAGTCATTTTAAATAATAATATTTCAAAATATTAATATTTGTATGTATTTGTGATCATTGGTGAACATAAGAGAATTCTTTAAAAAAAATCTTATAACCCCAAACGGTAGTGTGAGAGTGTAATATTTTAAATGAACAGTTTAAAGTATTTTTGTTGCCTATTAATATAGCATGTAACTGTGAACAAGTTAACCTTTAACGAATAAAAATAGTATTGACCAGAACAATAGTGACCTAATCTCTATTTGTCATAATAGAAACAATGCATTATTGTAACGTCTACTAACTGTGGCCTGTTCCTGTCAACCAGGGATCAGAATCGGAATCAGTTAACGGCCCGGGCCGTGACAGCGGTCTGGACTCAGCATCACGGCAAGACCCTTCGGCAACACTGCCAGGGCGAGGAGGAGCAGAGGCGGCCACAGAAGCCATGGAGGGCATCCTTTGCAGGAAACATGAAATGGAATCGCTCAACAAAAAAGCAGCCACCAGGTGACACAGGAGGCAGATCAATAATGAAAGAATGATCAGGGGAATCTAATCAGGTTTAATCATGTAAATGGTGTGTTTTTCTCTCTGTGCATTTGTAGATCGTGGCAGAATGTATATTGCGTTTTACGTAAGGGAAGTATGGGCTTCTATAAGGACAACAAGAGTGCCTCTAATGGAATCCCCTACCATGGAGAAGTTCCCATCAGCCTCAACGATGCTGTCTGCGAGGTAGCCCATGACTACAAGAAGAGGAAAAATGTATTTAAACTTAGGTGAGAAAGAGATGAGAGAAGACATTTTCTCAGTAATTATGAAATGCAAGGAAATAAAGAAAGTTCTTTAAATGTGACATTATGGTGTTTCATCTTTTTAAAGGCTTGGGGATGGAAAAGAGTTCTTGTTCCAAGCGAAGGATGAGGTAATTTTTTGCAAAGGATGAAAAGAGAATGTTTTTATGTCGTACTCTTATATTAAGTTTTTATTTTGTTTTCTCCCTCAGGCTGAGATGAGTTTATGGATTCGATCAATCCAGTCATCCCTGTTGCCCGGCGAGCGCTCGCCGGGTGGCACACGAGGTCTAAGTCGGGCGATGACCATGCCGCCAATGTCTCCCAGCTCGGGCGAGGCAGGAGGCGTGACCATGCGCAACAAAGACGGCAAAGATAGAGGCGGCGAGAAGCGCTTCAGTTTCTTTGGCAAGAAGAAATAAGCACCAAAATATCCCACAGATCTCCATAGTGAGCCAAACAAGAGATGGAAGTTTGTCAACACTCAAAAGAAACTGATAAAGTTAGAAAAGGCAAAGAAAACTCGCATGTCACTTTGTGATAGGTTTTTTTGTTTTTGCCCTTTATTTTTCTTCCACTCTTTTTTTATTTTATTCATCTCATTTCGCACTTCTTTGGATTTTGTTCAAGCCAAGGGAGTGGCTTCCCTGACCGAGAGCCATCCTGAAAGTTTAGCTCATACCTTTCAATTTGAATCATTTCCTAAAAATAATTTTATCTTTGGGTTAGACAGCATTTCCATACTGTAATGACCAAGAGTGCTATTTTGTCTTTTTTCCCTGATGATTTTTATTTCCTGTCTTAATTTTGACCTCTCGCTTTCTTTGTAAAGGACTAGTCCTTTTTTCCGATATTATTATACTTATAGCTAAAGATTTTATTGTTATTGCTATTATTAATATTGTTTATTTGCTGTTCTGTTTTTGAGTCGATTTAAAGTAAAATATTTAAAGAAAATGTAAGTATAGTTGGTATGATCTCATGTTCAGAGAGGACAAAGCAGGAAGAAGCCCATAAGTCAGAGGGAGTTCATGCTGGTCTTTTTCCTTTCCTTTTTATTTTTTCTTGATATGACTGTTGAATGCTTTTTTTTTTTAAGAGTAGTGTTTTTCAGCTTAAAGGGGGGAAAAAAACACTATTTATGATGACTTTATTATATATTTTTTTTAATCTTTCTGTTCTCTCTATCTCATTTCCATTAAGAAACTTTAAGTATGTGTTCTTATTCTGTGGCTTGTTCCTTTAGCTCATCAAGTTCCTTTAACCTCTTTATCTCGTTCTTTTCTTAGACCAGAAAAGTGTTTGTTGTGAAGATTGAAACTGAGGTGTGATGCTGTGGTTTGGACTTTGGTTTTACAATTGCTCGAAAGCAAACAGACATAACACAAGAATCACTTGCACAAGCCAACATTAAACTCACGTTAAACAAAGAATTTGAGGACAGCATATATTATCTTTTTTTCCATTTTCTTGTAACTTTGATTTGAATATGTAGTTGACCAAGTTTCCTATCGGAATGTATTCTCAGGCGTCAGTTTTACCATTCACACACCGACGGACACGCACATGCTTTTCTCTCTCCTAACCCTACACTTTAAATACTTTACAGGGATGAACCTCTATTATTGGGATTTGTGTCAGTGATGCTCTTGAGGTTGATGCTGTATTTTTAGGTGTGTGTGAGCGTGTGTGTGCTCTGAAGAGGTTGCTTTCAGGTATATCGGTTGTGAATGTGCTTCAACTCTGAATGAGAAACAAAATTACTGAGGTATTCTTAATGTGGACCAAATCAACAGTTTTCCCCCCATGCACGGTGATTGAGATGATCTCTTCCCTTTATTTGTACATCACAAGTTACTATAAATTATCTTCCTTGGAGGAATGTGAAATTTTTACCGCATACTTATATAATTGTAGGTTTTATACTTGCGGTCAAAAAGAGATAACTCTCTTCTGTCCCGTAAGTAGCGTACACAGAGGCAGAATCAATGGCAACCTAGCTGACATGATTTCAGATATACTTTTGCAGTTAAACGCATGATGTCCTGGTGTAACAAGTGTACCCACTGTGGCATGAAAGCAGTATTTTTGTAGGATAAAGACTTTTCAGCCTCATATGATTGTGTGAAAGCTTGCCTTGGTGTGTTAATATTAGCGCAAGGTGTGTTTTTTTTTTTTTTTTTTTTTTTTGCCGTCATACATTGAAGCCCCTTCCTGTGAGATGTGTGGAGTATTGAGCCATGTCCACTCTTACGTCAATTATCTCTACATTTCCTTTGGAGATGCATTTAAGAGGTCCGCACGAAGACGCAGTAAACTAAAAGCTGAACTTTTTTTTTTTTGCTGTGACATTTGATGTGAAGGAAAATGATGCAGACTCTCTACTGAACCCTCAAAAACAGCCTTTTTCAGTGATTGGACAATGTCACCGAAACTCATTTTCCTCTCTGTTCAGTGACGTGAATTGTGACTTGTTCTGAATGAGAAATTTGGAGCTTGGAGTCACCTTTGTGAAACATTCTCTGGATCAGTCTGATGTTCTCTATTCTAAAGGTTAAAACGCTGCAGTAGAATGATCTAGTTGTAGACCAGTGCTTTTGTTCACACAGAATACCGTCATTGAGCTGTAAGATGATCCATTTAGTCTGAGCCTACACATACGGTTTTGGGACTGTGTGATATATTTCTTCCTGAGATAAGTCAATGTGTTGCATTGGATTACACTCTCAAATTTGTGCTGTTGATTTCTTTTCTATTCTTTTTTATCATAGGTGCTTAATCTGAAAACGTTTTCTTCCTCTCTTATTTTACACTTCCCAGTGTGGTTGGTTTTAACCCAGTTTGCTTAGATGGTCTGTAACATTGTGGCACATAAGCAAATCTAGATAATTCAGTCTGTTTGTGTAAATTTCAATGGACTGGTGAGGAAAATTGTATGGAAAATGAAATGTAATTATATTGCAATACATTAATACAGTGAATTCAATGGGGAGAAACTCCTCTCTTAGTAAAAGTGAGTGGACTGAGCATTAGATTTGATGAAATATGTTTTTTTTTAAAGCAGATTTCCCCCTTCATTCAATTGGTAGTATATTTTACAAAATTTTGATGCGTCTTCAAAAATATTTTCACCAAATACCCAATAAAAATACCATTTATTAAAGAATGTTAATTCCATTCTTGATTTTAAACCTGAGTTGTTAATATCACTACTATTATCTGTTGTTAGTATTGTTATTATTATAATAAAAGTCATTATTAATATTACTATTATTAATACTAATGTTGCAACTGCACCTCGTGTAAAACTGCAGCTTATTCCTGCTGAGTTTCTCGTCTGTAATACCAAACCCCGCCACTTGGGGGCAAGTGTGCTGTGGAGCATTTTTCATTACTGATCTAAACAAGAAAAAAAGACTTGTTTGTTGACTTGTGTATCTACATCTAATATTAGGAATAAAAACATGATTTGAAAAGAAAAAAAAAAGTGTGGCGTTCTTTTTATAAATTCTATAGATGTTTCAATGTAAGATTAATATAGGATAGACCGGGCGGGGAGTGTTGTAACACCCTGTCAGAAAAGAGCTGTGATGATCTTGTCAACAATATCATACACTCCCATCACCTTTTGAGCTCACAGGAGAAGTGTCATGTGACTGAGCAACATTTTAAGACCAAAAAACGGATTTTCAGGAATTTTTTTTTTTTTTTTTTTAGCAAGATCATTTTTGGTCAGTAACACTATTTTAAGGTGACACGTTACTACATATACTAGTAATTACAGTAAATTACGAATAATTACAAGTAACTAACCCTAAACCATAACTCTATAGTAAATACATACTTCACCTTGAAATTACAATGATTGTTAGACAAAAAGGTTACATTTTGTCTAACAATCATATTTTAGATACAATTATTTTATTTTTTGCATATCCTAAAGTAGCTGTTTCTTTAGTTCAGTTTAATGTTTTGCATTCATGCTAACTTCAAACCCACGTGCTAAAACAATTAGCTTATGGTTGTTTGGGGTGGGGATAGTGTAAAGTTACATTAAAAAGGTTACAACCAACCTCTTATGATGATTCCAATATCAATCACATCCTCTTTGGAGGCAGTCACGTGAGCTTTTTGTTGTGCAGGATTGATTCAGTAAATGTGTTTCCATGGTAGTTTATGCGCATGTCGTCTTATAAAAACTTTATCCGCTTCAATTGAGTACATACATTTTTAGAATTTATGCGCATTTATAGTTTCTATCCAGTTTTTGTGTGTGTGTGTGTGATTATCCCAGAATTTACATAAAAATAAGTGAATGGCAACATAGCAAAAAAAACTCTGCAGTTGTTTTATGCTAAATTTAAAGTTCAACAAGAAATACACTAAGCTATGTTTTTTGTCATTTTAAATTGTTCACTTTATTGAAGAACCAAGAATAATGCATTTTGAATAAAGTTCTTGCAAATTACCCCTCATTGTACAATCCACGGCTAGTGTTACAAGGTTGTAACTACAGAACTCTTTGTTTTTGACATTAACACTCATAATCTGTGATCCAAGTAAGTTTTATTTATAGTAGACAAATGTGGCTGCCATGTATCAAAGTTTGAGAGATCCAGCACAAACAACTGAGTTACTGATGTTCAAACAAAAAGTGTTATATTCCATCACCTGTCTCCCCCATGTCAATCAAAAACTTCAGACTTTCAAAAGATTATGACAGTCAAAGACATTATTTGGTCATAATGTGCTTAGTCTTCCCTTTTTTAAATATTTTCGGTTCCCATACATGTCGAAGCACAAAGCAGTCCTCTTTCTCTGTCTGCTCTCCCAGCTAAGACATTGACAGGTCATGAACTTTGACCTTAACCCATCCATATGAAGTTTACCATCTTAACAAGAATCAGCTTGCCTGAAATGCAAATCTCTCCTCCTCCCTCCTGTTCCTCCGCTAGACACAGTGCTTTTAGAGCTGACTTTGATGTTATTTTCTGCAATAATGAGCAGAAATAATTATGAAAATGTTCTATAGCAAATTAATGAGCTATGTTCATTATCTTGGCCACTTCTGCGCCATGCAGAGAACAAGTTGTTCTGAATCTGACCTCGAAACTCAACCAGCAAGCTTTCAACTGCCTACAGACCTCCAACTATTAACAAAGCCTGCAGGAAACCCCCCTGTAGAATGTCCCTTTATCCCTTTATACTGTTCTATAGGCTATTTGCCACACGTTCAGATGCTCATTAAGCAAATACCCCATTTAGTTTGTAATATAGACTGACGGTGCTTCCACCTCCTGTGCTTACTATGTTTTAAAATTTCAGGCCTGGTGAGTGCCATCTATCAAGTCTATCAAGTGTTCAGAATCGCTTGGCAACAGCAATATGTTAAAACCGATTTAAAAGCGCGACGGCGGCCTCACCTCCAGCCCTCGCGGGCCCCCGCTTTGTGTTTATTCACAATGGCGCGTTCCCCAGCGACCGTTAAAACCGCCTGAGCACAGCGAGGGGCTGCTGCACCCTTACTTCAAACTGTTGCCAAATTGTCTTTGAGCCCTCAACGGACTGATATAAGTTGTAAAGAACATCGTTACGGATTTTCACAGAATCTTAAATTGGATATCAACAGATTTATTGTAAGTAAACTCAGTAACTTTCATAAAATACGTGTTTGTATAGGCTACTATGTAAGTTAGATATTTGAATCTGAGATGATAGCCTACAGTATGGGCTTATATCCTATATATGAAATAATAGCTTATGTTTTTTTTTATCAACTGTAACGTATTGGGGGGGTTAAGTTCGTGACTGTTCTGTGGTGTTAGTCGTGTGTGTTCTAGAATTTCAGTCAAACAAAACTTGGCTGTGTGGGGAATCTCAATTATTTAGATTAATTTAACTTGTTAACCATGTAGGCTAATAGGCAAAGTGTTTGCGCAATAATTTCGAGGAAAGGCGTGAATGTTCTGTAGTTATAGGCTAGGCTACTTATCATTGTTGTTGTGAGAAACTGGCGTCTCTTTCTTGTCATTCAGAACTGCTGATAAAACGCGATTTCAGTGCAGATAAACAAATGCGCATATTTCATTTTATAGCTGTTGCGTGAATTGCGGCTGTGCGTGTTCATGGCTAGAGTCTGAATGTGGAGTCAGCATACTGCAGTGCGCGTGACCGAGCGCAGTCAGCTCCACTGGGAAAAGCTTGCATGCATGAGTTTGATCATTAGCGTAATCAAGTTACATACTGTATGAGTTTTCAAGGAGTAAGAGAAACAGACTAAGGAATGACTTGAAAAAACATACACGGGCGAGTGGCTTTTAAAATTATTATTAAAATGGTATTGGTGGAGGATTCGCTATTTATTGAACACTTTTAGGCCCTCATATCATATGAGCACGGAAGCATATGCATATTTATGTATGTATATATGTTATTTTTGTATATATGTATTTAGTCATGATCAGAAATGTATTTTTATGTGATTTTGACATTTAAGTTGTTTTCTCAAGAAGGTTTTTTCCAAGTATCAGAAGTCAGTTCTAAATTTTATATCCAAATCAGTGTCTGACACTTTGAGAAGGCGGCAACAAATGTATCATGAGACTATAATGACTAAACATGGTCAATTGATGACCATGGTTCAGCCAACTCATGGAACAGGGACATCTTAGAATGAAGTTTAGCAGGTGCCGATGAAATAGTTTGCAGCTAACCACTGCAGTTTTTTTTTTTCTTTTCTTGAGAATATTATAGTAATTCTAAATCATGGTAAAGTAAGACAGAGGGAAAAAAATGCCTGGCTTGCGAGGGTTTCTACACGTGAACCCACTTGTGAACTTGTTTTGCCTTTTGACTGCTGAATTTGCAAATAACTCAGTTATTTAGAGTTAGAAACATTTTCAGTTTCAGAAAGCATCTTGCATCTTGTGCAAAATGTGTCCTGTCACTGTGTTTCTGCTGTGTGTATGTGTTTCTATACAAGTATGTGTTCAAGAATCAGGTCTGCTCTATAAAATGCACATCACATCTGGAGTGGATTTGGAGAACAAACACACACACACACACACCATTATGACCCCAGATTGTTCTACAGGCAAATATGTGATGCTGAGTGCTTGTGGTTCATAAGAGCAGATAAGGTCATGAGGGCAGATCGACAATACAAGAAAAATGTGAAAAGCGTTCGGAGCAGGGATTCAGACTGGGAGGAATGCCAAATGAATGACAATTTAGCTTCACTCTGGTCTCCATATGTTGAACAGAACCATAAAATGATGCTGTAATTTGTATAGAATGAAAAAAGAAGAAGAGAAACATGAGAGAGACAGTTTTAGAGTGTTAATCAAGCCATTGACTGTGTTAATGTAATAAAAAGCATCTACTGGCAGAATTCAAACATTAACATTTCATGGTCTGATTATCAGAGCGATAAAAACAACATTTTCACTATAATCATTGTTTTGTTTTTTTTTGGAAGAATAAAGGATATAATGGATATTAAATTGAAGTTAGACTAAAACATAAGATTATGGAGAAGACTTGCATTAAGTTGGTCTGTCTCTGGACCCACATTGTGGATTAGAGAAATTCCCGCATGTAAAGCAACAATGGAGCACAGAGAGCTCTGAAAGAAAAATGGGGAGATAAGGAAAATGAAAGTGATTGCAAGTGGGTATGGTGTGTTACCTAAAGCCTGTCTGTTCAAGCTCCTGCGAGTGTCATAACCTCAGCAACTCTGAGCTAGAGTTGGAAATTGAAGTTTTTGTCCAATATGTATATTGTTAATTAGAAGTATAGGGCAATCCGTAGATCTAGAATATGTTTTAGTTACATTTACATTTATTTACATTTATTCATTTAGCAGACGCTTTTATCCAAAGCGACTTACAAATGAGAACAATAGAAGCAGTGAAACTAACAATAGGACAACAATATGCAAGTGCATATTGATAATATAATAGATATAGAATTGATACTTTGCACGTGACGTCAGTAGTACTGGCTGGCGGGCAAGAACGGCATTCTCTAGCAACGAAAACCAGTAAACTAATCAAGGATCTTGCCAGGACGTTGCCAGTTTTAATATACAAAAGTTGGTGTTTTGAGGTGTACACGACATGCCAGATAGTTGTTGTGCGATTGGATGCACTAACCGCGTTTGTTGCCCGACAGATATCACGTGACTGCAAAGTATCAATAGAAGATAAGTGTTAGTATTAATGGATCAGGTGATCAGCCGTTTCGTGAAAATGGCTATAGACTCAGCCGCTCTGCTTGAGTTAGGCAGGTCATTCCGCCAGCAGGGAACAGTCATGGTAAAGGTCAGAGAAAGAGATTTAGTGCCTCTTTGAGATGGCACCACAGGACGATGTTCATTTGCAGAGCGCAAGTTTCTGGATGGCATGTAAGTCTGAAGTAATGAGTTTAAAGGGAGCAGAGCCAGTGGTTGTTCTGTTGGCAAAAGTCAGTGACTTGAATTTGATGCGAGCGGCGACTGGCAACCAGTGCAGTTTTGTGAGGAGAGGAGAGACGTGTGCTCTCTTCGGCTCATTAAAGACCACTCTAGCTGCGGCGTTCTGGATCAGTTGCAGAGGTTTGATAGTGCAAGCTGAATGACCAGCCAGGAGAGTATTACAATAGTCCAGTCTGGACTATGTCGCTACAATCTGCATGACGTAAACTTCCTTTGGACATCCTGTCATTGTCACTGCATGATGAACTTTGGAGCACAAGCAGTAGGAACATCACAACTTCTGATTGCTAAAGACAAGACAATTATTATCAGCTATTAAAAGGATACAATATGCACAGTATTAACAGCACAAAATAAAGGTTCTTTTTTGGCATCTATGGTTCCATGCAGAACTGTGAACATTTTTCATTGTACACAAAAGTTTTCTTTGGAAAAGAGGTCTTTATATTATTAAAATGTTCTTCACACTAAGAAAGAAAGTGTTCTTTTAAGATCTGTTTACTGAACGGTTCTTTGGGGAACCCATGGTTCTTCTATGGCAATGATGTGAAAACACTGTTTTGGAACCTTTAATTTTAAGAGTGTTGGAAACAACAAGGCTAAGATCCTCAAGGCACTGCAGTCAGGCCAGCCTCCACTTTGAAAAACGTGGTTATTATAGCCTCCACGTTGTTTTGCGGTACGTGCATATCGAAGCAGTGATATAGTCACTAATATAATTGTAAATTCATTGTTGAAATAAGCCATTAAAAGAATAGCCTACATTTATTTACTAAAATCTTTATATTTTCTTTACCTTCATTCATTAAAAAGTGTTATACCATAGTCTATCTGAATCCTCTATTCTGATTGGCTGGAAGGTGTGCAATAAAACAGTTTTATTACCGTTCTATATTAATACGCTATTTTCATTGAAGCACACATTCACATACGTCACTCGAACACAAACATTCAGCAGCATAGAAACTTATCAATGCTGCCCCATGACTTTTAGCAATAAAATACATTACTTTTCTCTGCAACAAAAGGGCTACATTGCTATTTTGAGGTAATTAAACTCACAGCTTCATTGATAATAGAGAGAGATACTCTGAAATGACACAGGTACGAATCTCTCTCTCTTGTTAATTCATTAATTCAAATAAATGTAATCTTACTGCACTAGTTTATCTCTGTGTCTGATTCAAAGCGGTCAGTTTTACCCTTCCGGTCAAATATTGCACTGCAATCATCAATAACAGCTTTAAGTTGTCACTGCTGGCAAATGACCATGGTATAAGCTGGATAATCCACGGCTAGCTGTGCATTAAACGATTTTACGATTGCACTTATTTTTTCAACAATGTAATACAATAGGCCTATAGTTACAGTTATTTACCTTATAATTAAATTATTAATTTTCTCTATATTCATTAAAATACATTAGGCTATACCAGTATCAGAGCATGGCAGTCATAGTCATTCAAGTCTTATTATAATTGGTAAAACCTGAAATCCAAAGAAAGGAAACATTGATATTGTTTATTTTCTTTACACAAAACAATATCACTCAATACACAACGCCTGTTAAATACCACTTTGCTGGTGGTGGTAATGCCGTAAATCAAATGAGTCCTACCTGTCGCATCATTTCCTACTTTGCCTTCTCATAAAAAAAAAACTTTGTATCATGGTAAAAATCTACATATTCCCGAAGAAAGTATTCCCAGCCAACACACCCATGTGGGGCCCGAACGGGCTGCAAATGGGCTGATATCCGGAGCCCACCTGGGCTACCCAACTGGGACCCAGCTAATTTTGGGCCTCACATAAACATGTTGGCTGGGTTGTTTAGTGTAAAACATGTTGAAGATCAGTGAACAGGCTGTCGACATAGGTCCTATAAGCTATTTCCTCACAAAAGCTGTTTATTCAGCGTAGTGGCCTCTCCTCCATTGATATCCATTTAAAAACAACAACAAAAACGGCCACATTGTCTCCTTACCTGTGTTAGGGTTTTTTGTTGTTGTTGTTGTTGTTTTTTTGTCTAAAGGTAGCAGGCTTTCCTTCCAGTGGCTTTGACCGTATCATTACTTTAAATTCAAATTCATTTCCTGGGGCTCGTTCTTCGTACGTCGCTAACTCAGTTAGCTGGATTTGATTGTTGACGATTTGGCATGATCTTGGATCGTTTGGTTCTTCGAAGCTCATCCTGGACTTGCTGTCATAGCAACAGCTGCGCAAGCTTAAACCTGCTCGGGAGCAGGCTTATTTCATGTAAACAGGATTAGATCGCGGTTTCATAAGCGGAGCTGATACGGGAAGTCCAGCGCAGCGCGATAGTGCACTTTCTGAGGTGTTTTTTTTTTTTTTTTTTTTTCTCGTGACTCGTGAGATTGTCGTTTACATTATTAAATTGTTGGAAACGCACATTTATTTTCGACTTGTCGGAGTCTGGCTTTAAATACAGCACAAACTGTTATCTCAGATAACTCAATCCAGCGATACTAATCATAAACAACAGGTGAGTTCGAAGAACCCAATTAGCCGGATCATGATTAGCACGATGATATCATCTTGGATGTGTCATTTGATCTCGGATGTAATAAGCAACGTACGAAGAACGAGCCCCTGAACTTGAACTGATCCGAATTATATATATATATTACATTTTTTTTTTTTTCAAGAAAATACAAGTGTAATGTGAATTAGGAAAGGTGAGTAGGCTACTAGCTATAAGAGATTAGAGGTTTAGAGAGTGAGACATTTACGTTTGTTTTGATATGGTTTAGAGGAGTGTGTGGAGGGTGTGAGAACTTCAAATTGAGTCACCGCAACGTGTGCTGCTGACAGCGGCGTGCGTGCGTGCGCGTGCGTGATGCGCTACAGACTCCCTCTGCTGTCCTGCTGGAATCTTCAGCAAACACGGAAGAAGCGGGACAACGCAGCGGTAAATGCCAAGTAATGGTCTGGATAACACAATTGTAGATAACAGCGATCCAGATCCACAGAGTCCAGTCCTGTGCGCTGAGCTTCAGCAGTGATGTGAGGTGGGCTTACTGCGCTCTATAGCGCGGCTCTATTTCTACCGGATCAGCAAATACTCTCTGTATGCGGTATCAAGTGTGGGGGTTATTTTTGTACTTCTGTCAGTTCTGCTGGTTTTCGCGCTGGGAGAAGTATATGTGACCGAGCAGAGCAGAATTGGTATTGATTAATTTTGACCTGAAAGACCTGCGCATAGATGCGTTTTGGAAAGGACTTGATCACACGGGAATCTCAATGGTAGGCAAACTATAGTATTTGCATGTGGAGTTAAAATCGCAAGCCTATTGAACACAAACTGAAGTAATCGTATGGGAGCTTTTTCACGCAGAAGTTACGCAGAGTTGCCTGTTTCTTTTAAGTACAAACCATAGTTTTAGAACATAAATCATAGATTTATATTCTCTTGAGCTTACAGGAAAATGCCTATTGTGTCCGCCAGTGATGAATATAATGTGGAGGGTCTCTCTGATGGCCAGGGGAGCGCGGGGTGGTGCGCGCACACTGCCATGATGACATTGGGCTGCTGCCATGTATACGGAGTTACATTTTTCTGTTACCTGACTCTGCTTCAATAACAAAAATATCGTGTATTTTTGAAAAAGTTGCATATCGATTAAATGTGATCTGTAAAGGAGTGTAATGACTTTA
The DNA here is from genome assembly GCF_964197995.2 of Scardinius erythrophthalmus. Classification (NCBI taxonomy): domain Eukaryota; kingdom Metazoa; phylum Chordata; class Actinopteri; order Cypriniformes; family Leuciscidae; genus Scardinius; species Scardinius erythrophthalmus. The sequence continues at coordinate 26,290,195 of NC_138225.1, forward strand.
AAACGCGCCCGGAGTAAATTGTATCGTTTTGGAGCGTGTGTGCGCGCGCACATAACAGCTTTGAACAGAGGTAATGACAGGCAGACCACTGCCTCCACAACAGAGCTGCCTTTTTAAAATTACGTTACAGCAAACAGAATTACATTTTTAATTCATTTTAACAAGTGGAATTAAAATGGATTTAAATTCCTATTGTTGCAAGTACAATTTTGAACTAAACAAGTTCGAGATAAGCTTTGAATGTTTCCATGACATGTTTGAAAATTTCAGAAAGTTTTGAATTGTCTTAAGTTTGAGGATTAATAGGCTTTACAATTAGATGGGTAGATAGGAACATAAAGCATAATTTTGTTTGGAATTTGGAATTGTACATTTATTTATTTATAAAAAATGTTAATGTTTGTTTATTTTGGGAATCATTTGGGTTTTAGTTATTACACATTTTTCTGTGAGGAAAGGCTAAGGAAACGTACCTCGGTAAGGGAAAGGTAGGCTGTAAAAGAAGTGTAACTGTGATCACATGTGCCTTGTAAGCTAATGGCCGCGACGTTACTGAATCCCTTTCAAAGTTTTCTAGTGTTTGAGGATCCCATAGAAGTAAATGTGTGGTTCCAGAAAATGAATCACACTTGTAAGTTAACTTATAAAACAGCTCTTTTTGGATATCAGATTCCAATTATAGCTCATTCCAAAATGAATGTCATTCCACATGGGTTCGACAATTAGCAGTCAAGCAGTCTGTTTATTATGTGACAAGCTGTTTCCACACAAGTGTATTCAGTGTTTTCTCCTTCATTGACCTCCATTCAAACAGAACAGCTTCTGCATTACACATTTTTTATAGTCTTGAAGGGCCCCTGGGAACTCTCTTCACATTGTCAGATCGATTTTGGGTTGTTACGTTCCAATTCATACTGAGGTTTGTCTAATAATATTTTGGACAGAATATTGAGTATGTGGTTGTCCGGAGAATGTTTTACCTAGTCATTTTCTGTTATAAATGCAAATTCTATAGGTATACCTCACCGCCATTAACTGCAATTGGTTTGATGAATGTTTTGAATAACTGGAGCCAGATTCTAGCTAAAGAAAAATGGCCCATTGTTCTGATTTTTTAGGTTGATTAAGTATCTTATTGTGTTTCTGTTTGATAATAAAAATGTGTGAGATCTGGGCCGGTTTTCAAAGATCATGACGTTGATGTTTTGATAGTTTATAGTCACTGACAATAACTCTCTCTGTTAAAAAAAAAAATCCAAAAGCTGTTGTGTTTTTGTGTCAGTGTGTTCTCTCCATTGTCTAACAAACAGAGCGGTCTGTTGAAGGGCTTGCCTGAGCAGAGTGCCTCATTTATGCTTTTTAGCAACATTGTTCACTTCTGCTCTGAAGCTAATAAATAACCTCGGGCCTTCAGGGGAGTGGCATAGTTAATTTTCACATTGTAAAATGTATTTTTAACATGACTGAAAAAGTGAATAAAATTATGGGATGCATTATATTCTCCAGACTTTTTTATTTTCTATGATGAATTTTTTAATATCTATGATTGGACTTTTGTAAACACAGAGATATCGGAATACCATAAAAGAAAAACCATTCGCACTTCCTGACACTTCTCTGCGAGTCTGAACAGGACTCGCCTGATTCCTTCTCTGGAAACTTCAGTTATTCAGTTGTGGTTTGATTAGAGCCTTTCTGAGATCATCCAACATTGTTATTCAAAGAGCAGTCTTGCTTATGTTGACCCGCTTTCGCTTAATGCAGTATTCACTCTGTTATATTATAAAAGTGATGCTGCTGATAGAGCTTATGCTGATTTGTAGTTTAGCATTAATTTAACTTTTTTACCTCATATGCAAATAAATCACTTGTAAATGATCTCACCTAAAAAGTTACTTGGTGCTTTTAATGAAACAAAATATGCAGGTTGCAATGTAATTTAATGAATCACTCAATTGGTTGGTTTGCTCAGGGCTAGAACTGATGTGCTAATTGCTCTCTGACTCCCATGGTTCATTATCTTGCTCAGTTTAGTGAGTGCACGTTTACCATGCACACTCAACATTCATGTGCTTCCATTTGTGTCTTTCATGTGCATATAAAATAACTTGAACAATGAATTGCTGATGCTAACTTTTACTGTTTAAAAAAAAAAAAAATCTAAATAAATCAAGTCACATGGGATAGCATTTTGTCTTTATATACCTTATTATGCATTATTGAAATTACTTATGTTCCCCCTGTGGAGATAATTCACCCAAATATGATAATTCTGTCATTACTTAGGCTACTCACTGGTGTCTTTCCAAACCTGTGACTTTCTTTCTCCTATAGAACACAAAAGAAGATATTTTGAAGAACATTTGGAATCAAAAAACATTGGTTACCATTGGCTCACATTGTATGTAAAAAACAAAAAAACTAACAAAACACTGGGACTGAGAACCAAGATTTTGTATAAAAATAGTGTCTTATTACCATTTTAAAACATTATTTGTCTAATAGAATTTTTAAAAGCTTTACAATTCACATTATCAAACTGGAATAGCCACATGTTTGAATGACCCACATACAGCACTATGTTGATTAAATCTGTTAGGCAAGACACATAACACTCAATTGACACATCTAGGATCAGTATTATTTGAGGGAAAGGATCTGTAAACACACAACATTTCAGAGCTTCTCTGACTGAGCTGGGTCACTTATGCAACAGCGAGGTGGCTTTTCCCACACTTGAGATGGAAACACTGGCCTTTGTTTTTGGTTGGAGTGTGTGCCAGTTGAGCTAACCTTGATAAAAGTCAAGGTTGAAGGAAATACACACACACACACCAGGATATAGTTAACTGATTCAACTGCAGAAGTATGATTTAATGCTAAAGGTATGCGTTACGAGTCATGCTCTAGAGCTCCTGACGTATTGTCACACACATACAGGTCTTACGGTCTGTTAAACCTTTCAGCACACAATGAAACACACTAACACATGCACTCAAATGTTCCCATTACACCGCTGCTGTACCTTTATAAGTTTTGACAGCTGAGTCCACTATCACCAGACACATGGAGATATGTGCAAGTCAAACATGCCAAGACTAACAACAAACTCTAATTATTTGCTCTGACTCTTTTCCACATTATAGTTTGTTTATCATCTCTCACTTCTTATTAAATTTGGTAAAAAAAAAACAAAAAACTGCTGTCTTCTTAGTAAATCTCACTTTTAACTTTGACCTAAAGAACTCATGTTATATAAGATGTGCCGCTCACTTTGAATTTGGATGGGTTTCATCTTTTTGTAATTTGATATATTTGTTTTGTTGTTGTTTTTTACTTTGAAGTAAGTCTCAGTTCAGTTGTTAATAAAAACAAGCAAGCAAAAAGATCAGATTTTTAAATGTCTTTGAAAGAAGTATCTTCTGTTTACCAAAGCTGCATTTATTTGATCAAAAATGCAGTAAAATCACTATTATAAAACGGATAGTTCCAGTCCTTGATTCTGATTGGTTGAGCCGCGTTCGAATCCGTTGTAAATTACTCAACAAACATACACCTGTTGACCGCATTACTGCATGTGTTGCTTAGCAACCTCTTTGGAACTACATTGCTTGGCGGAGGAATAAATGTGTTATAACGTTATATTTTTTGTTGCTGGTGTTTATTTTATGATTAAAATAAATATTAAAATGAATATTTTTTTATGGAGTAACCGTTACTCCGCTCCGCGTCGTGCCTAACAACGCCCCTTGGCTGTTCTAAATCCACTAAAACATAAACATGGCTTTGCAGGACTTATTGCTTAAATATTTTGAAATATGATTACAATTTAGAATAACTGTTCTCTGTTTTAAAGTCCCCATGTAGTCAATAATTCGCCATCTCAGAGTCAGACAGCTGCCTTCGTAAAATCAGAATTCTTAGAAACTCTTAGAAACAACTTCAATGGAGAAAGGCATATAGTTCATCATAACATCGTAATATGCATCATATTCATAATTCACCTGCTATATTGCTAAATGTTATCGCGGGATAAATGGAGACTCCCCTGCTTCACATAGTAATGATGATATGCTAAAGCCCGCCAAGTTTTGAGACTGTCTTTGGTTTACTGCAGTTTTAAAGAGAAAATACTCAGCAATGGTGTTGACTTATGAATTTGCACATGATTTGTCTTAAAGCATATTAAAAACCCCACATAGACATAAACAACATTTAAAAACTTGATTTTCACAACAGGGAGACTTTAATAGATTTAAAAATGTCATTTATTCTTGTGAAGGGAAAGTCTATGATTAAATCAATGCTACTTTGTGTTCAGTTAGTATGTATTACAGTAAATGTGCTAAACACTGTTTCTCTTTCTCTCCAAAACTGCAGGCAGACTGGACTGGCACTGTCTATACGGATGTCAGAATTGTTGTCCTGATACTGTCTTTCTCCATATGGCCTGCCGATGTGGATTCTGGGCTTCATATATGAAGAGACACTCTGAACCACTGAAGAATTTTTCATGAGAAAGAATCAAAAAAGCATCCTGACTGTCCAGTTGGATTGAATTTGAATGCTAAGTGCATTGTGATTTTTTTTCAGTCTGTTTATTCTCTTCACCTTTGCTCTTGTCCATTCACCCTGCTGCAAGGTCTGTCTCTCTGTTGTGCTGGAGGACGCACTGGGTCAGACATGTCGACCAAGGCTCCCATATACCTTAAGCGACGAAGCCGTAAAGGAAAGAAGGAAAAGCTGCGTGACCTTCTTTCATCCGACATGATCAGTCCTCCGCTGGGAGACTTCAGACACACCATCCACATTGGAAGTGGAGGAGGTGCCGACGATCTTTTCGGTGACCTGTCTTTCCTACAAGGTAAATTTCACCTGTTACCGGGGCAGCAAAGTCATCAAGGGTCCTTCCAACTAAGTCGCACAGCAAGTGTAAGCAGTCACCCGCCAGCCAGCGAGAGCTCGCCTCTGCTGAAAAATGCCCTGTCGCTGCCTATCATTGGAGGGGTGCAGGCGCTCACACTTCCGGCTGTGACTTCAGCAGCGACGGTGACTGCTGAGATCCCAACAGCCCTGATAACAAACCAATCGCCCCCGACATCTCCGTCTCTCGCTCCACCTCCCAAACCTCCCAGACTGCACCTGGAAGAGAGGAACTTGTCACGGCATACATCGCTTCCTGCATCTCCAAACCGCTGTCCACTTAATTTGCACACATTTGGGCAGAGTCCAGAGGAAGATGAGAAATTTGTGAAGGATGGGGATGGGGGAGACAGGTCGTATTTGTCCAACGCCGGCTCTATGCTTTCCCTCCATCTGGACTTGGGGCCATCCATCCTAGAGGATGTGCTTCAGATCATGGACAATGAGAGAACAGGGACGTTCAGTGGGCGACTTACACCCAGTGGACGACAAGAGATATATACCTGAAAGTGAACAAAGAGATGCGAGTCAAAGCTTGATGATACATAAATGAGCTAATCACATTTTTCTTAATGCATCAAAACATTTTTCCATCTGAGAGAACTCATTTACCTGCTGTACAATGGCATTTCCTGGAGTCCTTTTTTTGCTCATTATGCATTTCATCTTTGGAAAAGACCTTTGGAAACTACAGGATTTGAACCAATCAAAATTGAATCTGTTTCATCATTGGATTTCTCTGTTGTTCAAATGGATTGTTTTAATTAATCTTGTATTTTTGGACTACAAGCAATGCAACAATTCTGGCTTTAAATCTACTCTTAGATACATTTTGAAACATTTGATCTGAAAGCATTTTAGCAAGCACATCTCAAACTACCTGCATTGAGTGTACATTATGTATTATTACAGAGAAACATCCTACATGCCTCCTGGATTCACTACAGGAAAAGAAAAACTGACATTTCCCTCTTTCAGAGCAGCGATGACATCATCTCCCCCCTCTGTGTTGTTGCAATTTGTGTAATCGGGTAAAAATGCGCAGCTCCTCCCTAATGATCTGGACACGCACACGCACACGCGCCAGGAGGCCTGTGCGTCTACACCCTGGGATTTTAACGTTCTCTCTTTTTTTTTTTTGGGAGTAGTCTTCATTGTTCAGAAACAGAAACCCAAAGGCTAGCTTTTCACTGAGCAGGAATTAGGAATGTTTTCCTTTCATAAAATACTCATTTTTTTCTGTGTTTGGTTGTTGTTGAGGTGTCTGCGATCCCTCAGGCATTGACAGATGATCATTTTTCATGCAGCAGTAGTTTTTCCTTTCTCCGATTGAGCATGAGCGATGGGGCCAAAAGAAGGGCTTGTGTTACCTTGGTATCCCCCATGTAACCCACCCCACAGGGGTTGAAAATGCTTTGCTTTCCGTTCAAGGATTTAGACTGTAGTATTATTTTCTTGTCAGATTATGAGTTAAAATAAATAACTTTACTTTTTTTTTTACTTACCTTGCAAAAAGTGCATCAAACTGTCAACGGGGCTTAAAAGAACAAATAATAACAGAAACAGTCATATTGCAATCAGCGTTTTGTGATGCTACCTTTGCACTGTAACAGCGCTAAGAAAACCTACTGCATTCATTTAAACTCATCAGTTCTCATATTTAAAGGTACACTATGTAACTTTTGATGCTCTAGCGGTTAATAAACAAACTGCATGCGTCTTGAGGCGTCCAGAGCTACTTCTCTATTCATGTATATATCTGCAGCTGTTGTCGCCGCGCTCAGTTTGAAATAGTCCAAATATAAACGCTTATTGTAGGCGTACCGTACCATACTCGCTCATCATATACATTTTGAACAAAAAAGTTACATAGTGTACCTTTAAAATGTACAAAAAGTATATATATTTTTCTTGTATGAAAAGTTTTGTTCTAAGTAGCCATTGTTTCTGACACCGTGTCTATACCCGACCACTAGAAGCTGTCCACAGTGGACGCAAAAAAGCGACCGTTGCAAATCCATTTGTCCTTTGTAGCAGAAGTAGTGCGAGCACTTGGAGTTAGTACGTCAGAAATATTAAAGGGCAGCAATTTTCTGTTGGAAATTTGTTGTCTCGTCACACTGTATCCAGTGTCATTAGCATCACTGATTATAATAGGTTCTACTTGCTTTTGTCGCATCGTGCCACTGGTGTCTGATGTAGACACGGTGTCATATTTAGTGGTTCTTTCTTTAGGATTATTGGTTCCTTTTTTCATTACTAGTGAATTGTCTTACATTTTTATCCTTACATTGTGAATTCCATTTCCAAAGCTGAATCTATTTACAAAGTCATAGTTCCATGCACTTAACTTTGTTGACATACATCTGATCTAAAGACCAATTAAATCCACAAACAGATTAAATCATATGGTGTACCTTTCTAATTTCAGTATTTTTTTAAAGACTAATTTCATTACATTTATTATCATCATACTGAACAGGGACCCGAATGTTAGACATAGAATTATTGTTCAAAACTCTTTAGTCTTTATTTTGGATTTACAGTACTAAAACTTACCACTACATTAACCAGACATTTGTGAATTAAGCAGTTCTCATAGCCACTTTACTAAAAAAGACAATATGAAAATATCTTCACATATGTCATTTTTATTGATTACATCAATGTGTGTTAGTTTAAGACCACATGTATAACTCATATATGCAGTTGTATTTAATTAAGACAGACGATCTTATGATTTAGCTTCACTGAAGCACAATTACAACGAGAAAAAAAAACAATTGAGTAAAAGTACAATAGAATTTTAAAGGTCAGACTATTTAACAAGCAATTGTGTAAATATAGATGGGTAGATGTAAATTTAAATGATGGATTGCTAAAAACCACACGTGCCTTAATACATATCTCCAAAATACTTTTCTACTCGACCACAGCAAAATACTGTGATGTTGACTAATACTGATGCTATTTTTAGTTCATGAAAAATGTAAACTTGAATTATTACTCGGATTTTGACGATTAAACTCAAAAATTGCATAACATTCCTGACAAAGACATTTTACCATAAAAATGCATCATGTTTTTAGTCTGAAGGGGAAACAACTGCATATGTTATCTCTATATTGTAGCGTAACGTTTCTGCCTTTCAGTAAAAGTGAATCATTAATAACTTTTTCTACACATCTTAACCGTGCATCATATGCCTCTAACACCTGTTCAGATTTGCACCAGAGGACATTTTTGCACGTCTTATTGGGCTTTGTCAGATACTATACTTTGGATGTTAAGTGGATCTTTGCTGCTGCTGCTGCTGTACAAACTACAATAGACTTAGAAGATAAGATATAGAGACAGAAACATAATGGTGAATAAATGATGATTCAAGTCTGGCTGTGTTTGTTTTTTTCTTCTCCATAGGTATAAGCACAAAGGCAGTCAAACAATGGATGCTTTATGTGGATTATATGTGTAAATATATGGATTTGTACTGACTTACCCTGCCCTATTTTATTGCAACAGAACTCTTTAGCTAAGACTAGAATTTATTATAGGTGAAAGAATGAGCAGAATTGCAGGTCAGTGCATGAATGGCTCTGGTGTTACTGCACTACCTGTGAGACACTTTTTTCATCGCAAGTCTTAGCATGCATGCCTCTATTACTTTAATCTGTTTTGAATACAAGCAATGTCTTGAATTTGCAATTTTGAGCCTATTTTGTGGCTGGGAGCCAGCCTTGTGGTTTTGTGTGTGTGTTCAAGGCACTTTAAGAGTTTGAGAGTGTGTGTCTGTGTACTCTGTTTATTTGCAGTAGCTCCTCTATTTTTTGCACAGGCCCTGGGAATCCTTCCAACTGGCTTTATTAACACAGAGCAGCCCGAGTCCCTGACCTTACGATCACAATACCATGGGAACACCAGCTAGAAAGAGGGGAGCAGTTGGAGAGAGTAGGAGGAAGGGAGTATAAGGAAAAGGGTTGAGGGAAGGTGAACAAGGGCCAGGATGAAGGAAAAGAGGAAGTGAAGAATTGCAGAAGAGCAGATATATTTGGTATCAGAAAGGAGACCATAGATCACAATCCATGATTCATTCATTTGACAAAACACATTGTTGCACTTTCATACACATTAAATTAAAGAAAAAGAGGTTGAGGCTCCTACAATTAACTCAGAGGAAACATCTCATAACCAGCGGATCTGCATTCTGATTGCTAAATCTATAGGAACTAATGTTTCACAGCACAGTATTGGGCCACTAGCTGAATGAACCAGCTAATCAATGTCTTGAGGATCACTAGAAAGCTATACAGGCAGTTGAGTTTTTATCAGAGTTGGAGGTTAACTCTGCAGGATAGTAGCCCTCCAGGACACAGTTGCCCATCCCACAAATTTTAGCTCTGTTCCTCTATTCCTCCAGTTTAAAGGTGTTTTCACACCTGGCTCGTTTGGAGCATTTGTTTCGGAACCTGGTGCGTTTTCTCCCTTAGTTCGGTTAATTTAGGCGTATGAACACGGCAATCGCGCTCGAATCCGCAGATAGCCTGAACGAGGTGGCCTCGGCCCTAATGAAAATGAACTCTGGGGCAGTTCATTTGAGGTGAGAAAGCAATTTGACCCAACGGACCAACAAACCAAGCAGTATCAAAATTCACAATGGTAAATGTGTTGTATAAAAAGCAGCAAAAATCAGGCTTGATATATATATATATATATATATATGATATTTAGTGAAATATTAAATGATTAGAGTTCAGTTATCTCAAAAAGTAATTTTGCAGGGGACAGATAGGCTTGTGCACATTTGTGAACAAATACAAAAGTGCATATTCATGGACATTCGTATGGCAGAACAATACTGCAAAAGACTCGTGATTTGTTGTGCATGAAGTTACAGATAAAGCATTTATGGATTGTGAGCAAAGACACTAATGACAATAACGTATGATCATTTGTAGAGCGTGCATGTGTGTGAATCTCTTGCGTGCATTTGTGGGAGGTTTCACCCCATAGTTTTCAATGTACAGGGTGTGTATGTGCATCTTTTTGTGATAATCTCTCTAACCTAGGAGGGAATTACAGCCCTTATATCAAGGGCTTGCTCTAATGTGTTCCTTTCTCTGTCCTCACTCCCATACTAACAGAATGTAACAGATAATAACCACCCAGGCAGCTTCTGCAAACACGCACACGCATAAAAAAAAAAACATTTCCATGGAATATTCTGAAAGTGCTCTGAGGAAGGGAGGATACTGAAAAGTATTCACCATGTGCCCTGTTACTTCAGTGCAGCCTTTGTGAACGTGTCAAAGGCTTTGCTCTGTGTGTGGCTACTATTCACAACCTGTCAGTTGTTATTGAGCAAGACGAATAAAGGAGGGAAAGCAAAGGAAAAAGAAGAGAACATAAGAAGAGGTTTGGAGAGGCGGAATGAAAGATGTTTGTTGTATGTTATGGCCTATATACCTAAAACTGGCTGGGTTCTGCCTGTTTGTTGGGTTATTTTCAAAGTGTTGGGTAGTTTTGTGTAACCCACTGGGTTACACGTTTCACTGATGGTAGAAATGATGCACCTCCTCACAAACTCCCCAGCCTGCTGGATCATATAGTAAATCACTGCTAGTTTGAAATTCAAAACTGGATCGGTTTGCCAACGGTCGTTTTGTCTCCTGTCCTGAGAGAAAATGTCCAGAGTTGATCTTCTTGAATAACTTTAAAGGGATAATTCACCCAAAAATGAAAATTCTGTCGTGCAAAATAATTTCTCTTTTGAACTGCACCTTCACTTCCATTTTCCTTTTTCCTCTCTTGTTTTCCCTGAAATCTCTCTTGTCTCTCCCTATAGTGTGTGCACTTTTTGTATGCAGCTTGTAGCTGTCACTTTTCACTTGCAGGTGTACTGTTTTGAACAGAACTATCTCAACCTTGTTGTAAAACAACCACCTCTTTATAATTTGTTTGCACAGAATCTATTTATACGAGTTAAAATCAAAGTATTGCATTGTGCAATGTTATTTTAATCTTAGAATGACTTGAATATCCAAGATTTAACAAAGCTATATTTCATAGAAATATAGTAAAACACATTTTCTAAATTGCCTAAATGTCAAGCTAGAACAACAACAACTAGATCATGACAATATCCTAAAAAAAAACTGACATGACTCATATTTTTGTGTTATTGTCTACTCTACCCTCGCTCCAAACCTAAAAATCGATGTGAACGTTTGTCCGCTAAATCACTACTGTAATATTACAATTAAAGGGTTAGTTCACCCAAAAATGAAAATTCTGTCAGTAATTACTCACCCTAATGTTGTTTCAACCCCGTAAGACTTTCGTTCTTCTTCGGAACACAAATTAAGATATTTTTGATGAAATCTGAGAGCTGGCTCACTCCTCCACAGGCTTATGGACACTATAACTTGCTGGCCCAGAAAATGTATTAAAGACATTGTTAATATAGTCCAAGTGACTACAGTGGCTCAATCTTAAGTTTATAAAGCGACGAGAATACTTTTTGTGCACAAAAACAAACAAAAATAACGACTTTATTCCACTTTTCATTTCCTTCTCTCTGGGCCTCGAGTCTTTTCACGTAGTGTTTTTGCGTAGCGCGTCTATGTTGCACGTCACCACGCATCACACACATGACCAGCGTTGCCCAATTGTGAGCCTACGTGGCACTACATAAAAACACTACATAAACTAACTCGAGGCACAGAGAAAGAATGAAATGAATAGTGGAATAAAGTCGTTATTTTTGTTTGTTTTTGCGCATAAAAAGTATTCTCGTCGCTTTGTAAACTTAAGATTGAGCCACTGTAGTCACTTGGACTATATTAACGATGTATTTAATACATTTTCTGGGCCAGCAAGTTAGTGTCCATAAGCCTGTGGAGGAGTGAGCCAGCTCTCAGATTTCATCAAAAATATCTTAATTTGTGTTCCGAAGATGAACGAAAGTCTTATGGGGCTGGAACAACATGAGGGTGAGTAATTACTGACAGAATTTTCATTCTTGGGTGAACTAACCCTTTAATAATGATGTCCTTAAACATAGGCCTACAGTATTTTGAGTGACGATAGTAGGCAAGGCCTTGCTAGTCGTTTAATTCATACTTAGCCAAGTTAACGAAAACAAAACTGCAGTAGCCAATATTTAAAGATGAAACTGACCCGCACTTGATACCCTAAACAGGTCAGCAATTTTCCTACATTTCGATGGTTCTTCTTGGAGAGCATTCGTTGGCATGCCCTTTCCCTCTCGGCTTTCCTCGAAACTGTATGGTGGAGGCGCGGAGCTTTGCCAGTCAAGACTAACAGATGCATGATTTATTATCGAATGCCGAATTCGAAAATTATCACTTTGGTACACTGGGCTGGCAAAAATATAAAATAATGATATAATGATCCCTATTTAAATTCTCCCTATTCAGTCCGAGGCCTGGGGGTCAGGAACTTCTTTGAATTGGTTAATTCAGAATTACAAACGTGAACTGAACTAATTCTGGCATCCTTTCTGAGCACAAAGCAGCTGAGAGATTGGCTGAGACGTCATTGGCTGCGTCCAAAATGCTGAATTCATCATGACACGTCTTCGCCTCCTGTCTCCTCCTGATATACCTGAAGGTATGTATAATGAGGTTTGAATAATGTTAACAATTATGTTAAGTTTGAAGCATTTGAAGACATCTGATCGATTATTGAAGGCAGTTTAAGTATCCTCCTTCGCTGCCTTTGATATCCCACAATCCTGTCACTTCAGTTGAGCTAGAAAAATAAAGATGCGGTTGGTTGTCAGTTTTTTGTGTAAATTAACGTTTTCTATTTCTGATGTCATTTTTAGCCATACATTATTATTGTAGTAATTAATTATTTGTTTATAGTTACTTATAACCAAAGCTCGCTCTATTTTTGCTGTAGATCATTAAACCTTTGCGCTGCCTCAGAAGTCTGTCTGAACAGTCATTACCTGATAGATAGGGCAGCGAGGCAACAAGTTTTGAAGTGGTCACGTGACTGCACTGCAGTCAAACAACGTCCAGCTCCACCTCGGTTTTCGGCTGCAGCCCTGAGGTCTCGGTCTCGTCAGATTGACCACTAGTGCCACCTCGTGTCCATTCGTGAACACTACAACACTAAGAGTTGGAATAATAACGGGTTTGGTTCTTTCTTATTGAAGTTACAGTTTTTCTCAATTGTTTACACACAAATTCTGGTACTTGAGACACAATGACCACAACATGTAACTCATTCACCAACCCCCTGAATCAATTCTGCTAAACTACAAGCACAATACCTGCTTTACACTCAAATTGCAGTTCTAAAACACACTTTTTTCAAAACACTACACACAATTCTCTGCTTTTGGCACAGTTTTCATGCAGAAAATATCTTGTTTTCACAAGGAACACACTGCCATTCAAATATGCACACTGACTCATCACAAGGGCAAACACCCGTCACACAGTTTTACAATTAGCAATCAGAGTTTTAGCATAAAAGGGCAACAGGTGAGCTCTTCTGTTTTGGAGCAATGGATGCCAACAATGGAAACAGAGGCAGAGCCAGAGGAGTGAGAGTAAGAGGAGGAGGATGGGGAGGACAAGGACAAGGACAAGGACGAGGAAGGCCAAGGACCGTAATCTCTGATGAGATCCGAGCCACTTTGGTTGATCATGTGGTCAACCATGGTCTAACAATGAGGGAGGCTGGGCAAAGAGTACAGCCAAATTTGAGCAGGTACACTGTAGCATCCATCATCCGGACTTTCCGAAATGAGAATAGGTAAGAAATCTACTCTGACTAGAAAATTGCAGTACTGCATATCAATACAGTACTCAATGAGTACAGTAGTACAGTATTGCCTGTGGATTGTTCTGTAGGACTGTAAAAATACTGTAAAGTATGCTTCAAGTATTTAAGAAATGTATACCTACTTTGTATTTACAGTATTTTACTATTTGTTTGGCAGAACTGAAAGATTACCAACACAAGGTGGTTGGGAACGTGTTCTGTCTCCTGAACAGGAAACTGAAATCATTAACATGGTCCTAGAAAACAACACCATAACATTACGGCAAATAAAAATAAAAATAATAGAAAACAATGACATATTTCAAAATATAGATAGGGTAAGCTTATCAACACTGGACCGTGTCTTGCACAGAAATCATCTCAGGATGAAGCAGGTCTACAGGGTGCCATTTGAACGCAATTCAGAAAGAGTCAAAGAATTGCGACATAACTATGTGCAAGTGAGTCGCAATTGATGCATACTCTCAACACTGTATACAGTAAATTATACATATTTCAATATTGTAATCATAATGATTGTGCTTCACAATAGTGACCACTCCATGTCTATTTCTGATATTGTCATGTGTGTTTCAGAGAGTCCTTGAGCTAGAGGTGGCTGCAGTTGAGCACCAGTTCATCTTCATTGATGAGGTTGGGTTTAACCTCACAAAAAGACGAAAGAGGGGAAGGAATATCATCGGCCAGCGTGCCATTGTTGAAGTCCCTGGCCAGCACGGAGGGAACATCATAATGTGTGCAGCGATTACCCACCACCGTGTCATCCATCACCATGCTACCCTTGGCCCCTACAACACCGCCCATCTGATCACATTCCTGGACACCCTACACAACACACTCATTCCACTAGATCAGGTAGATGGCCCAGAGCAGCTCAGGTATGTTGTCATTTGGGACAACGTAAGTTTCCACAGGGCTGCTCTGGTTCATAACTGGTTCACTGCCCACCCACGCTTTTTAGTTGTTTATCTCCCTCCATATTCTCCATTCCTCAATCCTATTGAGGAATTTTTTTCTGCCTGGAGATGGAAAGTGTATGACCGAAATCCACAAACGCGTATACCTCTTCTCCAAGCTGGAGGACGCATGTGGAGATATAGCAGCTGATGCTTTTCATGGCTGGAATCACCATGCTAGGCGATATTTCCCCCACTGCTTGACCATGGGAAACATTGCTTGTGATGTGGATGAGGTGCTGTGGCCAGACCGCAACAGAAGAGAGGATGCAGCATAGTTTTTTTCTTTTACTGTAACTGTACAGTAAATTCTGTTGTTTTGTATGTATATGTGCAACTTTGTGTTGGTTGGGAATGGGATGTACACTGTCTACATTGTTTTTGCAGGAAAAATAAAATAAAATTTTACCGTGTATTTGTGTGTTCTGAGTATAAAAACAATATTCTCAAATATTTTACAACACACTTATGTATGTACTGTCTGTAGTACGTGTAACACTGAACCAAAAAAAGGCCTAAGTCATTATGATGAATGGAGAAGTGTTTTCCATTCATCATAGTGTTTTACATTGAGCACATCAACTGTTCAACTGGTTCTTATAAATGTCTATTCATATGATGGTTTGTGTGTGTCATTTGAAAACAAAATACCATTTTGAGAAGAAATAACATTGTTTTGAATGTAAAGTTTCATTTTGCAGGAGAATTGAGGGGTTTTGCCCATTGTGTGTGTTTTTTTGGATTTGTGTGTAGAGTTCTGAAAATATGAGGCATGCTTTCAGAAAATGTGTGTAAACAATCGAGAAAAACTGTAATGTCGCTTGTTTTGGAACTAGGGGTGCTGAGGGATGCTGCAGCACCCCCTGACGACAGCTGTTTCACTAGGCTACATTGGAATTTAAGATGACATGACATGACTTTTAAATAACTTTTTGTTTTTCAACCTGTTTTTTAAGAACACCTTCAACTTTTATAAAATTACTCTAAAGATGATTTCGTTTTTATATGTTGTCGAATAGGGTTTTATGACTCTAAAAGAAATGAATATATCATAAGGCAATAAGCCGATCTCGCACGGAGTGAGTGACGTGACACTGGTTGAGGACCAGCATCTCAGAACTGATTTGACACTCATTAAATGCATGTGAAAAAACTAAATATAGATGTATTGATTAAAGCATTCATCGGCATTAGGGGCTGTTCACACAGAACGTCAACCATTCCACTCTGCTACGTTTCCATTGTTTTTCAGTGTGAACGCACTACTCGTGTTTAACTGTTGTGCTCGCGTCTCGCGAATGAACTCAACACAAGCGCAGCACTCAAGTTAAAATAAGTTCAACTAAAACGCGCCTCGAGACCTTGCGTTTTCCCACCGTTCCACTGCCCGCGTTTGGCGTCTTGCGTTTTCGCTTTGAAAGATTATGCTTTCTGTGAAATATATGTGAGGTCATGATTTTCGTCTTGATGTTGCACACGCGCGCTGAGGGGAAACAGGGGAACCGAATTCTCCGGAACACCGACACTCCTGAGTGAGTAGGCTATATCATATGCAGATTTGTGTGCTGTGCTTTTTAAAATGTATCATGAGTTCTGAGCGTTCTCACAACTCTGTACTCATTCATTGGTATGTTAATATTTTTGTTTGGGCTGTTTAATAGGATTTTGTTTAAAAAAAAACTCCATACCACACCATAGCACCGCCCTGCAATATCAAGCCCCGCCCATTAAGTCCCGCCCCCAGCACCCCCCTGGTAAAGTATGTTTTTAATATATGATTTTTATTAGTTTTTTTATTAGATTTTTATTAGTTTTATTCAGTTTTATTCATTATTCAGTGAAAAACACCCCTTGGCTAATTCATGAACGAAGCGTTCTTTCAATTTTGGGTCTTGTCAAAATGATCTAGTCACAAATATAAATAAATAGTTTGGAACACGAATCGGTCAGATCTGGTTATCGAATTCACTGCAGAGGTTGAAGTCTGCGGTTTTCCCTACTCACTGCAGAATCAAATGACATGATCCAGCTCCTCCTCTCTGGACGTCTAATGGAGTGGAGGGATATGGTGTTTCTCAAACGTTAGGCTGCACCCTATGAAGGCTGCATATCTCGGCTGCCACGTCATCAAACGTCGCTGAGGGCCATCTCAGTTTGAAGGATCCTTGGAAGGCAGCGTTCGTTTTACATCATTCATTCAGCTCATATTGAAGGATGCATCGGATGTATCCTTTGTGGCCTTAAATCACCCACAATCCTTTGCACACATTCAAATTCACGAAAATAAATCGACGGAAAATGAGTTGGTACTGAGCTTGTCTGAGTTTATTATTAAATGTAAGACAAAAATAATGTTTTCGGACATGAATATGTTGATGTTATCTTTTGTTTTGCTGTAAATTAATCATTTAACACTAAATTGCCAATAATGTAAGCCACTGGGAGACCTCAGACGGCTGTCATTCACTGTATCGCATTAATAAAAAGCTAGTTAATATAAAGATTTGTAATGCAAAGTATTTTTCCAAAATTAAGTTTTAATAGTATTTTTGTGTTGTGACCGTGGGGGCGGAGACATGTGTGACTAGACTAGACTGTCTCATCCTAGTGTTTAATTGCTGAGCAGGACATTAGCCCACAAGCCTCAAGGACTGGACTAAAATGGACGCAGAAACACCCATAGAGTTTTGGATAGGGTTTGGGTGTGGTTGGATATTCTAGCTCCACCCATTAGGCCCAAATTACATTCGCTAGACCTAAGCTCCACCCATTTGTTCTGTAGTGGGCAGCCTCTCGCTACTTTTAAAATGTTGCAGTGGCCAGGGTTGATTAAACTGTTGCACCTGGCAACCCTGGCAGCAAGCAGCACCATTTGCGAATTCAACGCACTGGCTTGATGTGCTGTAAAGGGAATAACTATTTAAATTTCATTCTCTTTCTCAAACGAGCTTCAAAATACTTTTATTATAGCGCACGAGTTGTATGAACCACGTAACTTTTATGATACTTTTTGTCTCCCTTTGAACAGTATTTTATCGATCCTTTTGTGTTATACAGTCGTACGGGTTTTGAAAGACAACAGATATTTTGTTTGAACGAATAGACAGATCATTGTATTATAGCCTACTGTCTATATTTGAACATGAAAAGAACCTTCATCTGTTCCTTCACACGCACGCCTCCTGAACGCCCGTGACCCGTGACCTTCCTCTAAGGTCCTTCATTCTGCGCAAGCGCAGATCACCCGCTGCAAGCAGATCAGTAGAGCCAAGATGGCGGCGGTGGTGGAGAATGTTGTCAAGCTGTGAGTATTTTTCATACTTATTTGACTGCATATGAGCTTTTCATGTTGAAATTTGATATGTAGCTGAAGTAAATATGCAACGTGATGGGCATTTCCATTATTTGCTGAAAGTGAGCTTAGATACACGTGTTTGACAAGGTTATCCGAGCTCTGGTTAAGTTAGCTGTACTAGCAGCTGCTGTGTCCCGCTGGTGTGAATGCTTCATTTAGCTTCCGTCTTTCAGCATGATCAGGGAGCAACGCATGTAGGAGGCTTTTTCTGTTCCTCTAATGAGTGTGCTAATGACATTGTGTCATAAAGTTTCGCGGGAACCATGTTAAGCGCTCAGATGTTTGTTTCAGTTGTTTGTCAGTGCTGTGGTTGGTTATTCTGGTCTTCAGTTGTGGAAGCACCAGCTGTTTTATTTGATTTCACTTGTCATATGTGGATCTGAACATAACAGACTGATTTATGCCACTTATTTTGAAGCAGGTTACATCTATCTGTCCATTTCATATAATAATGTTAATAACCAAATATATTGACTGAAATGAATTTTTAATAAGGAGCTTTTTAGATGAAGGGAAGTTGAAGTGGCGAGTGAGTTATTCGTGATGGTTTCAGGCGATGCCGATAATTGCGAAGAATTCAGATGACACCAACTTTGGATCGACATAAAAAAATACCTATCAAATATTATCCTTTTATTTTAATATTATCATATCCTTAAATTGTATACAAGTTGTAACTGCTGCCTAACACGTTCGTTGTGTATGCTTAACTGAGTACGTACACAACCTGTATTATCTTATAGCTGTATATTACTGCCATATGGACATTACTTTGACACTCATCTCTTACTAATAAAATAATATTTCCTAAATTATTGAATTGAATTAAACTTGATTTACCTAGTAGCCTCAGTAAAGGTGTTAAGATCTGTCAATGCGTTCAATCTTTAAGGACACAAGTACTCAGACTTGACAGCGACGATCGATCATGAAACGATGATCCCCCTGACTTTAAAAAATATATTAGTCTATTTTTCTGATTGGTTATTGCAGCATTTTGGGCAGTACCGGAGGTCTGATTGGCCAGCACGCCCTCCAGACGAGATGGTCCTCACTGCAGAACACGAAATCCAGGGGGAGGTGTTGGATCTGGATCCAACCACTCCCACCTTACATATACCTAAACCTACCCATCTCCACCCCCTGATCCCTAAACCCACCCCTAAACCTACCAATCTCCACCCCTTAGATCTGGATCCAACCCCTCCTCCCTGGATTTCGTGTCCAAACTAAAACTAGGTTATTGCTTGGTGTTCGCAAGATCACAGAAAATTTAAAGAAACTAGGGATGGGCACTTTTGTCAATTTCTCATTTTGATCATTGATGGGTCTCAATAAATGCGTAATCTAGTTTTAGATTGGTAGGTTTAGGGGTGAGTTTAGGGATCAGGGGGTGGAGATGGGTAGGTTTAGGGGTGGGTTTAGGTTTATTGGATCTGGATCCAACCCCTCCCACCTTACATATACCTAAACCTACCCATCTCCACCCCCTGATCCCTAAACCCACCCCTAAACCTACCAATCTCCACCCCTTAGATCTGGATCCAACTCCGCCCCCTGGATTTCGTGTACTGCAGTGAGGTGCTACTTTCCTTTTGTGGAGATGTAGCCTAAGTTGTAATGGGTATAAATCTGAATAATCTAATATAGGATGTGTTTGGTTGAGTTTATTAACTCTCTAGCAAATCTCTGCAGGGTGGTGTGTATTCACAGTTTCAGCTCAAATGCAATGCCCGATATTATTGACTGGGAAAAACATTGATGCATCATAATCTATCAGTTATTTTTTTCTAGTCATATGTTTGTTTTCATAGACATGTTTTCATGTCATATTTTTATTTGTCAACATAAATTTTTGTAACAGTCTTAAAATATTTTCATTATCTCCATGACGGACACGCCCTGAGTAGCCTATATTGAGACCTATCAATGATCGAAATGAGAGATTGACAAGTGCCCATCCCCAGTTTCTTTTAAATTGTCTGTGATCTTGCGAACACCAAGCAATAACCTACACGTCTTACACAATTTGTCCACTAGTAGAGTTAATTTTGCAGTATCAAACACTTACTCTGATCTATCAGGCACTCTTATTTTAGTATTATTCATGTACTATTATAGTGTTTCTTATTAATATGAATTGGCTTTTTTTTTGTTTAGTTTTCATTTTCATTTTAGTTTGTCATTTTGTTGTGCTTTTTGTTATGTTTTTTATTTGGCTTTAATTTATTTTATTTCAGTTTTAGTCATTTTAGTACTTTAACTTATTTTATTTCAGTTAGTTGCCAAGGCAACATTTCTTTTTTTCATTTCAGTTAAGGTATAGGCTATTTTTTTTTTCATCTAATATTTATTTTATTTTATTTCCAGATTATTTCAGGTAACTAAAACAATTTTTAGTCTAGTTTTAGTTTACAAAAACAACACTGCTAATAGTACTTGTGTTAGCCTCATGAATGCAGACGTTTTTTAAAGGTCTGGTGTCTGACTTTGACCCTGTTTACACTTGGTGTTAAGATCTGCCTCGGGTGATAACTTAGAAAATTGGAAAAGCACATGCAAGAGCTGCACAATTCTGATGAAGTCCTAACATTTTAGCAGGTTGATGGGTGAATAGGCAGTCATTTGCTGCTATCTAGGATGAAGCATTCATGTTTACTCTACCAATTCAGTGTGGTCACATTTCTGATTCATTGGTTCACAAAACAGTGGACCCCATTTACACCTGTATTTAGTGCTGTCCACAAGGTGGATCTTAATAGCTGGTATTAACGTTGTCCGAGTTGCTGGTTTGTGGAATGTGAATCCCCTTTGAGCAAGTGCCTTTTGAAGCTGTAGCTCTTGTGTTTTGGCGTCTTGGAGGCAGGCAATCATCCCAGGGCTGTTTCGTTGTCTGGGCTCTAAACCCCTCAGAGCTCTTGGTTCTAACACAGCAAAGCTTTAAGCTTTTGTTTCATCCTCTGTGAAATCAACGCCCGTCTGTGCTCTAATCTCACAGGCTTTAGCTAGCCTGTGCTCTCTCTCCGGGGCTCTTAGCGGTTGCCGGGGTGACGGGCGGGATCGGCACCTGCTAAGTGGCTGGAGTGAGAGAGTTACAATGACTGGGCTGCATGCCTGCAAGACCTCCCGCTGCATACAAACACTCACGGGCGGGTAAGCTGAACAAGGTTGAGCTGGTTTCAGGGTGGCAGTGACACTCTATTGCTTTTGCCCAACAGAAGATGGCTTCTCTAGACTCTATGTGAGTTTCAGAAAGCACCTCTGGTTAATCTTAGTTTTAAATCAAGCTGTTACATTTATTGTCTCTCTTGCTCTGTCTGAAGGCTGGGTGAGCAGTATTACAGGGACGCTATGGAGCAGTGTCACAACTATAATGCCCGTCTGTGCGCAGAGAGGAGCGTGAGGATGCCTTTCCTCGACTCTCAGACAGGTGTCGCCCAGAGCAACTGCTACTTCTGGATGGAGAAACGACACAGAGGACCAGGTGGGACACACTCAGTCACAGCGATCAGTTTACAGAACAGGTTTTCTTTTCTTTTCTTTTCTCTGCATTTTCAATAGAGTTGTTAAAATACCAAAATTAATTGATACCAAAACCAGTGAAATGTCATAAGTGTGGATATAGACCTAAATATTAATATCACAGGATAAAAAAAAAAAACACATTTAAATGTTGTATAAATATATTTTTGACCTACTATATATATATATATATATATATATATATATATATATATATATATATATATATATATATATATATATATATATATATATATATATATTGAAAAAACTGACAAACATCCGGTTTCTTTCTCAACTGTTCACTTATTACATAATCGAGACAATACTTGCTGAGGCGGGTATTTGGACAGTTATTTTTACATAATTTTGTGTGTTTGTTCAAGGGCAAGGAAACGCGAAAGAGGAATCAATTCAGTGTTCGAGAGCTATCTGAAATGCGGCCCTCTCTCTCTTTACGTTTGGACCCCTCCAATTAACACTAAATTTTTAGCCTACATATTTTTTCCAAAATGATTATCGGTCAAAATGACCCGAGGGATTTTATTTGTATAGCACATTTAAAAACTGGTGTTGACCTAAGTGCTTTACAAAAGCCTAGGAAACAAACAATAAGATATAAAACATATAAAACAGTAAAGCAAATTAAAGAACAATAAAAATGGAAAACCTATGAACTAAGGTTAAAAAAAGAAAGAAAAAAAGATAATCAAGATATATTGAAAGCAATTGAAAAAAGATACATTTTCAAAGTGGATTTAAAAATTGACAAAGTTTGGGCGGATCTGATGTAAGCCGGTTGGCTATTCCATAACTTAGGGCCGATGACCGCAAAAGCACAATCACCCCTATTTTTAAGTCTAGTTCTAGGACCAGATAGTAGATCAGAGTCCCCCGATCTGAGTGATCTTGTCTCCGGGCAGATGTAGTAGTTCAGATGGGTACTATGGAGCCTGGTTCTGCAAAGACTTAAAAACAAATAACAAAACTTTAAAATCAATTCTGTATTTATCCAGTAGCCAATGAAACAAGATCAAAACCGGTGTAATGTGTTCACTTTTACGCTTCCCTTTGAGAAGCCGTGCTGCAGCATTTTGAACTAATTGTAAGTGTGTGATGCATATCTGAGGGGCACCAATTTTACAAAAAAAAAATTAAACATAAGACATGACTGATTGCATGTATGTTTTTCATCTCACTCTCACCAAAGGTGTTGCCCCAGGTCAGTTGTACACTTATCCAGCACGTCGCTGGAGAAAGAAGAGGAGAGCTCTCCCTCCAGAGGACCTTCGTCTAGCCTTCCCATCTCTAAAGCCCGGTATGCAGCCCCTCCTTTCCTCTGCGAGAGACTGTTAATAACAGTGAAGAGATATGTTGTTTGTAATTCCCTGTGTGTAGCCCGTTCATAGATTTGTGTCTAGGTATTTATGTGTTTCACTTTCATGTCATTTAGATTTCTGTATGTTTTGGTGATATTTCTATGCATCTCTGTGCAGTTGCCTATGGATGTGAATGTGCGTGTGTATGTTTTAGAGCTGGATCTGGGGCTTAAGAAGGAAGTTTTCTCCAGTGATGGAAGCAGCTTAGAGGCTCTTTTGAAAGGAGAGCCACTGGATAAAAGGTCAGGGTTGGAGCTCCGCACAGGGGAAGATGAGCCCAGCTCTACAGAGCTCTCCACCAGTGCACTAAACTCCAGCAGCAGGGTCCGAAAGGTACTGAGAACAAGTGATGATTTGGATTTAGGGTGTCACACCGTTTTTGTTGAAATCTCACCTTGCTTGGTTATTCTGTCTGATTTATTTTCACCATTTTGTGTGTGTGTGTGTGTGTGTGTGTGTGTGTGTAGAGAATTTTGGAGCCAGATGATTTTCTAGATGATCTTGACGATGAAGATTATGAGGAAGATACTCCGAAGAGAAGAGGAAAAGGCAAGGGAAAGGTGAGATCTTGATGTTCTAAACTTGTGCTTGTAAATTCTTGTAAATATCATGTACACATACATAGTCTGTCAGGGATGGAGAACTTCTGTCCTGGAGGGCTGCTGTCCTGCAGAGTTAAGCTTTAAAAAAAAAAAAAAAGTTCACGCTGCAAGATTTTCAAAGTAGTCGGTCACTGTTCTTTTCACACTGCACGATTAATTCGGGTAACATTCAGTTGCTGATGTGTTCACACTGCACAATGGATCGGTGACAGGAGGTTTCACACTGCATGACTTTACAAAAGAAAGAATCGCCGACAACTTTTGGCTGGTCCGCAAACTACGTTTCACAACCAAACACAGACGAGAAGTGATAAGGAAATAACGCAAGATCACGCGTGCATGAGACCGGAGTTCTCGCGCGAGACTGAAATTGTTATTAAAAATGATAGCCTGAAAGAAGATTTGCAATCCAAATGATCTCTGCGCTGATTTGCAGCGAAAAGAACAAAAACAGATTATGCAGGAGGAAATGGTTGGGGAGAGAGAGGAGCAAGGATTGTGTGTTCTGCAAAGAGAGTTGGGGGTAAATAAATAATTTTGCAATGTGCTGCTGTTGCTGCTGGTCAAGCAAATGTTTGTGCTTTGTTTCTGTTTGATATAATTGTAAATGTATCTATTAAAATACTGATATTCTGGTCTATAACTCTTCCCCAAACATCCCGCTGTCCTGTTTCTTGCTCTCTCATTGGCCGATGTAGTTTTCAGTCAGAACACTTTCACACAACAGGATTTTGAATCACCGACAGGTCCAGATATTTAGCATGCCAAATATCTCACGGGCGTCTGCGACTCTCTCAGATCTGGTCTTTGATAATTCACACTGCGTGATTGTCACTCGCGTGAACAAGCACCGATTTGCCTATGATTTCGGGCATTTGTCGGCGATCTCACAAAACCTGTCGGCGAGCGAAAATCGGGCCTAAAATCGTTCAGTGTGAACTCGGCATTAGTGATCCTGAAGACACTGATTACTTTGTTCAGGTGTGTTTGATTAGGGTTGTAACTAAACTCTGCAGGACAGCGGCACTCCAGGACCAACATTCCCCATCCCCTGGTCTATGTTAGGCAAAACACCTGTAAAAGGTTATAGTTATGATGATGATAATGGTTACACAGGGTCGTGGTGGTGTCAGCAGCGCTCGGAAGAAGTTGGAAGCAGCAGCAGCTTTGGAAGATCGGGACAGACCGTACGCCTGTGACAGTGAGTCATATATGGCATTCAGGGGAACCACATGACTCAGCCCGCTGACCTCTCGGTGATCTCATCTGGAGATCGACTTCTCTTTGCTATAAAAAGGCTGAGCTGTACTGTATCTGACATACTTAACTTGAGAATCATTTCACAATCAGCTCTTTCTTGTCTATTCATGAAAGCCAGAAGTACAAAAAAAATGCACATTTTTATTGAAAACATCTCAAAAAGCCTACTATTCTGTATGCTTTGGTTTACCAATCACACATCTAGCCTGATTAAACTAGTTATCTTTATCTTGTAAACCAGAGGACAATTTATACTTGATTTCCAATTTCATGTTGTACTTTCGTAGTTCTGGATCTCTATTCTCTGCATTTGTCTCTTAAATGTGTCATGATACTGTGATGCAAATGTTCTTTGAGTTTATTTCTCCTGATTTCCTGATTCTTGTTTTCAGTCTGTGAGTCTTTCTGTCTCTTCTTTCTCTTTTTTCTTTCTTTTTCTCTCTCTTTCAGACACTTTCAAACAAAAGCATATTTCAAAATCTTCCGAAAGAGGTATATTGCTCTCTCTCTCTCTCTCTCTCTCTCTCTCTCTTTCCGTCTAGTTCTCCTTCCCTGATTCTGTCTTTTTCTTCTCCTTCCCCTACCGCTCATGTCTTGGTTTTCCGCTTTCTCTTTATTTTGTGTGCATTGCAAACATGATTTGTGCCTGACAAGAATGTACTGAACTTTTTATTTGAATTTATTTTTTTTTTTTAAGAAAAACTGGACAGCGTTAAGTGTGACAGCAGCTTCAGATGAAGACTTTTTCCACAGAGTTAATTTATTTTTCCCCCCTAAACAAGCTGTACTGCCTCCGGGCCAGGTGAAATGTTCAGACACGTTCAAGCGGGTTTTTCTCGGCAGCATGACTCAATATAACTTCCCAGTCTGAGGAGTTAAAATTGTGAACTGTTTGAAAAGCACTTTATACTTACAGCAACTCTCTGTTACTAACAATTTACTTGCATGCATCTTATGATTCGTCATCAGCAGGGACCTGCTGATACAATATTACGCTACTGTTCAAAAGTTTTTTTTTAGTTTTTTTATAGAAGTATCTATATGCTCACCAAGGCTGCATTTATTTGATCAAAAATACAGTAAAATTGTAAAATATCAACAATTTAAATATTAACTAAGTTAATATATTCTAAAAATTTATTTTATTCTTAGGAGAAAGTATGCTGAAAATTCAGCTTTGCATCACGTCTTCAGTGTCACATGATCCTTTAGAAATCATTGTAATATGCTGATTTAGTGCTTAAGAAACATTTCTTGTTGTTTTCAGTGTTGATGTCAATGTAGACTTTATTTCAAAAAGAAATATTTCGTAATGTAAAAGTCTCACTTTGATCAGTTTAATGCATCCTTGCTGAATAAAAGTATTCTTTGAAAAAAAGTAACTCGCTTTTGAACTGTAGTGTATATACATATCTAGGTCACAATAGAACATTATTGCAATTTGTTTTAGTGTGTAGTTAATCAACTGTGATGCATTACGATCTTTTACTCTTGCGTTTCTTTTATCTGCATTAGGCTTTGGTGCTTTGCACAATTATATTCTTAGCTCATTCTGATTTTTGGCCGAAAAAACAGCATTAAATTGATTCTACTGAACATTTCTCCTCCTAACACACTTTCTCTGATCTCCTTTTTTCCTAAAATAGTTGTGGGAACTGGGGAAACCACAAACCTAAATTGGCTGTTTTTGTCACAAAAAAATATCACAATACTTTGAAATATCCCATCCCCAGTTAATACTTAGAAATTGTTTTTGACATGTAAATTGCTGCTTTTTATATAACCTCTATTATTCACCTCTTTATTCTTCATTACTTGTTCTGTGTTGTCTCTGTTTTTTAGTTCTTTTCATTGCTGCTTGTAATACTCATCCTTCTCTTCACCTTGAGGTCGCTCCCTGTTTTTCTCATTCCTTTTCTGATTAGATTCAAATAGTGCCTCTGTTTTTAAGTTGCTCAAGGATTGATCAATCCAATTTCCCTGAATGTGTGATGCTTACGGTTTTAAAGGGATAGTTCACTCAAAAGTGATAATTGTCATCATGCGCTCACCATCATGTCGTTCAGACCAAATAACTTTCTAGTGTGCAGTAGTAAAGGTGTTGTCTAAAGCTGCGGTGCACACTGTACAATTTATAATAGTCCTTTACGATTATTGCTTGTCAGACTGTACGAACATGATCCCAGTATAAGTCATGCCACACTATGGGATCTCAGATGTCATTAATGTCAGACTGAACGCCAGTTAAGTAAGCAATAAGGTACGAGAGGCTGTGCTGTATCGTCAATAAGTAAATAATTGCCTGTGTGCCTGCAACGCCCTTCAGCCGTGACTTATTAATTTTACAGCACAGCCTCTTGTACCTTAACGCTTACTTGACTGGTGTACAGTCTACAGATGATGATTGTGAGCTGTATTACATGCAGGATTGAAATGGTGGCTAGCAAAGAAAAACTAAAATCTTGAAAAGACAAAAAATATTAAGACGTGTGTGTGTGTCCGTGGAGCAAGCGGTGGTTTGTTGTCGCACTAATTGCGTCATCAGGTTCGGCGCTCCAATTGGTTTTTGATTTGACAGTGGTCGTCAGAGAAGTCTTGCTGCATGACTGCCTTGACTTCTGACACTGCCAGAATTTAATTGAAAACTACAATCAGAGGAATCCTTTAGGATTTGCTAAATTTGTCTCCGATGGCAAAATCATGGCCAAAATCGTACAGTGCGAACTTGGCTTAACATTGACCAAGCTGCTCTTCTTCATACAATGAAATCGAATTTGGGGACCAATCGTGGTTGGTAACTATTTGCGTCCACTGTATGGAAAAAGGCTACTTGGTTGTATGCAAGGAAATAAGTCATACCATTCTGGAACGACGTGGCTAAATAAATAACAGAATGATTATTTTGTGGTGAACTATCGCTGTTGTTTACAGGGTTCCTACGCAGGAAAAGTATGGAATTTGAGTTATTTTTAGGTCTGGAAAAGTATGGAAAAAAGAAAACAGAATATGGAAAAATATGTGTTTCTAGACTATTGGCCCGATTCAGTTTTCTAAAATATAAAATTAAGAATTTCTAAAAAATGTATCATACATGCATTGTTTTCATGGCAAAAGTTTATTGATTGTTGAACACAATTGAATAAATTCAAGGCACACATTTTCATTTTGCAAAGCCCGTCTTTTAACATAAGAGAGTCTCTTTTGAACTTCACTAATTGAATGTACATGTGCCACGATCTGTACTTTGCTGTTTGGTGATCATTCAACATCAAACCACGATTATAGTATCAAACTGATGTGTCAGAGGTGAATATATGCAGGTTATAAAGTGTTTTTGGTTTTCTTCTCATCATGTAAGCACATCACTTTGAGAAAACCAATGGAAAAAGAGGGAAATTAAGAATGTTTACAGATGACTGTACTATACCAAATGAAATGCTGAAAATAATGCTGCATGATCGATTTATTTTAAATATGGTCTGAAAAATCTACAGAAAGGTTTTTGAAATGGAAAATGTGTAGGAACCCTGTGTTTAAGTGATCTTTTGAGTAAACATATTAACATTTGCCATGGTGTTGAAGAATGAGAATTAATGAAGATCAGGAGAGCCAGGAGCGGTGGAATGATCTCTCAACTGTCCAGTAGCAAGCATGTGGGCATGATAATATAGGTGCATGCATGAGAGAGAGCTTTTGGTGTGAAGCAGTCATGCCCCATGTGCTGAAGTACATGATGTTTCGGTGCATATGACCACTGAAGGCACTTATAACTGTCATTTTGATCTCTGTGTGTGTGTGTAGTCTGTGGGAAGCGCTATAAGAACAGGCCTGGTCTCAGTTATCATTACGCCCACTCTCACTTGGCCGAGGAGGAGGGGGAGGAGAAAGATGAGATGGACATTCGCGAACCAACTCCACCCCAACAGGACGAACCAAAGAGTAAGCAATTGATCATGCTTGTTGTTGTTGTTGAAGCACAGACTCTGGTAGCCAAATAAGCAGAGGCTATTTAACTTTGTCTCACTTGGGATTGTCATGAAATATTTTAGTCAATATATATATATATATAGCCAATAAAACTGATTATAGATTAAACTCTTAACTGGTTGGCACAGTGTGGTACACTCAAGTATTGACAGAATGGCTTTATTTTAAAACCTAGTGGGGTACCTTGCCCGCCATCTTAAATGGAAAGCTCTGCATAGGCAGCATCTCGTAGTCCCTTCTACAAGGCAGCTAACTAGGTTTTGAATATATGTTTTAGCTTCTAGGGACAGTGTTGGATTGTATTATTTTTAATGAACACTGATTGGTGTGTTTTGAAGTAATGTTGGAGTAATGTTGGGTATTCTTTGTTCTCTTTCTCTCTCTCTCGGGCAGCTCCAAAGAAGGGCCCAGACGGTTTGGCTCTGCCGAACAACTACTGTGACTTCTGTTTGGGAGATTCCAACCTGAACCAGAAAACTGGCCAATCAGAAGAGCTTGTGTCCTGCTCAGACTGTGGTCGTTCTGGTAAAACAAACAAACACTCACACTTTCTCCTGCTTGCTGCTTTTGATTTTCTTGACCAAATAATTATTAATCTGTTCTTCGTTCTCAGGTCACCCTTCATGTCTGCAGTTCACTCCAGTGATGATGGCTGCTGTGAAAACCTATCGCTGGCAGTGCATTGAATGCAAATGCTGTAACATATGTGGAACATCAGAAAATGATGTGAGTTTGTTTACCACTGTGTAGTAGGGGTGTAACGGATCATAGTTGACTTCTGTACCTGAATACTGTTAGACCTACCGGAAAAATTTCAAGCACTTTTTATTTTATTCTTATCTTTGTTCTATTGTATATTTATCTATGCTTATAATTTTTTTAATTAAAAAAGTTAGGCTAGTAACTTTTTGCTGTGGTATCCAAGTGCTTAGTGTTCTGTAAATAATAAATTGAAAGCATAATGAAATGTAACACACACTTTTTATTTGACTCAAAAACCGTAATAAGATTTGAACCATGAGTTTTGTGACTATTTTTGAGTTACAAATATGATCATTTGTTAAATAAATGTACTTAACCTCCTTAAAATTGCACTATGTAACTGTTGGCACTGTAGCGGTTACTAAACCAAGCTACTTCTCTGTTTGTGTCTATGATGAGTCACGCTGGTACTGGGCTACTCCGCAGTGGTCTAAAATAGTCAGAATATAAACACTTATACCGCAGTGATTCAGTATAAGACAAAACACGGTTTGGAAAAATGTATTCATGATGTACTCGCTCGTATACATTTTGTAAATTTTGAATACAAAAATGTTACATAGTGCAGCTTTAAGGAAAACTAGTCTTGTGTTGAAATTGTTCGCTCCCTCGGTTTATGATGCCTATTTGGATTCTCTGTAATTTAGTATGCTTTTTCACAGGACCAGCTGTTGTTCTGTGATGATTGTGACCGAGGTTATCACATGTACTGCCTCTCGCCCCCCATGTCTGAACCCCCTGAAGGTAAAGCAACATGCACTTATGCCTCATACACGGCCATTCAAGTTTGGGGTCTGTGAGATTTCAAAAATAACAGTAAAACTATTCTATTTCAAATAAACAATAATAATAATAATAAATGTTTCTCAAGCATCAAATCAGCATATTAGAATGATTTCTGAAGGACCATGCGCCACTCAAGACAAGTTATGGCTGCTGAAAGTACAGATTTATCATCACAGGAATACATTAGATGTTAAAATATATTAAAACAGTTATTTAAAATTGTGTTTAGTATTTTACAATAATACTATTTTGGTGTGTAAATGCAGCATAAGGGACTTTTTAAAAAAGCCAGTCATTTTTGATGAATGCTCAAAGCACATAGAATTGACTTACATTGTGCTAAATCACAGATTTGTGCTTTGCGTTACAGGAAGTTGGAGTTGTCATCTGTGTTTGGCCCTCCTGAAAGAGAAGGCCTCCATATACCAGAATCAGAATGCTCCGCCCTCGTGATGGTCCTTTGGGAAAGAAAGATCCTCGATCACATGGTTCCTTCCAAGATTTGTTTGTTTGATTTAAGCGAACAAAATAGGTCGAACAGAAGTTGTATTGAAACAGAAAAGGGACTACCACCTCACCCAGGCCCTCAGACACAAATAGCGGGTGAGAAAAGAGAGAGGAAGTGAGAAAAAGAGTGGCCTCCTTCTCTTATTCCTCATTTACATCTCAGTAGGTTTGATCTCAGTATGACTGTTACACAGTTCCAAGTTTCAAACTACCCTTGCTCTTTGTTTTCAACTATTGGCCCCCCACAACGAACACAATACCGCCATACCAAACACACACTCTCCTGACCCTTTCAGGAGTACATACTTGGAGGAAGTCACTATGAGAATATTATGACTCTGTTTTGGAGTTCCTGCTCATATTAGACCTGCTATTTCCACCCGTTTCTGCAGAAACTGTTTAACAGTAAACAAATAATAAAATGCAGCTTATATCAGCCAAAATAAATATTGCATACTCAGCCATATCCAAAATACTCTGACAAAATATGCTTATCAAGGAGAGGAATAGTTGAAACCAATCAGCATGCCAATGCTTGTTCATAATAAGCGAAAAAGAAACTAATGTGTTTTTGTATATTTATATATTTGTATAGCATATAAAGGTGTGTTGTATTTAAGATCTTAAACTATAGAAATGGTTCATTATTATGACGGGAGTTGCTTGGGGATTTTTACCCCTGTGATGATAGCGTCTGCATATGCCACTTAAGCACAGAGTCTAGCAGTCGGTGTGTGAGCTCTTTACTAACTAATGGGTTAATGGTGCAGGTAAAGGTAGTGATTTTAAATTATATTTTTATATTGTTGTTGTTATTTTTTGTTGCTTTTTTAGGGTGCCCTTAAGGTGTTCAGAAAGCAGTTAAAAATTTGAGAAAGATGGTTATTTAAGATGTCGGGTAAAGCAATGAGGGAGAGAGGGCTGAAAAGATCAGTTTAAAAGAAACGTCCTGAAAATATAATAATTGTTTGCAGTTAATTGAGGGTAGTTAGAACAATATTACAGACCACGCTGAAATCAGTTTGTCAATGTTTATAGTTTGATAGATTCTACCAAGAATGTTAAATCTCTTTCCAGGTAATTCCGGAAGATTTGCTGTTGAGTAAGAACATGAACATTTATCTAGTTTAAGGAAATATGATGACAAAAAACTTAAATGCCATAATTATCATGTTTACTGTGATTTACATTTCATTGATTACAGCCATACATATATTACATAGGCATTTTACTCGTATGTATTCATTTATCAGATTCAAATTAAATTGCCAATTGGTAGGAGTAAGCAAAGGTTCTTCTGGCACTCAAAAACAAAAAAGCTCTGCTTCTGTATGTCTACTATTAACACGTTTACACATACAATTTTTCTAGAAAAACAAAACAAAAAAGATTTATACCCACAAACCACCACTGATGAATAGAGATGCCAGAAGGACTTTGTGAGTGTCACAGGCTTGGTTATGTTAAATTGATTTCACTATTGTTTTGCTGAAAGTTTACTTTCAGTCCTTTAATCTGGGGGTCTTTATTGGCGTCTTTATGGCATCAGATGTGTGCCATTTAGAAAACTGGATAAAATAGCCGTCCCTTAAAGGGATGCCAAAAATGAAATATCGTCATTACTCTTAAAACTGTATGACTTTTTCTTCTGTAGAACATAACACAAGATATTTTGAGGAATGTCTCAGTTTTGAGGATGATTGACTTGATGATTGACCAAAAAAAAAAAAAAAACACAATTTCCCAACATTCTTCAAAATATCTTTTGTGTTCCACTGAAGAAATTAAGTCATAAGTTTGGAGCGGCATGAGGGTGAGTAAATGATGACAATTTATCGGTTGATCTGTCCCTTTAACTTAAAGGATTGACTTCTAGGAGTGAAGGAAGTTTGTTCAAGTGACCCAGTGCTAAATTCAATACAACACAGATGTGCAAGTATGGTATTTGCTAAATTTGCCAGAGCTTAGTTTAACTTCCTAGAGCAAGCTGAGGCAGATATACAGCCTGCTTCAAATGTTCCCCTATTTTCCTGTCTTCTATTACCATTTCGCAATCCAGCCAAAACTTCCTTTGTTTAAAGAATAAATCTAGAGCAGTGTATGCAGCTGGCTCTTTCAATCCTGTTCTTTGTAAATGTATACTGAATGAAGAAATGAATTGACCTGAGATGAGTTCTGTGTACTCTGTAAGTCTTCAGTTTCAATATAGCGGCAGACCTCCATAAAGGTTTAGGCTTATATCAGGTGCTGATACATTAATTATTGCTCATTCATAACATGTACAGGATCTTATCGTTGTTTTATTTTTCATTCTCAATTTAGTTACTGCATGTTTACTTTACATAGTTGTTTATACATAACGCACAACATTTAGCTTAAACTCACTCTGTTGTACTTTCACAGTGCAGGCATAGTAAAGGATTATGGGATATTTGATAATTTAGCTTTATGGTATCAGCCAACTAACTATTATTAAAATATAACAAATATAACAGTTTACCTGAATCTTTCTAAAAACTACACAGTTTATCTAGAGAGAGAGAGTGGCCATTTATTGTTTTGTTTTTACCCCTTTTTCCTTTGTTGTTTGTTAGTTTTCTTTTGGGGGATTCATTTTGTTTTTGGTGTATGGTACAATTTTTTTTTTTTTTTTTTTTTCTAGAAAAATAAAACCTTCACAAACCATACATGTTTTGTTTAGAGTATACTGTTCATCACTTATTGTTCGCTTGTTTGGTGTCTGTATTGTGCGGACATTTACGTTCAATAGGTTCACCACCTTTTTGATAGATTTTGTCCATAGATACAAATACATAGCTAAAATAAACGTAATTAAATTGTAGAATTCCAGAAGTTTGGGGTTGAATTAGTTAGAATTTGTTTATTTGAAAGATTTTGTCTCGTTTTTTAATGAAACACTTTAAGACATCTTGAGGCCCCGTGATTGAGAACCATTGCTCTAAACATATTTCTGTGTGTATTTACGAAAATATTTACTATTTACAAAATGTATATTCCATGCAAATTTTTAAAAAGTACCATTTAATAAGCACATTGAAAATGACATCAAAATAATTTTTCAGTATTTATTCCATCTATACATAATGCAATTCCAAGTGACACACAATTACTTTTGGTCTTTTATCTGATGTGAACAAAGTACAATTACAGCTTTTGATGTAGCCAAAGAGCTATGACCACCAGGTTAAGTAATAACTTCTCATTAGTGTCTGACAAGATTCAAATTCAAGCAGTTTTGCACAATGACAGGATATTGTGTAAAAGCAGAGACACACACAAATTTAGTTATAAAAGTTGATTCAGGCCTATTCAGAGTTAAAAACAAACCCTATGTTGTTCCTTAGAAATATTATTGTCTGCCAATTGAAGCACTGTATCCTGATCTTGGATCAATTAAAGGCACCCATACCATGGAATGACAAATGGTAAAGTGAAAAATTACACTGTATAAGACTTATTCTGCCTCACAGAGGCATGGCGATTCCAGCTGTTTGTGTCCCACTTTCGTTTATCTCCACGCCGACAAAGTAGCAGAGCCTTGAAGGTGACCCGGAAGGACTCATTGCAGAGGGCATAGCACATGGGGTTGACAGTGCTGTTTACGTAGCACAGCCAGTATCCCAGCTGCCAGAGTTTTTCAGGAACACAGTATGAAATGGAAGCTAAAACCATGATGTTGTATGGCGTCCACGTGAGGATGAAAGCCATCAAGATGGCGCTTAGCGTCCGGGCTGCTTTTTTTTCTTTAATGATCGCACTGATGCGATGTTTTGCTCTGAGCTGGTGGCAAATACTTTG
This sequence comes from Scardinius erythrophthalmus, assembly GCF_964197995.2. Classification (NCBI taxonomy): domain Eukaryota; kingdom Metazoa; phylum Chordata; class Actinopteri; order Cypriniformes; family Leuciscidae; genus Scardinius; species Scardinius erythrophthalmus. Next base: position 26,324,870 of record NC_138225.1, read on the forward strand.
TTCTGACTTTCTAGGTGTTTTTAAGTGGAACTGTCTGGTGGGATGCTCAGCTGATGAGTTGAATTGTTCTTGCACAGCCTTGTTATCCTCTGATCTACTTTGCAGGTCCTTCAACTTAATTGCTGCTGGATTGGAGGAAGGTGCTTTTGCCTTGTTCTGCTCATGTTCCTCGTCTGTGGAAGAAGACAAGGTGCTATCTTCCTCATCTCCAATGTTCCAGCTGCTGTTGCAACTCTCATGAGCTGACTTCTGCAAAATTGCTGCCGTTTTGTTTCTCGTTGTATTGAAACACCCAACTGACCTTCCTTTGGCAAAGCCTTGTCCCTTTATGGAATTTTCTTCCTTTGAGCGACTCAAGTTGCTCTTGGTACTGGTTTGGTGCATTGATTGTTTGTCCAACCCATCCAGAACACCTGTAGTGCTTTTCACAGACCCAACTAAACCAGCAAGTCCTTTCGCTCTGTTCTCAATTTCCCAATAAATTTGCCAGTACAGAATGATCATGATGCTGACGGGTAGGTAGAATGCAGCGATGGCCGTACCGTATGTTAGTGGAGGTACCTTCAAGAACGGGATGGAACAGGTCTGAGCTTCAGCCCCCGATGGTCGTCCCATCACATGAGGCCAAAACAAGATAGCTGGCCCCCATAGCACAAATGATACCACCCATGCGACGGCGATCAATACCACCGCTGTCTTCGGAGTTCGCTTTGTTCGATAAGTCAGTGGTCGTGTGACTGAGAAATATCGGTCAAAGCTTATGACCAGCAGGTTCATTACTGAGGCGTTGCTCACTACGTAGTCAAGTGTCAACCACAGATCACAAGCTAAATGTCCCAATGTCCAACGGCCCATGATTATGTATACAGTATATAGGTTCATTGACACCGTACCCAAGATCAAGTCTGCCACTGCTAGACTCAGAAGAAAGTAGTTACTGATAGTCTGTAGCTGACTGTTGACTCGGATGGAGATGACCACCAGGGAGTTGCCCAGGATGGTAATTAAGGAAAGAGGTCCAGTCACAAGCACAATCAGAACCACCTCCCACACCTGATGACCCCCGAGAGGGTCCGTGGTAAGGTTTTTTGCCGGCGAGCTGCAAGTGTGGTTCATGTTCCCTGGGGAGACACAACATCAGATCCTTGAAGGGCCAAATAAATTCTTCAGGGGGAAAACCAGAAAGTGTCTCCTTCATTACTGATTGTGAACACCAGCACTCTGTGACTCTGTTTTCAGGTAAGAAAGACAGAAAAGGTACGTTTAATTTTTAAAGCACCTTCAGTAAGTTCTCAGACCTGTTGAGATTGACTTTGATAGCACTATCATTTTAATTGGTTCTCACTTAATCCTTCTCTTAAATATGTAGTTAATAACTAGTTTTACTGTTTACCAGTGAGCCTTGTTCACCATTGAAGGTTTTAAACCTGAATCTTTACATTTTGCATTCCCTCCATTTTAGTACCAACATTTTGTGGTAAATATGTTTAATGATTAGGGCCAAAAGTCTTTTGCCCTCAAACCACATTATTTGAAGAAAAGTTTTTCATTTACTTTATTTTCTCAGTGTATTATATATCTAATAATGTGTTGTTTGGACTTATACAGACACATTTGAGTTGACAATGTACTGTATGTATATGACAGATGGCTTATGAGCTATATAAGATGTCTGTTACTTTTATGCCCATCTGTTTCAGAGCATCATTTCATTTAACACAATTTAGCAAAGCACAATGAAAAAAATAATTAAACTCTCCTGCCTGCCGTGTTTACTTAAGTAAGAATTTAAGGACACTGAGTATAACACTATAATTTGTATTTAAATCAAATGGATAATGATTCTAGTTTAGGTAATTCTATTGTAACAAGTATTAAATTCCTGTCTTTACATGATTTGTTTTCAGATATTTATAAAGAGTTTTTAAACTTCTTTGTCATGTTCATTAAAACTATGCATAAATTAATTGTTTGCTTTCTCCTTGAAGTCAAACGAGCTCAAATGAATTGGCTGTTTGGATGTTTAAAATGTTCATTAGGTCTTCAAAAGATTCCAGCTGTTTCATGGTGGTAAATACAAGTACAGTTCCTCAGTTTCCATCGTCGTCATATTATATTAATTAGCTGGATACAGTCGTCTACATGGCTTTCCAGTGAATGTAAATACAGCAATAATTCCCTGAGTTTGACCTGAAACTCTTCAGAAAGTAAGTTTTTATGCATATGATAATTCAATCTAATGACCATTAGATGGTAATATAAGTAGCTGACAATAATTAACATACCAAGTGCATGATAAATGGGCACTTACCTTTTTGGAAACAGCTTTTAAAACTTCTTTTAAAGTAAGATGTGTATTTATCTGTTTTCTCCAGGTGTCCACTGCATGATGATGATGATCATTAACACCTACCATTTGGAATCTACTTTGCACTATTGGATTTGATGATAACCAACACTCAAACAACAGCTACATCCACAGGAGTGTTTGACTTGTAAGATGTCCTAGTAATAGAGAATAATCATACCCCACTGGCTCATCCACCTCTTCTGGCTTGAGGTGGCAATGTGTCCTCCTCTTGCTGCAGCGGCGGAAATAGGCGACTGTCATAATACGTGTAAATACTGAGTGAGAGTCTGCCAAATGTTCATACTCAAAGCACCGGTGACGATGTGCAGACACCTCTCTCCATGTTTACCTCAAATGAGCTCTGAACGCTGATGAGCTAGATGGGATGGTGACCGTTCACCCTCATTTATAAACAAGAAAATGGTGTATTACAACAATTGCGAGCCACACTGTTTTCTCTCTCTATATACATGTATGATACTTGTACAAATGACCTGGGTCAAATTTCAGTGATGGTTTAATTATGTACACTATGAGGTTTACATTTAGAGTCGGTGAGGTAGCTGTAGGCTACAATCCACAATCATAATTAAAGAGAAATAAAACAACACAATAATGATAATAACAATACACATTTCATTTAATGTTTGGATTTTTTTAGGATGGTTTAATTTAGGGATACTTTATCAGTCAGTAAGTCGAAAAACATGTTTTGTTTCTTTTATATAGGGTGAATTAAGGTTGATAGGGACACTTTGCCATAGGTTGATTGGGAAACTTTTTCCCAGTCATCTCAGAGTTCACCCTTACATTTAGTTTGTGGGTTTTATACTCATTTGGATAGAATTCAACTCATAATACAGGTGAGAGGAAATTACTTTATTAAGCCTGTTCATTGTACACTTAGCAAACAGTCTATCTGCTTGTTTTATGTAAAACAAATTTGCAATTCACGGTTTTTGTTTTCACAATTTTTAATTTCCTCTGTTATCATTTAATGTGACGCTCTGTGAGTGATTCAGTACATGTATAAGTGTGTGTGTGTTTGCCTTTATAGACTTATTACAGACCAAAACACCTTTGTAGTTAATCAGTAATCATCTCTTTCTCACACCCCAGTCACTTCTGCAGATTAGAGGAGAGTGAGGTAAGATTTACTACATTTAATTAAGGTGCTCTTGGTGAAGAGAAATGAGACAGTGGTAAAACTAAGATGCATTTATAACACTGAGCCACCTGTTGTCACTGAATAAATAAAAAAATTAAGTATAATAAGTTTTTATTTTATTTTTTATATCAATTAACCATTAAGAAACATGTTTATTTTGATTAAGTGAAGAATTTCGAAAAGCGAGCAAAAAAAAAAAATCAATTTCTTTAACTTTTGTAACAGGTCTCCATCTGCTCTCTCTAACTTTTGTATCTGTTCGCCATTCCAACCAGGAATGAAGGAAAGTATGATGTGTTGCTTCCTCCTTGCAGTTTCCTGGCTTTGTAAGCGTGCTATGTCTTTTACTAGCAACAACTGACATTTGTGGAACATAAAAAATAATGCATATTTTCCCTTGAAAAAAGTGACTAATTTTACCTGGCAAGTAGTTTGTTCACTATAACCAAGTCATCAACTTCTTTTTTCTTTCTTCATTGTAAGGTAAATGAAAATATGTACGAGAAAGATTCATTTTAAAAGCTGAACCACTGGCACTGATTTTAGGAAAAGTGCCTTTTTAAGTGATTCTAGGTAATTATTAATTAGGTATTTTATTATGTTCACACTATTTTACCCTCAATTTTACTTTGACATGCAAAGAGCACAGAAAATGTTTACCGAATCCCAAATCTGCTATCTGGTAACTTAAAAATTGTGCACTGCTCCACAAGTTAACGTTTCATCTCACTCTCCCCTATGTATTAATGAAGCTTTTTTTTTCTTAGTATTTTTAAAGAAATGTGTATTTAATGTATTTCCGATGAAGACTAAAAGATGCCTACTTGTAGTCTGGGTAAATGACAATAAAGGTCTGCTGCTGGTAGTGTGTAAGACCATAAGAACATTGCAAGGAAGAGATGAGAGCAAAAGGGAAAGGTAAAAATAAATGTAAATAAACGTATGCTTAGGATGTCTGTGTTTTGTCTCGTAAAACAGGCTCGACAGTTGTGAGGCTGGTCACGCAAACTCTAAAGGTAAAAATTGTACAGTGTTTCCATGAGTTTTTAACAGGTTGTCACATGCGCAATGCACATTACAAGGGTAAGAAAAACTGTTTTGGAGGGGGATATGGATGTTACTATATGTGTTTTCTCACTTGTGTGGTTGGTGCTTCATGCTTGTATACCCCCCACCCCACCCCACCCCCTACCTGTTCTGATTCATCACATACACAACTTACAAGCCAAGCAGCACGCCGCCAATCTTTGTGTGCTGGCAAATGTTCAGGCCATCAGATTATTCATTGCAGTGCTTTTGGGAGGCGCCATGAACCATTATGACTAAACCCCGCCAGACCTGAATTTTTTTCACTGAGCAAAACTCCTTGCCAACTCACGTGTCCACTGGACACCACGACTGAAGCAACATAAAAAATCTTATATTTTAACCATACTACAGTTTAATCATATGTGAAGTAGCGTTGACAATTTTGAAATAAAGGCCTACATACTGTAATAATGAGCAATGCAATAAGAATGTAGAAAAAAGGTAAGATGATAAAATGTGGTCTCAAACTTGTTTAATTCTTGTTAAATTTAGTTTTTTGCAGTGTGTGTGTGGGTGTGTGTTTTGATAAATATATGATTGTGTGCATATAGCATCAAGGCATCAGTGTGTTGCTGTGTATTCACTCATTTCACATTCACTGTTGAATGGCAAACTGAATGGCAGTTTATGGTCATATTAACATGTTTCTTGTTTTTGACTGGCATGTCTCTTTGGTGTTGTGGACTAGTGCATCTTTGAGCCTACATTCAGTGTGAGTAAAATATATAAGTAGGCTACTGTTAAAATCAGATACTCTAATAACTGGTTAATAATGTCAGTCAAGACAGACAAATAATAATCATATTAAGATATAAAATCATAATAATAAAAATTAATTTCATAACCTGGCACACAGCTACGTTATGAGGTTCCTGATGTCATTCAACACCTGATATCCATTGCGATTCCTGTTTTACAGCTTTAAAAGATCTTCAATTTAACTTTGAATATTATCACTTGATTCTATTAAGAATAGGTAATGAGGCTACCATAAACAAAAATTAGAACATAAAATGTAAAAAGTGGGCTTACTCCTCCCTAGTAGTTATAGAAGCCATATCCTTCTGAGACCCAGATTATTATTATTTTTTTTAATGTATTTTTTTTCCATGTAATCACACCGTTTAGAGCACAATAAACAAATGGTTAAAAAATTTTTTTTTGAAAAATAATATTTTATTCATACGTTATGCTATGTCCTCTGTAGTGGACACCAGGACTAAGTTGTTTAAAAAATAAAATGACATGAAATTATATGTATAGGCAAAAACAATGGGATTTTTTTCAATCACCAATAAATTTTGGGGTTTCAGGATTTTTTCAACCAAAATTTGTATAAAGATTATTCTCAACTATGTTATGAAAGAAATAACGGAATGAATTGATACACCATTTTACTTTATGCAATATGTGGGTAAAATGTCCATAAATTAATATTCCCATTCAATGCAATGTATCTATACACTAATTTGCACATTAATGTGTTCTTGGAGCAACATTTAATGAAAAAAGAAGTGTAATAATTGGAGTAATAATTGGCAACATTTTAATAATAATATCTAATATTTCATAGGAATATTGATGTATAATTTATTTCCATATTCACTTGTTGTGTCTCCCAAAATGCCTGATAAACATGATTTAAGTCCTGATATCCTCTGGACATGTATGAAATCAACGCCCTGTTCTGTAACAGAAAGTAATTTTTTTATTTGAAACCCCTTAACATTTTCCTGAGATGTTATGAAATACAATTTGAAAAGTAGTCCAATTTAAATTATAATTACAATATATTATCATATTTCCATAAGAATGCTACATTTGATCACTAAATTAATGTCAGACATTTTTAAAGACCAAGGAGAAGTTGTTTTCATGGTGAAACCTCCAAACATTTGGTATCTCTGAAAAGTCCTGAATGTGCTCTATACAGGACACCCAGGTTGTGACATGTATGATGTCAGAGAAATTCATTAAAATATAATGTCCAGTGGACAAAAGTCTATTCTTGGGTCCCAGGAGGATATCTCTCTCACACACACTCACACTCACACTCACACTCACACACACACACACACACACACACACACACACACACACACACACACACACACACACACACACACACACACACACACACACACACACACACACACACACACACACACACACACACACACACACACACACACACACACACACACACACACACACACACACACACACACACACACACACACACACACACACACACACACACACACACACACACACACACACACACACACACACACACACACACACACACACACACACACACACACACACACACACACACACACACACACACACACACACACACACACACACACACACACACACACACACACACACACACACACACACACACACACACACACACACACACACACACACACACACACACACACACACACACACACACACACACACACACACACACACACACACACACACACACACACACACACACACACACACACACACACACACACACACACACACACACACACACACACACACACACACACACACACACACACACACACACACACACACACACACACACACACACACACACACACACACACACACACACACACACACACACACACACACACACACACACACACACACACACACACACACACACACACACACACACACACACACACACACACACACACACACACACACACACACACACACACACACACACACACACACACACACACACACACACACACACACACACACACACACACACACACACACACACACACACACACACACACACACACACACACACACACACACACACACACACACACACACACACACACACACACACACACACACACACACACACACACACACACACACACACACACACACACACACACACACACACACACACACACACACACACACACACACACACACACACACACACACACACACACACACACACACACACACACACACACACACACACACACACACACACACACACACACACACACACACACACACACACACACACACACACACACACACAGTAACAGGATCTGAAGGGGTTAAAACACTGTGCTGCAAAATCCAGCCACAGACAGCAGGGGGCGCTAGTTTTGCTGTCCGTCCTCGATATATAGCCTATTATCTACTGCAGTAAGAAGTGCATAACTCAATATGTGTATTTTCATTTCTACAGTTTTTTATAAACCATTGCTCTCTGAACATTAACGGAACGTTTGAGTCCTTAAAATGTTCTGGGGCGCCAGAGGGGCTGGACCGAAAATGGAAAACCATCTGAGAAAACAATTTTGTGGGGTGTGTGCGCGACCATCGGCATTTTCCCATTGTTTTAACCGCTCACATGCGGGGCAGGAATTCCACAACGGCTTCCGCCCACGGTGTCATTAGTCGTGTTCGTAGTAGGCTATATTGAAATGGCTCATTAACAAGGTATTTTGTTTCTGCTTGTCTTCTATCCCCTTTCATCTATTTAGTCAGTTACGTGCTCGAGCCACAGGTGGGCTGTGCTTTCTACACCTGTCTGGAGTGACATGTGATGCCCGTGAAGCATCACTGAAGCGAAGCGGACCGTGCGCGCGCCCTCTCTGCATAGCGCGAGCGTGACCTTTGGGAAATTTGACTTGAGGCTGCTGTGCTATTGAATCCAGTTCGGGACTCTTACAGGTAAGACAAATGCCTACTAATTTTAGATTTTTCTTTTGAGTGCTCGCTGAATATGATTAATTCTACCATTTTTAACCAAACTTAGTAGCTTGTAGTTTGGCGGCTGTCAGTTTAACGTCTCTCACTTTGTCTCTGCGGCCCGTTAGTTTATTTCTAAGAGTCTTGTGGCAAAAGTTATTAGGACTAAAAAATAATTAGGCTACACCTCGATTGAATTAGGTTAGATAATGTTTCACCAACACTTTGCATGCTCAAATGCTTCTTGTTTCATTCAAGAAATGTTAGGCTACTTATGAATAAATAAATACAAATCCTAATATTTTAAACTGTAATGCGTTTCTTCACCTTCAGGCATTTGTATGTCCTATGGATTGATTCTGATTGAAATCTCTCTCTCTCTCTCTCTCTCTCTCTCTCTCTCTCTCTCTCTCTCTCTCTCTCTCTCTCTCTCTCTATATATATATATATATTTTTTTTTTTTTTTTTATGTGAATGTTACATTTTAAACTTGTGCAAACTTTGTATTATTTATTTTGCTTCAACCCTTTAGTGAAATAATCATAAACTGTTTCGATATTTATAATTTTATATAGCCTATTTTCAAACATTGACTATCCCACAGTTGGGGCAGGATTTCCAACAAAATGAACAATTTTACATCCATATTCTTTGTTTTTTTTTCTCAAAATAATGTAGGATTTTTTTTTTTTTTTTTTTTTTTTTTTTACCAAGGATGCGACAGTATTAGCGAAGAAAATGCATTTAGGATACATAACATGCTATTTGAAATGTGGTGATAATTGTCTAACAATTCACAAACATGTTTGAAGAAACAACCATATGACTATTCATACCCTCCCACCTCATTTCAGAACAAACAAATGTTCATAGTGATCTATAAAGTATGATCATTTACATGTTAATGTACACACAATTTGCATCGTTTCAAGCAATAATGTGCCCCATTACCTCTAGTGAACTGTTACAAAACTGTCTTCTAGATCTCAGTGTTTCAAAGTGTGACCTCTGTTGCATTAGTATGTGTTTGCAGCCTAAACTAAGCTTCAGTGATTACATTACACATATGTGTCCTTGTCTCAGTTTCAATCTACTTCTCTCATATTTCTTTTCCCCATCATAACTGGTCTAATGATTTTTAAATTAACATCCCAAATTATTCTTATAGCATTGACTATCGTGACAATGGAAACGGTAGGTATGCCAATGGTGTGTGACACTTTCTCAGTTGTTTTATGATTTGTATCTGGTAACTGCATAAAGCATCTCTGAATGGGAGTTTTCATCAAAACTTCAAAACTAGAACTAATTCCAAATGTTTTAAATATTTTAAGTGTGATACAAGGGATTGCATAATTTGTTGAGCAAGTTCACAGTATTTGCCTAATAACAAAAGCAGATCCCTATCAACTTCTTCAGAGTCAAATATATAAGTCAAACTAATGTGTGCACTTTGAAATGTAATATGAATATTGCATTCGAACATGGGAAGTATTATTAACGATGTCCTTCTTTTATTGTCAGAGAAAGCAGGTTTCTCCATCAACATGTGCAGTTTAATGGAATGTAGCACTTTTGCAACTCTTGCAACAGAGCATTTCTGCATTTCTCTGTTCAAAGCCTATGATATTACCAGGGGTCATGTCTTCATTCCCAAATAATAGAAGTCTCATGTTGAGACAGAGTGGAATGCATTGTAATTGGCTCCATGAAGCAGTCAAAGCAGGGAGCATTTGTAAATAAGCATTGATACTTATCCATGTGTGATGGGTCAAGTAGAAGAAGAAATTAACTATTGTTCTCTTGCTTTAGAGAAATTCTTCTTGTAATCATGATCAGCCGTAGTGATTTGATAAATAACATTATTTAGAGCAAGGAATTTGTTAAGGTGTTTCTGGGATTGAAGCTGTTCGAAACAAACTGTACAAAGACTTGATCAAGAATCCAACAGCTCAACAGTGTAGTTCACCCAAATTAAAATTCTGTCATCATTTACTCACCCTCATGTTGTTCCAAACCTATACGACTTTCTTGTGGATCTCAGAGATGTCTCAGTGGTTTTTTTTTTGTCCATACAAAACAATGATCTTTTGGACCCCATTGACTTTCATTATTTGGACAAAAACAGTTGAAGCATTCTTTGAAATATCATCTTTTGTATCATGCAGGTTTGGAACGACATGGGATGAACTATTCCTAGAGCGTGTAGTATCTTTAAATAGCAAGAGGACTAATATAATATACTGGCAATTATTAAATAAAGTCATGTGCCTCTAAGAACATCCACAAAAACTGCAATTTCTTGAAAAAACAAATCTAGTCAAGTTGACTATTTCCATTACAGCATTTCTTCTGTGTGGTCTTGTGGTCAGTTGATGCTTTCAGAGATGCTTTCAGTTAAAGTGTGATGAACACTTAAATAAGTTCTAGAAGATTTTTGTGTGTGTTTTATGTGTGTCAGCTGTTGAGGTCTGTTTTTCAAGTGATCAGTGATGTGATGATTCAGGTGGTCAGTACAGGATGTTTGTGCATGTGTACATGTTTGCTTTTAAGTGAAAGACACAACTATGTAGAGAGGGGAAATGCCAAACCATGCTGAAGCAAAAACAAGACAGCAGTTCTGAAGTGAACCTACAGTGCACACACAAACTGTTTGTTTATGTGCGAGTTTGAAAGGGCATTGCATGAGCCTGAAGGGGGTTGGCATGAGTTTGTCTTTATCATGTGTTCATCACCAGATTAATTATGTACTAGATGTGTGTGGGCGTGTTTATGTGTGTTTGTTGTCTGCTTCCATGGTTACCATGTCCATCACTGCTCCATGTTTTCTATGTCTGATGCGATGAATAATTCATTTAGCTCTTCAGATGGCAATATGCATGATCGGCTAATTGATATCCATGAGTAGTTTTGCATTTAAATTTGAATAGGACATTATGAAAGTGCATACCCTCTGTATACTTATTATAAGTGGCACGCTGGATTGATTAAAATCTGATCTTCCTGTTTCCCTCCTGCTTTCCACAAACCTATAAACATAATGAATGAGATTGTAGGCTACATCAGGCCTCCTCTACAAGCCAAGTGTTTCCAGTTGTATTTACATTTACATTTATTCATTTAGCTGACGCTTTTATCCAAAGCAACTTACAATTGCTATACATGTCAGAGGTCACACGCCTCTGGAGCAACTAGGGGTTAAGTGTCTTGCTCAGGGACACATTGGTGTCTCACAGTGGATTCGAACCCGGGTCTCTCACACCAAAGGCTTGTGTCTTATCCACTGCGCCATCACCACCCCCTTATAGTTGTATGATGGTTTGGCTAAACGCAGGCAGTCAGCAAGTCTGGAATGATTTTCTAAATAGACAAAAGGAGAACAGAGGGAGAATTCTTGAAACCTGATCTTGTTTTATTCCCCATGTTTTTAAGCAATGTTACACTTGCACTCTATACTGAACATCAGCATGGCTTTAATTTGGCCACTGGTAATCACAGCTGTACCTATACTTCTGCATACAGTACAACAACTGGGTGATGAAAGTGTGATATCAATTAAATATCAAAGTTCATATTGAGTCATTTACATCCAGAATTTGCCAGAATCATGTTTTTCTTTGCTAAGGCTTTCCTGTAGCTCAAACAGTAGAGCGTTGGCACTAGCAACGCCAAGGTCATGGGTTCGATTCCCAGGGAAAGCAAGAACTGATAAAATGTAAAATGTGTACCTTGAATGCAATGTTAGTTGCTTTGGATAAAAGCGTCTGCCAAATGCATAAATGTAAATGCTAGCAGATTACACAATTGCTTACGCTTTTGGCCTCAGTGGCCATTGCAACTTCCAGCGCAGAACAATGCATGGAATTTTCTCAAAAATTAAGCATAAAATTAAAGTAACACATTGTTGTATACTGTCAAACTATATAACACACATTGTGTATATATATATATATGATCCTTCAGAAATCATTCTAATATGCTGATTTATGATCAATGTTGGAAACAGTTGTGCTGCTTAATATTTTTTTTTATAACCTGAGATACTTTTTTCAGGATTGTTTGATGAATAAAAAGTTAAAAAGAAATGTATTTATTTAGAATAGAAATCTTTTGTAACAATATTCACTACCGTTCAAAAGTTTGGGAACAATAACTATTTTTTTTTTAAGAAATTAGTACTTTAATTCAACAAGGATGCGTTAAATTGATAAAAGGTGATGGTAACGATTTATATTGTTAGAAATGTTTTTATTTTGAATAAATGCTGTTTTTATGAATAAATGCTGTTAACGTTTTACTCATCAATGAATCCTGAAAAAAGTATTCCAAAAAAAAATATTAAACAGCACAACTGTTTCCATCATTGATAATAACTGAGTATCAAATCATGATATTAGAATGATTTCTGAAGGATCATAAGACACCAAAGACTGGAGTACTTGCTGTTGAAAATTCAGCTTTGCATCACAAAAATAAATTACATTTGAAAATATATTAAAAAAGAGAACCATTATTTTAAATTGTAATAATATTTCATAATATTACTGTTTTTTTTTTGTTTTTTTGTTTTTTGTTTTTTAACTGCAGGCTTGATGAGCATAAGAGACTTCTTTCAAAAACATTAAAAATAGTAATGTTTCCAAACTTTTGACTGGTACTGTATATATTCTAGCATTACTATGTTGGCAGTAGGTCTGCATAGAGTCCATTAAAACAGTTCCAAACGAATTATCAGTCTTTGCATGTTGCTTAGAATAGAACACAGTTGTGAATGGAGTACAGCAATTCCCTATCCTGGAAATCCAGAGTTCTCGCGAGAGCACAAGTTGAATTTGCTCAGCAAGTTTACTCTGGCGTCGAGTAATGATGTTCATTAAATATGCCCTTGTATCCGAGCTGCACCACAAAGTCATTAGTAAACATTGCAAGATGGCGATGAAACGGCTTCTGCCGCTACAATGAACGAGTTAGACTTGGCTTTCGAAGACGGCGCTCGAAACGTTCCTTTGCAAGAAGGACGTTTTTGCTGTTTAGCCGACCGGATACGGCAAGAGTCTACCAGTCAGCTCCGCTGGCAGCTAAGCGTATGGGTCTTGTTGTGATTAGCCGTAGTGTTATCCAGTTGCATGCAGTGAGATTTTCAAATGCATGCTTGGTGCCGCCCCTCGAGCTGGCCGATTTTCATTAGTCAATGCCAGACCCTTAATCTTTCAGATTTAGGTCTGTATTTCCAGGCTAGCAATTCCCCTTCCCTGCTAAAAATGTTTAATCCACTTTAGTTTACCCCTTCCTGTTCTCTGCCCGCTCTGAACCTGGAGTGTGAGAAAACACAGAGAAAAATCTGCAGATACTTGCACTAAAAACACTGAAAAGTCCCAGTGCTGTTGTAGTCTATGTGAGCACTGCTTGTCCAATGTAACTGGTAAAAAATGAGCTTTTGAAAGGTTTGTTGTGTTTGCATTGTTTCTGTGTTTCATCTGTTTGTCATTTTAAGAGAGAGAGAAAACAGGCAAAAAAAATAGAGACAAATAGTCTTTTGCTGACGAATGATATTTGTGCAACTGACAGCTATTCAGTGGTCATTTGTTACGAATGTGCCTGAGCGTGTGAGGAAAAAGAGGGAGGGACTGAAGAGGGAAAGAGCGAAAGGGAGGGTAGAGAAAAAAAAATGTTTTGAGGTTGAATATGTGACGTTTCTTTTGTTCATTTTAATAGCCTATAGTCAGGTTTTCGTGTCGTGTCATCAATCAGAGGTTAGACTATTTTTCCTGACTCTCTCTCACTGTTTATTTGCTTCATACTACCACGAGTTTGTTTGTACAAAAGTTGAATGGGAAACCCTTTTTCTCTTCCCTTAGTAAGGGATGACTCAGCCCTGCTTTTTTTCTGTGTGCAAAGGGAAAGAGAAGGGTGGCAGATGGTGGAAATAGAAACTAAGAGATCCTACTGAAAATAGGAAAAAGTGAGGGAGAGTCTGACATGGATTGACTTACAAAGTAGTGCAAGAAAGTCTGATAACAGGAAAGGGAGAGAGTTAGAGAGTTAGAAAGTAAGAGAGTGATAGAGCGAGAGACAAAGAGAGAGAGAATTTTGTTTGTGAAGTTTTTAAAGTGGTCTTTTGACTAATCATCTGTGGGTGGGGCTTTGGGTGTGGGAGATTGTCATCAAAGTTTCCCCTTCATCGACTTCTAGAGCAACAGAGAAGAGAACGAATTCATTTGTTTTAGTTAGAGAGCGAGGAGAAGATAGCTCTATTACTGTGCAAGTGTAGCAGATGGACCGTGAGCATGTATGAAAATGGATGTGCGTGTGCTTCAGTATATGGCAAGGTAGATTTTGGAGTGTCACATGACGAACCAAGAGGAACTACCTGCATATGTGATAAGATGCACTCACAGACGTGTCAGACACACCCCGAAGATTATTAGTGCATAAACACCAGGAGTGAGGGATTCCCTTAAAGAGCGAGAGCGAGAGAGAGAGAAAAAGAGGAAGAAGGATGAAGTACCGCCGCAGGGTAAGACTTCTTGTTTTAATTACATCTGTCTATGTGGGTGTGTCGTGTAGGTCTCTATTCCTGTGTTCAAACAGTGATGTTTTAGTTCATAAAGATGAAAACCAATGTCACGCTTGGTATTTTCGGTGTATATAAGTGGTGGATTACAAACATATTTTTCTGATTGTTTGAGTGAGTGCAGAGGATTTGTTGTTGATTTGCCACTCCTTTATGCACAGCATGTCATGCATAGCTATGGTGACACATATCTTTCCTACGAGGCCAGTCTGCCTATCTTATTGTCCTAGCTAGAGATCACTCATATGGGCTGCAGAGCATAAAACGGCCCTTATATGGAAGAGCTGGAGACATATAAACTCAAGAGCCCAGTGAAACGGCTCAGTGCCAGATTATAAAGCAAAGCTGTAGTACATCTCCCTCAGGGAGTACAGTACCCACATTCTCAGCTGTAGGAATGGTGTCCACAGGCTGCTGCTTTTGAAATATAATCTAGAGCACTCAAACTTAATCAGAATTCTTTGTTGGATAGACAATGTGTGACACAAACATAGGAACTTTTGATTTGAGTCACACAAGCAACTTGAGATCTGTTTTGCATCCTGTGCTTCCGTTTTGTTGCAGATGTAAAAGGGGTCTAAAATGATTTGTGATCCAATCACTCAAACTTTCTTTGGAGGCAGTCGAAAATGTGGCATGTGGCCATATTGTATTTGTAGTGTAATGCTAATCTGTCCTGATGCATCCTAAGCAGCAGCTAAGGACCATCTACTCAATCAATCAACATTTTTTTATTTTTATACATTTTTGTAACGTTTATTAATATGATCACTGTAAAAGGCAGCCAGCTTCAGGATTTTAAATACACTCAACTTGTGAAAAAAATGTTGTATAAACTTAATTACAATTGGTCTGTACTTTCACCAAACATAATATAATAAATTCTATAAACTCAAAATAATGTTTTCTACTTCTGGAAGGTCAGCAAGCTTGCATTTTAAGTTAAGATGAGCATTAACTGTACATAAATTAGTAGATCTTTTTTAGTTTGCCAGCCTAACTTGTGTATCAAAGAGTTACTTTCTACACAAGTTGTTAAACTCATTGAAATGGAAGAAACTTCACTGAAGAGAAAATAATCACTTAAACATAATTTTTAAAACAAAATATAATCAAAAACACTACATAGAGCTAAAACATCTATCAATTCTGAATATCAAATATTTATCTTATAAGTCCTTATGCTTTGACCAAAACCATAAGTTTTCAAGTGCATCACCAGTGAGCAAATTGAGTTTGCTTAATTGCCTCACCACCAAACATGAAATTGTAGGTTCTTGCTGTGTAGTGTTTAGTATTTTACATGGTTCATAGTAAATGGCATAAAAGTTGGCTTTGAAATAGCATTTGTCTAATAGAAAATGGAAGTTGGAATTTTTACATTAATTGATACTCTATTGTAGAAAGTGACGGATGCAGTCATGAATTTAGAGACCCTCCCCTTGATGAAACCTATGTAAACGGGTGTAAACAGTAATGTGTCTTGGCTGACCATTGATGTTAATACCAGGTGTAAACAGGCTCAGATCCACAAGGAGGCCTGTCATTGTGAGCTTGGCCCTCCCCTCCAGACCTCCCACTCCCTTTTTTTTCTGCAACTAAGCTGGAGCCGAGCCTGGGTGTAAACGGGGCCTGAGATAAATAGAATGGCAAAAAAGATCCTGAAACTGCATGTAGCATGCACTTTGTTTGTGGTCATTCGTTTTTATCTGTTGCTCAGCTGTGTGTTGCCATCTTCAGTTGGTTCCTTAATATTGCTCGATTAAAAAGTTGCTTTCTCTAATAATCACTGCCACCCATCAGCTCTGCATCTTCGAGCAGACCTGCTCAATACATTCCTCCAGCTGAATAGTTTGTGGTATCTGCCTACTTGAAGTCTTCTATCCATGCTGTTTTTTTTAGAGAGGTCCTATAAGAAATCCTTCATTCAGGCAAAATCTGAGAGCCTGTACCCCTGAGCTGTTTGAGCAATCCTCACTTTTGTCTCAGCAACAGCTTACATTGTGAGCCCCTTTTTAGTCATGCAGCCTTAAACTCCAGCAGCTTGGAATCTGTATTCAACATTTCTTTCATGTCGAACATGCATATCAGTATTTTGTCCATGTTTATCGATGGTATTCAGTTGACTAGTTCTGGGTGCCTATAGAGGGCGCAGCAGGATAAGAAATTTTTGAAGTCCACTTTTACGCTCCGTTTCCAACAGTTAAAATAACAAATAAATGCATACTCCGAGAGCACTCCACAAGATATGTTTGAATATAACATCTGGATTCTCAAAATTGATCGGGTAAATGCCCGTTTTAAACAGCCTATTGTACACGCAAGTTAATCTGCATTCTAAACTAATGCAAGTAGGGCTAGCTGCATTCTGCGGTGGACATCCAACTCCGTCCACATCCAAGTGTGACATCAGAAGCCGGAAACCTGATTTGTTGTATGTACAGTAGGTTTCCGATTGAAAGGATTTTTAGGTATAAAGGTAGGTTTTGAGGGTTTTTTATGGAAGCTTGTTTCCGCCACAAAATAAAATAAAAAAAAAGATAATTGCGACTTTTTATCTCACAATTGCGAGTTTACATCTCGCAATTCTGACTTTATTTCTCAGAATTGCGAGATATAAAGTCAGAATTGCGTGTTTTAAAGTCGCAATTGCGTGTTATAAAGTCAGAATTCTGAGATATAAAGTCAGAATTGCGAGATATAAAGTCAGAATTGCGTGAAATAAAGTCACAATTGCGTGTTATAAAGTCAGAATTCTGACTTTTTTTCTCGCAATTGCGACTTTATATCACGCAATTCTGACTTTATATCTCAGAATTCTGACTTTATATCTCAGAATTCTGACTTTATATCACGCAATTGGGAGATATAAAGTCAGAATTGCATGATATAAAGTCGCAATTGCGTGTTATAAAGTCAGAATTGTGAGATATAAACTATTCTGAGGTAAAAAAAAAAAAAAGTCCGTCTTTTTTTCCCCCTTAGAATTGGACTTTATATCTCACAATTCTGAGAAAAGATGTCAGAATTGCGAGATATAAACTCGCAATTATGTGTTATAAAGTCAGAATTGCGTGATATAAAGTCAGAATTCTGAGATATAAAGTCAGAATTGCGTGATATAAAGTCGCAATTGCGAGAAAAAAAGTCAGAATTCTGACTTTATAAGACGCAATTGCGACTTTATATCTCGCAATTCTGACTTTATATCTCAGAATTCTGACTTTATTTCACGCAATTCTGACTTTATATCTCGCAATTCTGAGAAATAAAGTCAGAATTGCGAGATGTAAACTCGCAATTGTGAGATAAAAAGTCGCAATTATCTTTTATTTTTTTTTATTTTGTGGCGGAAACAAGCTTCCATAGTTTTTTGGTGCAATCTGTTATAAAAAAAAAGAAGAAGAAAGAATTAGGTGTGAGGGTTAATGCTGCCTTCATGTGCTATCAGAAATTTCCTACTTCCCAGTTCTGAATTTTCAAATTTTGACTTGAGAGGGCGTTAATGTCCAATTTTTTACCTATAGGAAACTAGTATTTACGATAATTCCGATAGCATGTGAAGGAGGCATAAGTCTTCTCTATGCTTCTTCCTGTTTCAAAGTTAATGAGGAAGCACAATTTTTAGAACAGAGAAATCGTGAGGGACACAATGAGGAGAGGAATTCATTTTAGGGACAAATCATTATCTGCTGGAGCTTGTTTTTGAGTGTGTACAGTATGTTTGCATCCCAGTGTGAAGTGTACATAAGAACATAAAAAACAAACACACACAAGACTACGAGAACAATGGTTTAAGAATGGCAAAAGGAAAGCTTTTAAAAGTGCAGGTGTCTTATCTGGTGAGTCGTTAAAATCTTGTTAGGCATTTTAGGCGACCCTTATCGCCGATTCATTGGAAAAGAATCTGTGGAACAACAGTGGAGCAGAGCCAAGGAAAGTGAACATCCACTCACACTCCCTGCAGGTTATTGTTCTAGCATGAGCTTCCACAGGTGACCTTCCTGCCTCTCTCGCAAACACACACACACAAACACACTCTCTCTTTCCTCACTCCAAAGACACACTTCCTCAAACACTTAAAGTCTTGTCAGATTTTCCACTGGATTCACATGCAGAGGTACCAGTACTAACTCTGAAAAACAGACAACTGTGTTTGTGTGTCAGGAACCAATGCCAAATAGTTTCATGGCACCCTTACTTAGGGAATTTGTACTTGCATGAATGTGTGTGATTTGTCTTTTGTTGAGTGTTGTGCTTATTTCTGACATTTGCTGTGTATATCTGTGGTATTTACTTATAAACAGGTCCATAGGGAATCTCCACACTTTTTCTGTGTGCATTTTAGCACTGATTTTGTAGGAAAATCTGCAGAATTCTATGAAATTGGTTAAAATATAAAAATAAAATGTGTAGTACTAGATTCTTAGTTTAACTGGTTAACTAATTACCCAAAGCATTTAATAAACAAAAAACACAAGGGGCGGGGATGTGTAAAATTTTGTTATTGACATACATTCCAATTCTGCGTAAATCTGTGGAACTTTCTTCTAAATTTTTGTGGCCGCAGATTCCAAGTGGATCTGGTTAAAAGTCTATATACACACACTCTCAGTTCCTGTACTGTGACTCTGTCGTGTGTAAGTGTTTGTATCAGTGTTCTTTTTGTGTTTTTTCACTTTCTATCTCTCTCTCTCTCTCTCTCTCTCTCTCTCTCTAGGCAGTTGATGTAGAGGGGGGTGTACGGTTAGTGATGGAGAGCACTCTTTCTGCAAGAGATCGGGTCGGTGTCCAGGACTTCCTGCTCTTGGAGAACTACAACAGCGAAGCTGCTTTCATTGAAAACCTGCGCCGACGGTACAGAGAGGGCCTGATTTATGTAAGACATACACAAGCACCAGCTTAACTACACTTACACGGAATATGCTAAATATGACAATGTACATAGTATAGTATAATTATATTATATATATATTATATTATAATAATGCTATTTAAAAGTTTATGGTCAGTAACATTTTTAAATGCATTTATTCAGCAATGACACATCTAATTCAAATAAATTGTTCTCATGAACTTTTTATTCATCAAAAAATCCTAAAAAAAAAAAACGTGTGATGGTTTTCAAAAAAGAAATTAAGCAGCAAAGCTGTTTTCAACTTTGATAATATGTTCAACATTGATCACAACATATTAGAACGATTTATGAAAGATCATGTGACACTGAAGACTGGAGTAATGATGCTGAAAATTCACATTTGCGATCACTGGAGTAAATTACATTTTAAAATATAAAATTCAAATAGAAAACCGTTATTTTGTTACAGTATTTCACAATATTCGGGAGCAAACAAGAGGAGTGGCTGGCCGCACACTGATCCACTCAAGAAGACACTCCTCTTGTTTACTCTATATGCCATTGGCTCTACGCACCTGTAGTACAAGGACCTGTAGTACAATAACTTTTTTTCTGTTTGGAGCGCTACATATTTTTTCTAGTTTACAATATTCGGGAGCAAAAGAGACTCGTTTTTAAAACTTTAATCTTACTGAACATTTGAACAGTAGTTTACATTAACTATGTGGTTTTCTGCTTTCATCCACCTTTCTTTTTCTCTTTCTGCTTCTTTGTCTCTCTCTCTTTATAAGACGTACATTGGGTCAGTGCTGGTGTCAGTGAATCCTTACAGAGAGTTGGAGATTTACTCCAAACAGAATATGGAGCGCCACAGAGGAGTCAATTTTTATGAGATCTCACCTCACATGTGAGTGTTAAGTGTGTATGTGTGTGTGTGTTTGTGTGTCATGGCCATGAGAATCCCTGAGAACATTCCGCCAATTCTCTTAGTATGACTCACTTTCCTGGAGATTCCGGAGACTGGACCATATACAACTTTCCACTTCCACACACATTCACACGCACACACACCCACCCACAGACTCATTATAAAAAGCGTAAAATACTTCCCCACACCCATGCTATTCCAAGCTGTTTGATATATTTAGCTAGCTTTGAGGCTAATGCTAATGTACTCCTAAAAATTCACTTTTTTTCACTCAGATTCAAGCAAGTAGCAATTCATGGTTCATGGCTGTAACTAAAGCCTACTGGCTATTTAAAGAAAGGTGTTCAATGATGTGTCCCACATATATTTTCAGTTTCAACAGAAAATGTAAATACAATAAAGAAAACAAACTCTGCTTGTCAAACAATTTTATGGTGTTTACAAGCATTAAGTTTTTACACACATGAATAATAGTTTATGGCTTTGAAACACATAATTCTTAACTGTAACTGGTTTTATTAGGCTATCTGTGATTAAACAGTCTTTATCTGTCTGTGTGACTTCAGTTTTGCCCTGGCGGATAATTCATACCGTGCACTGCGAACTGAGAGAAGAGATCAGTGTATTCTCATTTCGGGAGAGAGTGGCGCTGGAAAGACTGAGGCCTCCAAAAAAATACTTCAGTACTACACACACATCTGTCCCACTCGCAACAACACACACACTATCCGAGAGAGACTGTTGCAGTCCAACCCGGTACTGGAGGTAAGCACACACAAACACTGTAAGGATCCTCTGTAGTCTACACAGCATGCTAAATGTCAGTCTCACTCTGTCACAACAGGCTTTTGGGAATGCTAAAACTCTCCGGAATGACAACTCGAGCCGTTTTGGGAAATACATGGACATTCAGTTTGACTATAAGGTAAATTAAACCCATTTCTACCTTAAAGACCACAACCGTTTGCTGAAATCCAGCCCAAATCTACTGGTCTTATTTTGGATGCATGTGTTTTGAAACTACTTTGACTACACTTTGGCTACGTTCACACTTGTGAAAGACCGATATATTTAATATTTCAGCAGATATTTGCGCATTTTCAGATTATTGTCATAGGCTTATACACAAAACAAAGTTATTCCTCCTTTGTGCACCATTATAAAAAAAATCTGTTTCTTTCTCTTTTCAGGGCGCTCCAATCGGAGGTCACATTCTGAATTACCTGTTAGAGAAATCCCGTGTGGCCCATCAGACCCATGGTGAGAGAAACTTCCACATCTTCTATCAGCTGCTGGAGGGTGGAGAGGACCCACTTTTGAAGAGACTTGGTTTGGAGAAAACCAACCCACAACATTATCATTATCTAGTTAAGGTGTGTTTATGCTAAATGTGTGTATATACTGTATGTCAGTGAAAGAGAGCAGATTTACATTACACATACTCTCTCTCTCTCTCTCTCTCTCTCTATATATATATATACATATATATATATTCTATATATATATATATATATATATATATATATATATATATATATATATATATATATAAGTCTATGTATACTAGGGCTGTCACTTTTGTGAAAAAATCCTGTTCGATTTTTAAGACATATGTGTTCATTGAATCGATTGTAAAATCGATTTTCCATGTCTAAAGACGTTTCCATTTTAAATGCCAAATATGGTCAAATTCACGGACAACTAACAGGCATTAGGACGAACGTAAAGAGGGCTGAGACGCGCACAAGTCACCAATATTCCTGTTGATTTATTGGCGTGAAGTTTCGTACACAATGACAAACAGGAGTGCAACATTCTCGAAAAACAATAAGCAGAGTGGACTGCCATAGCATCAATGAAAAAGATTACTACAGGTTTCAACATGGCTGTGTTTACGATTAGAAATGTCAAACAAATTTCGCCTACGTAGGCGATTGTAGACCGTTGCCCGAATCTGTAGCTGTATGCATGAGACTGTCTGCATACCGGCAGAATTCACATTTTTGTAGTAAAAAGAGACACATTATGCAGAAGTATAATTTGCTGTTATGGGTGTTTGTCAGAGCCTGTGTGATACGCGTTCGCTGCGGGCGTATCGTGACGAGCTGGACGCGCTCCGAGAGAAGGCCGTTAAAATCGATTCCCTATTTTCGTTTTTGAAACTTGTGTTGGTTAGTCCGATCGATTGTGCAATCGATTTTCAAACGTAAAGTTACAGCCCTAATATATACACACTCTCAGTTCCTGTACTGTGACTCTGCCGTGTGTAAGTGTTTGTATCATTGTTCTTTTTGTGTTTTTTTTACTTTCTATCTCACTTTCTCTCTCTCTCTCTTTCTCTTTCTCTCTCTCTCAGGGTAACTGTCCACGGGTGAGCTCTATCAGTGATAAGAACAGTTGGAAAGTTGTGAGAAATGCTCTCACCATCATTGGCTTTCATGAGGAGGAGATACAGGTGAACAGAGCACCACACACACACACAGACACACACCCTTTGGACATTAAAGATCTTCTGTCACAGTCAGGACACACACTCACAAAGTCCTTCTCCTCTGAAGGAGCTGATGGAGATTGTGGCCTGTGTTTTACATCTGGGTAACATACAGTTTGGTGAGGATGAGGAGGGAGAAACACACATTACCACTGAACCACAACTGCAATATCTGTCCCAGGTGAGCTCTGAGTACTTATACTTGAAGTGAGTTAATGTCCTGTCTCAAGTGATATCTCGATATCCGTCTGAACTTTACACCTGTTTCTGGGGAATTAGATACCAGTCTCATTAAAGTCACTTGTCTCAGGTTGGTTGTGTGCTATTGTGTGAAGAACAGTGTTCTGGGGTTGTTGGGATGCATACTTTTAAAAGCTTAACTGCGATTAAGGTCTCCATTTCAGATACAGATGTCAGGTTAATTAGGGGAGACCTGGACCAGTAAAAAGTTTTTCCCATTATAACTCACAGAGTTTATATGTGCCAAAACTACTGTACCAGTAATAGAATGAACATAAAGTACTGCTAAATGTAATTAGAAAGACTTATGATTATGACATATGGTTGTTGGAGGTAATTGTAAAACCTGAAAAATAAATAATATAAATCTACAGTATCTGAAATAAGAGTATGCTTCAAAGTTCTAATAATAATGTTTTAATGCACAACATAATAATTAAAATAATACATTATTGGTGAGTCAAAAACTGATTAATATTCATAATACATTTTAAAGAAACGATTTTTCTATTCAGTCATACAAGTAGTATTACAATTACCTCACAGACAATGACATTTCGAATGGCAGCTGTACCAACTTGAGTGACAGCATCTGACTGAAACCTTGAGATAAAATAGGTATTAGTTTGAATTCAAAGGCAATATGAAAATTCCCCTTTGTCTCTCCTACTCATGTTTGCTCAAGCTTGTTATCTGCTTGATGTCCTACAAACAGAAAAAAAAATAAGGCACATTCCCTGTGTTTTTGTATCAACAGCTGCTGGGTGTGGACGGGCCAGTCCTGAAAGAAGCTCTTACTCACAAGAAAATTGTTGCCAAAGGGGAGGAGGTAATATCACAATATCTCTGTCTGTTCTGTCTCTCTTTCAGATTTCCAAAATACTTGATCTTTGGTAATCTCCACATGCATTTGGTCCATTAGTAGATGCCGTGTGTACACAGTTGTTTTTATGTGTGTTTGATTTCAGATGATTAGTCCCTTGAGTTTAGAACAGGCGCTTTCTGCTCGGGACTCAATGGCTAAAGCCATATATGGTCGTGCCTTTACCTGGCTTGTCCAGAAGTTAAACCAGTCACTGGCCTTTAAGGTGTGTTCTTCCTTTCTGTTGATGAGGACTGTCCTTGCTTTACTTTAGTGGGCTTATTTGTCTGAATGTCATCTTGCATGTACTGGATATGAACTGGAGCTTAGTGTGCTTTTTTGTTTTTTGATGCGTCCTCTAGTGGAGTGATTTTGAAGATTTCTTTTTTTACAGGATGAAGTCTACTACTCCAGTAAATGTTCTTCTATTATTGGCTTGCTGGACATATATGGATTTGAGGTCTTTCAACACAACAGGTGTATTTCCCATTTTTTGACTTTTAGAACTTTGCTGAAGAACTTAAAAAATAGAAAAAGGAAAAAGATAATTTTTTAATAGTTTTATGCATCATTCAAAACATCACATAAGAAAATGTGAAAAGAAATGAGAGTGAAAGAAAGAATTAATCAGGACATTCATCTCTTTTTCTCTCTGTAGTTTTGAGCAGTTCTGCATCAATTACTGTAATGAAAAACTGCAGCAGCTGTTTATTGAGCTCACACTGAAAAGTGAACAGGAGGAGTACGAGGCAGAGGGGGTCATGGTGAGTGTCATGGAGGAAAATAATACAAAAAATTGCGAGAAAATATTTCTAACATTTCTATTAATAACTTTTATTAATTAAGCAAGCGCATGGGGTGTCTTCTGTTATAGGCAGCTAACACCTTTGTTTAGATTAAGTTCTATTCAGTTGTATATTATTATTATTAATATACAACTGGTTCATTGTCAAACTGGTCGGTTCATTGTCAAACCTTGTGTGATTCCTACATGAGTGTTATTCATTATCATTGCTGACGTTTCGAATGCGCATGCGTCGCGTTTGAATGCGTTGTTGTCTTTGGAGCTCCATCGATTGATTTATAATTCTTGATTTCTCTTTAAACTCACTTACAACGAACATTTTCTACTTTTCCTCACCTCATAGTTACAACGCGGACTGTTGAGCAGACGCGTCTCAAGCCTTGTGATCCAACGCTGGATACTCTTATAGGTTACGTCCGTGGATCACAGCTGAACGCGTCTTCTCCGCACTCATTTACAAACAAACATTTTTTCGCCTATCGTGCGTATACTCTACACCCGTACCACTAAAAAGACGGATTATATCCAAGACTTCAGCCATAAATTAGTATTAATATTGATAGCATCACTGGTAGCGTCGTTGCTAACTTAACGTACTGTCCATCTGTTAAAATGGCGAATATATCAGATGTAAGTAGTCTACCTTTTGGTGCAGGTGAGGACACATTTGAGCTGCACGCGGTGCAGTCTGAGCTGGAAGCTGTTGAGAACCAGATCCATGACCTTTTAGTGAGAAAAGCCGAGCTGATAGACCGGCAATTGGCTCTTGAAACATCACGCGCCGATGCACACAAATGCACACAAATCAGAGATTAACGTTACTAACCCGCTGACTCCGACCTCGTCTACTCCGTGCGTTCCTCAACATCGGTCCCGAGCGTCGAGGTCGCGATCAGCCATGGTCTCGTTCACTCCTGCTCCAACACGCCACCACGAAGCCTGGATATTTCCGCAGCGGAAGACGCGAGTCAGGTCTAGACCAAGAAAACTCTCTCCGACCCTCCCGGTTTTCGAGATATCCACACAAAACCGCCTAGAAATCTAGACGCACCCTAGCGGCAGCAAAATGTATTTCGCAGCCAGGGTAGTCTAGCAACTCTCAATAAACCTTCTCGCTGCAAAAACCCAGATTGGGTCAGGCCAATCACGTTGTGTATAGAGTAGGCGGGGGCGGGCTTAACATACACGACAGAGTTGCGACGGTTACCTGGCTGCTGCTACTTGAAAACAAAGAATGGCGGCTGCTGATGGAGAACAACGGTCTTTCGAATCGGCTTTGGCCGCGACTCTGGAGGACTTGGAGTTAAGTTTTTCTTTGAGAAAAGAGCAAAGAACGGCACTTAAGTCATTCTTAAAAAAAGGAAGATGTGTTCGTCGTTTTGCCGGCCAGATATGGCAAAAGTTGAATCTATCAACTAACGTTAGCTCCGCTGTTGGGAAAACGCTCTGGTTGGTTGAAGCGCTGTCCTATTGCGTGCAGAGGGAATTTGAAAGACAGCCGTTTATCCCGCCCCTCGGATTGAGCCGTGACTATGGTGAGTTTCCAGACCTAACATCTTGATGTAGGTCTGGCTTGCCAGGCTAGCTTCTCCCCTCTTCGCGAAACAGAACCCGATGCTGTGATCATCGGCGATTCCATCGTTCGACACGTACACACTACGTTAAATAAAAGTAAGGTGCATAGTCACTGCTTTCCTGGTGCTCGTGTTTCTGAAATCGCTGCTCGCGTTCCCGAGATTCTGAACGAGCGCGTCGGAACTGTGGTCCTGCACGCAGGAGTGAACGACATCAGGCTGCGTCAGACGGAAGTTTTGAAGAAAGACTTCAGGAATCTGATCGATACGGTACGCAGCACATCGCCTGACATAACGATCATTGTGTCAGGACCGCTTCCCACGTACCGACTAGGTCATGAAAAGTTTAGTAGATTATTCGCGCTAAATGAATGGTTAATGTCATGGTGCAATGAGCAGAAACTGCTCTTTGTAAATAATTGGAATCTGTTTTGGGAGCGTCCTAGGCTTTACCGTGCTGATGGCTTACACCCAAACAGATTCGGAGCGGATCTTCTGTCAGATAACATCTCCAAAATGTTAAATACCTTTTGACTAGTAACCAAAAGTCCAAATCATAGTCTCTGCTGCACCAATTTAACTGATATAAATAGTGTTGAACGTTGCATAGAAACTGTGTCTATTCCTCGTTTAGTGAGATCAAATAATAAATCTAATGCAGGATCTAGAAAAAATCGAATTGTTATTAAACCAGAAAATGTTGCTATTAGTAATCAAAAACAATTTCTAAAGCTAGGTCTTCTAAACATTAGATCACTCACACCTAAGGCAGTTATTGTAAATGAAATAGTCACAGATAATAGCTTCGATGTACTTTGCCTTACTGAAACCTGGCTTAAACCAAATGATTATTTCGGTCTAAATGAGTCTACTCCATCAGGATACTCCTATAAGCACGAGCCCCGTCTGATTGGTCGTGGCGGCGGTGTTGCAACAATCTATAGAGATATTCTCAATGTTACTCCGAAAACGGGCTATAAGTTTATTTCGTTTGAAGTACTTGTACTAAATGTTACGCTCTTAGATGTTCGAAAAACATCCCTATTATCTCTAGCCTTGGCTACCGTATATAGACCGCCTGGGCCTTACGCCGATTTCCTAAAAGAGTTTGCAGATTTTCTCTCAGACCTATTAGTTAATTTCGATAAAGCATTAATTGTTGGAGACGTTAATATCCACGTAGATAATTCAAATGATGTGCTAGGGGCTGCGTTTACAGATTTATTAAACTCCTTTGGGGTCAAGCAAAACGTTACCGGACCAACTCATCGTTTTAATCACTCTATTTAATTATATCACATGGAACCGATCCAACCGATATAGATATCATTCCACAAAGTGACGATGTCACTGACCATTACATGGTAACTTGCATATTACGTACTCCTGTAGTATATCATGCTGCGCCGCGTTATCGATTAGGCAGAACAATCCTCCGATATTTCATCACGGCCAGATGAAAACGCTAAATTATCCAAATTGACAGAGTGTGTTAAAGATATAAAAGATTGGATGACGCGCAATTTTCTTTTATTAAATCCAGACAAGACAGAGGTACTAATCATCGGTTTAAAAAAACCACCCACAAAACCTCTCACAGTACAACTTTAACATAGTAGGATGTCCTGTTACTTTATCCTCTACAGTAAAAGACCTGGGTGTTATATTAGACTGCAACCTGTCTTTTGAAAATCATATTTCATATGTTACAAGAACAGCCTTTTTCCACCTTAGAAACATTGCTAAGCTACGTAATATGCTATCTGTTTCTGATGCAGAAAAGTTAGTTCATGCATTCATGACATCGAGACTAGATTACTGTAATGCTTTATTAGCTGGTTGTCCTGCAACCTCAATAAACAAGCTACAGTTAGTCCAAAATGCCGCCGCAAGAGTTCTAACTAGATCAAGAAAATATGATCATATAACACCAATTTTATCATCACTACATTGGTTACCTATAAAGTTCCGTATTAATTACAAGGTATTGCTACTGACTTATAAAGCCCTAAACGGCTTAGCTCCAGTCTATTTAACCGATCTTCTATCGCCCTATAATCCATCGCGCTCTTTAAGGTCACTAAATTCGAGGCTTTTGGTCATACCTAGGATATCCAGATCCACCAAAGGAGGGAGAGCATTTTCACATTTAGCTCCAAAACTCTGGAATAGCCTTCCTGATACTGTTCGTTGCTCAGACTCGCTCTCCCAGTTTAAAACTAGATTAAAGACGCATCTCTTCAGCCTGGCATTCATATAATTCTTTTAATCTGACAGGTAAATCCGACCTCTAGTTCATAAACGCCAGAGGAGAACTGGCCCCCGACTGAGCCTGGGTTCTCCCAAGGTTTTTTTTTTCTCCATTAGGTCACCTGATGGGGTTTTTCGGTTCCTTGCCACTGTTGCCTTTGGCTTGCTCATTTGGGGATATTTAATTTAATTAATCAATCAACGATACTATTGATCAGCATTACCAAACGTGGACGTTCCACTAGAAACAAACATTAATGTATTGTTTTAATTTATTACTGTGAAGCTGCTTTGATACAACATATGTTGTGAAAAGCGCTATATAAATAAACTTGACTTGACTTATTATTATTATTATTATTATTATTATTATTATCAATACTGCAAAATGTCTAAGTAATTTCTCTAAATGAATAGAATGTTTTATTTCTGTAAATGTGAAACAAAATCATACACTACAGTTCAAATATTTGGTGTCAGTAAGAATTTTTTAATACTTTTCTTCAGCAAGGATAAATAAAATTGTTCAAAAGTGACATTTATAATGTTAGATTTTTTTTATTTATTTCAAATACATGATGTTTTTTTAAGCTTTGTATCAATCAAAGATTCATGACAAAGGACTCTCCTAAAATATTAAGCAGGACAGCATAAAGCAAAATGTATTAATATTAAGAAATGTTTTCTGTGCAGCAAATCAGCATATTAGAATGATTTCTGAAGGATCACTCAATGATGGTGAGATCAGATCTCTGTGTGGATCATACAGGCTGCTCTCAGACTCCTTGTGCATACAAAATCTCACTGGATTATTACAATTAATGGCAAAAGAAATGTCTGGAAATGTAAACTGATATTTCCTACTGACACACTACAGCAAAATATATAAATAACTGGCTTAAATTTTTTTTTGTGTGTGTAAAAATACTGAGACTTTTGCGCAGTACTGTATATTCAAGTTATTTTAAATTGTAATAATATTTCACAATATAGTTGCTTTTAGTACATTTTGATCAAATAAATGCAGCTTTTCTCAGCATAACAGACTGCTTTTACATTTCACTTTCATTATATTTGGGTAAAAATTACATTCCTTGTGTTCTGTCCAGTGGGAGCGAGTGGAATATTTCAACAATAAAATCATCTGTGACCTGGTGGAGGAGAAGCATAAAGGCATCATCGCCATTCTGGTCCGTCTATGCGTTTACCTTTGGAATATTCACTTTTTCTGTTCATCCAAGTTGGGCTGAAATGAACTAATTTGAATCTAATGTATTGTAATAAGGATGAGGAGTGCCTAAGGCGAGGAGATGCCAGTGACATCACCTTCCTGGAGAAGCTGGAGGACACACTGGGAGGCCATGCTCATTTTGTCACGTAGGACCACTAGCACGCTCTGTGTTTCCATTGTTGAAGCAGCATGAGTGATGTTTAAGATGTTTCTTGGTTGTTGTCTGGTATCTGATTGGTCCGTTTCATGTTCTAGTCATAAAATGGCCAATGGGAAGGTCCGCAAGGCAATTGGGTGGGAGGAATTTAGACTGGTTCATTATGCTGGAGAGGTCAACTACAATGTCAACGGTGAGGAGAAAACATCCATTCATCCATCTATTCATCCACAGTTAATTTTTCTGGTATCATGATTGTATCCCAATCCCCCCCCCCCCCTCCTTTTTTCAGGGTTTCTGGACAAAAATAATGACCTGCTATACAGACACCTGAAGGAGGTAAAGTGCATTTACAGTAGGTTGATGTTATGACTGAAAACGTGTATTTAAACCCACTGTATCTCATTGCAGGTGCTGTGTCAATCGGGAAATCATATTGTGAATCAGTGTTTCCATGCAGATGAGTTGATGGATCAGAGAAGACCAGAGTCGGTTAGATGAACACAAATGCAAACACACAGAGACACACACTGTGCATAAACTTGATAAGAAATTAAGCCTTGTCTCTGCTCAGGCTGCCACACAGTTCAAGCTCAGTTTGGCTAAACTGATGGAGATTCTGATGTCTAAGGAACCATCGTATGTCCGCTGTATAAAACCCAATGATTCCAAACAGCCTAGTAAGACCAATGATTATGCTTATATTTCCGTTTTGATATTATTGTCATTGTGTGTGCTGTTTTCCATCCTTCGTCTGCTATCCCCTGTTTCTTCAGGTAGGTTTGATGAGGTTTTGGTCAGGCATCAGGTGAAGTATTTGGGGTTGATGGAGAATCTGAGAGTAAGGAGAGCTGGATTTGCCTACAGACGAAACTATGAGGCATTCTTAGAGAGGTCAGTCTCTCAGAAACACTGATTTTCTTACAACCAAATGGCCACGTTCCTTTACTTTGTTTTGTACCGTTTCTTGAACAGGTATAAGTCTCTGTGTCCAGACACCTGGCCAAACTGGCATGGGAAACTCCCAGAGGGGGTCGACACTCTGGTCAAACACCTCAACTACAAACCTGAAGAATACAAACTGGGAAGGTGAGAGGCGAGAAAAGAACAGACATACACGCTACCGTTTGGGGTCAGTGAAAGAAGTCTCTTATTCACACCAAGGCCGAATTTGTTTGTTCAAAAACACTGTAATATTGGTAAATATTATTACAATTAAAAAGATAAATAATTTAAAATATATTTTAAAATGTAATTTATCCCTGGGATGACAAAGCTGAATTTTTAGCATCATTCCTCCAGTCTTCAGTGTCACATGACCCTTCAGAGATTAAAACTATTAATCAAAACATTGATTAATATTTTTGTGGATAGTGTGATGGATTTTTTTTTTCAGGATTTATTGATAGAATTTAGAACTTAGAAGAACAGCATTTATTTGAAATAGAAATCTTTTGTAATCAATTGAATGTATCTGGGGTTTTTTGTCCAGAAACCCTGAAAATATTGACAAAAAAAAAAAAAAATCTACAGAGGGGCTGGAGGTTTTCCTTTTCTGGCTCTGAGACAGCAGTGCAAGAGCTGGGGTGATTAATAATTGATATTCAAAAATTGATCTTAGTTTGCTTTCTGTTTAGGTCCAAAATCTTTATCCGCTTCCCAAGGACCCTGTTTGTGACTGAGGATGCACTTCAGGCTCAGAAACAAACCATCGGTAAGACTGCTCATAATGATGTTCCTTTACTGTAAGTGCCTATTTGTAAAGTTGTGATCAGTTGCTTTTTTTAAACCTCTTTTTTGATAAGTGTTATTATTTATATATTTTTTAAAAGTACAATAAAAAACGGCATTGTTTTTTAGCCGTCACTCTGCAGACATCTTGGCGGGGCTACAGGGAGCGAGCCAAGTACCACCGGATCCGACATGCAGGTAACCTTGACAAATAGACTTGGGCACAGACAGACAGGGATATCAAGGGAAGGCAACAGCCAATCTGTTTGTCTGTTTCATCTTGCAGTAATTGTTATCCAGTCATGGTGGAGAGGGGTCAAAGGCCGCAGGAAAGCCAGGCATCGTAGACAAGCAG
This sequence comes from Scardinius erythrophthalmus, assembly GCF_964197995.2. Classification (NCBI taxonomy): domain Eukaryota; kingdom Metazoa; phylum Chordata; class Actinopteri; order Cypriniformes; family Leuciscidae; genus Scardinius; species Scardinius erythrophthalmus. Next base: position 26,357,289 of record NC_138225.1, read on the forward strand.
CTGACACCATACGCAAGTATGAGAGTATTGTATTATGTGAATGAATGACTTGCATTGATTTTGTCACTGATTTTTTTTTTCTCGTTAATCCATCACAATGTTTTCTTGTTTGTCTTTCTGCGCTCCACAGGTTTGTCAAAGGCTTCATCCTGCGCAATGAGCCCCGTTGCCCTGAAAATGAGTACTTCCTGGATCATGTGCGATTCTCCTTCTTGATGAAAGTGAAACGGAATCTGCCAAAAAGTGTTCTTGACAAGAGCTGGCCAAGACCCCCGCCCTCACTAACTGAGGTATGATAAAGCTATGATAGGTATTATAATAATTGTAACCATTGAGCTTTGTTTGATCAGACCAACTGGAGAATAAAGAAATCTGTGTTTTGAGGATGTACACTCATGACTACACTACTGTTCAAAATTACGTTTAATTTTTTTTTAGGAAGGGCGTATTAAATAGATAAAAAGTGACTGTAAAGGCATTTATAATGTTATAAAAGTTTCCATTTCAAATAAATGCTGTTCTTTTCATCAACTTTCTAATCATCATTCATTTTGAAAAAATGTATGATGGCAGCACAACTGTACATCTCTTACCAACATTAATAATAATAGGAAATGTTGTTTGAGCAGAAAATCAGAATATTAGAATGATTTATGAAGGGTCATGTGACTTTGAAGACTGGAGTAATGACTGCTGAAAATCACAGAAATACATTACATTTTAAAATATATATAAAATAGAAAAGTTATTTTAAATTGTAGTAATATTTCACAATAGTTTTACGGCATTTTTTTATTGAATAAGTGCCGCCTTGGTGAGCATAAGGGATTTCTCTCAGAAACATAAAAAAATCTTTCAGACCCCAAACTTTTGAATGGTAGTGTATGTAAAACGTTGTTTTCCCCTGCAGACGTCTGAGCACCTGCACAGAATATGCATACGAAACCTGGTCAATGACTATTGCAGGAGAATCCAGCCAGAGTGGAAGAAGCAGGTACAGCATTCATGCAAGAGCAAATCTGCACACAAACACACACACACATGGATAAACATAACTCTCTTTTCTCGCTGTCTGCAGTTGGAACAGAAGGTTGTAGCCAGTGCGATCTTTAGTGGTCAGAAGGACTGCTACCCTCGAAGTGTTCCCAAACTCTTTGTAGCCACCAGGCTAGGTAATATTTACACATAAGAAAAAACATCTACAGTGTTTTTTCTGTATGCCAAAAAACACACAAACAAAATACAGACACTCAGTGACACATTTTTCTTACCACAGAGACTGAAGATATCAATCTCAAAGTGCTGCAAACTCTTGGGAATGAAAACAAGGTGAAGGTAAATGTGTGTTTATGCTTTTGTGTGGGGAAAAAATGTAGAATGTTTGTGTGTATTTCATATAAATGTATTATGCAGTGACTATTAAAACATAGCGAAGTATAGCGAAGTTCACCCACTGGGGAATTTTTTGATGCTTCTTTGTTTGGTAATTGGGTTCCATTGTAGTATTCATTAAAGTCCATGATGAATAGGTTGAGTTGAAGTTTGTATGTCCATTTCAAATGTTACAATATTTGAAATAAACTGATGAAAAATACAATATAAACTGCAAAGCAATTTTAAAGTTTAAGTTTTAAAGACTTTGTGCTCCTATTGAACACCTGTGGCTTTGTCCTGTTGTTTCCCCTGTAGAGGGCGCACACAGACTCCAGAAAACAAACATTAGATAATGGCTGCGTCCGAAATCGCATACTGAGTAGGTACTTAATTTCATCAAGTACTTAGCGAGCACTAAAAGAGTACGTACTATATAGCCTGAATACGCGTATTATGAATGCGATCCAGACATTCATCCGCCATGTTGACGTTATCCTGTGACCTACAACGTAATAACAAGCGCAACAACTTAAAAGGTATGAGCGACATGTGCACTAACACCTGATTGCATCAGTAACTTGACAACCCTACCTGGTACGGTTTTCCTCAGTGTTTGCAATGTCTGCACAAAGGATGAATGCATGAAGCATAGTAGAGCAAGCCTTTGGCATGCTGAAAACACGCTGGCGATCTATTTTCTTCAAGGCCTTAGAGGTAAGCCCTGCCTTCGTGCCTGAGGTTGTTGCATGCTGCGCTGTGCTTCACAATCTCGCTCTTCTCAATGGGGACATTGATGAGCTAGAGGATGAGGAAGACCATGATGATGGCCCCCCTGAACCCCACAACCTTGAAGCAAGAGTAGGGGGTCAATCTGGCTGCCGCTGTTTACTCCAAACATTCGTGTGCCTGCTCTCCATGAGCATGAATACCTGTAAAACATTTAAACAGGTTAAAACGTTACATTATATTTACAATTACATGCATTTTTTTGTTATAGCTTTATTACTTTTGTGGTGTAGTGGGCTAATCCACTGAATTTGTTCGATCTCCGCAGCTGCCACCACCAGTGTGTCCTTGAGCAAGGCACTTGACTCCAGGTTACTCCAGGGGGATTGTATTCAATGCGACGTGCAATGTATATTCGGACATTCTATTCATTCACCTACTGCTTTTTGCCTGTTATATAGTAGGGAAGTATGCGGTCTTAAACGCAGCCAATGTGAACAAAAATGTATAAATGGCTCCCACTGAACAGACTTACAACAAAATGATCAGTATTTTTTTAAAGCCACACTAGGTAGGAATTCCGTTTTGGTCAAACAACGACCGGACAGTTACACGAGTTCGATTGGGTAATAACAGAGACAATTTATATAAAAGGTCTTTGGTAGTAAACACAACGCGTTTCAAATCGTCGGACATCGAACATCGAGCTAGCCTCCGAGGATGTCTAAGTTACTAATCCATCAACAAGAACGCCAGGTGCTTTTTAGCTCACACCAACGAGTGAAAGCTTGTCCGAGTGATATACAATATAAGCAATATACTTACAAGTCCAACAGCATGTGAGGACGTGTTGGGGGAAGTGAGGTAGCCTATGCCGTAAAGCAGTCGAATTTTGTAGTTCTTTTTGTGCGCGGGGGTTACTACCCGAACCCTGAAGTTTAAAAGTACGATTAAAAACTATACAGACCCCGTCAGGCTATGGCAGACATGTCATTCAACCTATTGTAAGTCGATGTACCATCACAAGAGTCTTGGAAATATATTATGAAGGTTGAAAAGTTACCTAGTGCTGCTTTAAAAGGAGCCAGTCAATATAATAAAAATTAATATTGAAAATAAAATGAATCTAATACTTATGTTTTTTCTTGTTGTTGATATTGGAGGGGTTGAGGATCTTACCGTATATTCTCCTCTTCTTTTTCAGTATGGTATAGCGGTCACCAAGTACGATCGGCATGGTTTTCGTGCACGTGTGCGTCAGCTGCTGTTGACCGCTTCATCTGCTGTGCTGGTCCAGGAAGCAAAAATCAAACAACGTATCGAATACGGCACATTGCTGGGTAATGTTACTGTAATACAGCTCTCTCTATTGTTGCCTAACAATACTGTACGACAACCAGGCTTATTAAAGTTGCATACTCCTGTTTTTCACCGTATCTAATTCTTGGGTAATCATACTCTTCCCTAGTACTCAACCCATAATTTCTCATCAGTGTCAAACTACCAGCACACCATTAACCTCACACTGGGTAACACTTTGTAATTCTTTGTACAATATTACTTCATTTTATTTTGTAGGTATCTCTGTCAGTTCCCTCAGTGACGGATTCTTTGTTTTGCATATTCCCACCACTGACAGTAAGCAGAAGGTGAGAGAAGTCCTATCAAGCTCTGTGATTGTCTTGGTTGTGCAGTTGGAGCTCTGTTGTTTCACTTTGACTTTTGGCCTTCTGTCCTCTAGGGTGACTTGGTGCTGCAATGTGATCATGTGATTGAGACAGTCACCAAGCTGGCCATCATGGCAGACAAGATACACAATGTCAACATCAGCCAGGACAGGTGTGTGTGTGTGTGTGTGTGTGTGTGTGTGTGTGTGTGTGTGTGTATGTGTGTGTCCATCCATCCATCCGCCCGTCTGTCCGCACATTGGCAAGTCAGCACATTGGCAATCATAGATGAAATTTGTTGGTAGTGTCTATGTGCTCTAGGGAGGCAAGGGCACCATCCTACAGGGGCAAACAGCTTACTTCACTGTCAATGTGGAATTTACTTGATTTGTTAAAAGTTGCATTAATCTGTGGGTTTTCAATCCACAGCAAAAATATGATTCAACAAGCCTTGAGCTGATGATTTTTTTTTCAAATGAGCTATCGTTCAAATTTTTTTGTCTGTAAGGTTTCCTTTCAGCAAAATGACAGTTAAGAATGTATAATGTTACAAAACATTTTAAATAAATGCTGTTGTTTTGGATTTCTATTTGTCAAAGAATTCTGAAAAAATTATTGAATGGTTTTCACAAAAATATTAAGCAGATTTCAATATTGGTAATAATTATAATAACAATAAATGTTTCTTGAACAGCAAATCAGCATATTAGTATGATTTCTGAAGGATCATGTGACACTGAAGTCTAGACTTAGTTAATGATGCTGAAAATTCAGATTTACCATCACAAAGATCAAAGGTACAGTAGTTTTAGCTCCAATCTTGATCAAACTCGCCTGCCTATAACTTTCTAGGAACCCTGAAGACCTTGATTAGCTTGTTCAATTGTGTTTGATCAGGGTTGGAGCAAAACTCTGGTCCTCAAGATCCACTTTCCTGTAGAGTTGAGAAGCCCTGCACTACTATATCTTTGATAAAATAAATGCAACCTTGGTGAGCTTAAAAGACTTCTTTCAAAAACATGACAGACCTAAAACTTCTGAACAGTAGTGTATCAATTTTTTGTCTTTGTTTCGTCATTGTTGTTATTGTATTTAAGTTTAGTTTATAGCAAGTATATGCACATTTACACTTTTCCAACTGAGAATGCTTTACTCTCCAGTATCAGGTTTGCCATAGCAAAGGGAAAGGAGGGAGTTATAGACTTCACTAGTGGATCAGACCTGCGAGTGGTCAAGACCAAGAATGGACACCTGTCTGTGGTGAGACTCACACACACACACACACACACACACACACACACACACACACACACACACACACACACACACACACACACACACACACACACACACACACACACACACACACACACACTTATGATAAGGAAATACAAGGCTAAAGAATGAAATGGTTTTAGTTTGAAGGGTATAGAGACAACAGAGTTTAGAAGAGATTGCATTAAAAAAAAGAAAGAAAAAAAAAGAAAGATGATCGTATTTCAGGAGGAGAGTTCAGAGAGGTGAACATGAGATGTTTTATTTAGCAAAGTGTGATTTGCTTAACATGCTGTTTGCAATAACTGCTTTTTCTTTTCTAGACCACCCAACGAATCTCATGAACAGCCAATGACAGCTGACCAGCAGTGGGCAGATCATTTCACAGCAGTGCTTTAGCCAATCACTACACAGAGCCAGACTACACTTTTTAAAAAAAAATAATAATAATTTTAGTCTCACTCCAAAAGCACATATTAGCAAGTGTATATTAAACAGGATTTTTAATCACTTTTTTGAATGCTGAATTTAGATAACATTTAATTACGATTTTGTGGGTTAATTGATGACTTCATTTTATCATTTCTCTCATCTAATCAATCAAATGAATCTTTGCTATTTCAATTATGTTAGTAATTCAAGCTTTACTAAAAAGATATACTACAGATATGTATATAAGATATATATAATAGTATTTTTTGAGAATTCTCATTAACTACATAATCTTTTCAAATGTAATAAAATAACAGTCATTTACAAATAACACTACCACCTACCTATCAGCAGAGACAGTATATAACTCAATTATTGTTAAATCATTTGAAAAAAATATTTAATGCAATGGTTTATTGGTAACATGTTATCTTTAATTTGCTCTATTATCTTTCCTAACACTTCAGACAGATGCCAAAAAACCCCCGGCTTTTTCAGCCAGTGTCACAACAGTGTCATTAGGTTGCACCAAGTGTTCAGTATTACTTCACATACCATATGTTGTACGGAAAATAAATTGTCACATAAATAGACATGCATTAGAAGTGCTTCACAGTCATTTTATTCAGTACACATGATTGCACAAAACATGTTTCACTTTTGCACTTATTTATGAAAAATAAATATTGTATGAAAAAGATTTCACATAAATAAAATAAATAACTTAATAAATAAGACAAGGTGGAAAGTACAGGGGAATGACAAAGAAAAGCGGATGTAAAGTTAATCTCTTTCTGACCTTTGAGTTGCTGATTATCAGTGAAGGAGGGAAGTGGGGTGTTTGGGGAATTTTGATTTTCTAGATTGCTGACAATACTTTTTTGTTTCAGTCTAATATAAACAAAACATGTAGGCTACTGTTTGTTTAAAGTGCTTGTTTAAATGATGCTGGCATTGTGTTAATACAAATAACACAATCATTGTATAATCTAAAAATACTTGCTTGTCAAATGATACAATAATTGTATAATCTAAAAACACTTGCTTGTCAAATAATACTGCTTAGGCAATCTCATGATAACCAACACTATAGCTGCCTGTTCATGTACTTACTTCCCCTGACTCATCCCATACATGAAAATACTCATTAAATATAAAATACTGAATTTTGATTTAAAAAATAAATTTTCACACATTAATACAAGTATCTGTCTAGTCTTTTGTAAACAAACGGTAAATAATAAATTATTCTCATAAAAAAATTCTTTAGGAATATGAATGTTAGTGTATTCAATCATGCATTTCCTTGGTCGTGTTTTATAATTGAATTCCTTGTTTGTCCAATACTTGGTTTTTCTTTCTTTAAGGTTTTTCTTGATGTGTTTTCAGTATTTGGCTTGGAGCACAGTGTAATCTCGTGCCAATCTGCTCAAGTAGCGTTCTAGATCTCTCAGTATCACGTAGCCTCTCAGATGCTGATTCCAAAGTGACTTCCCAGCTGTTGTGGTCTGCTGGGTCGAGGTGAGCGTCGATGCCCGGGTGGGTTGCGGGAGGCTAACAGTGCTCTTCTCGGTCGCTGAGGTCAATCCTCTGTCGGCAGAGTTAGAGGTCTGAGGTGATTGTACGGTGAAGTGTGCGGAGCTCCGAGGGTTAACAGTGGGTCTTGGGCTCAGGAGCTTTCTGGTGCTGTCTGTGGAATGATGCATGCTGGGAAACGGACTGGACGATGATGAAGTGGAGTGTAGGGGAAGGAGAAGTGGCGATTTTGTGGATGCAGACACCTGTGAGATACTCTTCAACTGCAGAGAGAGAGAGAGAGAGAGAGAAACAAGAGTCAGCCTGTTGTTTTGTCCCAAAAGGCTGGATTTCTTTGGTAACACCATAATAACTCAGTCGTTTTGGCAAACAGTATAACCTTATAAATACTTAACAGATCATTAATGTTAGAATTTTTTTTTTCATATCTGACCCTGGATTTAGAATATTGCAATATTATGTAATATTCTAATGTAATATTATTATTTAGAAGTCTCAAAGTAACCTAGAATCAAGAATTGGACTGTATAAGCTCTACCAGTAAGAAAATGATCACACGGAGATCACAAGGCAGACTGGACAAATATGACTAAAACTGACATTATTGTTACTATTCTTAGATTTAATTCTATCACAAATATTTTCTATATACCCTATAAAAAATCCCCTTGGGATTTTCATAAATATTCTGGTAAGACCCCCTATGTTTTGCAACTTTAACGGGAGCATGATGAGTTAATCATCAGAGTTGTGAAATGATGTGGCTGGGACGGTGATGCGTATCTAACAAGTCTGCACTTGTACCTGTGAGTTGACTTGTCTCATTAGATCCCGCAGATCTATTTGCAGACGGACAAAACTTTGGCACAAGGTGGGCTGTGGCCTTCCTCGTTTGTCTCTTCTCGCTTTCGTCGCATCTCTTTCTCTCTCAAACTGCTGCCGTTGTCCTTCCAGGTGAGTCCAGAAAGTTTGGAGGTAGTGAGAGGCCAAACGCAAACGCTCAGTGTCCTGAACCAAACAAAACTGTTAAAACATATCCTCATGCAGTAAACCAACTTAAATACTACGCGCTAAAGATATGCGTGCACACCTGCATGTGTAGCCAGGTCTTATAACTGACAGTCACCGGGGGTAGTGTACTCAGCTTCAGGTCTCTGTGCTCAAAGAGCTCGCCACCAAACACCTGCTGTTTCTGTCAAGAAATCACATGGTGTGGAACTTTAGATACAAACTGAATAATCATAACAATAAAATAAAATAATAAAACAGTACAAATCGGAATGTTGGCGTTAGTTTGTTTTGGTTACTATAGAAGATATGCATTAGTTCTCTTACGTATCGGGACAGCAGTTGTTGGACGCTGGCGCGGACAGTGCGCGTGAGGCGCAGTGAATTGGAGAAGGACAGCGCTCCTCTGTGGCCGAGAGGCGAAGAAGTATTTGTAGACACCATACACATGAGGATGAGGATGCAAAAAAGAGTCTGGCATCGCCCAAACATCTGGGAGAATGGAGAGTGAAACTGTCAAATCATTCAAAGTTGTGATACCTCGTATATTAGATAGGCTTCAGTTATGTTTCATGAGACACAATACGGTTTTATCACAGTTTGGGCTAATTCGCCAGCTTCTTCTTCCCCGAGATCATATTTGCAAATCATATTTCACGTCAGAAAACCGCAGTAGTCTACTGTCCTGCATAACTAAGTGGATATTACGCCTGGAGTTAAGGTACTTTGAATGCATGCGCTTAAACAGACCTCACATACAAGCCTATTACATATCAATAAACACACAAAAATGTTTTCAGTGATGCTGTCAAACACGTTTACCAGTTGCCTACCCAATATTGATGATTAACCAGGATCGATAGTGATCAAATAAGTGATCGTCTTATTTAAATGACAAACATTTTAACATTAAATTGCTTATTATCATTTTAACAGTTAAAATAAATCGCCTGATGTTTAGTTGCTGGTAATTCGTTTTTGGTAAAAAAGTTAAAAAGATACCAGCTCTTACCTCCGTTTGAATATTTGACATATCAGACCTTGATTGTTCAGTCGTCGTCTGTGATTTGAGATGATAATGCACCAGAGATTTTATCTTTTATATTCTCTCTGTATGTCGTTTCGGTTTCGTTTTTTTTTTTTTTTTTTTTTTTGGGAATGCCACCAATGTTTGTTCTTCTTTTTCGGCCGTTCCAAGAAGTACAGTATAGTCTTGAAGATGGTACAGTGTTTTACTGTATATTGTAAGCCTTTAAAAGCTATATATATATATATATTATTATTATATATACTGTTTTTATAGGTTTTATAGGTCTTTAAGGGTTTGCAATTATCTGTATAAAAACAGTAGAAGTCTATGTTATATCCTTAAAGTATTGTCTTTGTGTGGGTGTGGGTGTGAGTGTGATATGTTAGTCACCCAAAGTCTGAAAGACAATTTGCTTGTTCAGATGATATCAGTTTTGTCATTTAGCATAACATAATCCAACCAAATCATAATCTAGATGTGAAATTTTACTTGGAGATGTTCTGCTGTCCCGTCAGGGTGATGGTGCTCAGATTGTGATTTCACCACTGTAACTCATTTCTTATTGGTTAAACTGATGGTGTTACATTGAAATGACAGGTAAATTGACTAAACAAAAATTAAACCAATATAGAGAAAAAATCTTTATGTACTAACAATTACATTCATTAGTTGATAGTGTTTTCACATTGAATTTATATTTTAAAAATACCTGCATCTGTAATTAATTTCTGTAATTACATCTATAATTGCACTGTTGACCATTGTCTTACCTCTTAACCCACAACCATACCACTAAACCTGTCCCTGACTTGAATCCCACCTCAGGAGCAGCAACAGTGATTTTTCAATACACACAATAAAGCCTACATTTAACAATTTAGTAAAGACCCTAAATTAGGATGTATAGATGCAATTGACAGAATATAAGTTAATAATATATACAAAATACATTTTCCAAGCATCAGTTTAAAGATGTTAAATATTAATTTATATATATTCAAAACAAATTTCACTGATACGCTCTCAAAATAGACTTGCACATCTCACATCAGGGAGTGATTTCAAACATGTTGCAGAAAATGGTTCAGCTGACGTGAAAATCAAAAACAAGCATGCATAAATGTGTGGGGTACATAAAATCATGTTTCATGGAAACTCACAAGGCAGTCCCTGTGGGGAAGACCCTCCCACGCTAGTCTCTGTCTCTTTCTGACGTTACTCAACTGCTGTTTTCTACATGAGAATGAAATTTATGTTTTGCCCCATGACCAGCTGGGCCTTACATTCACAAAAAGTACCTTCTTAAGGAGACCACAATATCTGTAAATTTGAAACATCTTTATTAAAAAAACATCATGGCACCCTTATATCGCCTGTACATATCTGCAGTATAGCACATCTTTTTTCTCCCCTTTTTTGTCTTTTATAATTATAGCACTTTTGAACTGATCAATCTGATTTTGTAATTTGTCTGCAATTAAAATGTTGTGCACATTTATAAACCTTATGTACTATCTATATGCTACAAAAATGAATGATTTCAGATTGCTGAAGAAACTTTTAGAAGAATTTTGTTCTCTTCAGGATTTTCTGCTGCTTATGGAAACGAGAAGAGGTTTATTCATAATGTAGATGTTTTTTGTTTATTTGTTTTTTACAGTTCTTCAAAACATGTTTGACCTGCATGCAAATCAGAAAACAGTAGGTAAACTGGCACAATTCAGTCTCACGCATCACAATTTGTTTTGAGGAACAACTGCATTTAACTATTAACATAAAAAAAACAGCAGTTTTAAAAGAAAATCCTCTGGGCTGTTCTTGTAAATTCCCTGTGTTTATTAAATTGACTTTCTTTCAGTCTGTCTAAGCTGGGATATCCTTATACTACAAAACATTTTTTTTCGTTCTCTCTCTTTTTTGAGGGAATATCCATTCTAACGACACACGGCGATTTCATTTTTTCATTTGCTGTGAAGACACAGTGTTAGACATGCATCATGGTGTCACTGGATGTTTAGGTAATCACATGACCATCGTTTAACAGAAGATGCCACACATTCTGACCACTGATGTTATGTAAGGTGACATATATAGATTACAGTGAGTAGAAATGCTGAGGTTTATTTGGTGATGCAAATCCGCAGTTGCACCACGTGAGCGTATCACTTCATGTTTTTCTCCATTAGCAGTAGTTTTGGGTTGAGCAACACTTCCTTTCTCCAGTGCTCTCGTTCTCTCTCTCTCTCTCTCTCTCTCTCTCTCTCTCTCTCACTCCGTCACTCTTCTCTCGCTGCAACGTGATCTCATGAGAATACGTGTGTATTTTTACACAAAAACGCAATTTATTTATGTATAAACAACTTTACCGACGTACAAATTTGTACGTATTCCTATTTAACTTATGCTCAAATCGTGGCATTAATGATTTGACTCTACTGCGTTCAATTGTCTTATCAATTACATTTTCAGTCGCATTTATTAATACAGTTTAACGTTACTCATATAACGTTAGGCTACTCCATAAATAATAACATTTCGCTCTGTTCATGCATTCTGCTGCAAACTCGTTTCGGAGGATTAGCCTACATGGTGTTAAACAAGAATACACTTTAAAACCTTAAAAATGTCTTCTTTAATCGTTTAACCATTTTGTAATATTTGGTTTATTTACCGTGAGACACAAAAGGCGTTTTCTCCTATAGACCCATAATACACTAAAACACAACACAAATTCACAAAAGACATACATTTTATTAGCTTGATGTAATCCAAATATTTAGAATCCATACGTTGTTTGCAAGACACAGATCCAAATTCAGCCCTTTATCCAGCGATCTTCATCGCCATTCTCAGCAGCGACCGTAAACGTCAAATCCCGCGCTCGTAGTGAATTCAAATTCAAAAATTGCGCCCGAAGCGTTACGACATGTTTTACGGCAGTGATATCAAACGCTCATTGGCTCTCGCATGCTTCGTCACAGATTGCGACATGCCGTGTTTAAGTTGGTGTGCTACATTTGAAATGGAGAAGCGCGGGCGCCTTCACAGAGCGAACAGCGAACCGAAACCGGATTAACATTTTCATGGATTAATAACTTAAATTCTGCTCTGTAACGTTACCTCATACAAAACTATTATATACTGCCAGAAAGGACTGCGACATATCGTCATGTGAACGACTTTTGGTAACGGTTTTGACATTTTCTCAATAAATAAATGATTGTGATTATACGTGTCTGTCTGTCTGTCTGTTGTTTTTCTTTATAATTGTAATTTAGCCTACGTAGTTTTAAGAAATTGTTAGGGGTAGGGGTAGGATTAGTGGCTCAAACTATCTTTTAACGCTATATTGTTAATAAAACTGCCATTTTCCTTACACATATCTGTCCATTACGTTTTATCCTTTTAATATAGTCAATAAAATGGGTATGTTTAGGTGTGGGAGTAGGGTTTAGGGATCTTACATTTATAATCTATAAAATTGTAAAAAGGAAATTACACATAACTTTATGATATGACATATTCGTAAATAGTTTACGTTTTTTAGCTGTAAAAACGTAATAATGTTACGTTTAAACGTTGCAGATACGTCCATATTATACGTTTCAGCATATCGAAACGTACAAAAAAAGTACGTTTTCTGTCTTTGAAAATTACGTATTAATACGTATTAACATTAGCCGCTTTCCGACCAAGTTACAGGAACTTAGTTCTAGGAACTGTCCAGTTATAAACAGTTCTAAGAATTACTCTCCCCCAAACTCGGTTTTGCTGTTTGCGTTCGCACTGGCCAAGTGGCCACTGGCCATAGGAACTCAGGGGTAAGGAAGTGACGCAAGCACGGTGACTTTTATTTTGACGGCGCGACGGACCTTTATTGTGGCGGCGCTGAGAACGCCAGAGCAAACAATGCTCGCATTCTCTGTTTATTAGTTAGCGATCTGTCTAACAGTACTGTTTAATATGTTATTAGGTAGAACTGTTATAGAAAGTAGACAGTATATGAAAAAAAAAAAAAGGTTATTAGCCTATGCCGTGTGGTTGATGTCGTGTTGCTAGCTGGGCAGATAAACATAATCATGTTTGGCTTGGTCCCCTCAAAGTTGCGTTGGATTTTCTCTTCAGCATAAAGGTTTAGAGACCCATCTATCACTGTTTTCCATGTTTGTATAGTTAGTTTCTGGAGTAAATATATAGACTATAATCTGTGTGTTTACATTCTAGCTGTTTTAAAAATGGCGGGTGCTGGTGTTCCGCGTGCGTTCGGTCATCAGCGTACACTAACGTTACGGGTAGTTCCTATAGTGCTGGTTTAGACCCTACTCTGAAGTAGGACCTAAATTAGTTCCTCCATGGAGTTCCTAGAACTAAAATCGTTCCTAGTTCCTGCGGTGCCAACACGCCGACATCCGGGTACTTTAGCCAAGAGTTCTAGGAACTGAAAAGGTTCCTCCGGTCGGAAAGCGGTTAATGAGACCAGGCTGCTCTGCCATTCTTCACTCTGTCACTCTTCATTCTGTCTCAGACAATTAACATCACTTGAAGAGAGTAAAGAGTGGAAAGTTCATACTTCTACAGCATTTATTATTCTCAGCTAATGTTATTCTCAACATTTACTACAACACTGTGGCCCGATTGGGGCTAATATTAAGCCAGGATTAGGCCTTAGTTCAATTAGGGCATTTAAGTAGCATTTCAAATAGTTTTCATAAATGTGCCTTAGAAAAAAACATTACTGGTGTGCATCTTGAAACAAAACAATGGCACTGACATTATTTAAGATATGTCAGTGCAAGTTGCTTTTCAGTTCAAACATGCAAGGCTTCAGCCTCGTCTGAGAAACTGGTATTAAAATCAAAAGTTGTATCTGTTAACATTGGTTAATGCACTGTAAACTAACATGATTAGAAATGTTTTAGTCACTAACTCACTAACAAAGATTAATAAATATAAAAAATATATTGCTTATTGTTCGTTCATGTTAACTAATGTTAACAAATGAGACCTTACTGTACAGTGTGACAAAAAAAGCTGCATGAACTTTGTGTAAAACCTGATGATCATGTAATTCAGCATGTTTATTAAATGATCATTGTTAGAAATTAACTTTTTATTTGATTAGTGGCCTAGAAATAGTGTAAAGTCAGAAATATTTCTGATTTGAATATTATTTATTAAATATTTATCACATCATTGCATTTCTTTGTTTGAAAATTTTTACGATTTTTAATTGTCCAAGTTTTCTAAATTTTGAGTGCCAGATTATGGTTCAAGACTTTTGAAACCCAGTGTGTATATAGCACTGGTACGTGCTATAAGGCTTAGTTTGGCCTTATGCCTCCTCTACGTAAGTGTAGCAGACACTGTCGTGTTTCTTTCTGGTAATCCCTTGAGTGATCCTCTGGAGGGGGCAAGAACAGAGAAGTAAAGGGCAGAAACCACAAGGGTGGAGGCGGAACAAAGCGGTGATGTACATTTTGTCATTTCTTGTTGCATAGTGGTGAGTCGTGGGAGGGGGTAATTCTCAACTCACAGACACCCACACAGTTTTCACAGGGGGTCACGATGTCTACGGGCACTTATGACTCAAATGACTGTTCATGCATGAATAGGTCATTCAGAACATACACATGTTATAATCACACATTTACTATTTTAAGTGGATTTAATGCGGGCGAAGCCATGCGTTTGCATAGCATGCTACAATATAAACAACATGAGACATAAACACACTTTTGATTTCAACTTCTCTCCTGATATGTTTCCGGTAGTTCTTCCTCATTTATTTTTTTCCAGTAGTGTCTCTACTTCTGTCTTGCTGTCATTCTCAGTCCTGACTCATCCAATACTGTATATTAGTTTTCCTTATGACACATCAGTTTTGTTACATTTCTCAGCTAAAACATGTGGTCTCACTTCTCTCTCTTTCTATTTCTCTCTCAATTTATTTATCCCCTTTTTTCTTACTCAACTTCTCTTTCCCTTATCCTCATTTCTTTGGATGTTTTTAACTTTTGCCAAGTTGGGTTGTCAGGACATTCGATCCAGTGCAGCAATGTTTACATGAGCAACCCAATCCTTAACCAAGTGACAGAATACCATTATGTTCTTGTTTTTTTGTCAAGTGGACTAAATGAGTTTAATGGCCATCAAATGAGATCAGTCAGTATCTGGTTCCGATGGTATCTTCTTCTGTCTGGTATCACAATGTCTGATATTCTCCTTGTCTCTGAAAGTGAACTAAAGACACTCAAAATTCAGGGATTACATTAGAAACGCAGTCAGACAAACTCTCTGATATCAAGTGTAGTTATTAATAATGCTAAACACTACTACGGATAATAATATTAGTAAACATTTATTGGTTGAGTGACAGTGCTGTCAAGCAAAAAATACGTAAAAATCATTGTTGGTTTAACTTAAAGTTAACAGGTTGCATTTAATTTCATTGAAATAAAAAAATTGAGTTAATACAATGAAGGAGATTGGTTTAATAAATAGAAACCCAATATATATAATGTTATCTGAACCACATGAATTATCTAAGTTGATTTGACAAAAGAAAATCAATTGCGATAACAAATCAGAGAGAGAGAGCAAATAACAATACTTGATCCGTTGTAATCTTTGATCTGATACTAGATTCCTAAAGGTGATCCCAGATCCCAAACTGCTAAACATGCCTTAGCTAAACTATGAGATGTTGTTCATAAGCACCTTCAGTCCCAGAGAAAAGTGTCCTGCTCAGTGCCTGCTAGCCTGACGAATGAGGCCGAAACCCCTTGAGTCTCCAGTCTGCACACATTTAGAAGTCGATCAGGGGAAAAGGGGCTGTTGCTTTCAAATGATCCACAAGATGGCAATGAGAACCTAAAGCTATCGCTGATATTATAATATTAGAAGACCTCATCTTATATGCTTTTGGGCTGATTCTCCATGGGCCAGCAGACCTCTTACATTCATTCACTTTACATAACAATATTAAGATGCATATATATTTGTACAATTAGGGTTGCAAAAAAGAGACACACTTTACAGTTAAAAAAGTTACAGGAAAAACATTCCTGAAAACATTTATTTCCAATTGTCGGGTTAAGTTGAAGTACCTCAGATGCATTCAAGGACAAATTGTGAGCAGTTATTCAAAATATAATAATTTTAAAACATGAATAAAGTTATATTATACACTTCTTTTGTCAAATCAACTTAGATAATTAATGTGGTTCAGATAACATAATATTTAGAGTTTCTGTTGATTAAACCAGATTAATTCATTGTATTAACTCAAAATTTTAAAGGCAACCAGGTAACTTACTATTTTAAGTTAAGCCAACAATATTTTTTTACAGTGTAATAATAAAATTTTGACATGTGGAAAATGTTCTGAGCATGGTGGTAAATCTCTCATTTAGCAGACAATGATTTAGTAACTGGAGAGAGATCACAAAGGCAATGTTTGCTCGATCAGTGGTGTAGAGATGAGGTTGCATTTCGAAATGAAGATTGCATTGTAATATAAATGAAGATTCAGCTTTGCCTTTAAAATGTGATTTTGATTTTCCTTCTGGTTTGATGTTCCCTTTTGCCTAGAAAACAAGACTGCATCAAGCAGGGAAAGCAAATAAACAAAATTTCACCAAGTATCCCGCATTGACTCCAGCAGAACGGAGCTCACAAAGGTGAACATCTGGGCTCACCACTCATAGATGGTCAATTCCTCTTTTTGTATTCATTACATATATTATGCTTTCATCTTAAATTCATAATGAAAACCTTCATTTGCTTTAAGGCTTTAGCATTTATGCAAGCCAGTTTAAATAACAACATGTTTTTTGTACATTATTTACAGTTACACAGGCAATGTTCGTACCAAACACCCACACAGGAATCGGAACTGTACTTAGTTTGACTCTTACAATCTGAGTAAGAAAAGAGCCTAATGTGTTTTTTTGAAAGATCAAGATTACACAACATGCATTAGCAAGCACACCAAGCATTTCTTTAAAACTGATTTGAGAACAATTTTCCACACCCGGATCTTTACCATCTAAAAGCAAATTTCAGATCCATTTCCTGACAATCCCTGCCATAAAACAGCAGTAGTGAAAGTGGCCTGCAAACAATTATAGGGGGATTTCTTGTGTCCTCTTTACAAGAAAACAGAATCAATTATATTAAAATCTCTTTTAAGTTTCTAGATATGCAGTTGAGTTTGTGCATGTCTCAGGTGTGAAGATTCAACAACAGCTGAATTTAACATTTGAGTCTTGTCTTTACCTTGTGTGACCACCAATTGTACAGAAATATGTATTGCATGGGTGAAAAATCAACTGACCAGAATGTTTCTGTTTCATTAATAAATAATTAACAAACATTATATTATTCTTAATGGATCATTAGTTAATATACTGTATATTCAAATAATGTGAGAATGTTAACTATGAAATTATGATTAACAGATCTTTATTTATGTAAATTAAAATGCTTACAAATGGCATTAAACTTCAGTTCATATATTACCTAATGCACTTTTTTACATTTACAAATGTACAAATGCAAAAGGTGTGGTAGCTCTGAGTGATCCTGATGTCCAACTGAAAAATGAACAATATGATTTTCACAGTGACATTTCACTTTATATTAGGTGTCTGTACTTTACAATGTACTTATTATGTTCTATCGCAAAATACTTTTGCTGTTATTGAGGTGTGATACGGGTGGTTAGGGAAAGGTTTGGTGGTATGGGTAGATTTAAGGATTAGTTAAGGGGTCCACAGTGTACAGGGGTCAGTTTGATTACTACAAACTTGAAACACGGTTCAAACTTTTTATATTACATTTTTGTATATTCTCCTGTTGAAGTAGGATTCTATACTATAGGATAGTGTTGAAGCAATAAAAACATGTTTTGCACCCAAATTATAATTACAAAAAAAATTGTCTTTGCAAGCATTTAGCTAAACTTAACTACCACCCTTTACACAAACGTTGTCATGCCCATAAAGGCACTAAATTACTAATTGTAAACATTTATAAACATTTACATATGCTGAATAGTTTCAACTTTAGATTGCTACAAAAACATGAACAAATAATTAATAAATGTTTAGTAAAAATGTTGTTAGGGGTTAACAGTTTAGGACCCAAGGACCAGATGTTTGAAAGAAGACCCGGAGTCAGAATTATAAAAAAAATTGAAGAAAAGTTTTACTGAAGATAGTTTGCAGTTTCATCAGCAGAAGTCAGCTTCAAGACTCACACAGGAGTTCGTAGGCCGCCCCGCTTACAGTTACAAAGATCACATGTAGTTATACCATTTCCAAGGTCTAATCTACGTCATTGCTTACAGGTTGAATGATTCTGATTGGCTAAGAAATGGATAAACATAGTAATTTTCCACACATATACAGATAGACTGAAGCATATCTCCATAGATTATGCAGCTGACACTCGGACCCTGAAGTTAGGCACGTCGTGACCTTCCAGGTCGCAGATTTGGGTTGCTGGGTGCCAGCATGTCCCGAACAACAACTCAGTCAATCTCCAACAATGCCAGTGGTTCCTTAACCTGTAAGCAAGAAGACTAACACACACACCGACACACAGCTTTTCCAAGGTTGGATTTGGCCAGGCTCTAACTATAAACAGGAGTCTCGTCTCAAAACATCAAGATAATGTTCTTTCTCAAGAAGAGCTGCATTTTAGTCTAACTGGAAAGTAAGGCTTTAACTGGCTTCAATGACCCCTATGTGTTTTAACATGTTGAAGACCTTTTCAAACACAAAACATGTCCCTATTTCATTTCTGGAAGCCGGGCCAAATAAGCAAGCTGCATTCAGATATCAAAAACTGAGGTTAAAGAATATGAAAAGAACATTTCAGTAATCACACTTGTAACTTCTATAACAAAGTAAAATCTCCAGAGAAGTCATTCAACTCATTTTATATTTAGAAGGAAAAATATTGATTAATACCATTATAATCACTCATTACATATACATTGAAACAGCAGTGGATTCCAATCCACCCCCTTCAATGTGTAAATAGCAGAAGTCTGCATACACACCACAACAAACGAAGAGCAAATTTATGACCTCTACAGAATATGAATGAGTTAAATATTAATTTGTTCAAATGCATAGTGATTGAAGTGCTTAAATTTAAATGAAATAAATGTTTTCACAACATCTGTAAATGTAAAAAAGTGCATTTGGTAATATATAAGTTTAATGACATTTGTTAGCATTTTATTTACAATGAATAATGAGCTGTTAATTATTATGTAATCTGTAGTAAGTTTATTTAAACATTAACAAGCACATTATCTCATATGTTAACTAATGATCAGTTAAGCATTATATAGCCTAATGTTTGTTCCTTTAATCATTGAAAACCATCTGTCAAAATCATCTGTAGATTTTTAAAAAGTGTTTGATGATATGAATTGAAAGTTTAATGAAATTTGTTAGCATTTCATTTTACATTAAATAATGATCTGTTAATCATTATTGAACGTTTAACAAGTTCATTAGTTAACATTAACAAGCACATTCTTTAATATTTCTAGCTATGCGAATATTAACTATCTGTTAAGCATTGCATAATGTTTTTAATGAAAGTTAAAATTTATTAATGAAAGGTATTATAAAGTGTTACCAGTGTTTCCTTCACATTGATTTAGAAATTACAGCTAGACAAGAAACACATTTTAAGGAAGAAGACAAGCAAAGTACCAGATGGGCTTTTGTTTTCACACCTGTATAACCCACTTTTGTTTTTTTGTTTGTTTTGTTTTTCCTTGATTGAGACTGCACAATCATCACCTTACATGAACCAAAACCATGTGATGTGAAACCAACTGTCTCTGGACTTGGTCCACCAGTATGGAGCCAGACCCCCTGAGTGCCGATCAGAGGCGGACGAGGGCGATTGTTTGCTTGAATTAAGCTTTTCTTCTTGTAAATGGTCATTTGTGCCAATTTTGTCCAGCTTTCTTATTTGCACTTACAACAGAAGGTGATTTCGACATCTTTTGTTTATTGCATTGCTGGATGTCCAAAAGGGAGGGGGCATTTATATGGGGTGCAGGGGTTATATATAAAAAGCACAGTCTGAATGAGGGTGGAAGTGTCTGGACCTGAAGAAAGTTAGAGAGCAATGATGCATACAGTCAAGCTGCTCTGTGTGGTGTTCTCGTGCCTCTGTGCAGTCGCATGGGCTTCTTCTCAACGCCAGCCGTGTCGTAAGAACTTTATATACATTTCTTGTCTTTGTGGTTAAAGAATAATCTGCTTTTATAATATTTTTTTTTTTTTTGTATTGAGAACATTTTGAATTTGAACATTCTCAGAAGCTGCAGATTATGTGGAAGAAATTAACTTTTTTATTTCTTTTTCAGATTCCCCACCTTTGAGCAGTGGAACAATGAAAGTGGTGAGTGTACAATATTTTTAATGGGATGTTTAATCATTATAGCAGGCTGTTAGGCAGTACAATTTGGCTCAGTAATGAGAGAACCTTTAAAATAAAGCCTTTAAAAAATGCTGCGTCAACTGAATACAAGCACAAGCCCTCGTTTTTTCACTATTTATGAAACATTCTAATTCAGTGACAGGCAGACAGCTTTTTAAGCTATTCAAAAACATTCCCAATAAAAGCATTCTAGCCTTTGTTATAAAACATTTGGGTAACACTTTACATTAAGGTTTCATTAGTTAACCACATTAGTTGACATGAACTAATGAACTGAACTTCTACAACATTTATTAATCTTTGTTAATTTCAACATTTACTAATATCTTATTAAAATCAAATGTTGTATTTGTTAACATTAGTACTGAACTAACGTGAACTATCAATGAACGACTGTATTTTTATTAACTAATGTTAACAAAGATTAACAAATACAGTAACAAATCTCTTTAAAATAAGGTCTCATTTGTTAATATTAGTTAATGTATTTACTAACATGAAGTAACCATGGGCAATAGTTACCAACATTTGCTTAACACAAAGCAATGTGGCCGGACAGTTGTATTTGAATCTTAAAACCTTGTATTTAGTTTCATTAGCAGAGACCTTGAGAGCTGTTTGAAACATCTGAATTATTAAAAGCTAAATAAATAGTATTTTTTACTGACTAACTTTAACATTTTTACGGTTCTCTTTTGTTTGACATGCAAAACAAACATTCAGGTTTCAACGGGGGGTCATGACCTTGCATCTGGAGAGTTCAGTTATGACTCCAAAGCGAGTAAATTTCGTTTTGTGGAAGACACTACTCATGCGAACAAAACTTCGTATATGGATGTGCTCATACATTTTGAAGAGGTAGGCCTAGTCAGCGATTTCTCTCTCTCTCTCTCTCTCTCTCTCTCTCTCTCTCTCTCTCTCTCTCTCTCTCTCTCTCTCTCTCTCTCTCTCTCTATTCCTCTTCCTCTTTCAGCTTGTGATTGAATTTGTGTTGAACCTTATAATATATAATAAAGCACTTTTTTCTCACAGGGTACACTTTATGAGATAGACAGTAAAAATGAGAGTTGCAAGAAGGAGACTCTGCAGTCCCGTAAACACCTGATGGAGATTCCACCCGATGCCACTCACGAGTCTGAGATTTACATGGGCAGCCCCGCAGTCACAGAACAGGGACTGCGAGTCCGGGTCTGGCATGGAAAGTTGCCCGAACTTCATGGTCCTTACCTTTTTCTTCTTCTTTTTTTTTTTTTTATTTTTATTTTTATTTACTTATGTAGTTATTCTATTGCTTTTCAAAATAAAAACAATCATGTTTTGATTTTCTTTTCAGCTCAATACTCTCTGTCAACCACTTCCTGTGGCTGTCTGCCGGTCTCTGGATCATACTATGGTGAGAAGAAGGACCTTCTCTTCAGGTAAAGCAGAGACTGAATGCACTATAGGAACACTATTAAGAGTACTGCAGAGTATTCAAGTTTCTCAGAAACACATTTGTTTCAAATCTTTTGAGGATGAATACATTTTATTGTATCCTGCATTTTTGCATACGTCAATTAACTGAGCTATTTTCTGCTTCAGTTTCTTTGGTGTTGAACCAGAAGTTGATGACCCACAAGCCTTTGTGCCCCCGGCCTATTGTGAGGGCGTGGCATTCGAGGAGGCCCCAGACGACCACAGCTTCTTCGACCTGTTCCACGACTGAAGAAAAAAAACATGACATGATATACAAACTGCCAAAGATGGCTACACGCAATAATAAAAAGAGCATTTAAATCAAAATATATCCTGTATCCATCTCTCTTTCTTCAGAAAATGCCTGCAGTTTCATTAACCTTTTTTTTTGTCTTTTGGAACTTGTTGCTTCACTCTAATCAAGTCAATAAAGCTGAGCTTTCACTGAAATCCATTTTTATGTCTGTTTGAAAAATGATCAGAAAGCTGTGTGGACAACAGCGGTGCTAAGATAAGCGGAGATTCTGGAAAGACTTAATGATCCTTGCACAGAAAAATGCAGTGACAAAAAAATTCATACATCCATATCATGCACCATCAACCACGTTATTGAACAGTTTATGCCTCTAAAACTATAAACACTGGAGGACTGAGTAAATGCAATTCTTATAACGAACTGCATCTCTTTACTGGCTTGTTTGTTTGTTTCAATAAGAATTACTGAATACCCCCAAATTCCTTTGTTCGTCTGTATTTAATTATGCACAAGCCATGTAAATGTGGAGGGGTCAATGTCACCGACAGTAAGAAAGAGAGTTGTGGGAAGCCACGCTGCTGTCTTGTGAATGCTGCATGGAGCCTCTATCTGACTTATCTTCAAAGTCTGAGGTTCACCTAACAGCACCTCTCTGCCTCGAACTTTTGTGGTTAGAGCCACTGCTAATTCATTTCCACCATTTCTTATTTTTTGTGTTCTTTACATTTAACTCATGTTCTTTTCTTTATGGTTCAATACTTAATAATTTTCCTCTATTTCATTTCAACTCTAGCTGTGGAATTACTCAGTCTAAATTTCTATTAAAGTAATGTCCATGACAAGGACATTATTTTTCTTTTAATTTTAAACAGGATTTTCTAAATAACTGCATAACCAAACAAACAAGTTCCATGCCGTTTTATCAAATAATAAGACCAATAAGGTCTTTGGCCATTTACATGCAGTGGTTTGGGTTGAAAATGGGAACCTCTTGGCAAAAGAAAACAGTTGCAGCTTGCATAAATTATAGCGAACTAGCAAGCATTTGTATTATGTTTCTTCAAATATCTTTTTTCCCCTCAAACAAATAGGCCTACATGTGTACATATATAAATTGGTAAATATTTGAATAGGTTAATATATCTTGTTCACCATTAATTCTCCTTTGTTTTATTGTTCCTGCTTATATAAATGCTTTGGCAATACAATGTACAATTTGCCAATAGTGCTCATTTGAATTGAACAACAATAATCCAAATATTGTAATATTCTCAAGGTTTTCTCATTATTATTATCTTTGTTTACTATAGACAAATACAACCCCTCTTACTTTATTGCTGCCTTAATTTGACTAGTTTTCATAAGGTCGGTTTTCTTTGTCTCATAAAATTAGTTACTACAATAGTGGGTATTTATGTCAAAAATTGAATAATTCTAGTAGGACGACTGACTCAATCCAGTTTCTGATTCCCTCATAGACAGTATATAAACGTATTCCCTCTGGTGTTGTTGTGAACCGTGCGCGTATTAACCCTGCTGGACCGGAACTAGCGGTGCACTTGACAAATAGCCCTCATTTAATCTTAACAATGGCTATAGCGCGCGTCGCGACTGAATATGTGTTTTCTGATTTTTTATTGAAAGAGCAGAGTGAATCTAAGTATAAAGGCGTGCGGCTGGAACTGGCTACAGACAAGCTGGTCAGTTTTATCGCGGTTGGGCTTCCTTTGTTACTCATCTCACTCGCCTTTGCGCAAGAAGTCTCTGTGGGTCAGTAAAAACATTTTATCACAGCTACCGGGATTTGCGTAAAACGTCAATAAGGTTTACTTTGAAACGTCCGATAGAGATAGAGTGGTTTGAACTTATGGAGATAAACAGGTTCAAACTCAAAAACATGAAGCCTTTAACGTTATACCTTTAATTACGGATTTGTACAGAATGGCTGCTTGTTGAAAGACTGGCTAAATCGAGAATAACTTTAGGCTGTAACGAAATATTATTAAATATTCCCCAGAAACAACGAAGGACGTATTTTCACACAACTTATTGTCGATTACGTTACTTGAACAAAGACCAGAGCATTGCCATTGCGGTTTTGTGTGTAAATCCAGAATGGGCGCGTCACTGCTGGATATTATGCGCGTTAACAAAACATGAGATGAATGTAGCGATTTATAAGCATGCGAACTGTTAACGTCGTATTTTGTAGTGTATATGCACTTAATTAGTTTTAAATAATTATTGGGGCCAGTCGTTTTCCACTCACATTGTGACCGTTGTTTATTTCCACTGCTATCGAGGGCTTGTTATCTGTCTCAGTAATAGAGAGGCGGGGGCAGAAGTAGCCTAGCATCAATCACACAATCACAACCAAACCAGACTATTCTGCTTAGTAGAGTTATGTCTTCCTAAGACAAACTCTAGCAATCAAACTAATATGTTTCATCTATTTTATTTCTTGATTGTTGGTTGTTGCAACACTTGTAGCCATACAAGATTTCATTGTTGTCATTGTAAGGTCTGTCTTAGACTATTTATGGAAAACACACACACACACACACACACACACACACACACACACACACACACACACACACACACACACACACACACACACACACACACACACACACACACACACACACACACACACACACACACACACACACAAAAAAAACATTTAAACCAATCATTATTCCATCAGTAGTTCCAGACTTTACTCCTTAGACTTTTGATGTAAAAAGCTGTGCTCTTTTTGATATGCAGTGGATTAATATCATTTATATTCCAGGTGGTATAATTGCCACAATGAGGATGATAGTAATACTTTGACTTGTCAAAGGGATAGTTAAAAATAAATCAAAAATTCAACATGTGCTCTCACCCTCATGAGATTCCAAAAGTTACTTTATTTCTTCTGTGGAACGCAAAAGATCCCTTTTTTCTCCCTCTCCATACAATGGAAGTCAGTGGCCTTTCTGTAAATGATGACATAATTTTCTTTGTTGGGTGAATTATTAAAAGCTACATCTCTTTATGAAATCATTCCAAAATGTTGATGGAAGACTACAGTTGCTTTTGGAAGTACTTCACAGACACTAAGAAACATTATGTACATTAGTAATCTGTAATGAACATAAGTTGGTTGTTTTGAAAGAGATATATGCATAGATACAATTATCACAAAGCAGGACAACATAATGCACTTACTTAAATACCATGTTTAATCAGAAATATTGTTTGCTCATAACAAAGATGCAAAAACACTATTCTATGTAAGTAGCATATTTGAGGATTTTATTTTAGATAAGAGTAATCAAATTTCCATCATATAGCTCTTTCAGTCTCTTCAGGTAAGAAAATGGCATGTTCGTGTGTAATTCCTCTAGGTACTCAGATCACATGTTTTCCACCCACTAACTTCACAATGAGACAGGCTGCGTATGTGGACTCCTTTTGCTGGGCCGCAGTAGAGCATCACCCTATAGACAATGGGGCTGATAGCGCCCCCCTTCATCTACACAAGGTAATGTATATAGGTCTACTGTATATTCAATGTACTTGGTCATGACATGAGCAACAATGTCATATCAAAATAGGTTCCTTGTTGCTTGTGTTTGTCTTATACTCTGTCTTTGTCTTCAGTTCTTTCCTTATATCCTTCTGCTGGTCGCGGTCCTCCTGTATATTCCTGCTCTCTTCTGGCGTTTCACGGCTACCCCTACCCTATCCTCTGACCTCAGTTTTATCATGGAGGAACTTGACCGTTGCTACAACCGTGCCATCCGCCTGGCCAAGAGCCTCACAATCAAACAAGACAAAGACATTGCAGAAGACCCACACAGGTGTAGTGCAGTGAACATTTTCAAAACTCCAGCTATTACCTGAAGTTTATGAGAAATGTACATAAACAAATCATGAAGTTAATTAATATGTATTCATTTTAGGCAGAAACAGTGAGGTCACTGAAGTAATTATTACAAGTTGTGAACATAATGATTACAATCTATGTGAGATGTGGCAGTGGTGCATGTTGATTCAGAGTTGGCATCATCTGAAGTCCTCGCAGGCGTAGCCGTCATCTGTTCACAGGTGTTGGGGCATCTGAAATCTTCATAAGAGGCTGGATCCAAACTGGATCTGATGTACTCTCTAGTTACCCAGAAGAACAGAAAAGCAAATGGAAAATAATTAGCGGAGCTGCTGTTCATAACAAAAAGTAAAGATAATCATGTGCATTTGATCTGATATAACTGGAGTACAAGGTTATAAGGGGCATTATGTGAATGTTTGGCTAAAGAGATGCGTCTTTCGTCTAGATTTCACTAGTTCACACTTACAAATAAGTCAGATAGAATAAATGCGTATTTGGCGTGCTGTCCGAGGAGAGGGCTCCGGGCTCGGTATTCGGCCCGAACCCAGAGTACTCCCCCCGTATTCCTGGCTGTAAAAGATTGAGCCAAGAGTGAGGAGTCGGGGTGGTGGAGGGATGCTGGAAAACTGTCAAGGAATATTAGGTGAGTTGACAGAGTGGATATATATACTTGTCATGCTGATTAGGGTAGACATAATTGTTTGATGACGAGTAGATTGGATTGATTATTTGAACGTGCTCCTCCCGAACTTTGTTTATAAAACATCATTTAAACTGGGAGAGTGTGCCTGAGCCCTGAACATCATCAGGAAGTCTATTCCAGAGTTTAGGAGCCAAATGTGAAAACCCCGTGTGTTTTAGTGGACTTAAATGTTCTAGGTACTACCAAAAGTCCAAAGTTTTGTGACCTTAAATAATGTGAAGGATTGCAGGGCGATAGAAGTTCGGTTAAATACACAAGAGCTAAACCATTTAGGGCCTCAGTAACAATACTTACGGAACTTTAAAGGTAACCAGTGTAGAGATGATAAAATTGGGGTTATATGATCACATTTTCTTGACCTGGTAAGAACTCTAGCAGCTGCATTTTGGACTAACTGTATCTTGTTTATTGAGGATGAAGGACAATCACCCAATGCATTACAGTAATCTAGAGGTCATGAATGCATGAAACTAACTTTTCTGCATCAGAAACAGATAGCATGTTCCATAGCTTAGCGATGTTTGAGGTGGAAGAAGGCTGTTTTTGTAACATATGAAATATATTTTTCGAGAGACTGTCTAATATAACACCCAAGTCTTTTACTGTAGAGGGTGGAGTAACAGTACATCTTTCTAAATGCAACTTGTATTCTTCTGTGATTCTGTGTACACGTTTTTGGTCCAGTAAGTAATACTTCAGTTCAGTCTTATCTGAACTTAATAGAAGGAAATTACAGGTCAACCAATATTTTATATATTTAACACACTCTTGTCAACTTGGGTAATTTAGAGATTTCATCTGATCATGATCATGAACTCCAGTGTTCACAGTCACATGGTCCTTCAGAAATCATTCTAATATGCTGATTTGGTGCTCCAACAACATTTCTTCTTATTATTATCAACAACAGTGGTCTAAAAATTGCAGGTACCCTCAGGGGGGATCTTTTTGTTGTTGTAGAAAGTAGAAAGTTTCAAAAGCACAGCATTTATTTGAAATTTAATGCATCCTTACTGATTAAAAGTATTATTTTTTCATTTCATTTTTCTGACCCCGTACCTTTAACAGTAGTGTATTTTAAAAATCTGTGACAAAAAAAATGTAATTAAATTCACTAATCATCTAACCTTTTATTATTTTAGTTAATTTCTTGTATTAATGCTTGTGAACAACTGACATCTTTGCTATTTAAACTTCCTTTCTATTTCCTTTCCTTCCTCAATCATATCCTAAAACTATAAATCTATAATGTTCTGATTCTACTGATCTTAACCTTAATCTTAAAACCTCTCTCTCTCTTTTTCACTCACTCTCAGTGGTCTGGAATTGACTGAAGCTTGCTTTAAGTACCCTCTGGTAGAGCAGTACTTAAAGACAAAACTCTCATCATGGGCTTTGGCTGCAAAATATCTACTTTGTCGGGTTTTAACATTCCTCACTTTACTGCTGGCCTGCTCTTATCTGACCTACTACATCCTTTGGGTTTCACCCAGTGATCAGTTCTCCTGTAACCTGCGCAGAGGTGTGTGCTAGATAGTGTGCTTGTGTAAATTTCCACACACGTGATACACTTCAAGAATGAATATAAAAATATGAGGGTGATGGTGTGTGTCTAATCATTTTATGATGTTTGTTCTCTGAATTGTGTTTGTGTGTGTGTGTGTATGTCTCCAGGTATATTAGTAAACGAGAGTGTGGTGCCAGATGCAGTTCAGTGTAAGCTGGTGGCAGTGGGTGTTTTTCGTCTCCTAAGTTGCATGAATCTGATGGTGTATTTACTGTTAGTACCGGCTGTGGTTTACGCTGCCTTCCAACCTGCTCGCCAGCACCAGCGCGCTCAGTTCCTCCGTCCATACCACCTACTGCCTGCTTTCGGACACGTGCTGGATTTGCAGCCTACCGCCCGGCGCTATGATGACCTCAGCATCTACCTGCTGTTCTTGGAGGAGAACTTGAGTGAGCTTAAGAGCTACAAATGTTTGCAGGTTTGTACATTTGAATTTTATTTTTTTATACAGTGTTATGTCTGGTGAAAATGCACTAATATCTCATTCTCAGATCTGGATGCTGGTGCCAGTGAGTGAAGACTTTAATACATTTGTTTGTGATGTGTGTACACAGGTTTTAGAGCTGCTGTCGGAAGGAGGGGAAGCCCCATTTGACACCATGTGTCTCCTCAGGACTCTAGGACAAGTGAGGACTGACATGGTGGACAGAAAACAAGCCCAAACTGTCAACGGAAATGCAGAGAAAGAAATCTCTGAAATAAAGGGTGAGTGTGACATCAGGATGACACACAGTGTAACTTAAGTCACAGTTACCTGCTGTAACATCCTGGTTTTAATAAACGGTCAACTGCTCCACTGATGATTCGCAGTTTGTTTATTAACTCACAATTCTGTAGATTCATCACAAAGCAACACACCATAAACCACTCTAAGAGCTAGAAAAGAATGTGTTGTGTTTTCTTCTCAACTTATCTGCCATTTTGTATAATTTATTGATGATATGATGTTGGTTTATTAAAAGAAATAAATGTGAATCCACTGAACAGCTTTGAACAAAAGCTTGAGTATGAGATTGAATGTGACTGATTTTTCTGATGTGAAGAGAATGAACACCTCTATCCATGTTGTTCTCTTTGTCGGAAAGTAGAAAAAGATAAAGCACCCGAGTAAAACACCAACTGTTGCTAAAGCAGCTTGAATGAATGTGTTTTTTGTCTGTAGATGTCTCTTCTGTTCTGCTGGATGATGGAGTAAGCTGCAGCTGTGTGAAAGATGTAAGACACAGGGTGGTCTAAGACTAATAGTACACATGTATGCAAGCATCTATAATCATCAGGTAAATCTGTTTTCAAAAGCTGTACTGCTGACAAGTCAGTCAAATCACATTGCAAAAAATGAGTTACATTTAAATGGAATGTGAAGGTAATATTAGATAATGCTTGAATATTACACTGAGATAATTTACCAACTGCAAAACTGAGCTGCATGTTTTCTATGCTTTACATGAACAGAAACTGGATGAATGTTTTTTATTACTTCATCATAATTCAAGTTATTATTTATTAAGTTGATGAAATGTTAAGCCCATGTTGAATGCATTGTTACAACATATACAGTGCTATGCATAAGTTTAGACACCCATGCTTAAGTTGACTAAAAAGAGGAATAAAAAATCATCTTTTGGAAATTGAACTTAATGCCTTAATTAAAAAAATTAGGAAAAATCCAACCTTTAAGGACACCAATTTTCTTTGTGAATGAATAATGTATCGTAAATAAATAAATGTTCTTCCTTAAAATACAGGGTGCATAAGTTTGGACACCCCTATGTTAAATTCCCATAGAGGCAGGCAGATTTTTATTTTTAAAGGCTAGTTACTTCATGGATCCAGGATACTATGCATCCTGATAAAGTTCCCTTGGCCTTTGGAATTAAAATAGCCCCACATCATCACATAGCCTTCACCATACCTAGAGATTGGCATGGTTTTATTTCAGATTTGCATTGAGAGATGATCTTATGGAAAGTACTCCATGCCAATCAGGTATGGTGAAGGCTATGTGGGAAGAACATTTATTTATTTACGATACATTATTCATTCACAAAGAAAATTGGTGTCCTTAAAGGTTGGATTTTTCCTAATTTTTTTAATTAAGGCATTAAGTTCAATTTCCAAAAGATGATTTTTTTATTCCTCTTTTTAGTCAACTTTAGCATGGGTGTCTAAACTTATGCATAGCACTGTATTCTTGGGAATCCTTTGTAGGTATTGTTGCATCAATTAAATAATGTATCGAAATTAATAAATAAGATGTTACTGATGTCAAAATACTAACAGCTAACCTCTGCCAATTTTGCTTCTTGGTATCAAACACATTTAAGCAATTCCCCCTTTCATACAAATCATTTGTATAACTCTGAATGTTTTAAAGTGAAGTTTGCTCAAACATGCAAATTTGTGCATCATACATTTAAAAAAAAGAATTTTGAAATGACTGCAAGTGTATAATGTGACTAAAAATCCATCAAAGCCATCTCTTTATTAAAACCATTTTATTGCTATCTATCTAACATGAATCATGTTCTTGCAAAGTGAAGAAAATGGGTTTGTGTCCCTGAGGCAACATCCTAAAAACAGGGTTAAGCTAGAAGTGATGTATTCATTTAATATATAAATGATGTCTTATGATGCGTGCTAACCAAGGGTTTGGCTGTTTAATTTAGGGAGATGGACTTAACACCTTTATTTCAAGAGGCAATAACGCGCCATGTTATAACCCACTGCCTACATAAAAGCAATAATCAAATAAACAATCTATAATGTATGTTATATTTAATATAAATTATATTTCACTATTTTAAATATTTTGCTGTTTTATACATTTATTTGATATGGACTTATTGTTTTATATATTGTGCAGATGTGTTTGTTATTTTGTAGCTCTTATTGTAATTGTTTTCATGCCTCCTTACCTTAAATCCTTCAGATATGTTAAAATTGCATTTTTTTGTATGTTTTCAAACTCTGTCAAAAAAAGAAGTTGTAAATAAATAAATCTCTTTAAATGAACATTGGTGTTTGCTTATAGCCATAACCGTAAGAAAGTGATTTTTGGTGGACTGCAGAAACGTGTTGTAGAATACATAAAAAGCACCCCCATAAAACTATTTTCCTCTCTGTTAGCTTGAATCCATTTAGCTCTGGCACGTTCACTACATGTTGACGATCACTATACTATAAAAACAGATTTATCATAAGATAACCTTAAAAAGGGCCGAAAGTCATGAAGTACAGCACTAATGTCATATTAACACTAAACTAGCTTAGTAGCTTCACTTTCTCATTTAATGCTAAATATGTTAAAAATGCAATTTTATGGAAAAAAAGAGGCAGACACATCACATGTACTGTAGACGGAGTCTCATAAAAAGCTGTTTTTGCTAAATAATAGTAGATTTGGCTGCAAACGCTATCTACAATTTTTAACTTGAGTGGAATGTCTTTTAACATTAAGAAAGTTTGTGGTGGCTTGCTATAAAATCTTTCAAAAACTCAGGCCATTGACTAATCACACATCTTCATTGCTAAAAAACGTCATAGTGAGGATGTCACAAACAATACTAATGACTAATGAGACAGCTGATCCCATTTTCTCGAGAATGAGATACCTAGAGATATTCTGCTGTTTCACTCAAATGATCTTTACACAGAAAAACCACCATCTGTCACCTTAGCAGATCCATGATCAGGCCATTCTGTGTAAACTTCTGTCTGCAACACTTATTAACAATTAACCAATACCCACTTGAGACTGACAACACAGGCTACTAGACCTGCGTGAGCACCAGAATGTGTTTGTCTTCCATCAGCGTAATATCACTCAGGAGTACATGTGAATTGGTTGGGCAAACACAGGTAATGTTGCATGTGTAATTGGACATTCCCTTAAAAGTGTTAAAGTGTGTTTGCGCACAGGATCAGTTTTCCGCTGATTCAGGCAAAGACTGCATAACCTGTCTTAACGCATGTATAAAAGTGAGGAGGACACGCTGTTCGTCCCAAGCAATCTCTCCTCTACCATCTCTACCTTTCCTTGTCCTCTGCTTCAAGAACAGGTAAGTGACCAGCAGGATGGTAAATCAACAGAAAATGCTATTGCAACTGGTGTACTGTTGATGCTACTTTGTGCATGTGGATGTATGTTTGTTTTATCAGTAAAAGAGCATACATCTGTTTTTCTGTCAGCGTGACCATGGCAGTGTGGCTCCAGGCTGGTGCTCTGTTGTTCCTGTTGGCCGTCTCCAGTGTGAACGCTAACGCAGGGGCGCCGCAGCACCTGTGTGGATCTCATCTGGTCGATGCCCTCTACCTGGTCTGTGGTCCAACAGGCTTTTTCTACAACCCCAAGAGAGATGTTGACTCTCTTATGGGTAAGAAAGACTATGTTTCTAGTAAAAGGAGCTTTGAAAAATAGTGCTGTTCACTACTCTGGATAAGAATGATAGAATGATAAGAAAGTAATTACTCTGGATATTGCAAAGATATATACTGTAAGTAATGCATTTCATTTTGTAAGTGTAACACGGTGGGGCCAATGTAGGCACGAGATGTATAGGCTCTACATGGGTTGCCGAATTAGTGTATATCGTGCCATTAGCCTATTATGCACTTAAGACAGAGAAATAATACTGATTAAAGCTGGTTTTCATAATAATAATGTAAGGTATTTAATTAAATGACCTGCAGAAAGGTGACAGAGAACCTGAAAATGAATTTGACCTCATTATCAGAAGGTGATGTCTA
The DNA here is from genome assembly GCF_964197995.2 of Scardinius erythrophthalmus. Taxonomy (NCBI): domain Eukaryota; kingdom Metazoa; phylum Chordata; class Actinopteri; order Cypriniformes; family Leuciscidae; genus Scardinius; species Scardinius erythrophthalmus. Next base: position 26,390,413 of record NC_138225.1, read on the forward strand.
AAGTAATGACAAAAAAAGTAAAGACTGGAAGACAAATAATGAAATGTACACTACTGTTCAAAATATTGGGGTTGGGAAGATTTTTTTATGTATTTGAAAGAAGGCTGAATTTATTTGATCAAAAATACAGTAAAAATAATAATATTGTGAAATATTATCACATTAATATAACTGTTTTCTGTTTTATTATATATAAAATGTCATTTATCCCATGGCAAAGCTGAATTTTTCTTCAGTGTCTCATGATCCTTCCGAATTTGCTGATTTGCTGCTCAAAAACATTAATTATTATCAGGGTTCTTTGTAACATTATAGTTTTTGCTGTCATTTTTTATCAATTATATGCATACATGCTGCTGAATAAAAGTATTAATTTCTTAAACAAAATGAAATGGTAGTGAAGCATAAATATGTATAATGTGTAAAACAACGTGTGTAAAATAGGCTTCACAGTATCTCATCAAGGCTAGGCATATTATGGCGGTTATTCAGAATTATTTTAACCCCCAGTGTCAATGAATAAATGTTTGATCTGATTGTCTGAATTTTTACAAAGAATCAACTTCAAAAAAAGAATTGGCTCAGTTGTACACAAATATTAGGCTAGACTAATGTCAAGTTTTTCCCTATTGTTGTATTTTTCCCCAGGTTTCCTTCCTCCTAAATATGCCCAGGAAACTGAGGTGGCTGACTTTGCATTTAAAGATCATGCCGAGCTGATAAGGAAGAGAGGCATTGTGGAGCAGTGCTGCCACAAACCCTGCAGCATCATTGAGCTGCAGAATTACTGTAATTAAAGAACCTACATGTCCTGTGACTGGTTGTAGCTGTCAATGACTTCACCACCTGTTTGCACACAGGCATCAGCCTTAATGCTCTTGATTGGTTTTTCATAGAAAATAAAATTTTATCAAATGAATGCAGGAGTTTTTGTTTTGATTTAAAATTCCAGTCATTTAAAGGCGCTGCATGTAATCACGCTAAGGCACGATACAAGACAACCGTACCTAGTGTGAAAACACCCTAACATTCTAAGTGGAAAATTTTACTTTTCCACTTAAAGTAAAGTGGACACCAAACTGTCGGCTGCAATGTTTCATATTTCCTGAATGCAGGGTTATGAATACGTACGTTATGAAATTCTAAAGGTGTCGAAAGGTATCAACTACAAATAGTTGCCTATACTATAGACTTGACACTTCTTAAGACACAGACTTAATTCTGATGATTATAAATATTAAATATAGGTATTGCTATAAGGACATGGGGAGATAATCAGAGAAGCATGTTTTCATGACCTCTTGTTAAATATTAGTACAGTAGGTGTCAAAATTCAAAATATACAATGGTATTATTGGAAAGATAACTGTTTATAAATACACTATTTTGGGGATTTCGTTTTGAAAAAACGTAGTACTTTTATTCAACAAGGATGCAAAAAATTGTCCAAAAGTGACAGTAAAGACATTTATAATGTAACAAAAGTTAAAAAAAAAAAATCTCCAGATCCAGCCTTGACAAAACTCTCCACACCTTTCTCTTTCTCATCCTCCTTATCCACTACATCTTACAGATACTCTTCCTCTCCTCATTGATTGCATATATTGTTTGTAATATCAACATTCAGTGCACCTGTGCACTCTGAGCTGGCTTATTTTGTATAGTTGGTTTGTTCACGTCATTAGAAATGTGTGAACATTTTTTAGCCATTGTGTGTAAACGATGACGACTGTGTTTAACTTTTGCCTGCCTGTGTTAAGAGTTTTGCAACACAAGTGCATCACAGTGCTACGCCAAATCGTTGCAAATATAAAGCCTCAGGTTAAAGAGATAGGTTATGGCATGCTCTTTGTCAAATTTATTGATGCACTTTATTTTTAATAACTTTTAAGAGACTCCATCAATTTGCTGTGATTAATGTTGAGACTGTCTTAAGTCTGTGTGCAGAATTTCATAACTTTCCCGCTAGCGGTTCTATAGGCGGATCTTTTGTGACGTCATTGTTTATGTTTGCCGCGTTGCATCACGGGAATCGTGTGGCAGGAAACACCGCTAGATACCTGTAATTTGATTGTTTTGCACGTTTGGAGGAGGATTTAGAGAAGAGGATGGTTCACTCTTGCTGTGTGGTCGATTGTACGGCTCGTTGGGGGCCTGATAAAAAGTTTTTTCGAATTCCTTCCGAAAAGGATCGCGAAAAACGAAAGAAATGGTTGCGTGCAATTAGGCGATTGAACCTGGACCGAAGCCTGGATTCCTAACGTTACTGATCGAGTTTGTGAGGCTCATTTTGTTCATGGTAGGCCTAAGTCTTAGTGACTATGTATTTATAGAAGATTGAATAAAATAAAAAATAATAAAACTGAGTCAAATCAACCGAGTCATATGTTTTCGCGTTCTGATTCAGGTGTCCCAAACTGCGATCCACAGCACCCAGACTACCGTATTTTCCGCACTATAAGCAGAGGCGCACCTTCAATGAATGGCCTATTTTATAACTGTTTTCATATATAGGGCGCACCGGATTATAAGGCGCATAGAATAGAAGATACTGCAGTCAAACGTTTGTCTGGGTTTGCGTTATGCAGTGGTCACCAACCTTTTCAAGCCTATAAGATCACATCCAAGTCCAAATGTAAACCAAGATCTTCCACTTGCAAAAAAAATTTGAAAAAAAAAAACAAGTGGCTGAGCTGTAAAACCTTGTTTATACTCGACGCGTCCGCATGAGCGCGAAGGTAATAAAAAAAACTAATATCCGTCTGCTCTGGCAGATTCGGCTTAACAGCGCGCGCGCCTCCGCATCCGCAGATGCACGACTTTGAGCCCAATCTGCCCGAGCAGACGGATATTAGTACATCTCATCATCACCCAGTTTGCGCGTCTAAATCAGTTGTATGGTCTGGTGTTCAGTCTAAAACAAAACAGTTGCGTCAAGTATAAATGCCTCGACTGTTTGGGGAGTTACATGGACAGTCAGCGGAGATCTCATATGGGCTTTGAATAACTTCGATTTTGTCACCAATACAAATTTTGAGCTTCTCTCCAAACCTCCTCCGGTCTTCAGATGTTAAAGTGCTTATATATTGTGGATTTTGCCCGCTAACTCTCTTGAAAGTGCTCGTCGCGTCTTTACAGCCCGCAATACTGTTTGATTTGTTGCCACACAACCACTCGCGCATGCGTACAAAGATGTCAACAAAGATCCTCCTATTGGCTGTCATAGACTCAAGAGTGAAGAAAAATGAATACTAACAGAGGAGGTGCCTCGAACCTTGTGGTGCTTGGCCCCTAATAATACACTGAATTGAGAAGCAATTAGTTATATATTTTGTTACCTATGAATAGTTCACATAGGTAACATTTTGCTCATTATATCATGCAACAATCTTGTTTTTCCCTCCATTGAATTAAACATACATACTGAATTACAAAAAAAAAAGGTTTGAAAAAGGACTGTGACATTCTTGTCAAAAAGCACAAATAGGCAGATAGATCATTTTGATCAACTTCAATAGTAAGAATAGTGAAATATTTTTCTTTTAAAACATACATAAATGACCACACAATAGGCCTATTAGAAAAGTATTGCTAGTGTAAATCTATAATGATTATATTTTAGTTATATATTTTCCCAGAGATATGTTTTGGCCACATTTGTAACTTATATAGACCTATAAAACAGAAAGAACAAACATACACAATACTAGGGGTGGCCATTAAGAAAATTTTATTTCACAGTATCAGTCATTTTAGTTCATTATAACAACAGTAGGCATATAAATATCACAATATAGTTATTTTTGTTATTTAATCTTTGTTATTAAAATGCTAGTTACAAATACAATATAAGAAAGATAGGCTACAAGTGAAATTGGGCTTTAAGTTTTTTAAGCACAGGTAACAGTAGCATTCAATAGGGTATAGGCTAATACAGAAATTGAATAATTAAATAAAAAAAAAACACTGCATAGCCTTTACATTAACAGTATGAATTAAATACACTGATTCATATTAAAGCTACTTAAGTTATTCAGTAAAAAGAAGTGAGTGATTTTCACAATTTATTTTGTTGTTTGAGGACCTATTATGCAAAATTCACTTTTACATGATGTTTGAACATAAATGTGTGTTGGCAGTGTGTGTACACAACCACCCTATAATGGTAAAAATCCACCCACTCCTCTTTTTTTAATCCCCATAAATCATAAGCAGTGTCTCAGAGTTTGCAGATTCTAGCATGTCACATTGCGCAGTCCCCGCCATGACTACTAATGGACTGTCGTATTAGCATAGACCTCGCCCTCAGTCCGCCATGTTTATCTCCTCGCCAGAGCATTTAACAGCAGCATTCAAGTAAGAAATGTATTCTTATTAAAACTACTAAAGTTAATTCAATCAAGAGCAGGGAGGGATTTTCTGTTTTTCTTTTGTTGTTTGATTCATATCAACAACATATATAAGTAGTAGGCTAGGTAGCCTACTGTATGTTACGCTGCTTTCACTTTAATACGCAGATCTAAAAAACACATACAATTTATTTACTTGCTGTTTATGTTCACAGACATAACTGACTGTGTTTATGTGAACTTTGTGTGTTTTTGACATAACCTTGTGTGTATTTGACAGTTTAAGCGTTATAACACGTGAAAGATAACTTACTTTAATACTTATGCGACCATCCAGTTTTCAGTGCACGTGTTTCGGATGTAGCCTATGTTCAGAAAACCACATATCAGAAATTTAGACTGATTTGGCTTTAAAACACATGCAGTAATAAACTTTCATGATGAGAAAGAACTGCTATGTAACATGAGCGTGACCACGATAGAGATGATAATCAAAACCAAACAGATGTTTTAGTTTTTGGCAGAGGAAGGAGATGTACAGGCTCCGCCCTCTTCTGGATAGCGGGGTTTTTTTTTTTACAGGCTATGGGTATGAGCAGCAGCTCATTTGCATTTAAAGATACATGCAGGAAAACACAATTTTTTTCCTTCCACTCAAAAATGGGCATTTACAACATGGTATAAATGCTGAGAATTCAAAGACACATTCTGGGGACAACTAAGACTTACGTATATTACATCTTGTAAAAAGATAATAGGCTCCCTTATGGACAGACAGCAGCAGGTTATATTAGGCTCATTTTAAGACCTAATTCACAATGTTTGAGGAGATTTCTCTTACAACTGTTTAGCGTCACTGCTGACACAACAGATTGTGTTTACGTCAATGTACTCAGAAACACATTCTCATTTTTGTGTGTTTTGTGTATTCTTATTTGCATTGTCATCCTCTGTGTGAGCCTTTATGACATCACAAATCTTTATGACAATTTTAACATCTCACCAATTACAGTATTTGAAGGCGCGAAAGTCTATTGCTCATTTTGTAGGTTGACGTTTTGGAGTATCTGATATCAGAGTGACAAACGGTTTTATCATGGGACAGCAAAGTTCACAACAAAACAAAGTGTTTGATGTACATGAACTCTGTGTTTTACTCAAATACATTACCAACACGTTAGAGAACCATCCTCATCGGCTGTTGTTACTGGTGAGATTGATGGAGGGAGAGAAGAGAAACACTTCTTTCTCTCCACCTCCACTTTCCTCGTTGCAAAATATCAGGCTCAGGAGGAGTAACAGAGTGAGGTAGGAACATATCAGAAACTTTCTGATGGAAAATCACATGAACTTGTCATGGTGATACAACTATTGATTAATGGCTGATTTTTCACTTACAGGAACTTCTGTTCTTCTTAATTTTTATAACAGAATTATAACAATTTAGAACAGAAGCACTGTCCCAAATATGCAGTCATTATTACACCAAACATTTTAGAGTGACAGCTTAAAAGGTCAGAAATGAAATTAAAGATTTTTAATCAAAGCATGATCTGAGGATAGCTTTATTAGGTGTAATTACCAAACCATGTGAGAATTTAAATTCAGAAACAAATCAGATAACATTGATTAGAGAAGTCAAACGTGCACGAAGAACCACTAATTTAAGGGTGCAATATTTTATTCATAATATATATTTCATTTAATATGTAGGTCCAAATTCTGAAGTCCTCCCTGTTGCTGAGGAACAGCTGGAGCAGGACATCCTGTACAAGGGTAAGAACAATCAATCAATGACAATTAGAAAATGCTTTTATATGTGTATATATTCACTATATTTCCAAAAGTATTGGGACACCCTTCCAAATCATTGAATTCAGGTGTTCCAATCACTTCCATGGCAACAGTTGTATAAAATCAAGCACCCAGGAATGCAGACTGCTTCTACAAAGCTTCTACTTTTGTAAAAGAATGGGTCGCTCTCGGGAGCTCAGTTAATTCAAGCGTGGTACTGTGATAGGTTGCCACCTGTGCAATAAGTCCAATCGTGAAATTTCCTCACTAATAAATATTCCACGGTCAACTGTTCATGGTATTATAACAAAGTGGGAGCAATTGGGAACAACAGCAACTCAGCCACGAAGTGGTAGACCACGTAAAATCACAGAGCGGGGTCAGCGCATGCTGATGCACACCGTGCACAGAAGTCGCCGACTTTCTGCAGAGAGTCAATAGCTACAGACCTCCAACCTTCGTGTGGCCTTCATATTAGCTCAAGAACAGTGCCTAAAGAGCTTCATGGAATGGGGTTTCATGGCTGAGCAGCTGCATCTAAGCCTTACATCACCAAGTGCAATGCAAAGCATTGGATGCAGTGGTGTAAAGCACACTGCCACTGTTCTCTGGAGTGACGAATCACGCTTCTCTGTCTGGCAATCCGATGGACAAGTTTGGGTTTGGCGGTTGCCAGAAGAACAGTACTTGCATGACTGCATTGTACCAAGTGTAAAGTTTGGTGGAGGGGGATTATGGTGTGGGGTTGTTTTTCAGTGGTTGGGCTTGGCCCCTTAGTTCCAGTGAAAGGAACTTACTGTTGGACAATTTTGGACAATTTCCCAACTTAGTGGGAAAAGTTTTGGAATGGCCCCTTCCTGTTCCAACATGACAGCGCACCAGTGCACAAAGCAAGGTCCATAAAGACAATGGATAAGCAAGTTTGGTGTGGAGGAATTTGACTGGCCTGCACAGAGTCCTGACCTCAACCTGATAGAACACCTTTGGGATGAATTAAAGAGGAGACTGCAAGCAAGGCCTTCTCGTCCAACATCAGTGCCTGACCTCACAAATGTGTATCTAGAAGAATGGAAAAATTCAAATAAACACACTCCTTAACCTTGTGGAGAGCCTTCCCAGAAGAGTTGAAGCTGTTTTAGCTGCAAAGGGTGGGCCAACTCCATATTAAACCATACGGATTAAGTTCACGTGCACGTAAAGGCAGACGTCCCAAAACTTTTGCCAATATAGTGAGTATGTATGTATGTATGTATGTATGTATGTATGTATGCATGCATATATACACACACATGCATGCATCTGAAGCAGTCCTGTCCTGTCACAAGGTGAGATCTTCATCAATGAACAAAGAAGGATAATTTGAGTTGTAAATCATACAAAAAAAAAAAAAAGACCTGTAGTTTCAAAGAGAGCAGGTGTAAAATAAAATAACCTAATAATCAGATGTCTCTCTCATTTTTTTGCACAGAAAGCTGCCAGATGATTTGCACTTGTCTGCAGCCTAAGCCACAGAAAAGATTGGAGATCTCACTCTGGAGATGCAGCATCTCCATGACTGGTTTAAGGTACTGAGTTTAGCTAAATGTTTTTCTTTTTTTGTTTGTCTAGTTTGTTCATCAGTCATCTAATTACCATTAACTTGTTGCCAAGTCAAATTTGCACTAAATATAATGCATTTAGGCAAATATCGATGATATATATTTGTTTCAGGTCATGGAGTAAGAAAACAGCAAACAACTCCTGTCACTTTCTTTACAGAGTTTTTTTTACTTCTCTTTTAAACTAATATTAAGAGGGAGTGATTTCTTTTAAAAGTCAGTTGCCCCTTTTCACACCTGTATGTGTAATCTGTTTCATCAAACCCTAACTGAAGATTCAACAAGGACTTTGCTGTAAAAACCAGATCAAAAGATACTGGATCGCTAATCATTCACATGCGCCATTGGTACTTGGACCCCATTATTGGTTATTCTTAAATTGTAATAATATTTCACAATATTACTGTCTTACTGTATTTTTGATTAAATAGATTCAAAAATATTTGAAAAAATCTTACTTACCCCAAACTTTTGAACATTAGCCTACTGTATAACCAGTATTGACATAACATTTAAACTATGATTACGTACCAAGTCCATCGGTATCTAAAGATAACACAATGAGAAACAAAAAATTGAGAACATCATACATGTAACAAAATTTATTTATTGTTTGTTGTCATTTATTTAAAGTCCTCCTGTCCTGACCCTCTTTCATCACAGGATAATTTTTTCCCCCAACTTAATACATTTTTTTTTTTTTTTTTATCAGACTCGAAATTCTGAAATACTGAAACCAGCAAAAAACTCCCTGTATAGACCCTCGGTCATGCATGCTACCTATACTAACACCATTAAAAAAGCTTAAATAAGAAGCAAGAGACTAAGCACCAAGACTTTTTTCTTTTCTTCGTATATGAAAGAAACAACGTTTTCAATTACGTTCAACGAAAAAGCCGGTGTGTTTTGCACTTCTAACACACAACCAGGCCACCACTACAGTAATTCTGGAAAGTCCTTCAATTGAGTTTTACAAACGATACTAGGTTAGCCCTGTGATATAGCCACACTGCCAGCTAAATTTCTCACACGCCTCCCCAAAACGTTTTTTTTTAAAGCATAACACAAAGGCTGTGTTTCTCTGCAACATGAAAGGAAATAAACCAACTACTCTTAGCAGAAAAAGCTGCTAATTAATAAAAACTAAAGGCACCAGGAAGAGGATGAAACGAGGTGGTCAAGAGTCTAGACCCTTCTCTCACAAACTAGCCCACATTCAAAAACCTAGTAGCTATTAACAGGGTCTCTCTTTAATTGAAATGTTTAATTATGAAACTGCGCTCATATATTCATTAAACATACCTGCTGATCACCTTACAGCCACAAGAGGGTAGCAGAACATTCAATTACAAAGAGCAAGGGTTGTTAAATTATTATGAACTGACCCTTGATATAACTTGCGTTCAATACAGATGATCTGGGTCAGACTCTTTCCGATTACACTAGTGAACTTAAAATAGTTAAATGGCTTAAAAAGAGGCTCAATCATTCTGGTAAATTCAAGTAAAAAATTTAGCTGAAAGCAGCAATTAAGGGGCCAAGCACAAAGCAAGCATAAATCACACCAGTATGGCTGGAAGTATCAGACCAACTGTAACAATGAGTAATTAATGACCTTTTAAGAGGAATTTAGTCAAATTCATCATTAAAAACATCATAAATACAATCACTAGTAATATGATTAAATGGCTAATCAAATTTTACCAATAGTTGGTGCTGTTACCAAACTGATGTGTGGTCAGTGTGAGGTGACAAATGACAAACATAATGTTTGGAGTCAATATGTCAAAGCTTTGCAGAGATACAGCCTCAGATAAAGTTTGGCATTATGCTATCAAATTAATTGATGCAAGGAACAAAAACATCTACTGCCAGGAACACCATAACTTTTTGCAAGCATGGTCAGATGATGATCAGACTCGAATTTGATGAAAATCTGACAAATGGATTAGTATGTTTTAAAGAAAATCAAAATCTGACTATGGCAAATTTGGTATCTATGTTCTCGGCATGACCCAAGGAATCTAATAAGACCAGTTTCAACAGATAATAGGCAAAGCTAATCAAAAGCTGGTAGAAGTTTTTTGAAATTTCATTATAATTTGGCCACAAAGTGGCACTGTCTCGAAACCTTTTGAGAAACTTCAGCGCATGGTGACGATGGAACTTACCAAGTTTCATAACGATACGTCAATGCGTTCGTAAAATATAGCTTTTTACAACAAAAATCTACATGGCCGACGTCATTTGACATGGTGCACCAAATCTAGAGACCATTTTTGTGATTTTTTTTTGCCAAAACATTCAGAAATTATAAACAAAAATAGCCATTTTTTCATATCTCCACACCACTAGGTGGCACTGTGCTGAAACTGTGCAGTTACCCTCAGGTCATAGTTGTTATAAATCACACCAATTTAGGTCATAGTTGTTATAAAACACACCAATTTTGGTCAGAATATGCTAAAGCGTTGAGAGATATAGCCTCACATCCATTTTGCTGTGTACTTCGTCAAATTCATTTGTGGGTTATTCGAGAATGGTTTGACGAATAATCTTGAATTCCATAACCTTTTTGTCGCCATGGTCTGAGCATGATCTGGTGTGATTTTCATGAACATCAGAGCAAGCAGAGTCTCACGGTCTAGGAGGAGTTTGAAAAAGTAGGTTTCTTGGAAAATTCTAAATGGCAAAAATTACATCATAGGGTGCAATTGTATCATCTTGAGCCAAGGAATCAGAGGAATTTTTGTTTTTATTAGTTATTAACATAAACGTGAGTGCAAATTTGGACAGATGGTGATGCTAGAGGGACTGAGCTAGAGACTTAAAATTTGCTATGATAACATTTCAGACTAGCCTCTATCTGTGTGCCAAATTTCATAACTTTCCCACAAGCAGTTCTATGGGCTGCTATAGACTCAAGAGCGGAAGAAGAAAAAGATGACATAATAATAATAAGAATAAGAAGAAGAAGAAGAAGAAGAAGAAGAAGAAGAAGAAGAAGAATACTATGGATACAATGAGTACCTACAAACCTTCAGTGCTTGGCCCCTAATTACAAGTCCGAGGAATCATCGAAATTTATCAGAAAATGGCAGATCAGAATTTCCAAAACCATCATTTGTATCCCAGAATTTTGCTCATCTAGCAGTTTCTAGGGCAAGTTCATTTATTCAAGGTAAGTAAACTCAGCAGGACAGATATTGTGAGGCGCAGCTTCGCACACTTTGATTGTTTAAATGACTCCTAATTCTGCAGCATCACACCTAATCAGGGTTTTGCCAGTATTCCATATTGTGGCTTTCAACACAATGCAACAGCAGACAGAGAATAAACAAGTTCTCATACTCAGACTTTTAGGAGATAATAAAAATAAAAAAAACAAAAAGTAAAAATCATAAGAATGTCTACTTCTACAAACACTTCTACTTAATAGAACATTTCATGGCACTCTTGAAGGGCCTCAATTATTGAACCATTATGATAACCATCGCAGTTACCCATCATTTTCTTGACTAAATCACATTAGCTTGAAGAGAAATTTCACTCTTACAAGTATAACACATACAAAATGGCTGTATCAACACCTGGACTAGCTGCTAATTCTAGAGTTTTCAAGCAGTTTGCTCAAAATCTCAATATGAAAGGAAATAGTACACTTCAAGTAAAGTTGGGATTCTTACAGTTTTGTTCAGCCTGGTAGAAAAGCAGCAGATACACAGAATGAAGAGGATTATGAATCAAAGCATTTTCAAATCATCAAAGATTTGCCATATGGGCTATTTGTCAAGTATTTTAGTTGAATCTGACATACTCATCCCCAACCCCATCATCAAAATATGTACAACTGCTGTTCAACCCTCGTCAGCCATATTGCACTACTTTGGTACTTCAGCTTTTCTACCTTGGCTGGATAGAAATAGGAAGTGGCATTTCAAGCAAAATATGTTCAGGAGTAATTTCCTTCACATTAGAAGATTTGTGGTTTAAGAAAAAAAAAAAAAAGGTAATATGGTAATATACATACAATCTATACTTGATGAATCATTGTGTCTTTATACATCATGGATTTGTCCATAAGAGTTTAGACAGAACATGAGATGGTAGAAGCAGAAGAGGCAAACTGTGTCATTCCAATTGAGTTAAATTGAGAAGACAATGTAAAATAGGTGATTTAAGGTCCAAGTTAGTCAGAATTCAGGCTGTACAGTAGATCCAAAACCATAATAGTGGACAAAAGACATTACTAATGAATGCAGATAGTCCAGGATTGGGCTAAATCTGTGTGACAATTCCACATTCACCTTGAAAAAGTCCATTGATCTTTTAAACATGGTGGCAAAAATGTAAACCAATCATTATTCATTGTCACGGTTCACAATACAGGTCTATATAAAAAGACAAAAAAAGTGCTTTAGATTAAGTAAAAACGATGAAGTTCTCAAACCAGTCTGACTAGGCATCATTAAAAGGCCTTCAATATGTTTTTTTTTCTTTTAAACTTGAGTCCAAAATTAAGGTATGAGGGTTTTGAGTTGCTGATTCAGAGTCTAAAGTTTAAGTGTCAGAGTAAATCTACAGTCAAGCCCCTCACTAGCTCGAACTGGAAGTGCATTCCCTAAAACCATGTGATATCTCTGCCATTTAAATCGCAGCCTTCAAAGAAAGCGCACGTACACTCCCATTGGGTGAATTTATGAGCAAAGATCCACAGGAGACACCTCCTTCTAGGTCACCTTCTAGGCTATCAGGTGTCAGAACTTCAAGTCTTGAAAGCAAGGAATAAAAATGTCCTCCAAAATCCATGGTACGTTTAAAGTTCGTATAACTTAAAATAGAGGCATGGGATAGAAACCAACAATGGTTGAGTGGAACACAACTGCCAGGCAAAGTGGTGAATATGGTTGCAGCTAAAGTGATTTCATTCTTCTTGAAATAGAGTAAGAGAAAAATGAAGTTAATTCTATTATTCTCAACAACAACAAAAAAGTGCTTCATGGTTTTCATGACTATAGTGGTCCTCTATATCACAGATCCATATAGAGATGTAAAGAGAAAGAATAGAAAGAGAACATGTACTGTTGTAAAATGAATGCAAGCCTTCTACTGAGAGGACGAGAAAATGAATATTGTAAAGTCCTTCAAAACGGTTCATATCCTTCTTGATTAGAATATCTATATTCACTCTCAGGAAAATAACACGTCCCCTTCTGTAATAAACTACATGAAGGCCAGTGCTGACATGGTAATTGAAGTCTTGGTTACACACTAATAAAAAGTATGTTCATAAGCACACAGACCTTCATCTGGTCTTAATAACTGTAGATCAGTCCTATAAAGAGTTTAGATACAAGCCAAATCAAACACACCTGAACCAGATAGTCAAGGTTTTGGGGTACATTAAAAATTACAGACATATATTAGAGCAGACTGGAACTAAACTCTGCATGAAGGTGGATTTCAAGGAGCAGGACTGAGCATCCCTGATGCAAGTACTGAGAGATCAGCACAAATTTTTCCACATACAACACTGACCTAAACAAGCTACATGTTTTAGAGGCATTTAGATGTGTGTGTGCAGAATGTGTATGCAGATGTGTAAGCATGCATTGAAGTTTGTGTGTGTGTGTGTGTGTGTGTGTGTGTGTGTATGTATGTATGTATGTATATGTAGTTGACTAAATAACAGGCCACATTTTCTCACAGCGTTTGTGGTTCTGCAGGGGCTGTGTGAGGGCTCTGGGGGGGAGAATGTGGTGGGGACTGCAAAAGGGGGGTAAAATGTGGGGTCGGAGGGCAGTAAGAAGGGGCGGCAGTGGGGGATGGGGGCAATCCGGAGGGCACCAGTGGTCCAGGGAGTCCAAAGGGACCAGTGGGTGACTCAGCAGGAGGCTGGTTGTAAAAGAAGAAAGCACACTGATGGATGAATGTCTCGATGATTGTCTGGTAGGTGCGCGTGGCTGTCAGGGCATCCATAGAGGTGAAGTCTGGCCGCATTAGTGTCGGCCAGAAACAGATGGAGAGATTCTCACTGGTCATTAAGTTGACTCTGTTCCACTGACTAACCCTGAGAAAAAAAAAAACGGGGAGATAAGGTTAAGAGTCTCTCCACATTAACTGATCTCTAAAAGTTTGTAACTGCAGGTGGTCTGACACTCACTTGTTTAGATGGCTCATTACATATTTAAAGACATCAAAATTCTCCCTGGGAAATCGTCTTAACACATCCTTCATTGTGTGAAGCCTCTGTTCTCGATCATTAATTTCTATGGACAAAAAAAAAAAAAAAAAAAATTGATTATTACACAGACTTAGACAGGCACTGTGTTATGGATGACATAACACCCAATTTTGCTACACTTGCATGCAACATTTTAATAGTTTAGAATTCAAGTAGATGCATTTACATTATTATACTCTTCACAAATGCATTTAAAGAATGCTAAGTGAAATCTTACTGAAAGCTTCCACCAGTTCTTCCTGAGAGCTATAAGGAACCAGAGGTTCAGGTAGCTCAGAGAAGAAACTTTTCATTGCCCCGGCAACTGTGTTCACAGTGAAGTCCTTCTCCACAAAGTCCAGATTGTGGTCTAAGACAAATGGACAAAGTGAGAGTGATAGAGTGAGGTATAGAAAGAAAAGAAGATCAGGAGCAGAACTTATCCATCAATAATTTTAGTGTGGAATATTACAAATAGAATGAATTTATTAAAAGCTTTCACATGCTCTTAACCTGCACACATACACACTATATTTAGCCATCCGTGCCTTAAAACCATGTAAATCCACTAACAAAACTATAACCCACAACCATTTTTGCAGTATTGAAATCCTTCTAAACTTACCCTGTTCAAACTGTCTCTGCGTGCTCTCTATCTCTGCCTTATTCCCACTTACCCTGTAGATACCCTCTGTTGTCAAACCTGAGAGAGAGATTTGATTAACAAGACAATTTCGAGGCAAGTCATCTTCCCTCAAAATGGACTCTTAAAAATGTTAAGTACTAGTCACTCTACTTTAAGTGTCCAAAATTATTTTACAAACTACTTCATACAGGTCTAATACCGCAGCTATTAAAAAAGCTAAAAAGTAAAGTTCTTAAATTCACATTAATATGGTTCTACAATCTTTATTATAAGACCATAGCTGAAACACAGTCAAAAAAAGGAAATACGAGCAATACTATGCTGTGGTGTGATTTATGACAGCTACAGCCCATTTAACATGTAGTTTTAACTGGACACTGTGATAATGATAAGCTTATATGGTTCCCTAAGCACAACTGTTATGGGTTGAGTAGGTTGGTGAAACAGCAACAGCAGCAACTGTACCTGTGGCTTCAATATAACGAATACACTTGTCAATGAAAACCGGAATAGGTCGTTCAAGGGAAACCACATTCACCAGAGGCACCCCGAAGTAGTTACTCTCCAAAGGCTTAGAGATAGAATGACGAGGCTTTGGTCTTGTTTTCTACAAACAGCAAGACAAATACAGATTATTTGACAATTAGACAAGACTCCTTTAATGAAGCCTTAAAAGCTTCCAAAGCTAAAAAAAAAACATTAATTTAAATATCACGATGTTAAAAACAGACGAGCATACTTTAAAAAGTAATAAATAAATAAATCTTACTTTGCCTGGTCGGCGAAGACTTTTCAGTATGTTCCTCTTTTTAGGATCTTCTCCTTCTTCATTGAGTATGTCTGTCTTCAATGTTGAAACATCATCGTCTTTTGACCTTGTGAGTGTGCCAATCTCATCATCGCTACCAATGGAAAAACTAGTGCGGAAACTGCTGAACTTCCCCAGACGTTTGGAACGATCACGGTAGAGCCGTGGCTTTACCCTTGCTGCTGAAAATTTGCGACGCCTCTCCAACGAGCTGCCATCCCCTTCACTATCTGAACCATTGCCTCCTCCATTAGAATGGATCCGATTGGAATTGCGGATGGTAATAATTTTGCCCTGTGTGCTGTCATGTGGCACAGAATATATGCTGTCCTCATAGCTGGGGCGTGGCTTAGAGACAGCATCCATTGGCTCAGCATAGTCTGAAGGATCGTAATCTCCTCCTAGAGGCCATGTCACATTGGATGTAAGTGAACGCCGATGGCTGACTGCATCTACATACGGGTTGAAATTTGGTTTTCTAAGGTCAAATGTGACACTAGGCTTGGGTCTCACTTGGGGAGGAACTTTATTATTTAGCTTGTTTTCAAAGGTGCTAAGGTCAGAGATCACAGAGAATGTGTCACCTGAGTCCAGGTCAGGCAGTTTGAATCCACCATGAGAGGTGAGAGTACCATCATGGTAAGGCGGGGAAGCTTCCATGTCTTCCTCAGAATCTAACAGCATTGTGACAGGGCTTGGGGAGCCACAGTGTGGTGAATACACATTCTCATTTGTGCTACTGGCTTCTGCAATGTTTTCATACATATGACTGGCCTCAACAATGGTTCTCTTTTCTAATACCTCTGTGAAAAATTGTTCCAATAGGTCTAGTTTGTGAAGTCCTCCAACAACTCCACCAGGGCCACAGACAATACTGCAAAACCGTCCCTCAAGTTCATGGGCCAGTTCTTCACCTTGGACTAACATCTCATGCGCAGATTCAGAGTCCAGCAGCTCAGTCCGGGTTTCTCCCACTGCAAGCAGCTGTACCGGTATGATGTCCTGAACCTCACATAAAAAGGCACACAGGGTTTCAAAAGAAGCCTTGCGGCTAGCAGAGTATACAGCGATGTAGCCATGGACCAGCCGACTCTTACGAGTGGCAAAAGAAGAGTGGTATGACAGTAGGGACAATTCAATTGTATGCTTGTGTCCACCAATTGTTTGTTCTAGCAGCACTGAAGTGCCACTTGTTTGGGGAGAGGTCGGCTTGCAATGCTGAGGAAGCAGGAATGGAGCAAGAAGTTGATCAATGTCGTAAGAGTCTCCACACATTAGGCACAAGACAATACGTAATTCAGCCTCTGGGCTCTGGTCCTGCTGTAAGTCTCGAATACAAGGAGGCAGCGGAGGTGCAGGTGGAGAACAGCTACGAAATGTAGAAGTCCTCCTTGTTTCAAGTAGAACCTTTAAAACCTGGTTGATCTGCTTTTCATTCACATTTCTCCCATAGCCAGTGCCTGGGGAGGCAGGTTCCAGGTAGTTACAATGCAGTTTTACAGCTACCTGCTGACCCTGTGAGATTAATGCTTGAGCAGTCTCACCACCAATGTCACCCAGTCCTCCAACACCTCTTTTGGTTACTAATAAGAGTGACAGGGGAAGCTGAGCCATATGGTTGTCCCTTCTGCCAAGCGTGGACTCTCGCAACTTCTCAATACTTTCTACAACATATGACAAGGACTCTTTTGAATTGTATAAACACAGGCATCCATGAGGAGTAAATGTGGATGTATGAAACGAATTAACAGGAAGTCTAACATTGCCCTCAATTGGCCGAAGGACAAGTTCATACATTCTACCTTCAAGCACATAATGATCATCATTGGTACACAATGCTCGAATCTCATTGGCTAATTCTCTAGCAAGTCCATCTTTTCCCAGTATAACAAGATTGATTCTATCAACTTTTCCATCATTTAAATGGGTCTTTCCAAAGGAAGGGTATTGTTTTGGGAAGCACGAAACAAGTATTTGCTCAATTTTATGGTCGACACAGTGTGGGCAGTTCGGGCATGTTTCCTTTGTAGGATGATACACAAAATGGATATGTTTCAGCACTAAAGCATCCCTTTCAGCTTGCAATTTCTGAAGTGCCTTGAAGCGTTGTTCTTCACCTAACACTTCTTGAATTGCTCCCATTTTCTCTTTACTAGGTTTGGCATCCAGCTCAAGTTCATAGAAGAGTTCAGAGTACTCTAGCAAAAGCTCCTGAAAATCTTCTTTTGCCCTGTCTATGATTGCTTTCTGGTGCCGGTTATAAATGTCCAAATATTCTGGCTCTTCAAGCCACTGGTAGAAGTCTTCGTTCATGATGAAGCTTCGGGCCTCTTCCCAGGGTTTGCCAGGGGTAACGAAAGGGGAAGATGCTAATTTTGCTTTGAACTCATGACGCATCTGGGCACGCTTGCATTCATTGCGCAAGTGTTCAAGGTGTGCATCAAAGATTATTTCAGCAGCCGTGGTGTCTAGCACATCAAAGGGGATGCGCTCATCCTCCATGTTATCAAGATGTGGCGTGTCCTCCCATGGCGCATCGTCCAGTACCACAAACCAATGATCAAAGTCTTTTTTAGACTCAAGAACCTTTTGGACACCAGACCAGCTCAAATGCTCAATTTCATCCAACTCGGACACCAAGCTACTTAAGGCGAGTGGAAGAGCGCTCAAGTATGCTTTACGACGCTTTTCAATATGCTCCTGTTTTAGCCGGTGAATATGTTGTTGAAATAGCTTCTTAGCTTTACCTGTACCTTCTAAAAATACATACTCCTTGTATTCTGGTGAAGTCTGCATTCGTCGGCTGATGTTGGGCCAAGTTTCATTATGATTCTTCACAATGTGGTTCACCAACCACTCATAGCGGTCTTTTGCAGAGGCAATCAGTTGACTCTGGTGTTTCAATGCCTCAAAGTAAGGTATGATTTTGGGCTTACCTCTTCCCTTATCAATGAGCTGTATCAAGGTAAGGAAAGCCAAGTCAACATTGACATTGGACCGTGCCGAAGTCTCAACAACTTGCAAGTTCTTTTTTGTAATGGCAAATGTATGAGAATCCTTGATATATCGCTCCACACCCTCATCACACTTAGTGAGAACCAGCACAATAGGCTTTTTTGTCTTGCTTAAGTGATTGTACAAGTTGGTGACAAATTTCATTTGATCATCAAAGTTTCGGTTCATACCACGACTGACATCAACACAAAGCAGAAAGCCATCCACCTGCAACTTGCCTTCGGGCATTTGCTTCTGTTCGAAATCTTGCTCCAGTCCCAATTGATCAGTGCAGAAGTACATGAGTTTTTCAGCAGAAGCCAGTTTGGTGGAGGCAGCTCTTTTGATGTAGGGCTGTAATGCTGTGCTGCGATGAGGCTGGAACGTCTGGTCATCAATGAATTCTGTCTGCTCAACCACATGCATCCTGCAGTCTGCACCATCTTCCAAAACTCTCCCCACCTCTCCCCAAAACAGGAAATGGTCATTGTTGACAACCCGGCCACCGAAGTCACTGGTACTTAGCACAGAAGTGTGATCAAGATGGAAGTCGTCTGCACTAGGGCGGACAAAACGGTTACAAAGGCAGGATTTGCCAACTCCACATTGCCCTTTCTCTTTCTCCGTTCCCGACAGGCCAACAACAACAAGGTTGTAGATAGGCATTCGGGATTCTTGCTTTTTAGCCATCATCATCGTACACAGGCATTCATCTTGCCATTCCCCAAAGGTTGGCAGAGGCAGACTATTTAAAATGTGTCCATAAAATGTTGAAAGCAGGGCCCTGTATTTGATTTACAATTGAGGCTTTAGTTCTGATGTTTCAATCATCCTTTCAGGTCAAGAAAGTGGCTTGCATTTTTGGCCATATTAGAGGGGACTAATGAGAGATAAGCAGGGGGGCATGGAGAAGTGAAGAAGGAATTGAGGCTAACCTAAATGAGAAAGGGAGAGAGAAAGAACAAACCAATTATCAGCAAAATCATGTGCTTTGGTTACCTAAAAGGAACATTTTAAGAAAATATAAGCTACTTTAATCATTCTTACAGATATTAAAATAATAAATTAACACAGTAACCCTGTAATCCTACATTAAACATCAAACCCCTTAAAGTGCCTAACAATCTACATTAAGAATTATGTTTCTAATAATGTATAGCCTATATATTGTTTCTTCAATAATACTAATTTTTGATCATTCCAAATCAATTTCTGCTTATGGATCATCAGATTTATTCTTATATTAATATATTCCTATGCTAGCAAATCTACACAATATTATGTGAATACTAAAACCTAGTTTTTAGCAACAGTTTACTTCAAAATCACAAAATCAATCAATCATAATTCACAATCTACTTAAACTTGGCTTCATGAAGTATATGATGTTCCGTATATTTGTGTTTAGTTAACGATTTGCTATTGTTGCACAATTCCCAAAATACCACTTAAAATCAGTGTGCATAATATAATTTTAAAATCTAGACATTTTTAGAGAAATGTCTGATTGTTTCAATGCCAAAAATTTTAAATCCTTCCAACCACCTGTTTTGACTGGTATTCAAAACCAGTCAAGAGGGTTTTGTCTGATACCCAAAACTATATTATATATATATACATATATATATATATATACATATATATATATATATATATATACATATATATACATATATACATATATATACATATATATACACATATATATACACATATATACATATATATATATATATACATATATATATATATATATATACATATATACATATATACATATATATATATATATATATATATATATATATATATATATATATATATATATAAATATATATATAAATATAAATATATATATAAATATATATATATATATATATATATATATATATATACATATATATATATACATATATATATATATATATACATATATATATATATATATATACACATATACATATATATATATATACACATATACATGTATATATATACACATATACATATATATATATATATATATACACATATACATATATATATATATACACACATACATATATATATATATACACACATACATATATATATATATACACACATACATATATATATATATATATATATATATATATATATATATATATATATATATATATATATATACATACATACATACATACATATACACACACACGTATATATATATAGCGCGAGTGGTCAAAAAACTGTCTTTTATCAATCAAGAGATTGACAGAGGAACACAGGAATACAAAGTAGGAGTCGAAATCACTATTATCATCAACAATATTTAAAGTTTTGGCGTAATGGCATTGGGAGGATCTAAATTAAAATAGAAGACATATTCACAGCAGAGTCATATCTAACAATTAGAGGTGTAACAGATCGTTGTTGATCCGTGATACATACAGGCCAGGCCCTACAGTTCAACGTGCATCCCATTCGAAGATTAGTTGCAAAGTTTAACCATTGAATAAAAGTTTTTCATTTCCATGTTTCTATGTCTTGCTAATGTTTTGCACTGTTTTCTGTGCGCACACAGAGAGCTGCGTTTTAGACAGTGTGTGAAAACAAAATTGAGTCCTCTTTTGATTCTCCTTGTGCTTGAACAGACACCAATTTTTTGCAAAATAGTGTTGGGCAACACTCTTATGATGACCTTGCTTAATCAACCATCGATACGTTTTATTGATCAAATTATCGTGGTTCAAATTAAGTGGTTGTTCCTTCCAAATTTCTATATTCAGGTTCTAGATATGGATCAAGTTGTATAATATTTAAACAACAATGCATGCAAAAAGCTAAGGTACAATATAATACCAAAAAAAACCCTGAAATAATTGTAAAAAAGCAGCAAAATGTAAATTCGCTTCCCACTGAACTCCAGCAATTAGGGGTAAACAACAGTTTGCTGACCACTTCTCTTTTTCTTTACCAATCTCTGTATCATTTACAATTACAATAGCACACCCACCAAAAAGGTTCCTCACTTATTTGTCATTCCAAACCCACATGGCTGTCTTTTATGTAATGCAAAGAGAAAATTGTAAACAATGTAGTTGATTTTTTCTCCATGCAATTACAATGAATGGGGACACAAAAGCACCCTTAAAGCATCTTAAGTGGCTGATATAATGGGCTGTCTATATTCCATGTCTTCTGAAGCCATACGATAGCTTTGTTTGCAAAATAGACCAATATTTTAGTTATTGTGCTCCTTTCATGATGCTTTTTCTGTCATTTTGTAGCATGACAGCCCCAGTACTCATCAGTTTACATTATACTGAAAAGAGAGAGCAAAATATTCCTAAATTCACCTAGTGTGTTCCACTAAAGGTAAATACGGGCTGTATTTATACGTTTTCTTAAAGAATTTCCATTTTGGGGTGAACCATTATCAAGGACCTTGTCACTTATGTAGTTTGATCATTATTAAAATAAAACTTGATTTTAAAACTGAAATTATTTCTTTAAAATATTTGATCCCATTTTGCAGCAACTTAATTCATCACTTAATTGGTGCTGTACCAAGTAGTTAAAGTAACAATTCAGGCACGTGCACAGATAGACCCCCAAGTGGTGCCCAAGCTCTGGTCCTTTTGGAATCTGATTAGATAAGTGCCCTTTTTGCAAAACATTTTATAGCTTAGTGTTTAAATTTGGCCCATTGCATCAATCCTTATTCAATTCTTAGCGTGTGCCTGATAACTTATTCTTAATAATTCTGTGAGATCGCACACTCTGCAGAGCAGGCGAGCAGCACCGACATATCCCAGACCCGCTTTCATTGGATACTGAATGAAAACAAACATAGCAGCTCAAGTAAAATATGCTGAACTTTATTACAAAAATAAAAAAAACAGTACTGAAACAAGAAAAGTACTGTACTTTATAAATGATATAAACATATAAATATTAATCTCTGTAAAATTAGTCTTTGATGTCCCCAGAGTGTGTATGTGAAGTCTTAGATCAAAATACCCCACAGATCTTTTTTTACAGCATGTTAAAATTGCCATTTTTGGGGGGTGAGAAAAAATGTGCTGTTTTTGTGTGTGTCCCTTTAAATGCAAATGAGCTGCTGCTCCTGGCCCCCTTTCAAGAAGAGGGCGGAGCTTCAAGAGCTGGTGCTCCGGTGTCAGGACAATCTCCTCTCAAACAATGATTATGTCAGAACATAAACTGTCAGTAGCGGTGTTCATTTCGACACGTAGTAATAATGGCAGAAAATATATGCTGTATGGAGATAGAACAGGTATAGTTCTGTTTAATTATGGTTATAGCGTATTTGTCATCTTGCTTTTATCCACTATTAGTACAAGCCTTTATATCTTTAAAACAACTCCAATGAACTGTAATAAAGTGTGCACTCTCCCTTCCATTACTGCCATGACCAGTAGGCCTATGTCTCCGTAGACTATAAGCTGGATCAAGAACAGTTGGTACAGATCCATCCTCAGGTAACAACTTTTTAGCAAAGCTTGCTTTATACGGACCCTCGTTCACAAAGCAGTCTGGTGTAAAATGATTTGTGCAAACAAATGCATTTAGGTAGACTGGGCGGGGGGCATCCCCTCAGATGTGGGGAGTAAATAACGACTGCTGTGTTCATTCTTACATCCAACAACAAAACACCTAAATCGCTTAGGAGACATTCTTGTCTACACCTGCTCCGGCATCAAGACAATGGCGGACTGTGTACAGCTCACTCAGGGCGGGTTTATGCTAAAACGGCAGTGTCCGTCAACAGTCATGGGAGAGGCCTGTGCAAAGTTACGTCACTTTGCCCAGAATCTGCGAACAGCTTGTTCTGAGACAGTGCTGGGTGATATTTTATCATTATAGGGTGGTTGTGTAAAATGTACACACACTGCTAACACACATTTTTGTTCAAACACCATGCAAAAGTGAATTTTGCATAACAGGTCCCCTTTAAAGCCATGTAAAGACAAATATTTTGCTGAAAAATGCACAATATTCCAGCCAAGTGTGAAGTCAATATGCACATTAACAACGACAAATATCATGTAATTTAATGGAAACTATGTGACTGGCACTCTACATGGCACAGGAGGATTTTGAACGGCTTAGTTGTAGCTGGGCATTGTCGGTGTGTGTACCCTCAAAACAATACGTTTGAAATTTAAAGAACTGAAATTGTATGCGTTTCTGATTTCTTTATATGTTTCTTTCAGATGCATAAACATATCAATTTGCTTTCTCATGTCACTAGCTTTAAATATGCAACTTCTCTGGCTAACGAATGCAAAAAAAGTGACCAACTGGATATAAACTAATGCAAATAGATGGTAACAATCGTGACTAAACATTTGGGTCGGACATGAGTGAATTAAAAACATATACCTATATATCCTGTATACATACCATTTTGTTGTCTGTTTTAAATCTGCATCTGAAGTGTCCAGCTGTGTGCAGCGTACAGTGTCACGTGTCAAAACAAACTCCAAGAGGCGTCAGTGATTTTGCCTCTAAAGGCCACTCTCGTACTGCATAATGACAACAGACACTTCTCTTGCACTCACGCAACACGGTAAAATTATCAGTATGTTTTTTTACCGATAACCGATTGTTCCAGCAATCGGTTATCAGTTCCCATTAATCGGTCAACCTCTATTCAAAGCATCTCAATACAGCCAGCTTATTAGGCAATAGCCCTCCATTAAGCTTAACAATAAGCAAGCTAGTCCGACATTGACGTAAAATAGCCTTGTGCAAGGATGGAAATGCCCCCAAAATTCAGGATAATAATTGCCCTTGTATGAGTTCTAGTATTTTGTGTTTGTAACATAATTAAAAATCCTGCATTGCTGGTCACCAGCATAAGGCAGGCTTTGCATGATGTGGACCAGACACACCAGTTCAGTTTTCCTTGAGAACAAGAGTGCTATTTTCTCAAATATCAGCTTGATTACAAATTTGATATTTAATACCAAATGTAATAGTTCAATAAACAATAAGTGGATTTGAATATTTTTGGACAACGTAGTACATTTTTACTGTTTTTGTTCTATTCTGCCAACTAAAATATTTCCAAACCCAGCTATAAAGTGGCACAACGAAGGCTCCTCCAAATGTGTCCTTCGTTTCCCGTGAAATGAAGGATACAACAGATGGATCCTTTGCGGCCTTGCCTACCCCAGAATTCATTGCATGCCAGTGACGACAGGTTTTTTCTTTTTTTTTTGAGAAATTGACGAATTACACTTTTAAACGTAAGTATTGAGTTTCAACTTGCACAAATAGCTAATACAAATGCAATAATTACCCTTTACAGCGGTTCAAATGTTGACATATCTTACTAAGACGCAATAGTTTATACTCTTTATATACAGAAATGGACCATGGTGAACATATTTAGACAGTTTCTGGTGGAGCAGAGAGGGAAAGGTCTCCAAGAAGCAGCAGCGAAATGTAGCAAAATTACTGACCTGTTCAAGTGCAGGTCAGTTTTATAAATAATTGTAGATGTAGTTTTGGCTGTAGTTTTGTCTTTGTTAACTTAGCTAAGCATTAAACTGCTAGCAAATGTTAGCAGTAACATTACTATAGTCTTTCAAAATACTGTATGCTAAAGAACATCATTATTATCTATTGTAAAGTTACAGTAATAATTTAGGAGGCAAATGTTCACATCGATTTATAGTGTTTGGAGGGAGCTAGGGCAGACAACAACACAGAATTTTTTTATAAAGATTGTCATGATGTAGTTATTATTGTACTATTTTAAGCATTTAGGAAATTTGTTTTAATATATTTGTATGAAATATAGTTACATTTTGGGTATTCAAGTCATTTTAAGATAAAAACAACAACAACAAACAACAACGGCTCATTGCTGGTATTCTGTGACTTTTGGACAATATCAAATTTAGGAAATCTCAGTTTTTAAAAGATTTTTTTGTGTAATCATGATAAGGTGATGTAAAACATTAGAAAAATTATTTTGGTCAAGCTCGGGTAAATAAATGTAACCACTTATTAAACTAAATAAATGAAATGGAAGATTAAAAATGCCCACACACTATTAAGGACAATTAAAATACTTATGATTTTAATTTATGGGCATTGTGTTTCTTAGACAACTCGTGCTCCTTTGTCCCTTTAAAAGCATATCAGTTAAAAAGTATCAGAAAATGCAGATGTAAGAATTGTACTTACTTTCTCTCACAAACACATGATTTTACATTTTTCGTTTTCAGATACATATGCCTTAGTTTTTAAAGTACTACATTGTCATTATTGATAATCCAAAAAAGTTTAATTGACACTGAATTATGTAAAATTATTGTAAAAAAAAAAAAAAAAAGATTTTTATGAAACAGGGTAGACAAATTAATAACAGGGGGGACAAAATAATAACAAGGTTGACAAGTGGTTATAAAGAATGGAAGGATTGATGATTTCCTATCTCTCACATTCAACCAATTACAATATTACTTTTATTTGTGCTGGATTTTGATAGGAAACAATCTGTAAAACGTTACCAAAGAATTTTAATATACACTACTACAAGTTAGTAGTAGTGAAACAAATTACTTTCACAATCACTAATCTATGTGCACTCTAAATGGCCACTGGACAATTTTAAATTGTGATTTTAAAAATATCTTTTTTTCAACTACCAACAGTGATGTAGGTTGACCACATCATATTTGAAAGATAAAATGTCTAAAAATAGACAATTAAACTAATAGAGGATCTCACTCACTTTATCAAGTTGTTTTTCCTCCAAAGTGACAAGCTACATTTTTGTATTATATTTGTTAAATTGAATTTAATCATTTAAAACAATTATACATTAGAGAGAATAATAATCAATACTGATCACATACATTAAGTATTATATTCATCATGAAAATGGAGTATGTAAGCCTGGGAACATAGGAAAATGGTGATATGTGGTGGTTCAAATGCTGTAAACAATTCTCACAATTTTTTTTTATCTAATTTAATATGCTTAGACTTCAAATGCAGTTCAAAATAAAATAAATTTAGATTATGTTCAAACACAATGAGGTGGTTGTTTTGCAACAAGGTTGAGACAGTTCTGTTTATAACAATACACCTGCTGGTGAAGAAGTGACAGAAAGAAAGTACGCACATGGAAGAAAGATATCAGGGGAAATGAAGAGAAGGAAAAGGAAAATGGAAGTGAAGGTGCATTTCAAGAGAGAACCTTTAATTATTTTGCATGGGGCCAGTCTAAGGATTTTAACCTTTTTTATGTGATGGCCATACAAAAAATAGGGTTGTCCATGGTTCCAAAACTGTTGTGGGTGTATGGGATGGCCTGGATGAGTGTGAGATTTCCCAGTCCAGCCCTGGTTGTAGCCCACTGTGTTGTGTTGTTAGGCTTTAACATACATCAAACACTGTTTTGGCTGTATGTGTAGAGAAAAAATGAAGACATCACGGCACACTCTTCAAGCAAAATACACATCTGAAGTTCTGAACCCTAAAGAAAGCAACTGATAAAGCATTTCATCCTTAAAGCCTACAGGCCTAGCATAGCCTAAGCAAGAAATACCAGCTACGTAATGCGTCATGGTTCAGAACAGCCTTCCTACGAGCGGCTCAGCTGTCTGTTTGGTACTGCAGTCTGCAACAGAAATTACTTGTCTGTAACATTTCCCCACGTAACTTATATAAAACAGGGTATGCGGTTATAATAAATTAGTGCGACACGTTACCTTCCGTTGGCGTGTTCTGTGATTCTGTCCAGCGTTACATAGCAACTAACAAGGTGCACATCACGTGAGAAAATAGTCTGCCAACTTATAACATTCTGAGATTGTAAGAGTGCAAGATAAATCCGTTTTCAAAGCAACCAGGTCGCTGCCTGCACAACAGACAGCAGTCACTTTTATTTAAACGTACAATTTCCTTTCGGTACGACTCTACTCCTTATTTAAAGATACTCGATTTATAGGCTTCTTCAACGGCTGAAAAAAATGTCACGTTGCCGGCGACACAGACTACTTTGCTAGCTAATATTGATTTTAATGAAATACCGGGGAGAATACATACATACCAGTGCCTTTCTCTGTCCTCCCTTTCCCTTCTCAATCCCTCTTCCAGGCCAGCGGGAGAAGGCTTACAACCGGCTCGGCCAATGTTGTTAGAAACCAGAAAGAAAGGAAAACAAAAGACTACGCAAAAAGCCGAGGACATTAAATTCATTGGGGGCTCTTTGATTGTGGCTTGACAGACTTGCAGTTTCCAAGGGATATTTTTGTCAGACGCAACTTACTGATCTCGCGTTAGTATGGAAAGGGCTGGGAAAATCCACCGACGGCTAAACATATCCAAACAAAGAAATGTCCTTTCTTGGAGGCCAGTCGTTTCCGTGCGGGAAAAAGGCTTGTTTTAATGTCTTCCTCCGGCCTAAGCACGTTGCTTTCGGTCAATTATAATGCCCTTTGTTGTGGTCATAAAATGCCATCGTGTGCAGACAGCATGCAACGATGCCTTAACACTGAGACACAACATCCAGTTTTTCGTGGCCAAATCTCGAGCAATATGGGCCACGCATGTCTTTAAATGTTAAAATATATATGTGCGTGTGGGTGAAAGTGGTTGTCCAAGGCTCCCAATAATGGCGGTCCATCCACCCGAACCCAACTCTGAGTCTGCCCTCTTTCGCTCTCCTTTTTTTGAGGATAAAAGAGGGTTACTGAGACAGCCGAGACTCGCCCAGTGGCGCATGGACAACAGCACAGCGCTGAGCCAATTACAAGAGCCGAGCTCGAGCGCGCGCACGCGGAGGCAGGCCCGACCTAAAGGAGAAGCAGCATCCTTTCATGGACAGAGAGTGATTGATGTTGTTGCAGATTATTGTGATCGTATATAAAATTCTAAAAATAACTGAGTGAAGCAGTATCTCAAACAATGTGAATAAATACTCATTTTCAAATTTCACACTCAGTTACCAAGGTTTTTGAAGATCGGCGATACTCACTTTATTATACATATCATTTAATGTTACTTTATGTGCAAAATTATAACGTGATTTCCACAAATCAGACCACAAATTTTTTATGTCATTTTTGTAATTGTGTACATAGGCTCTTGTCAATGGAAAGTAACAATATTCATTAAAAAGTTGTTGAGATCAAAAGTGATCATTAAAGGGTCAGTCATCCTTGGTGAATAGATTGAGGTGTCCCATTACCTGAAAAAAAAAAAAAAAAACATCAGGTGTGTGATTTTGATTATTTATAGGCCTACACATTTGTTGTGAATTTGTGTTTTCATTCAGAGTTTCTGAGATGAATGTGTGAGGAGGTGATAAAAGACAATGACATTTTAAAAGCCATTCAAAATTCATTTACGTAATGCTTGCTATAAATATGCTTGTTAAAAGTAAAACATGTTAATGCATGTGCATGCTCTCAGTGAAAGTTAATGAACAGGAGGTCAAATATCACCATTGTCTTCAAGCATATACACACCAAGAGGTAATAGCCTATATGTATATGTATATATGAGAGAGAGAGAGAGAGAGAGAGAGAGAGAGAGAGAGAGAGAGAGAGAGTGTGTGTGTGTGTGTGTGTGTGTGTGTGTGGTACAGGTAAACTAAGTTATGGGGGAAAAATGTCCCTACAAAGATGGCAATAAATAAAATCCTTGACCTTGTGGGGACATTTTAGGTCCCCATGAGAAAAACAGCTTGTAATTCATATAAGTGAGTTTTTTAGAAAATGTAAAAATGCAGAAAGTTTGTAATGGGTTTGGGTTAGGGGATAGAATATATAGTTTGTACAGTCTAAAAATCATCATGTCTATGGAATGTCCCTATAAAACATGAAAACCCAATGTGTGTGGGTGTTATCTTTTATTGTATCTTTTTACAGTTTGAATATTGTGTGTGCCTTACTTAGCAGATGACTTGTTTCCACAGTTGAGCTTTTTGCCTGCCAGAAAAGATAACATTTGACTTTACAAGGATGGTATGTTTGATGGTAATCTTTATTATAATGTATGCAGAGAGGACATGCTGTAGATTGCATAAATCTAGACATACTCACTGAATATGATAGCCATGCCCAAACAGAACAAAACAGCGGCAAAGATCAGCCCACCTCTTCTGATTAACTCATAATCTGGCATAAGCGCACACATAGATTGTTACAAACATGATATCCAAAGCTTTGCATGAAAAGTTGTAAAACAACAAATATTTCAGCTAACATTCTTTTGTTGACTGGCTGATGTGAGCAGGACTGTTCCCTTGAGATATGACTGAAACAAACTAATTTGCAACATTCATACTCACATAGGTCAACTTTAAAATGTGTTGTAAGATTATTCCACAGTTCTGTCAATTTAATTTAAAATAGTATAAGTAACCATCAGACATTCTTACCATAGGTGAAATCAGCATCTGAATACTCAGTTTTTTCTTGAGAGAGAACACACAAAGTGTATCATGTTAACTTTGAACCTATAGGCCAAATATTATTCTTACATTCTCTAATAGATGTCTAAATATATTAAATGGATGAAAAAAGAAAGAAGAAAACAAGTCGTGCAGGTTTGGACCGACATGATTGTGAGTAATTTATGACAGACTATTCATTTATGAGTCAACTATCCTTTTCATTTGTGTGATATACACCTCTAAAAAAGTTAGTTCTGATAAATACTGATTATCAAAATAGTGCATAAAGTTAAAACAAACTTACCCACTCCCATAGTTAGCAATGGTGCAGGATCTCAAAGTTTCAGAGTTGATAATTCCACAACTGTGCTATATGTTTGTGAGAGAATAAGTGAGAGAGGAGTTTGGGTGTTTACAGGGAGCTTAAACTCTGGAGCGAATGCAAATCAGTAAAACAGGGAGGAGAGAGAGAGAGAGAGAGAGAGAGAGAGAGAGTGCGTGTGCTTCACAAGTATGACCTTCAAACCCTTTGCTCTGACCTGTCTTATCCAGTAAAACTCAAAACACACACATAAACACAAGCCTTTGGGCCATTTCTTAATATCTAACCACTGATCAGTGGTGAATGTGCCCTTGCAATAGGCTGACAAGGTCACTGAAGCTCATTGAGAAAGAGGCAGACCATGAGAGACCAATTCAATCTCTGAAGGCCAAATAATCTGCTATAAGATAAATAAAAACATAAATAAGATAAATCCATGAAGTTAACTCCCAAAAAAAAAAATACATTTATTATTTTAAATGATTTATTTAAATTATTATTTGTATTTTGTAATATACACTATGAAAATTATGTTGAGAAATTACATTGAGATTCAGAAGGACTCCAAACAGTCCGTTTATCTGTTAGTTCTATTTCAGTGGGTGGTTAAAAATTAATCTGCAATTTTCTAAAGAACAAATAAAAAAGTGTAGAACAAATACATAACTAATTACTTCAGTTTCCAGTGGGTGTATTTATAAAACCAACATATTGTTTCAGCAGTTATCTCTTGTTTTTTAAATAATTGCAAGTGTAAAATAGTGACTCTTCAGTCGCTCCTCTCTTCTGTGCACATACAGCAAGTGTGAGTTTATTCTCTTTCACTTTAATAAGCTGGAATATAAATCTATCAGAGTATAAAAAGGGACTAAGTCAGGTATTCTTTGTAAAGTTAATGATTATGACTATGTTAAAAGACCCTGCAAACTTTCACCTTTTCAGAGAGAAAAGAATTTGTCTTCAAGGTCAGCAATTTTAATTTTCTGCAAATGTTGGCTGAAAAGCTCAAATAAAACCATCACAGCCTGCAGTTTACTCTCAGAGTGGAGGACACTCCTGTTCAATATGCAGCTCCACTGTCTGTACAAATAAAAAGGCAGTAAATGTTTTTGAATGGTTCAAAAATGGTTTTGTAGTATTTATTCTTAGGAAACAGTAGTTGATGACCTCCTCAGAACATTACACAATATACAATGCATCAGATAGAAGTGTATTGCTTAAACGTTCTTGTATTTTGCTCCTAAAACAGTAATGTAGTCTATGTTTTAATCAAGAACTTTCATATCTCCAGAATAAAATAAATCTTATTTACAAAAGGATTAAAACTCTTTGGATCTTCATAGTTTAAATAATACATTTAAAATGTTACAGAAATATATATTTACTGCAGAAGTACGTCACGTGTACAGTTTCACCTTAAATAATGAGAAAACATCTTTCAGTAAATAAGACTAATTCTGTGCAAAATGTTGTCAGATCTGTGATGTGTACGCAGCAGTTAGAGTTAGTAGCCTATTAGTTCTTCAAGGTCACAGAAGGTCACGGTCGCTCTTGCTGTAATAAGGAAACAGAGTCAAGGATAAAAAACAAGAAAAAGAAATAAAAGTATGTAAAACTCATGATAAATTCACACCGTTTTGTGTCAGTATCTTCATTTACATTTAATATCAATGTATTTTAATGTATATGTGTGTGTGCACTTAAAAATGCAAAAGCAGTGTGTTTTTACCTGCATCTTGCCATATAGCCACATTAAAAATCTCCCTACGTTACTGTAGACCCCTGGACGGTTCTGCTTTCCACAGCCATCTCCCCAACTTGTTATACCTGTGAGATACCACTGATCATCAGCTTTACACACCAATGGACCCCCACTGTCGCCCTGGAGAGAGAGATCGAAAAGTGAGGAAGAAGAAGAAATTATACTAAAAAAAGCTTTAACTAAACATCAAGGGCATGGGTTTAATGTTGACATTAGAGAGACCCCCGACCCCATATTTTAACGAACGAAGGTTAGCAAAGGTTTTTTCAAAACACAGCTTATGAAACTGAACCAGTGATGTTATGGCAGAGTGTGTGTTTAAGACCACATGCCCTGCCGTTCTGAAGGTTCGGTGGAAGGGCTTTATGTGTTGGTAAGTTATGGTAGAAAACTGCCCCCTTTACAGGAGGGTTTAGCAGGCACCTCCTTCAAGAGTATTTCTATGTATAGGGTTGAAGTTGCCTCCCCCTAATGGCAGGTTCCTTAAGTAGGCAGCTCCCTTATGTTTTCATGAAATTGTGGCTGCCTCCCCAGATGCTGGGTCCTATAAGCAGGCAGTCCCTTCACGAATCATTGCAATGTACTTTAAGCTGCCTCCCCCTGATGTGGGTTCCTTAGGTAGGCAGCTCTCTTAGGTCTTGAAGTTGTAGGTGCCTTACCCATGAGTGGGGTCTTTAAGCAGGAAGCTCCTTCATGAGCCTTTTAAAATGCATTAAGGTTGAAGCTGCCTCCCCCTAAAGGTGGGTGCTTTAAGCTCCCTTATTTCTCGTGAATTTATGGCTGCCTCCCCCAGAGTTTTGGGCCTTAAGCAGGCGGCCCGTTCACGAACCTTGGCAACACATTAAGGGTTCCTTAAGTAGCCAGCTCCCTTATGCCTTGCGAAGCCACGGCTGCCTTCCCCAGAGTTTGGGCCTTAAACAGGAAGCCAGTCCATGAGCCACTGCAATGCTTTTAGGATTGAAGCTGCCACCCCATATGGTGGGCTCCTTAAGTAGACAGCTCCCTTACGTCTCGTGAAGTTGAGGCTGCCTTCCCAGAGGTTGGGTCCCTAAGCAGGCGGTCCCTTCATTAAGTTATTGCCAAGGTGAGGCTGGTAGAATGAGTGCACCTTCCCCATTATGGGTTCTAAGCAATATCCTTGTCACAGCTTCTAAGCACTCACAATCTCCAAGGTAAAGGGAGCTCATGTATGAGCATGTAGCCCCCTTTTGATTATCATGGGCAGCCGCCTCCTTCAAGTTTTTGGCAGGCGGCTGCCTTTTTCTAGTATGCTAAAGTTCAAGGTTGTAGATGCCCCTCCTTATCAGGATCTTATAAGAAGGAAGCTCCCTTGTGGCAATGAAGTCGTAGCTGCCTCCCCCAGAGCTGGGGTCCCTTAAGCAGGAGGTTCCTATATTTATGCAGAGGGAACTGCCCCCCTTTTTGGAGTTGTTTATAGGCAATTTCCCCTATACAAACTTTAGCATACTCACAGGGTCGTAGCTGCCTCTGTGAGCATTGGACTCCTCTAGATCGAGGGTATTTCTGTTGAGTCCTCGGCTTCCCAGAAACCCCATCTCTGGCCCTGGTGAGAAGCGGCTTTTTGCCTGAGTGTTCCTTCTCTCTGATTGAACACTCTTATTTCAGGAGTGCTGGCTGTGCGAGATGCTGACCTTAGGTCAGGCAGGCTAGCTTCCTTTTGTATTCCTGAAGCTGCAGCTGTCTCCAACAGGCTGGGTTTTACAAGAAGACAGTCCCTTCATGAGTTTATACCAAGGTTGAAGCTGTCTCCTCCTGATTGCGGGTCCCTTAAGTATTCAGCTCCCTTAGGTTATGAGTGACAGGTGAGGAAACCATTGTTTTCCTTTGCCACTTTTCCCTTGAAAATAATGTCTAGAATAGAGGCTAGCAATACCAGATAAGAGAGACATACAAAATGTGCAGAGCAGCGGGTCCCGAGGACTGGAGTTGAGAACCACTGCTCTAGTGGATGCAATGCGAATTCCCATTTAAAAGGAAACGTCTCATGTTAAGGTCCTTGCACACTGAGTCTGAAATTTTCGCATGCGTTTTTTCGTATTCGTGAATATTCGTGATTCGGTGGCTCTAAATTGTCAAAACACCATTCAAAATGCTTGCTACGGACACGAAAAACGCAGAAAATCGAACCTGATTCGATTTTTTTTTTGACGGACGAAAGGTTCGGAGGCAGTGTGCAAGCTTGATTGACATAACATGAGGTCGTATTTATTTTTTAACGTGCGAAAATTTCGGATGCGAATTTCGGACTCAGTGTGCAAGGGCCTTTATGCATGTAACCATGGTTCCCTGAGAAGGGGAACGAGACACTGCATCTCTCTACCATGCATCGGGCCTGCCTGTTTACGTCTCCTTCAGACAAAGAAGTTGTTGACGTGTACTGAAGGTGCCCTCTTGTACTCAGGGTCGCACACGTAGCCACATCACGTGCTGTCACCGGCCAATGACATTCTTTGAATCATGTGCTTTAGACACCAGTCACGCTGGAGGCGTTCCCCAAAGTGTCCTCTAGGATGCAGTGTCTTGTTCCCCTTCTCAGGAAACCATGGTTACATGCGTAACCTGAGAAATTTTTCTGGGGTCTAAACACTCTAAATGACACTAGTCTACTATTGCTAAAGTAACGGAAACAAATTTCACGCGCATCTGTTTGACAGATATACCACACAGTCTTATTTCAGTCTTGTTTTTAATTTTGTGTATAGATATATTTCAGCGAAAAATTTGCTTCATACATTCCGTTTAACAACATTAAGTTAAAGTTAAAGAGGGTAAACTTTATCATTCAGCTGAGCTGTTCACATATATTTAAACACTTACTCATTTCATGCATTAAATGCACGTCCTTGAAAGAGAGCATGCAGTTTTCTAATGTATTTGACTTCTCAGGTAATGTCAATGGTATATGACCCATTTTAGATGGATCCAAAATTACAACAACAGTGGTTGCATATAACATATATTTTAATAGCTTAATCAAAATTATTGCTAGGGACAATTCAGTAGCTGCTGGATATTGGTAGGTCCCTAGCGTCCCGACTAAATTACACCCTTGCACATTAACTAAAGCATTATGCATTGAGCAGTACAAAGTTTAAACTGCAATATCATATTTTACCAAAAGGTGGCAGTATTTGCATGCAAAGACAGCAAGCTTCTAAACATGAGAATGTATCTAACCTGGCAGGAGTCTCTCCCTCCCCTAAGATCCCCTGCACACTGCATGTTCTCTGTGATACTTCCGTAATAAACAGTAGGTGAGTTACACACAGATGAGTCTATCAGGTCTACTTTGACCTCCATCAAAGAAGTGGAACTACTATCTGCGAACACACATGTGGAGAGAGGCCAGCATTATTAATAGCCTACATGCAAACTCAGACAACAAAAAATACATACACAATTAAACATACATACCAGCCCCTTGCCGGGTAACTCCAAAACCAGTAGTCCAGCACTGCTGGGCAGGAGAAAATGTCTGGCCAAACACAGGCAGGCAGATAGGCTGTATATTACCTTTAACAGTATGTACAAAACATGTCAGTGGTCATAAATGCCTTTTGACTTATATTTATGGAAATTTAGCTACAGTATTATAATTATATAATTTAAGCTATGACGTGCATCATATAATGTACTTGAGTAATAAATGTGACTTTGTGTGTGTTTGTGTCTGTGTACAAACTCACTGGCAGGTTGATTGAGTTTTAGCAAGGCAATGTCATTGTCTTTTGTCGCTGGGTCATAATTCTCATGTAAAATTATTTGCTTTACATAATATGGGCTGGGAAGCCGGAGCTGGGACACCAAACCAATATACACTTTCCAGTTACTAGGCAACTGAGAGTCGCGTGTTTCTCTAAGAAAATGGAAAAAATTCATTCATCTGTTCATCCATCCATGTTTTTTGGAAATTGTTTGCTAATGTATTCATTAATCTTAATTATAAGTAGACTAGTCATCAAATCTTCTATCCATCCATCTAATGTAATGTATACTGACTTGGGGAAGCAGTGAGCAGCGGTAATGATGAAGTCTGGAGCCAACAGAGTTCCTCCACATGTGTGATACCCTTGGAAATGCAGGCTGGCCTGCCAGGGCCACTGACCGTCAGCAGCCACACTTCCCCCAATGATTCTTGTGGAGACGGGTGGCTTTCCACATTCTGAACAGAGAAAGAACAGGAGGGAAAGGAAGAGAGTGTTTATACTTAGATAGCATTATCATGTGGCAATAACATGTAGCAACAGTGTATAGGTACTCACTGCTGCAGTGCAGGGACACAGTCTGCTGACCAGGACAGGACATACTACAGTTAAAAAAACATTGTTACACACACAATTGAGACCAAGAGTACACTTTATTTTAAGGTATCCATGCTACAGTGTAAATATACATTGAAGTACTGAGTAATAATAATTAACTACATGTACTTACTATAGGGTTAGGGTGTGGTATAGGTTAGTTGCATGTAATTAAGCACAATTTATAGTTGACTGCATGTAGTGACTCTAGTGACTGCATGTAATATGTGTAACAAAGACACTGTAAAATAAAGTGTTACCATACATTTTATACTTTTATGCATTGCCATATCCACAGTGCATTTTAAAACATTTTATGGCATTCTTTGATTGCAAATGGAGAAATTAAGTTTATTCATTCTGTTTACACCGACAAGACAGAAAAAAAAGAAAGTAGTTACATTTGGCCGAATTGGTTCGTATCTTATTCGTACGTTTTCATATCATCCACGACTCAGAGTTAGGTTAGGGGGTGGACCTCCATGATTACCTTTTTTTCTCCAAAAAAACGTACGTTGTCATACAAATCACATTTTGTGAATTTCTATGAAATTTACAGCTCTTAAAATATGTATGTTTTTTCATGAGATCAGGTATAATCTGTTGCTTTTTCAGGGCTGTTTAAAAATAGCCTTTTTGACATCGTCATACTCAGATTCAAGTCAGAATATGAGTCTGATAGGCTACTGCTCCATTGGGCTGTGATTAAGGGGCGTGTTTCAACAGAACCAGGAAAGAAAATGCCTCTGCACTCAATTGGATAGACCTACAACCAATCAGAGCAATGAAGTAAGTGACGTATGTTCTTCATTCATGTTTCCGATCGACAAATGCCTTGATCGCGGTTCTCTGTTCCTCTTTTAAAATGAATGCGCTGTCGATATCTTCTATAACAGACGCAATGGCGGAATACACATCTCAATTCTCCAGCGGCAGTCATCTTTGTTGTAAACAAATTCAACCCAAGCGCTCTTTGGTGACGTGGATGATTACGTTACTGTTGATCATCTGTCCATCATCGTATAAAGCCCGCCCTGACAATTTGATTGGTCCGAACAGCTCTGGTTCGAGCATAGTTGCTCCACAACGGTAGCCTGGAAATCCAGACCTAAATCTAAAAGATTAATGGTCTGGCGTCGACTAATGAAAATCGGCCCGCTCGAGGGGCAGCACCATAGACAGTAAAAGAAATGGACACAGCGACCCCATTGGATTCAACGGAGAAAAGTGAAGTCAATTAGAAGCACTCACTTCCTGATGGCTGACCGTACTGCGCAGACTCAAACTGAGCTTGGCGACGCAGATGTGACATGAGCAGCCTGTCTGTCTTCTAGTAGCTGTGCCAAGAGAAATCTGAATCATTCCCTTCCGAAACTTGCAGAGACGGAGAGTGTGAGTAGGAGGTGTCCATGAGATAGGAGCAGGAGAAACTTTTGCTAAGTATTCTGATTAATTATTTTGTCATTTTGCCTCCACGTCCCCCCGATTGCCCGCAAGCTTCTCCTCCTGTCCATACGGTAATTTCTCTACTGTGCGACAGAGAGTCGCGTGGTTATGACGCAATCGTTAGCCTATTTTTACAAAAACTGCTTCTACGGGGCCATAAAGTAAGATACAAGGTAATGGAGCCTTTTATACATTTTCGTGTTTCTTTAGAAATAAATAATGTACAAATGGAGTCTTTAAACGCCTCAGATGTAAAGTTATTCGCTGTCAAAGAGACGCCAAAATGAACGGGAGTCAATGGAATGCTAACAGCAGGTGAGGGTCTGCTAATCAATGGTGGCCCCCGGGGAAGCTTCAGTTTTTTCTGAAACATTACCGCCTTGGGCAGCACTAGGCATGTGCCGGTATCAAATTTTCATGCTGCGATTAATTGATTGAGCTTTTATCACGGTATACGGTATTATCACGATATTTTAATTGCTCAAGAGAAACGGATGGATTGGGAGGGGATGTAGAAAAAACAAACAACTTGCATCACAATAGGTGTAATTGTGATTGTCAAAACATTTGGTAACTAAACAGAATTTTACACAATTTTCACGATTTCAATTCAATTCTTGGGATTTGATTTCAATCTTGATTCAATATTGACTATTTTGATAAATATTAGGTAGGCTACAGTAGATAGCCTACATGTTAATTTTTCTCAAGAAAAAATATATCTCACATAATGCTGTAAACATACAGAGAGCCCTGTCGGCTGGTATTATTAAAGGTTAAAAATTAACAAATTAAATTAAATATAATTTGGTTTTCATTATAATAACAATTATGACACAAGTAAAAATATAATACAAATGTAATATAGTGCACATATTTAGCAAAATACTATTTTTTCTAGTCAACTAACGTGTTGGTCATTAAATGGCTTTCCTGAGGTAAATGTAACGTTCTGTGACATAATTGTTCACCTGCAGTTTTATTTTCCCTCTTTTCGTGGTTGAAAAACACTAGCTATGTTTCCATCCACTTGTCAATCGAATTATCTGAAGTTCGGTAAAAAAGCTCATGTGAATAAATCTGGTGAATGTGTGTTTCCATCC
Source organism: Scardinius erythrophthalmus (assembly GCF_964197995.2). NCBI lineage: Eukaryota > Metazoa > Chordata > Actinopteri > Cypriniformes > Leuciscidae > Scardinius > Scardinius erythrophthalmus. Next base: position 26,429,205 of record NC_138225.1, read on the forward strand.
AACAGCTTTAAAGCGAATAAAAACCTGTGTGTAATGGCGTCACATGCTGTTTTGCGAACAAATTGGTATATCGAATTGATTTGAGACATTTTAAGGTGTTTCCATTTCATTTTCGCACTGAATCGCACAACATTCAAACATACATTTGCGAACAAAGTTTTGCTAGACAAAATGGATCGCGCCATCTATCGTTTCCATCAGCGTTTATCGCATAAGCCGTATATCGATCAAGATAAAATCCGATGAGACCGACCGTATTTCATTTGAGTCGATATTCATGAAATTCAATCGAATTTTACTGTTTCCATAAGGCATTTTTCATTCGATATCACTCAATTCGGATAAAAACGTGTGGATGGAAACATAGCTACTGATTGATCGATATTATGTATGAGGCATAAATTCCTTTCGGTAAGCTGTACTGTATCTTTAAATAAAAAGTAACAGATGATCGGTTTGCTTGAACTGAGGCGCTACAGCGATCGGTCACGTCACATTCACAAGCGCCAAAACGGTATTTATTGTCTGAATTTCGTAATAAAATGGACAGAACCTGATAGCTGAGAATTTTTTTCATATCAAAAGTAACCTGCTCTGTCTAGTCTGTCGGTGTCAGTGTCCTCTTTGCTCCGTGATTTTTCTCTGCGTGAGAAAATGGATGTGGCGCGAGAGCGTGTGAAAAGTGTAAATTGCGTGAGTCTCACGCTGAATGCGTAGAGTTGACAGCCCTGCTTTTAGAAGGGGGATAAATCCTTTATTTTACTGTCTATGGATGAATCGTCGGCAGCGTTCCTCCTTCCGCCATGCTTCTTCTCCTTGTGAGGATTGTTTACATTAGACTAGAGCGCACACTGCGCCGCATGCACACAGTGCTTCTACATGTGGGGATTGTTTACATCAGAGTGCGCACGTGTTTCGCGCAGCATATACGCAGTGTTTGTTTAAGCGGTTGATGGAAAATAAGCTAATGCGCGTTCTATAAATATAAATTCTGATCTATTGTTTTTCACGGTATTTTGAAGTGCCCACGATAACAATATCGTGCATATTCATTACCGCGATTTATCGCATTACCGAATACCGGCACATGCCTAGGCAGCACCAAGCATGCATTTGAAAATCTCACTGCACGCAATTGGATAACACTACGACCAGTCACAACAAGTTACCGTTTAGCTTCCAGCGGAGCTAACTGGTAGATTAGACTCTTACCGTATCCGGTCGGCAAAACAGCAAAAACGCCCTTCTTGCAAAGGAACAATTCGAGCGCCGTCTTCTGTTCCTCTTTTAGAGAAAAAGTCTAAATATTTCATTGTTGAACACAAACAAATGGTGTTCATCCATAGCCATCTTGCAATGTTTACTAATGACTTCGACGTTGCAGCGCTGTCGTCATCTCACCTCTGGCCCGCCTATATCAGATAACCTGATGTGATTGGTGCAGCTCAGATAAAGGGGCATATTTAATGAGCATCATTACTCGACACCAGAGTAACTCGCAAAGCAAATTCAACTTGTGCTCTCGCGAGAACTCTGGATTACCAGGGTACCACAACGGATCAAGTCCAGACCAAACTTCCCGACCTCAAATGTGGTGGGCGGGGCTAAGTTCAGCTAGCATGGCATCCAGGCTATTAATAATTAATATATCAATATACAATTTATTTGACAGTATTTAAAGAAACGACAGCAAATGCTTCCTATTGACTACATTTACCCAATGGCAAATATAAATTTTGTTATTGAGCTTTGTAAGAACCCATAGAATTAGGTACTTAGCATTAGCATATTAGCTACACATCCACTGATTGCCATAACTTTATCTCTCTTTTTTGTTGTTTTTGTTCTCTGTAGGTTATACTAGTTTTTTTTCTGCATGAACTTTTCTGCTTACATTGTTTTTTTCAGCAGTAAATTATGCCAGTTTCATTTTTTTTTATTATTACCTTCTATTAACGCTCCCCTGGATGGTGTTTGTAAACTGACTGTTAATACTTTGAAAGGAGGATGAGTTGGTTAGCAAGAAACCATCTTCATGACTCCTGTGGAGCACATAAACCAAAACACACATGAATACAAATTCATACATAGATCCTCAATATTGTCTAATGCTTGTTTGCTTGTGATTCAATGCCATGCCAGATTCCATGGCTATTTTCATTGTGAAAACCAGGTTAAATGTAATAAACGAACATACAGTGATAGAGATTTGGGGAAAATATCTATCTTTGATAAAAAAAAAATATATAACTGAATCTGAACTTTGTAGAAAACCTTTTTAAATTGTCAATGTTGTGTAATGTGTGCTGTGCTTGTGTGTGTGTGTGTGTGTGTGTGTGTGTGTGTGTGTGTGTGTGTGTGTGTGTGTGTGTGTGTGTGTGTGTGTGTTATACTTACTGTCTGAAGCCAAGCTGTTGGCAGGTTTGGTCTGCTATGTTTTTATTCCAGCCCTGTGCGCAGACTGGAAGGAAGACCCTGGACTTAAAGGTCATGACCTGCAATTCATTTGCTGTCCCAAACCGCACTATAGAAAGATTAAAGGCAAATCAGTGTGCTGCTTTCAGAATATCAACCATATATGATTTCCAAATAAAAAGAGATTTTAAAAAGTCACTTTGTTATTGACATATATTTCTGTGTGATTGACACTGACCACAGCGAGATTCATCACTGCCTTGAGAACAGTCTCTCTTCCCATCACAGTCAACTGATGAAGGGGGGCATGTGTCTGTCTCCTTCGTGCTCTTGGAGAGAGTCCACAGTGTCGACCCATAACGGACTGTGCAGGAGTTGAAAAATGAGTTTAAAAGACTTGTGAAAATTAGTAGTTTAAGTTTAAGCTTTTATGTGAATACAATTCACACAACCCAAACTACAGTATTTGATGTTCTGGGCACAACTGTATATATGACTACATGCATACATTAAAATATATGCTTACCTCCCAGCCAGATGGCAATTACAACCAGCACTACAACAACAGTAGCACCACTAGACCCACCATAGCAACACCTTTTGCTCTTGCAGAGAACTTGCCTTCTCTGTGACGGGACTGCAAAAAGCAAACAAAAATGGCTATTGACAGTCTAAGATTATTTATTGCTTAAGTTATTTTTTAATGACCATGTTTTAAGACCTATATGTGTATAGTTAGTGTGTGTTATTAAGTGTTACTTGTCTCTGCTACACGAGGAGCAGGTGTTTGAGGTATTGGCTGGGGTATGTGGTACGGCTGGATTTGGTTGGCCGACAATGTCTGAAGACTCGTATATGAAGGTGGAGCCGTGTTCTGATTCACCACTGAGTCATATGAGGGTGGAGCCTCAGTCTGTATTCATAAAAATATAAATGCAAGATATTTACAAAGGAGCCTTTAAGGTAATAAATATCTCTATTAAACACTGTTCGCTCTCATCTGTTATCCAGTTAAATTCACTGTAAACAACTTTACTGCCAATCAGATTTCAAATAAATTGTTTATACATTTATGATAAGTCTCATATGCAAGGCCCTGCTTTATGCGGTGGGATTGCTTTTCTTTTGAACAAGGACAGATTTCAGATTTCACCTTAAAAAAGTCACGGAATAATTATTTGTCATATGTTTAGTAAATGTATTCCAACATTATATTGTCATAATTTATGTACAATTATAATTTTAAGATAATTTTATGTTCAAATGACCAAATTATTGGTGTGTGTGTGTGTGTGTGTGTGTGTGTGTGTGTGTGTGTGTGTGTGTGTGTGTGTGTGTGTGTGTGTGTGTGTGTGTGTGTGTGTGTGTGTGTGTGTGTGATGCAGATTTTTCTGATACAAATTTGGACTGGGGGATTACCATTACAATGTGAGACACCAAAATGCCCATTCTACTTTTTTTGGTCTTGCCTGGCCAAATGTGTGAGCATGCAATGAACCTCTTGCTCCATATTCAAATGAGTGTTTAAATGTCCCCATACACAGATTTGTGTACATACATAATCACATTATAAAGACAGCAGCAAGACGTTGCATGGAGTTGACAGAGCAATTTAGACATCTCAGTCAGTTGTCTCAGCTATTGCATTATACACATATAGCCTAAGCATTGTTTGTCTTGAATTTGTTGTACTGTTTTTCATAATGAAACCGGACCTATCTTAGGCCTGTTTCACATCGCACACATTGTGTAAATGAATCTGCAATGCATCTGCAACAGCATGCTCAGGTTGTGCTTTCAGCAGCTGCAGCACTATGCAACAAAATAAAGTGATTTCTGGTACACTGAGGTTTTTTTTTTATTTTTTTATATTGGCCATTTATTAATTTGTTTTCCCAATTTTTTCAAAAGTTTTCAACTGTGAGACTTGTACATTACACATGAAAGCATATATTTATTTCAGCCCACATATTAGCAGGTTACGATATTTACACCTGCATAAGCAGCACATATTGAGTACACAGTATTCAACATTGAGCCTATTTTTTGCCACGCATAGTTCACTGAACCCAGCAGAAAATGTTTTGAAAAAGCATCATAAATCTATTTATCAACACAGTCTTTTGCAATATAAACTTTTAAGAAGCAACTTAAAATGGAGTGAAAAAAATCTCAGCCAGGCCTGATGTATAGCCTACGCATCTTTTTTGGTAACACTTGACCCATTAATACTTTAACTTTTTAAAAAAAAACCTTGCTACATGTACTGTGCTGGACTAAATGGGACTGGTCACAGCACTTGCATATTGTTGCCCTATTGTTAGTTTGATTGCTTATATTGCTCTCCTCATTTGTAAGTCGCTTTGGATAAAAGTGTCTGCTAAATGATTAAATGTAATGTAAGTTACACCAACAGGCAGTCTGACTAAATCCAGATGATTGAAATAGTTTTTGTGTATCTGTTCTCTGTATTTCAATCCATAGATCAATCTGTAATAATTGTTTAATAAACGATACCTTAAATGCTGATTTTGAACACATTGTTGTTACTAGGATTGATCTGTGAGGTTCAGAATCTGCCCTTCTAAGGCATGTTGCAGATCTTATTCTCTCTAACAACACCCAGTTGGAACATGTTATTTATAATACACACAGTGAATCATTCACTTGGTTGCATAATAAGCCTCCTTCTTTTAATTCTTATTGAATATAACTTTTCTATAACCAATTATGTTGCTAATTCTATTAAAACTTCAAAACAAATGGAGTTAGAATGTATATACTGTGTTAATAATTAGTACAGGTCCCTTGGATACAAGTCAACTGTTCCAATTGCCAATTAGGACACAATACCATGACAACTGTAGTGCTATACAGAAGCTAGTCACTAAGAGAAAAACATTACAGCAATAAGAACACAATACTAATACAATTTCAGTGCTAGTCACTCAACATTTACAATAATATATTAACAAAACAACAAAACCACAGCCACATCAAAAATGCCCACAAAAAGAATAATCACTAATTAAAAATACAAGGGAAATATTGATATGTTTGTATCTATGTTTGTTTTGGAAATATTTTGTTAGGTATTAAAGTATTTATACCTGTCTGTGCTCCATGTGAGTATCCGTTAAAATAGATCGGGTAGACTCTACCTGTACTTCAGCTATGTGTTTATTCTCTGTCATGAACCTGCTAGTGACACAGTACATCTATTACATCATCAGAGCAGGACAAACCCTGAGTAACTCATGTCTTCCTCTCTCTCTCTCTCTCTTTCTCCTGTTCAACTGGTTTTACAAGCAGCCTTTCAACGTTTCTTAACAACATGTCCATAGAAACATTGTAGTGCAGATACACACGCAGAGAACAGAATTTTCCATCAATTTTCCATTTTCATCATAAATGAAAGCACAACAGAAATTGGGAAACAGGAAACTAGATTGCTTAAATTGATGGTATCAGATTGTCATTCTCCATCACACAAGTATGTTTACCCATATTTCACATTTCATACAATAACCCACACAACTTCAGAATAAAGGCAAGATAATGTGAGGGTTGAAAATATTAAGACTGACAGTGCAAAGATATGAATAATCACAGAATAATTGGAACCAGAGGATGATGGACACACTACACACGCACACACATTCACATATGCGCACAGTCACAAACAAGTCAAGTCAAGTCAAGTCACCTTTATTTATATAGCGCTTTTTACAATACAGATTGTTTCAAATCAGCTTTACAGAGATAACAGGAAAATAATGCAACAAAGTTTGTTTTTAGAAGAAAATAGCGTCACAGTCCAGCTTAAGTAAGTTCAGTGATGGTTCATTTTTCTTGTAAAAAAGTTATTAATTTAGTTCGTTTATATATATAGCCGCTCTGGAGAAAACCGCAATGTCATCGTCCAGCTCAGTTCAGTTCTCATATAATGGTGTCAATGCAGGCAGATCAATAATATTGTTGAATATTAAATTAAATGTCCCCAACTAAGCAAGCCAAAAGCCAAAGGTGAAAAAGGCGACAAAATATAACAAAATATAATCACATTTATAAATCCACTTCTAATACATAAATGGCAAATATGCATCAATATAGGTGTGTCTGGCATATTTAGACACCTCTGTATCATGTCCATCGCAACTTTTATTTAGCAAGGTGTCTATTAGATGACAAACAAACAAAAGCGCCTGCCATTCAAGAAAAAAATATTCTCTACTGCTGTAATTATTTAAGGCATTTAAATCACACTGACAAATTCTCTTTGTGCTAATCAAGCTATCTGAACTCAATATAAAGGATTTTAGGAGTTTGAGAAGTACATTTAAACCTAGTTTTAAATTAGGAATAGCATAACATACTATTACTATTTCTGCCATAGGCTATGGCAGTATGCTAGCAAACAAGTATGGAAGAAATAGTAGGAGCATGCTAGTATGCAGTTCTGAATTCGACCACAGTCTCATCAAACCTGTCTCCAACTAATTATTTAATGCAGATCAGCTGAGTGATGGTGATAATTAGGAAGTCTCTAAACACTAGCGAGCTGGCAGTCAATCATATGTTAGGAAACCTTGTGAGATTCACTAATTATTACTGTAGGAAACAAACACCAGTTTAAGCACACATAATAACCTGTTTGTAATGTATTTAGCCATAGAAAATAGTTAGTGTTAGTTAAGTCTCATACACCACTAAAGAGAGGACCACAAATCTATATTAAATTACAGGACTGGTGAACTCCACTGATTCGGCTAGATTTCATTCTATCGGTCTTTCTTCTCCCAGTTTCTCATGGCCCTAAAGCTGAAACGAAGGCGAGAATTAAGTAGGCTGAGGACAGAGGAGAGCAGAGCACGTTGGAGATTGACCATCATAAGCGTGTGCTGTGTGCTAGTCATTCTGATAGCCTTGATAGTGGGGTTGTACTTTAGTAAGAATCTATTGCCATGCCTTTCTGCTTTATCTCTTATCTTTATTTTTCTCTATTGTACCTAATGCTATATGACAATCTTTTCCTTACTTTGATTGCTAAATGTAAAGCTGCCTTGCAAATAACAAAAGTTCTCTGTTTGCAGCCGTTAGGACAGTGAACAGCAAGTTTTTCTTCTGCTCTGGCTCAATGAGGTTCATTTCAATAGCGAAGGCATGTGATGGCAAGGCTGACTGCTCAGGTGGTGAGGACGAGATCGCATGTATATCCAAACTGTGGACCAACGACACGTATCCAGGTGATTATGCACACATACACTCTTAAAAATAAGGTTTTGTTGTTGCAGTGAATGCCTAGAACAACCATTTTGGGATCCCCAAAGAACCTTTCCTTTCTTAAAATAACCATTTATTTCTTAGTGTGAAAATGTAGTGTCTTCATGGAGCTACAGATAAAGAACCTTTATTTTTACACCAAATATCAGTATACTTGCTTCAGCATACTAGAGATGCATATGTAGGAGAACATGTGATTCATCTGTATTTAGTGAGGCTGATGGGGGACAGACTGGTCCTGCAGGTGTTCCTTAATGAGGGTGGATGGAGAACAGTGTGTGCTGAAAACTGGAGGACAAAGCACACACGCTTAACCTGTCAACAACTGGGCTATACAGCGTAAGCAGAACACATACATGGCACAGTGGTTATTAACTGATGATCAGTAGTAAATAAAGCTGTTAAACCTCAGGCAAGTGCTTAGAAACAAAGCGAAATATTTCACTTCATTGCAGGAGTCCGCGAAGTACACGAGTCCCGGTGAAGAGTCTGCTCTTCAACCCTCACAATGCATTTGCTACAGTCAGCAATGACTCCACAAACTCTGACATCCAGAGTTTCCTCTCAGTCAGGTGAGATGCACTGAGTAAAGTCAGTTGTGATAACTCTGTGTGGGAAAACACATTCCATTTACATACAGTATAGAAATAATTATGCTCTCTATCACAGTGATAAATGTTCAGCCGGCTCAGTGGTGTCTGTGTCCTGCTCGGGTAAGACTGACTGTAGTGTGTGTGTGTGTGTTTATGGATCAGGTTTTGTGTACTAAAGGGTTGGGCAAAATTCAGAATATTACAAATTTGGCTCCCTTTTAATTCATGATCTGGAATTGAATTTGCCACAGCGCACAGGAAGTTGAACAGGAATGACAGGAAGTGGAATTTACAATTGAGTGAAATTCAAGTCTATCAAAAATCTATCTGTATATAAAGCTTATACAATATAACTTAAAGGCCTTTAAAATTGTTTTTGAAAAGTCACCCAACATTTAAAGTTTTTTTGACACTTTATTTCAAATCATGTTTAACTGTACTTCATTTAATTCTAATTTGAATGTCAATTTTAGTTTAAGATTTCTTTTTAAATTCAAATTCAGGCATTAGTAAGCATACTAATGTCGTTTGTGCATGTGTCTGATTACTATAAATGTGTCTGCTGTGCTTATGCAGACTGTGGGGAGGTGGAGGGAGAGGGCCGTATTGTTGGTGGGGAGGACACAACAGTCGAACACTGGCCATGGCAGGTTAGTCTTCAGTGGAACCACCAGCACGTGTGTGGAGGAGCGTTACTGTCCAAGCAATGGATTATTTCAGCTGCTCACTGTTTCACAAGGTGAGTCATTCACAAATGGATCGCGTGTCCTAAGACATAATTTCAGTCAGCACTTGACTCTGTTAACTCTAGTTTTTCATTTAAATCACTCTGTTGACTGGCGAAATGTCTTAAATGGGTAAACCTGAAACAGTTGCTTTTGAATACAATTCTTCTCTTTACAATAACAGTACACACTTTTACCTGTTTAAATGTATGACAGTTGGTCCACTTGGATGTTATATTCTCTCTATCTCTCTGTAAGCCGGACACGAGAGCTGAGTCGATGGACTGTGGTGTTAGGTCAGACCCAAGTGACGGCATCCAGGGGTGTCAGTGTTGAGAGGATTGTGATCCACAAGGACTACAGCCGCTTGAGTAATGACTTTGACATCGCCATGCTAAAACTCACCTGGCCTGTCACAACTGGGGGTACAGTACCTATCCGTTCTGTTGACCTCGCTTAATTCTATTCATTGGGTAGTTCACCCCATCCAATGATAGATTTTCATTCAATGACAGTTCATAGTGATCACATATTATGTAGTATGGTATTTTATATATATATATATATATATATATATATATATATATATATATATATATATATATATATATATATATATATATATATATATATATATATATATATATATATATATATATATATATATATATATATATATATATATATATACACATACATGCATGCATACATACACACATACACACACACACACACACACACACACACACACACATACACACACACACACACACACACACACATACACACATACACACATACACACACACACACACACACACACACACACACACACACACACACACACACAAATATGTATATGAACACACACACACACACACACACACACACACACACACACACACACACACGAATATGTATATGAACACACACACACACACACACACACACACACACACACACGTCAGAATGGTTTGTGATGTCTATAATAGGAAAAAAGTCCCAAATAAATCTCATTGGCTAAAGCTTTTTCTCTGTCTACCCTTAGAATTGATCTTGCCAGTTTGTTTACCCCCACACCAGTTGCCTGTGAAGGATATGCTTGTGGTGACTGGGTGGGGATTGCTAAAGGAAAAAGGTAAGATGAAAGGGATTTGTTGTCACTTAATGGCTAATTTGCAACTATAAGGCAGGATTGTGACCTTCTACCTATTTCAAATCAGCAGTCCACCTCTTGTTCCGTTTCTCCCACACCCTCTATATTTTGTCTCTGGCATTTCCTCATTCTCGTTTTCATAGGGGGGCAGCCCTCGTTGCTGCAGAAAGCTTCAGTTCCACTGATTGACAGGTCAGAGTGTTCAAAGCCCTCTGTTTATGGTTCCGCCATTACTCGCAGAATGCTTTGTGCTGGATTCCTCGAAGGAAATATAGATGCGTGTCAGGTAGCACAAACTGGAAAAATCGGCCTATATACACTTGTATATATATATTTTTTATATAAGTTATAAAAAATACTTATTTATTATTTTATATATATATATATATATATATATATATATATATATATATATATATATATATATATATATATATATATATATATATATATATATATAAAAAAATAATATATATTTTTTTTTTTTAAATATTCACTCTTTTTCAGGGGGACAGTGGGGGTCCACTCGTGTACCTCTCATCTCGTTGGCAGTTATTGGGCATAGTGAGCTGGGGTGTGGGCTGTGCACGGGAGGGAAAACCCGGAGTTTACACTGATGTTAGTCAACTTCTTGACTGGATCTACACTGTAATGGAGGTATGTGTCATGTGATTGTGCAAATTAATATATAAGATATCTAAATCTTATTCAAGATCAACTGTCATGTTTTAGAGACATCCATGAGGAGGTGAATCATGGATAAATCACTTCATGCTATCGTGCCACAAAGGAGAAAAGACAATCACCTCAGAGTGTCAAAACCAAAATCAGTGTTCGTGAATATAGGTATCATTCAATTTTATAATTAATTTGTTCAATTTGACACAAGTATGGTCAAAACATATGCTTTTTTAAATCACACTTGTTCACTGGAAGTATAGCACTATGGCAATTTTCCAGTTAGTCTGCTGTATGTTCACTGTAAAGCAATTAAAATACTGTAAATGTTTTAACTTTTTTTTTTTCTAACCAAAAGCATGTAGAAAGCAAAAAATAAATAATAAAGCTTGATGCATTTACCAATCCATCACATTTATTTTATTCAAAACATTTTTTGTAGCTTATTATAATAAAGAAATATAATATGCATGACTGTCCAGTCCCATGGGAAATAACAGGCCTGCTCACTGGCTTGAGGAAACAATGGGATCAAGATTTCTGGATTATGCTCTGAGTGGAGCATCTATAATATAGCATGCATTGTTTTACATTCAGTTTTGGCAGGGACTGATGTCAAACAATGTCTATTGTCTGAGTTGAATTAAAAATTGAGTATCCGGATTGCAAATTCTCCAATTGCTGACTCTGAGGCCTCTATTCCCATTGGTCTTACATTTGTGTTACCAGCCTGGTTTAGCTTGGTGTTCATAAAGCATCTGAATGTTTCTGATCCAGCTTTCAAAAAAAAAAAAACATAGCTGCAGTGGCACTCCGATGCTTTAATAACATTTGTATAGTTTGCACACAAATTACTTTACTGTAAATAACAATTTACAGAAGTTGTACATTCAAAATATAATAAAATCAGCAATTAAGCTTTTAATGTTTCTCCTACATCTTCAATTGCTTGGTCTCTGGCATTCCCTTATTCTGATTTTCCACATGGTGAGCTGCAGAAAGCTTTAAAGAATCCGTTTTACAATCACAGTTTGTGTGAACCGACACACCGAACATCAAGATATGGATGTATGTTTTTGGCTACGTGAAATGGGTGTTTGAGGTATTGGACAGAAACATGACACATTAACAGAGAAATACATCTTAACTTAAAAAAAAAAAAAAAAAAAAAAAATCACTAGAAGTTCTCATTTGATGTGGTGTTAGCCTGTGGTTTAGTTGGAAAAATGTCACTATCACAATTAGGTCATGACCTCTGCTAAGCCTGACAAATAATAGTTAATCCAACCACAACTGATATGTTAACTAAATTGTGTATTAATAAAGGGAATAAAAAGATGGAGAGTGGAATAATATTAATTAAAAGCCCAAGATCTTAAAGCCTAATGTCAAGCAGAACACCAAACTATTTCACTTAACCCGAGAAATATAAAATACAAATTTAGCACAATATGGTGAAAATATTTCTGAATAAGAGGTAGTACAAGTGCTTTGAAAATGTATGAATGTACCTTCTCAATATTTCTGGTATTAAATGAAGCTGAAGAGCCCTCTGAATGTGTATTGCTTTACTGACCTGTGTGCCATCACAAGATAATAAAAAAAACAGAGGATCAAAATTGAAATAAAATACTGTGTAGTCTCAATATATACCAGAAGTTATCCACTCATTCAATGCACAGCTGATTCAAGTGTCATTGCAGCCAGTGCAATGATACTATCACAACTTGAAAAGTTGAAAGACTCAACTACATAAGTTGTTATGGTAATGCTTACATTCAAGTGACCCAAACAGAATTACAATCATTTCAACTACACTACAATTTAAAATAAATCAAATTAAAAACATACTATAAAGACAACACTTGCTATTTCCATTCAGACATTTAGTGATGTTACAGAGGGGTATGAGAGGATATACAGTATACATTGGTTTTTCTTTTTTCAGGTTCAAATTTGGTATAAATTTACCAGATTTCTCAGAGACTGATTTTGCGCTCTATAGTTATAATAAATCTACAAGAAATTGTTAAACTGTAACAACCTCTGACTAACTGGAGTTAACTACTTTTGGCACTGAAAACAAGTTGATCAAGGAAGACTTACTGCATGAGAATTTTAAGACCAACATCACCCAGGATTCACAGTAAAATTCCTCAATTGTAGAATCCAAAGACCTGTAAAATGATTCAAGTATTCAGTAATAATGGGTGTACCTATAAGGAGAGCTCTCTGTAGATTTGTTTCATTATCCTTTACTTTTTACCAACTTGCTTACTTTCATCTCTAAATATAAAATGTAACCAAAAGACGTAACATTTCTTTTTATACGACAGGATAATTTGCTATCTGTCTTTTAGAGGTGACATTTTCTGTTTTGTACAGCAGCTCTGTAGTTTCAAGAACAGATTATTGGGGAATTTTACTTATTTCACTTCTGATCAAATGAAAAGAGCTCACCTCACCAGACTTGCTTGACGTCAGTCCCTTTTCTGGTCTCCACTGAATTCCCTGAATCCCTCAAGTGAAAGGAATTTGAAATGCTTATTAGCTAAACTTCTGAAAACCAGCGAGACCTATATCCAGTCTCGGTACTTAAATCTATATTTACATCATATATACTATAATTTAGTTATCGTTTTGCATGACCGTATGATGATGAGTTTATTGCCTTTGTTGCATGGTTTATAGTTCACAGTATATCTGTTTGCATTAAAAGGTTATATTTATATTTTTTCCTTTTTGGTAATCTTATTTTGTTTAGCATGGAAATTCACCAAGCTATTTTCAGTTTCAAAGCTGATGTTAATTCTGTTCAGTATGTGACAATTTGTTTCAATATTTCAATAAAAAAGCATTACATATATAATATTTCTACTGTTATAGTCAGCCATGTATCCCTAAAACTTCTGGCCATTTAACATGCTATAATGCATTGAAAATTATCTGAAGCAGCATTTCCAGTGTTTCATTCTGGGTTTTCTCTAAGGGGATATTGATTTCTGCGGATTGTCAAGTATCATTCATTAGCTTGTATTTACTAAATGTTTGGTGACTTTTGCAATTTTGCAGCGTTTTCTATTTCTGTTTTTTTTATTGTTTTTTTTTTTTTATCATAATGTTCTGCATTGATTCAGTCGTCCTCGCCAAAAGGTGGCAAGAGAAGCATTAACAGGCACCTGTGTTTCATTTTCAAGCAAAAACGATAATGAGTTTTATTTAGAACTGGACTCAAGACTGCTACAATAAGGCCTATTTTCTCTTTCCATGTGTATTATTATCAGATTTCTGCGGATTTATTTATTTCTTTGCTCTATTCAGAAGTATTGCATTAAAACATGCAGGTTTTTTTTTTTTTTTTTTTATCGGCTCTGAGAGTCTGTCTGTCAGTGAAACAATACAAATCACTAGTGTCCCCTCAACATATTTCCTTCAAATTGTTGCATAATTGATCTTTCTACAACTGGTACAACTAAATTTCAGAAGTGTTGCCTCACCTGTACTCATTTCTTAACTATTTTAGTCAGGCACCTACACGTGAGCCCAGGGGCCCTTCACAGTTTTACAGTCCAGTTCAATTAACTAAATGAATAGCATAGCTACATTTATCCCTGTCTTAAGCATTGTTTGAAGAAAATATTAAATTTTTCTATCATAAGAATAAATACATCCCACACAGTGTGGGTCAATGAACTAAAGTGCATGAGGCTGCATGTGGTGCATATTTAACTGCATATTTAAATGTAAATATACGCAGAAATACATAATGCCTCTCTTTTCATTCATAACCGTGTTTATGAGTCAACTAAATGTTTAAAATGAGCCATGTGAATATCATCCATGGATATGTTGTGAATGAAAATCTTTACAATTTGTTTAACACTATCTTTGCTCTTTATGATAAAAACAGAAGTATAGCATTTGTAAACACGGATCTGAATGAACAGAGAGGGCACAGCATGATGGCTGATCCATGTTTTCACGTGCATATGTGACCATGTTTGGATGCACGCTGTCATGCTTTCTTTGGTGTAGATTTGGAGCCCGACAGACCGTTCTCCGTGTTATCGATCCCTGAGGAGGTGACAAGGCACTCCTTACTGAAAAAGACAAAGACAAAGAAAGAAATAAGCAGAATGAGAGGGAGAACATGTTTAGATCATAAATTTTACACAGAATACTAATAATAGTTAACAATATCATATTTTTATATTCTAAATCAGATATTTTGTAATTCATGATTCATTTAGCTTTTTTATTTAAAATATTTTCAGGCAGTGTAGTTTGTTTTTATTTATTTAGTCTACTTTTTGCTAATTTGGCACAAACAATTTCAATGACATGGTCAAAATCTGGTAAATGTCGTTCTTAAAAAGGGCATAGTCATAGTACTATAGTCTTTCTTATGTGCACATGCAAAAGGCTGCCATGAACTCACTTTTTTTCCTCAATCTTTGCGAGAACGAACAGAGTGAAGTTCTTTATCAGCATGAAGGCCATTAAAAAAGCGATGGATCCACCAACACAGGAGGCAATGATAATGGTGAGCGTGTTATCAACCACCCTTACTGAGAAGAGTATCCAGAGAATAAGACAAAAAAAAAGAGAGAGAATGAGAAAAGAAGCAAAGTTATTTTAATAATGACCTTGAAATGTAACGTGCATATATCATTCTCTTTCTGTAGGTCCCTCTCTCCCCACCCTGCTACACTTACGTTCCTCTACTACGGATAGAGTGAAAAAGGCGGTGTGATTCTTGCCCTTCTCTTTGGGGTTTTTGCCAAAGCAGCTGTAGACGCCAGCATCCTCGAATGTTACGTTCCAAAGCAGTATGGAAATGTTGTTTCCTTTAATGGTGCCAACATACTCCACCCTTTCACGGTAAATGATCACCTTATTTGGCTCCACATTATCCGTTGGAATCACAGAATCAACCAACTGATTGGAAAACAGAACTCTTTAGTTATAAATGTTAAATTAAGCAAATGTTAAGTTACACTCACACACTTAAACTTACACTGTCTCATACACTGTCTTTTTGTCCTTGACACTGTCAGTTCTAATGCAGTGCACATTTATATCCTGTAAATTATCACTGTTTTACAATATCCTTAACTTTGATTGTTAGAATTGTTCGAACATAATTTTACAGCAAGAAAAGGCACAGATGTTTTGAAGACTCGAGGCCATCTAGCCTATAGGATATACATATGATACTTGAAAGGACACTTGCAATGTGCTGCACAGAATTTGCCACTGAGAAACAACATCAAGTCAATGCATGATTTAGAACTGCTCCCCTTCCACCTCAAGTGTCCTTGAAGGCATACAAAACCATCTCAAGGATAAGTGAGGCTTTCTATTTATATTTCCATCCAATCAACCTAGCCTACGCGCGTTAGATATGTAAATAATGCACATTCAGCAGGTAATTATCGCAAAAATTAATCCTATTACACGGCTGCTTACCAAATAGGCTATATAAATACGTTGACATGACATATTGATTTGAGTTTGAAATATTTTATAATTTTACCAACATTATCTTAAAGTTTCTGCTAAGAAAAAAAATCCATTACAATAAAACAATCGGTAGCAACAAGACGAACACTGCAACAATACCAACAGAAATTGCCTACTGAAGTCCTCTGAGCTCTTTTTCACTTCAATCGATTACTGAGACGCAAGATGGCGCCAGCTGCGTTTGTATGAAACGCGAGCGAGAGGTCGCGCGCGGTGTGATTTGATGTCAGGCCGCTGGATGGCGCGAACATACGACCTGTACAAAGGCGTTCACGTGATCAGTGTCAAAAATCGACTTTGATTAGTGAGCAATACATAGTGCAGATACTTTTTTTTCTCCTAAAACTTTATTTTCAGGTTTAAAATTAGATTATATTTTCAATGGGGTCTCAGATTTTTAAACTCTTGTAGCCTAATATTAAACTTTTTCGTTATGTTTGTGTGGCAATATATGTTCAATTCTACTCTGTTCTATTCTATACCATACCAATTATTTGCAAGTGTGCCTGATTTTATGCTATACATTAACAGTGGAATACAGCATTACAGTAGGCCTATCTATCCCATGATTATTGAACAATATATCTGTTAGCCTACCTTCTGCATGGTGCCATTATCATTGTACTCCCATTTGAAGTAGAGGTTAGTGATCCCAATACAGCTGGCATAGGTGCAGGGCAGAAGGACTGTGCTGCCGTTCACTGCTTCCAAAAACGGGATCTTACCAGTAGACATCTCCAGAGCATGAACGCAACACACACCTCAAACAGGAAGAGAAAGCAGATAAAGAGGGAAACTGAAATGAAATATTTCTAGTTGTGTTGTCAGTGTCACTAAAACCATAAGAGAGAGAAGCAACTCTGGTTAGTCAAGGTCAGTAAGATAGTATAATGACAAACTGACATGTGCACTGATGAAAATACAGTATATAATAATAAATATACAGTATAATAGCCTACAATTCTCTCACACAAAGGATCTTTCATTGAACTGATGTTTTTTCTCATGAATCATGAGATCATCTCATTGGGGGTTTTACCCCGACAACTTTCTTGTTACCAGCCCTAGATGTTTAACACAATGTCAAACTGTAATACTAGTAAAATTAGCACATAAAACGAATAAATTCATAAACATATTAATAAAGCAAATTAATTATAATATTTTATGTAAAATAGACAAACATCTATAGTAGACTGCAGATAAACAGACATCCTTCACATAACAAGGACAGTTGGACGGTTCTGTAAGGTGTTTTCTACACTGTAAAATCCAACAGTTGTTCTAACTAGTTAACTTTACTTAATGTCTTAACTTAATTGTAATGTAGTAATCTGTAATATTCACATAGTATGCGCCTTGGTTACTCTGAAAACCCAAGTGAAGATTAATTGATTGGTTTGAGTGCCATTTTGTCAAGAAAAAAAGAAAAAAGTTTTTGAGGTGGGCATTTTCATCCGCTTTTAAAAGGTTATAAAATTATCTTTTAATATTCTATTGATGACACTTATGTCATAAACACCTTGTGAAACTTTGAATTGAGTTGATATAATCGCTCTATATTTGAGACAATATTTTGACCATGATGAAGTCACACACAGACTTCAACAATCAGCATGCAAAACACAACAATGGTAACAATTACATTTTATTTATTTTTATTAATTGTAACAATAACAAATAAAAGCGAATAAAACAAACAAACAAAAATAGTAAAACAAAGCAATTGCATAATTTATTCATACCGCAATGCACTCTGGGAGTCAGTAATTCTGAGTAGCTACAAGTCAAGAGAAAATTAAAGTAAATTATCAAGTACTCTCTACAGTTCTTTTTTAATTACTAGAACTCTAATTAAAGATTTATAAACACCAAGAAAAGAAAAAGTTAAGATGACTAAAAACTGCTGTGCACATGAAACAGTGTCTCTCTCTGTAGAACCAGATCTGAAATGTGATAGCTGTTATGAACCTTGCTAAACCATGCGCTGACATATTCAAAGTCCATAATCAGCTGTGTTTAGAATGGCACCTTAAAATTGAATTAGTTAAACTTATACTTTAAAAAAAAGCATGCAAACCGATTGACTTGAAAAAAAAAAATAAGTAAAGTGAAATAGGAATAGTATGGTATATGGACAAATGCTTATGGTTCACTTCCACAAGAAATGGATAAGAGGCACAATTTAATTAGTGAATTATTGCATGCTTGCTTGTTTCATTGTGAGGATCAGTTTGTGAATGCAATTTTGCAAGCTAACAGTGAAACTTTGTATCTGGATACTGAAAATCTAACATGTACATGTATAGTATAATGTATATAACTGTAACGTATTTTAACATACTGTATGTTATGTTTCAGGCTGTGGTGACCTTACATAAACACCTGGACTTCTCTGACGTCTGAAGTTTGCTTGGCACGCAATGTGAAAAAGTGAACACGAGCTGACGTGAGAGTGCTCGTGTAACTCTTCAGGAGAGGTTACACGACCAGTGAAGAGGACCTACCAATCAACTGTACCCTTTCATGAGAGATATTTTAAACCAGGACACATCTTGGATCTTGGAAACACTGTGTACTCAATGATTTTGTCAACATGCTTGTCATCATGTCCTCTGTAAGAGACACTGTGCTTCCGTTACAGAAACGTAGCCTGCTGCTTTACCCCAGAGAAACATTTTATTGCACAAAAGTTGATGAGCAAATAGTCTCATGAGACTTAATGACTGAGTGATGGTATTCATTAATGTATCTTCCGCAAAACCTTAGGAGACATAAATAAGAATATTTTAATTCACAGTAAAATATAGAGCTACTAAAAGAATGTGGATAACATAGCCCAGTGTAGCATCTGGACCAATCAGACACACACAAATTATTCATTATATTTAATGAATTATCCAGCAAACTCACTCTCCCAACATAGGTCTATGAAACTTCCCCCAAAAAACTAACATCCCAAATTAAGCTAACACATTGGCAGAACCTGGTGTCCTGTTACAGGACACATTAAATCTGATATGACTTATTACGACCCAAAGGAATTTGCAGAGAGTTGTGACTCTCACTTAATTCTTGCTGAGAAGGAGAAATAAACCCTTTTAATCCTATATATTCTATATATAACCACTTGAGAAATGTATAAACATGTATCTAATTTTCCCATTTCATGATTTTCCTTTTATGTGGTTTGGCCTATGTATTCATTCTCTCTTTTAAACTCTTTTGGATTAATGTTTCAGACTTGCATACTATGGTTTACCAAAAGCATATGTGTAGCATGTTTAGTCTCTATAAACTCAATTCTTCGTCCCCCATTTGTTAATTTACATTACATTTTGCTAACTTTGTGATGCATTAGTATTATAAAAATCTTGAAGATTCTTTTGTTAAACACCCAATCAAATTTCATGTCCAAAGGTCTGCTTGAACAAAAGGTGGTAAAGAAATTCCTTCCAAAGTGAACAACTTCTTATTGGCTCAGAACCCTCCAGAGGGTGTGACATCTTCACGATTTAAAAATCACTGATCACAAGATCACGCCTCTTAGCCTCTTAGTGTCTTAGTTCTCTTGGGCTTTTAGTCCCTTTCTGGAATCCTGATGTGAGGATGATGCTGAACTAGAAGTTTTCTAAGGACCCTCAAGCTTGTGCCAGGCTGCGACCTTGTCTTTCCATTCACCAAAGATCCTCTGACTCACACTGGTTCTCTCTCATCAAGACAACATCAGCAAAGATCAACTGGAGCCTCAACAAATTGCATCAGGAAAGTTTAATTGAAACGGGCGAGACATGCATGTATTGAACTTATTATTTGATACATTAAGTATCCTTACCCCTTTTTAAGAAGGGCATGTTAGAACTAAACTGATGGTTTGCTCAAGGCTGTTTATCTGCTGAATCTCAAACAATGCTATAACATGTATGCATGTATGTATGCATATGTTAGAGTAGTTTAAGTGTTTAGTCTAGTTAATAAAGTCTTGTTCATATCACACAAAAAGTTGTCCGTGTCTCAAGCTCATACTGGAGTCCCTAATCATGTAGATTTTGAATACAGGCTCTGAACATACTGTACAGTAAGAAAGACATTTCCCATGCCCCGGAAATGTACATTTCTTAGAATTAATAAACAATTAACCTTGAGTGTTCACAGCACAAACAGGTTAACTGATTGTAATATTAATTTTACAACATTAAGTTAATTCTATTAACTGATCCAAATATTCATAATCATTTATAACAAGTTATGATTGATTATTAATATTTCTTTAGAGCTAATTTGCTACACCAGATACTTTGAAACCATATGATGAAAAATATTTAAAAGAGACTTAAGCAAAGAGACTTTTGCCTCAAACAGCCATGATTTCCAGACATAGGTGATTCTAGACCCTATTTAAGTGGGCCTTCAGTCCCTTTCCTTTCATCGCAGCTCCTTTAAATTCTGTGATTGACTCAGCAGCAGTTAAGATATGTGATACTCCCCTTTACCAGCCAAGAACAAAATCCCTGAAGTTAATGTAAGTCTTATCATGCATTAGTCTGTGTTGGTCCAAAGTATGTTCTCTAGTCTAGAGCAGCACAGGACGTCCCGTACACAGCTCTCGGATGGATAATTCTCAGTCACTCGTTCACTGACAAACAAATTTTTAACTTGCAACCTAAAATCAAGAAATATTCCCGAGAGCCATTTCGTATTATTCAAATTCAAATGCAGCTTAATTTGTGATACACAAGCCTTACTAAGGCCAAAATGTAATGTTAAAGTACATACTCATTTGCTTAGTGAAATAAAGTGGTGTTAACATCCTAACATGATGAGAATTAAAGTAGTGCAGCAGATTAATGGCATATTTCAAGAGAATCGTTCAAATTGGTATACAAGCATGAAATTTGGCACAGATACTCTCTAAGGGTCACTTTTTGGGAAAAAGTCATTGGCCACCCAAAAATTCAACATGGCGGCCATTTTTCAAGATGGCCGCTATTTCTGTCAAATGCTCATTATGTGTAATGACATTCACTCTATTAAACAAAACCTTCCTTAACACATTAAATTGAGCTCTGACAGAAATGGTGACCATCTTGAAAATGGTCGCCATCTTGAATTTTTGAGTGGCACACACCTTTTTCCATGATAATGTTCCTTGAAAAATATTTGTACCAAATTTCATGATAGCATCACCATTTGAAAAAAAGATGTAAGGATTCAAGAGAAATGATGGCCATCTTGAAAAATGGTTGCCATCTTCAATTTTTAAGGGACAAGCACCGTTTTCCAAAAAAACATTCTTAAGAGAGTATTTTCACAAAATGTTATGCCTACATCACTGTTTGAACGATTGACATAATGAACATTTGACATAAATAGCGGCCATCTTGAAAAATGGCCACCATATTGAATTTTTGAGTGGCCAACGCCTTTTTCCAAAATAGTGGCCCTTAGAGAGTATCTGTGCCAAATTTCATGCTTGTATACCAAAGTGAACGATTTTTTTTACTAATCTGCTGCACTAAAGTATTGAATCAGATTTGAAACGACATGAGGGTAAGCAAATTATAACTCTGAGTCTGACCACAATTTCCTGTGCGTGGTTCCATCTTAAGGTCCCCTGTCCCCTTTTCTTCTTCATTTTGAGTCACTAATCTAATGCTGACTTTTCACACCATACTTTATACAACACTTTATTCAGAGCTGCATAGTGTTTGCAAGCTCACTGTTTTCAGTATGAATTCCTGTTCTTGTCAGTGCGAGTATGTTCTTCTATCCTCAGTTCTGTATGTATGTCCACGTCGTAGATTATCCCATGTAGACTGTTGTATTTTTAAAGTTTATTTTCCTAAATCAAAAATCATAACTAAACAGTCTTACCAGTGATAAATATGAGCAGAAGACAGGAAGCGATTCTTTCAGAGGGTGCGCAACCTCCCCCTCTCAGATGCCCTCTGCTCTGTGTTTCCATCCTCCTCTTCACTTTCTTCTCCCTTTTTTTTGTCACGTCCACCAGCCTTCCTCAGCAGTTCAGGTCCAGTTTTCCAGAAGTCTTTGTTCCTCAAGATGCTGCCTGGGTGGCAAAGACACCCGTCCGCTTCTCAGCAGCCAGTTGCACACTTGATCAATCTGTGCGCACAAACGTAAGATTCCCCCTGTCAAAGGCCTATCCAGATCTCAGAGATCTGGAAGCTCAAGATTCTTCCCAGCTGGAAAGATGAAGTTTCTAGAACTCCATCTGGCTAAATTTTTTGGTTGTTCGGTTGCCCTCTGACCTGTGAAAAAGAGACGTTTTGAACAGGAGGGCAGCAAGACTTAATACATACATACAATCGCGTCACAAATTCCTGTATAAAATAATTGTCCCACATGAACTATAACCCTATATCTGTTATAACCAAGATCAGCTGACCGAATCCAGTTAAGAGTCAAGAAGTTTTGAAGCAATTTACTGTAAGTTGGTTTGGATAGAAGTGTCTACAGCCTACATGGAAAATCTATAAATTAATTTATTCAAATATATTAACAAAACACAAAAAGTAACAAAATAATAAATAACATTAATAAAAAATTAATTAATATTATTTATTGTACAATTCATATATAAAGAAAATAATATTATATATTAATATATTAATAATAATATTCATTCTTTTAAAAATATAGTTTTAATAAATGTATTTATGTATATTTATAAATTTGGTCCACTTTGATCCAAACTGACTATAATAATAATAATAGACATGTAGATTTGTTAATATTAATAATAAAAAAATCTACACAGTCACACACACACACACACACATATATGTGAACACACTGAACTTTTGTACTTGTGTATGAAGTCCTTTGCTAATATACACAATTCCAGCAATGAAAAACCAACCAACATCTGTCCAAATGACTGTGTGTTTGTGTTTAGTTGAGTCAGTGTGTGTGTGTGTGTATGTGTGTGTGTGTGTGTGTGTGTGTGTGTGTGTGTGTGTGTGTGTGTGTGTGTGTGTGTGTCTGCGCCTTACCTCTGTTGAGCAGGTAAATCTGTGTGTCCTGTTCGGAGAAGCAGAGGGCATCAGTCCACAGAATATGCTGCATACAAATCCGCAGTGCTTTGGTCCCAATACTGCTCAGATACGCACACAAACACCCTCTGACACCCACACATACACACACTCTCACCGTCGCACCTTGTGAGAGACACACATGCAGTCCAGCCAGTAAAACAGAACTGAAGAGCATTGAAGCACTAGACGTCTGAGGACCACTGCAGCTAGTCTGTTCAACAGAAGCACCCCCCTCCCCCTCCTCTATGAAAAATCGGCAAAAATTTGGCTTACACTCAACTTTTCCCCTCCTTGGCTGACTGCCAGTCCCTGCCCCCCCCCCCTCCTCTCTCTCTCTCTCTCTCCCTCTCTCTCCCTCCTAGCTGTAAATGTGGGTTCAGGTTGTTAGGCGGTGATATTTGGGGTCCGAAGTCTCTTCTGCATTGCAGTTTTTAGAGAGGCAACAGGGAGGATGGCTCCAGAAAGAAACATGAGGGGTCCTCCGGCACCCCCAACTGCTGGAATATACATCACTTAATACTCAAAAAGCAGTGAGAGTTTGTTTGACCCCTATTAACTAGAGTGACATGCGTCACTTACGCAAAATGTGGAAGAAAAATGAATGAATATGAGTATGCTGCACATGCATGTGTGAGTGTGTGTTTGCCTGCAAAGTGACTGTGACTTTGAATATGTGTTAATGTCTCACTCTCTCTTCACATCTATGATAGACTAGCAGAATTGAGTTTCCTATGACTCTGCATTTCTCAACCCCACCCCCTCTGGTATTGATAATAGGCTGCACCAGCAGTGTCAGGTTTTTATGGATCAGGGCAATTGTCATCTGAAACCAGGATACTTTCTGTACTTGAGCATGTGTGTGGCTCCTAGTAATGAAATCTGTGTACAGTATATGCAGATATATATAAAATGTGTGTGTGAAGAGAAAGATGCATTTGTATTTACTGGTGAATCTGCCCTCTAATATGGAAGTCATTCTTGGTTATTCTAAACAAATTATTTATTTAAGCAATATAAATGTATTTAATTTATATTGAGAAACATCATGCTGTCAGCTGTCAGATTCCATCAACAAATGAAACAAAAAAAACAAACAAACACAATAGAGAAAGGTCCGTAACTAACTATGTGGAGCGGATCTGGGTCAACTGGGAGAAGTGGCCAGAAATTAATTCCGGTACAGGAAAAGAAAAGTGAGAGGAAATGGGGAGAATCTATCTGGTCCGGAGGGAAAAAGTATGATGCAGTAGAAACTGCTTGAGAGTTTTGTCTTGTGACTCCTTTTCTCTATATTATCTAGCTTAGTGCTCACTCCAGATATTGCTCTGCTTGAAACTTATCAGCTACATCTGAAATCACCAACCCGATCTCACGGCAATTTGTACGAATTTTACGAGGTGGCTAATTCGTACAAATTCACACGACCTCACTCGTACTAATTTGTAAAAATTTTGCTAAATTTTACATATTTTACGAGTAGTCCAATTCGTATGAATTTGTACGAATGACCTACCCCTAACCCCGCCCCTAAACCTAACCGTCACTGGGGTTTCGACAAATCATACGAATTCATACAAGTGGGGTCGTACGAATTCGTACCAATCAGCCACATTTTACTCACTTGTACGAATTCGTACGAATTGGTCGTGAGATAGCGTTGGAAATCACACACTGTCTGAGTAGGTATAGAGTAATTTGTGACTGCTAAAAAAACCCAGTACATTTTATATAGTATGTAATCTGAACATACTACATTCACCATGTTGTCATTGTCATGTGCCTTACAGCATCAGTTGCGTTGCTTCACTGCCATTCACAACTTCTCTCCCGTCGCTCCTTGGGATAGTAAAATGTCCATTAGATCCGCACTTCAGAATCTCGCCGGAAGTAGTGGGTCATCCAGGTACTTTTCACCTACTGTTTTATGAATACTGTGATGAGACATGCTTTTCACTTACTGTTTTTGGCCTAATATATTGTAGGGAAGTATGCAGTCATCATCTTTTCTCAAAACATACCCTTGACTGAGTCCCTCCATTCAGTTAGCAACCTGGAGGAATCTTGCATATATGGACATGAGAAGTGGTAGAATGATGTTGCAGCACTACATTGTGAACTCCATCCTAGTTCATCGTCCCTCCATCCTCCATCAGCCGTAGCAGATCTACACAGGTGGAGCCGGGGAAGATGGAGGGTTTCTGAAAGCGTGCTGCACTGCTATAGCAAAGGTTAAACAAGCATTTGAAGGTTTAGCAGTGAGCTCATTGACAGAGGTGGACAGTTACAAAGTACATTTACTTGAGTAGTGTACTTAAGTACACTTTTTGAGTATCTGTACTTTACTTGAGTATAATTTTTTCTGGAAACTTTTTACTTTAACTTCACTACATTTGAAAGACAAATATCGTACTTTTTACTCCACTACAATTCTGTCGAGGTCCTTGAGTAGAAAGTAGTAACAGGGGATGATTTTGGTTGCAGGGGTTACATTTTGGTTGGAAATGAAAGTCGGTTTGACATCAGGACTCGACTGATGTTGGTTTCTGACATCAACCCAATTTTCATTTTCAACCACAATAAGTCTGTCCAACGTTGGAGAAAAATGTCAATCTGTTGTTGGATTCTGACACCGACCTCATTTTCATTTTCAGCTCTGGGTCTGGTCTTCTAAATGTGAATTTTGTTTTGGAGCACACTAGCTTATAAATATCAGTAAAGCTAACATAATACTAAAAGCCAAAAAACTTTAGGGCAGTATTTGAGGGAACAGCCATTTGGGTGTCCGAAACCATTGTGGACGTTATTGAGTGCACTTATTTAATCTCACATTCAATCCCACTGGAACTGTGTTCTAGAAATAAATGTGATATTGATATGAGGGTAGGTAGGCAGGCATAGATTCAGAGGCATAAGATACTGTATTACATACAACAATGCAACAATAATAAAACAATGCATTGACATTTACTTTTTACTTTTGATACTTAAGTACTTTTAAAAAGTTATTCTGTACTTTTACTTAAGTAAAAATCGGCCTTTGCAACTTTTACTTGTAACGGAGTAATATTTGACAGTAGTATCTGTACTTTCACTCAAGTAAGGAAGTTGTGTGCTTTGTCCACCTCTGCTCATTGATTTATAGAGTAGGAACTGTGGTAGATTTTTCCCTAAACCTAACTATCTGGGTCGTTTCCAATCGACGTTCCCTGGGTCGTCTCCAATCGACGTTCCCTAACGTCTCCAATCTACGTTTTATATATAATCTACCTGGGTCGTCTCCAATCAACGTTCCCTGGGTCATCTCCAATTGACGTTCCCTAATGTCTCCATATCGACGTTTAATATATAGTCTACCTAATTAACTTGATTTCCTAACTAGCTTTCTTGCTGCGCAGCAATGATCGACAAACAGACTTCAGCAAATGGCCTTTAAATGCTTTAATCTCGGCCGGAAAAGTTCCCGAGCAGTTCTCAGAGAATCTCCCCCAAGAAGAAGCAAGGCCGGAGGATCTCAGACAAATTCCATTGAGAATCCCACCAGCTAACACGAATACAACAGTTTTTATAGAAAAGGAAGGTATGACAAAATTATATGAATTTGATTGGTTCTTCATATGCAAACCCTTCTGTTACTAGGTAAAGCAAACTTTGTTTTAATGATTACTTCATTGTTAATCACAAGGTTCTGTCATCTGTCTAGTTTCATTTCCCATATTTGTTATTTTTACACTCACACAACCAAAGTCAAAGGGGTATGGCAACACAACATACAACATTCAAAAAAACAGGACAGAACGTTTTAGTACATTGTGTTTCAAAGTGTTAGTTTTGTTAGGCCTAAAAAGGGAAGTAAGGTTAGATGTTAGAGTTAATATTAGTTTGATATACAGTTTACTATTTTATTCATTAAAAATCCACCACAGAACCAATCAGCTGTGCCCTATAGAGAATGGCGTTATTGCAAGCAGATTGAGTTAAGGACCTTTCAGCCTGCTCCATCTTGAGTTTTATGACAGAACTTTGTATATACAGTGTCTTGCAAAAGTATTCGTAGAGCATTCCAATTCCGCTTGTAGATGTTACAACACTTCGAG